>NC_090997.1:44932500-45540000 GCF_041146395.1 Eulemur rufifrons
TAATGACAACAATTGGTCAACAAGTTTAATTGCTTTTTGAGGCCACATCTGAAATTTAATGATAAAACTCATCAGCAGAGTGAAGGGGTCCTGCCTTCCTAGTCACTGTTAGCAGCGTATCTCCTCTATCAAGTTATGTGGATATAAGTTAAGGCAAACTTAAGGCCACTTATGTACCAGTTACATGATAACTAAATGCAATTCATGATCCTATACTGGAAAGAAAAATCAACAAACTGGAATACAGACTGCAGATTAAAGTACTATATCAACATTATGTGAATCTAGTAACTGTACTGTGGATAAGATAAGCCTGTTCTTAGGAAATAAATGATTATGTATTAAGAGGTAAAGGAACTTGATATCTGAAACCTACTTTCAAATGATACAGGAAAAAATATTATGTTGATAGATACATAGAAAATGATGATTTGATGGCAAAATGTTAATATTAATAATTGGTGAATCTGGATAAAGGGGATATGGAGTTCTTTGTTCTATTTTCACTTTTTTGTAAGTTTGAAATTATTTCACAATTATTAATAAAAGTAAAAATAAATAAATAAAATGAACTAGCTAAATTTAAACTTTAATGCAGAAACAGAAATGGAAAGGAAGAAAGAAAGGAAAACAAATCTGTACTCTGCTGCTGTTTCTGAGTCAGACATAGTGCTGGCTATTTTACAAATGTTATTCTGTAGAATAAAAAGAATTCTGGATTTCAAGCAAACAGCTGGGTTAGTATTTCTTTTTCTTTTTTTCTTTTTTTTAATTTCAGCATATTATGGGCATACAATAGTATTTCAACTCTATGATTTCACATTTATGTGACCTTAGGTTATTTCTTTCATCTTCCTCAATCTCAGTGTCCTCTGTAAAATAAAAATAATACGAATATCCTGGTATGATTGAGATTAAATGAGATGAAAATATCAAGCATTATATACCATATGTGCACATCACTAAGCATAGCAAACCATTGTGCTTAGTGTAGAGACACAAATCTTCGTGGGACTCATGTTTCTGCATGTCTTGTAAACAAGGCACAAACTGCCTTGTTCTGGACTGTCTTTTCAAGGATATTTGTATAGCAAACAGATTTGTAAAACAGAAATACTCCCTCACGCCAGAGCAAAGGTCAGGCATGCTTACTGCTCATTATAAAAGACTCAGGGTTTCTCTCCAGTAACACGGCACACTGCTTATGGAGGTATCATCTGACCCTGTTCACATTGTGCTGTGGGAAAAAGAGGGGCTTGGGGAACTGACACAAAACATTGTTGATACTCTGGTATCAATTACTGCTAATGCTATGAATAAAAAAATCCTTTTCTTTCACTGCAGGGTCTTATGTTTTCTGCCACCATCCATGGAACTGTGGTAGGCTAACTGGAAGAGTAAAATCACAGACCCTTCACATTCTTGACACTGAGCACTTTCTGTTAACCTTACCTCATTAGATTTTTTAGTAGCCCTGTAAAGTTAAGCAAAATACTACATAAGTGAAGTATCCCATAAATAGCAGTTATTATTATCTTCATCATTATCATTATTAATCCTTGCAACAGTCCTGTAAACTTTGAATCAATACCATCATCTTATACCTGACAGATTAGTTAACTTGCCAAGAGTTAGTCACACAAATGGTGGGGCTGGAACTTTAATCCATCCCACTATTACCATGTTATCTTATAGCTTTAAAATTATAATCTCATTCAGTGAAAATGTAAATTTTATATGACAACACATTCAGGCACTCATTCTTCAAATATGTATTAAATGCCTTCTATGTTCCAGGCACTTTGCTGGTGCTGGGGAAATAACACTGAATAAGACATGTTCTCTGTTTTCATGAAGCTTACAGAGGAAACATACACGAAAACTAGACAAAACAACAAAATAATTACTAACTCTTACAACTGTCATGACACAAGCAAACAAGGGACTGAGATAGAGAACTGGAGGACAAACTTTTCAAATTGTAGTTTGGCAGTGAGAAATAAATTCATGAGTCTCAACCACCAGTTTTTGAAAAATGAAGTAGCTCAGAACAGAAAAGGACATATACACATTATGTATTGTTTTGTGAAACTTTCTTCTTGCATAAAGGGTCATGGTATAAAATGCATTTCTTTTAAGCACAGGGAATAATCTATGCAATGAGAATGCAATGGGAATGGAAAGACCTTGCTATGTTAGAAAAACTGAAAATAACATTGTGGTTGGAACCCTATAGATAGGATAAAGTGGCATGAATTGAGATTGGAGAAAGAAGCTCAGGTTCTGGCAGAGACTCTGTGCAATGTAAAAAGATAAGTGATAAAATTTGACTTACATTTTAGAAGTCACTTTTCTTGATAAATAGAGAATGGATTGGAAGGAGGGCAAGAATAGGTGATAATGGTGGCTTGGTTTGCAATAGAGAAAGGGAGGGCAGCAGCAGTGGAAAAGAGTGGATGAATTCAAGATATTATTTTGAAGATAAAATCAATAGGACCTGCTGAAATAAGGCATCAGAGGCATACTCTAAATTTCAATCAAATTCACTCAAATATTGTGGTTCCATGAACACACCATGCTTTCCACATGTGTCTATGCACGTGCTCCGCTTAGCATACCGTACCCCCTCAAACTCTCACCCTATTTACGTGGCACACTCTTACCCATACTCCCTTCAAGACTGAGCTTCAACATCAACTTTTCCACAAAGTCTTCTTTGACCCTTAGGAGCTTTCTTCTCTACGTTCCCTTAGCACCTTGCACATGCTTCTAATGTAGCGGTTACAGACTGCATTGTAATAACCTGTTTATAACTGTTTCCCAAGCTGTCTGGAGCCATTCCAGGGCAGAAACCATTTTCTTATTCACTTTTAACTTTGGGCCTAATGACAGTGCTTAGAAAACTGTAGACTCATTAATCAAAGTTTGCTAAATGCACATGACATTGCATGTAATACATTCCTTCATTCCTAAACTAGTAAAAGGATCTTCAATACTTAGTAAAAGTACTAAGTACAGGTTAAGTATCCCTTATCCAAAATGCCTGGCACCAGAAGTTTTTTGAATTTCAGATTTTAGAATATTTGCATTATATTCACTCATTGAGCATCCCTAACGTGAAAATCTGAAATGCTCCAACTAGCATTTCCTTTGAGTGTCATGTCAGCACCCAAAAAGTTTCAAATTTTGGAGCATTTCGGATTTCAGATTTTTGGATTAGGGATGTTCAACCTGCGTTGTACATGTTTTTATTCATCTTCAAGTTTCGGATCATTCCTCAATGACTCCATATTCAGAGAAATATGTAACTGCATAATTTACATTGCCATATAAATACATTAGATTCTGTTTAATGATCAGATAGTACTTCTTGCCTTCACAAACTAAACAGCATAGTGTATAGGAAAGATCTCAATTTGTTCATAAATCACCTATACAATTTATTGACTGTGGCTTTGGGTAGGTTATTTAATCTCTCCGATCTCAATTTGCTCATTTATATAATAATTTAATACTTTTCTATCACAGGGTTGCCATGGAGCTTAAATGAGAATGTAAAGTAACTACCACAAATAAATACTCAATAAATGTTAGTTCCTATTTCTCCAACTTACCTTCTTTACAAGGAAGAATATAATCTTTGCAAAACCAAACACAATATAATTCTCATCACCGCGTTATCTTGACCTAAGGGCTGAGAGCAGAAACCATCTACCCCTACACCCAGTTTGGATACTGTGGTCCAAAACTACCTACCCCAATATAATTCACTGTCTACATAAACATGACTTTATTATTACTTTGTCTTCATTAGCATAACTTTACTATTCTAGAAAACTCCTGCCCAGAAAAATAACTGGATTGTTCGTTATAGGAACAATCTATCAGGTCAATAGAAAGCATCAAGAATTTATGCCTTAAGATTCCTTATTTGCTCTTTCCACCAATCTTAAACTGCTATATCAAGATCAGTGTCCAATCCCAATCAGCCATCCCCCCCAGCAAGCCCCTCCAACCCTCTGCTACTGAAAAAGCGGCCTTAAACCATGCTTCAAATTATCAATAAAATCTCACCTTGCTTTCCCAGTTTGAGACACTACCAAAGCTCTACTGTGGTGGTGGTGGTTTTCCTTACTCTAGCAAGCAATAAACTCAGCTTTGTCTTACCTAAAGGTCGTGTTGGTGATGCATGTGAAATTACCATTGGAAAGGGCAGAACATCGGTAACCATAAAGACAAGGCAGAGGGATTTCCCCACAAATGTCTAGAAACACTACAAAAATGAGCTAAGTTAAATTATATGCCAGGCAAAATATGTCCATTAATAAAAAGGAAATGGTTTATCAAGACCACAATAGAAAGTTTCCTTGTAAAATTCTACAAGTGGCCAAGAAATCTTAAAAATTCTTTTTGACGAATCTCAGGTTTGTATTACCATTTTTTATGCCTTTTTCGTTACAGCGCTGTTCAAATATGACTCTGAATCAAGAAAAACTGGGTCTCAGATATCTCATGTATCTTTGGGAGTTACCAAAAATAATTCTAGGATAGGCTGCCAAAGCGACTGCAAGAGAAATACCAGCTTTTAAATTAGATCCCTTCGAATGGCAATTCAGATCCATCATCAACTTCACTAAGTGAAATGAACACTAATTTCTGCAGGGTCTAATCATGGCCTAATGACTTTCAACCTAGGTAAAGCATACAAACTGTGGGGTGGGAAGGAGTGACGGAAACAAATGCCTTTCAAGGTTTACTCCGACCCTCCACAGGTTTGCCTCAGGAGCTCGAGCAGCTCCAGAGAAGGGGCACGAGCTGGCGGAAGCAAACGGAATTCCATGGAACCCGCTCTCCCTCTGACTGAGGACTGGCCCACAGCGGTGAAAGTGCTTTGAGGTCCATGGCTCCGGGGGGGCCCCTCCTTCTGCCCGTTCCGATATCCGTACCTGGCTGGCGATGGACCTACGAAACCCGCACGCCATGACTGGCTCTAGGAAGCGCGCCACAGTCCCGCCCCCGCCCCACCCTCTTTGCACGCCCCGCCTCCACCCGCCGGAAGCCCGCCCCGGAGGGGGATGCCAACCAATCAAGGGCCCGCGTGTCCCGCCACTAACCTCTGCCCTGCTGCCGCGAGGGCGCGCGGGAAATCCCGAGTGCATCTGGAATTCGCGGGGACGCTAAGACCATGGCCACCTCCTCGGTGTCCAAGGTACGTGGGGGCGGGTGCATACTGGGGCTCTGCCGCTGCCTCATTCCTCTTTGAAGAAGGGATGAAACGGAGGTTACGTAGGCCTCAGCTCCCTGGCTTGAAAAGAGGGAGCGGCAAACCGAGCTAAGGCGTCTTTGCCCCAGGTCCAGTTGGGGCCAGCTGTGCTTAGGAAGCGAGGATGCGGATCTGCCTTGTGGTGCGGCTAGGGATATTTTTAAGTTCTGATTGGTGGAGATCGGATACCCCCAGGATGTGCCCCGGTGTCTGTTCCTTTTTCCGTCTCATAAAAACATACTGTGCGGCAAGCACTCCGTTAGGTACCGAGATACAGTGGTAAACAAAGTAGACTTAGAGTCTATATTCAAGAGAGACATTAAACACACACACTGATGATCACAAATTGTCGTGTTAGCAAGGAAAAAAAGTTTTAAGGAGAGAACAGAGGAGTGGGAAGAACCTAATAGAAATTGCCAGGGGTTAGCGAAGACTTTTTGGAAAAGGTGACATTTTGGCTGAGACCTGAAAAATGACTAGAAGTTAGGCGAAGGATTGGGGGAAGGAGGGTAGAGAGAATGACATGTTCTTTGGCCCAGAAAATAGAAATAAAATGGCCCATTAAAGGAATTGAAAAATCGGTATAATCTGAGAGTAGAGAAAGAGCGGGAACGTTATGAGAATGAAAAAGTAATGCAGCTGTGAGTGTGGAAAGGCAAGGATTTGCAAGACATAGTGTAGCTGGTAAGATGATAAACCCTTGGTCTGCATCGTCCAATATGGTAGCCTCTAGCCACGTGTGGCTATTAAATTTGAATTAAAATTAAGTAAGATTAAATAAAATTAACAACATTCCTTAGTCTCACTAGCCACATTACAAGTGCTCAATCACCACATGGGGCCATAGCTGCCAATTAGTGCAGATACGTCACATTTCTATCATTACAGAACGTTCGATCAGCGCTGCTCTGGACCATGTAAAGTAAAATTTTTAGTTCTATCATAAGTGTAGCAGGAAGCTCCTAAGGTTAAGCTATCTAATGAAGCCGAAAATGAAGGTGAAGAAGCTGTAAAGACATTTTCCCCTATATTAAAACAGTGGATTAAAGGATCTGATTTTTGATTTTGATTAAAATGGTCTATGAGAAGTATGCTTTCCAAAAGTACACCTCAAGGAGAGAGTACGAGCCTTAGGGTTTATGGTTAGAAAGGATTGGCTCTGATGCTAGGTGCAAATGCTAGAAGAGATTTCACTGTACTAGTATTTTTATAAAGATTAGTGCTGTTTTTGTTTTTAGGTTTTAAGTGGTCTATCCCTGAATCCCGTTTGTTGCAAAAGCACCTCTTATTTTTATGTATTTTGCAGAAAGTAAGGTTTTCTTCAGGAAAGTATTTTTGGCATTTATAACAAATGCTTGTATTGGGATGATTATGAAGTGGACCTTACATAAATAAGAACCTTTAAAGACTTTTTCAGGAATTCATGGAACTGCTAGCTTTTTTTTTTTTTTTTTTAAAGCTATCTAAACATTTTTGCTTTCTTTTCTCATGATATTTTCTAGCCTTTGTCCCTTCTCCTAGACTTCTTCATCCATGTCAAACACCATCATTTGACTAGCAGTTCAAAGTGGCTAACCATATCATTACCAGTGCCTTATATTAGAATCCACTCTGGGCATTCTTCGTATCTTACTCCTTTGTGTGAATTGCAGGTGCATGTGCAAAGGAGGCAATGACAAGCTTATGATTATACATACTTTTTCTAAATATTCATGTGTATGTCACATAGTTCCACTAGTTGCATATATAAGAATATAAGGCATAGTTCTTAATTTGGAAACTGTAACCTAAATAGCCCCTTTTATTTGCACAGCTATCTTTAACAATATCCTGAGATGACTTTTCCTAGGTCTATTTCTTTAATTCTTTCTTTCATTTTCCATAGAAATGGAAATCTTTTTTTTTTTTTTTTTTTTTTTTTTTTTTTTTTTTGTTGAGACAGAGTGTCACTTTGTTGCCCAGGCTAGAGTGAGTGCCGTGGCGTCAGCTTAGCTCACAGCAACCTCAAACTCCTGGGCTTAAGCGATCCTACTGCCTCAGCCTCCCGAGTAGCTGGGACTACAGGCATGCGCCACTATGCCCGGCTAATTTTTTCTATATAGATTTTTAGGTGTCCATATAATGTCTTTCTATTTTTAGTAGAGACGGGGTCTCGCTCAGGCTGGTCTCGAACTCTTGACCTTGAGCAATCCACCCGCCTCGGCCTCCCAGAGTGCTAGGATTACAGGCGTGAGCCACCGCGCCCGGCCAGAAATGGAAATCTTTAAGAAGCTATCTATGTGTTATGACTTTAGGTTCGGTAGAATAGACTAGTACCAGTAACTTGGGCTTTGTACTACTAGTCAAATAATAATGTAAAACTACCAGGAAAATTACTTGGCAAACATTCATTCTTTCCATATACTGATTGACTAAAGTATATGTTAGCACTATCCTAAACACTGGGGAAACAATCATAAATAAAATAGAATCTGTGCTCTGAAGGTGCTTACAATCTACTTGGGGAGACAGACCCATAAATAACTATGATGCACAATGAAATTGATTTAAAACAATGCAAAATAACGATGTTCAAGTACTATGACATCTCAGGGACAGGAGCATTTTTGGCTAGAGAATCAGGGAAGGTTTCCCAGAGGAGATAAGTTTTGAGTCGTACTTTCATGGGTAAATGTATAAGAGTTTATCAGGTGAAGAAAGGTAGGGTAAAAACAGTAGCCCAAATTGTCTGTTTCTTGTCAAGGTTATAGATACTTGGGGTTTAATTAAATAAGTTTTGGGTAGGGAGAGCATCCCTATTTTCTACTTTCTTGATCTTCATTTTAATGTATAGTATTAATTCTTCTAAATTTTATTGTAAGGTTTTTTGGATTGGCTGGCACCAGAGAAAGAAAGACGAGCAGAGTTGAAAGGAATAAGTAAAGAGGCTTTATTGGGGCACTCCTGGGTGAGGGTAACGGGTCCCAAGAGAGGGGGGGCCCGGGTGAGATTCTCAGGTCCCGGAAGAGAGAGAGACCTGAGAAGTCACGCCGCCCAGAAATCTGAGTGGGTGTATATATGTTTTTAGGGCTGGGGGTAGGGGTTTCTTTGGCAGGAAGATTTGTGGTGGGGAGAGCAAGGAATTGTCCCTTGCAGTTTTAGGGTGGGTATTGAGAAATAGGAGGGGCCCGTGGTATGTGTGGATTCTAGGAACCGAGACCCTTATCAGGGTAACCATCCAGGTGTGTTTGTCCTTTAACTTAGCTGGGCCTTGCAGGCATTGTCCTTGGCAGGTCTCGTGGGCTTCTTCTTTTTCCATTAGGGAGGGGAGGGGTGCCTGCCACCAGCCTTACATTTATAATAATGGAAACTTTCTGGGTTTAAATTTCATCACCTTTTATTTTCTTTATCTGCCTCCTAGATCAGATCCTATGGGAGGGAGGGGAACAAAATGGATAGTCCCTTTGTTGTTTTAGAATTTTCCTTCTATAATTCAAAGAGAAGTGATTCCTAAAACTTGAAAGAAACATATACCCTCCCCCTTTTAAAAAAAAAATCTGCTTATCTATAAAATACTTGGTTAATCAGATTTGTCTCCTCCTTGGAAACTTTATGCCTTTTGTCTTTCTTTCATAGGGCTGCTTTGTTTTTAAGCCAAACTTCAAGAGGAGAAAGATCTCTGTGCCAATAGGTAAGTTGTCTTAATATCAAATCTGTTAGTCATCCCCCCCATGTTGTCTTAAGCTTGAAGAACTAATCCTAATTGAATTTAGTAATTTTTTTTGTCTAATCTTGGCTTACTTGCTGTGTTGATGTAGCGGTTATGTTCCAAGGCATTGGTCAGAGGGATAAGAGTTCTAATCCAAATGTACTATCAAAAGACAAATTGAAAAGTAAATTTCCTTCCAAAGATGTGTTGCCTTTATTTAAAGAAGAGTGTCTTTTTTTTTTTTTTTGAGACAGAGTCTCACTTTGTTGCCCGGGCTAGAGTGAGTGCCGTGGCGTCAGTCTAGCTCACAGCAACCTCAAACTCCTGGGCTTAAGCGATCCTACTGCCTCAGCCTCCCGAGTAGCTGGGACTACAGGCATGCGCCACCATGCCCGGCTAATTTTTTGTATATATATATTTTAGTTGTCCATATAATTTCTTTCTATTTTTAGTAGAGACGGGGTCTCGCTCTTGCTCAGGCTGGTCTCGAACTCCTGACCTCGAGCGATCCACCCGCCTCGGCCTCCCAGAGTGCTAGGATTACAGGCGTGAGCCACCACGCCCGGCCAAGAGTGTCTTTTTGATGACTTCTCTGTCATTGTTTCTTTATCTACAGCTTTAGAAATGAAAATGAAAGTCAATTTATATTAGAAAAGCATTTTGATCCTTGATTGAGTAATCAAAACAATTACAAAAGCTGATTGGCCATCTGGATTTCTAATAATGAGGGAAATAAAATGATAATTGATTATACAGAAAAACTAAAAAAGAAAAAGACTGCAAATTTGTATATATTTTCTAAGGAAAATTGTGTAAAAATTATTTCTAATTCAAATATACAGTATTTATGGGAGACTTAAATATGCTTAAATTTGGTATGGTATTCCATTTTATGAATAAACTTGACAAGGTAAATTAAAGAAAAAAATCATCTATATGGAACATGCAGTAATGGGCTTAGTAACTACATGTGTGTTAAATAGATATTACACATTCTAATTGAGGAGTAAGTGCTGTGCAAACCTATACATGTTGAGAAAAAAGCCCAAGATCTTCAATCTCTTATAGTAATTCTGCCTGTTAGAGCACAAAGTTGTGGAATCATCCAGACTAGAACTAAAGTCATTTGGAGTGTGGTCCTGACCCTAACTAGCTCTATGGCCTGGACCTTGCTGTTAAACCTTTCTCGAGGTGTCCTCATCTGTAAAATGAGGGGTTAGATTGGCTTATCACTAAGATTTCTTCCTATTCTCATTCTATGCTTCAAAGAGCTAACATGCAGGACTTTGTGAGACAATTATAAAAAACCATGTGGAGAAATTGGTGTTATTATGAACTGTTACTACTTTGGCCTTGTGGTTTGTGTTCCAACACTTCCATCTCTCAGTAGCCTGAGGGAAAGGAAAAAGCTGGGAAAGAACAGCCAAAGACATTCCAGTCTCAGATCTGTTACAGATTTACAAGTGACCCAGATTCTCTGCCTATTAATCTTCACATCCTTTCTACCAGTTTGTGCCCTCTATCCTCTCTTATACATACAGGTGACCCACACTATTCTTCTCAATCACTTTTTATTCCAACTGAAACAAACTTGTTAAATTTTGTTAGAGGAGTGGGTTTTAAATACCCACAGACACACATATTATTAAGGGAGTGGATTTTCATCTCTTAGCCACACACATGCACACACACACATACACACTCACGCACCCATGTGGGTAAGAGAGAAAAGACATTAATTTGTTTAAAAAAGACAAAACAACAACAGAGATTATCTTAAGCCTCAGTGGTTCCTGGGATGAAGTAGGGGGAATTGACTGCAAATGGACAAAGGGAACTTTTTGGAGTGATGGAAATGTTTTCTGCCTTGATTGAGGGACTAGTTATATGAGTGTTTACTTGTGTCAAACTGTTAAGACAGGTGTGTTTTATTGCAAATTATACCTCAATAAAATGAAATTATTAAAAAAAATACTGTCTCTACTTTTTTCATTTATCTCCAGATATCTGTTTAGTGATCAAGTTATAATATTAATAAGAAAACTTCTTCAAACAAATCACAATATTACTGTCAGTCAGAAAGTGTTTATTGCATTGGTTCTCAACCATAACCATACATTAGAATCACTTGGGGAACTTTTTTTTTTAAAAAACATTTTATTTTGATATAATTGTAGATTCACTGGCCAGGCGTGGTGGCTCACACCTGTAATCCTAGCACTCTGGGAGGCCGAGGCAAGAGGATCGCTTGAGGTCAGGAGTTCGAGACCAGCCTGAGCAAGAGCAATACTCCGTCTCTACTAAAAATAGAAAGAAATGATCTGGACAGCTAAAAATATATAGAAAAAATTAGCCAGGCATGGTGGTGCATACCTGTAGTCCCAGCTACTTGGGAGGCTGAGGCAGAAGGATTGCTTGAGCCCAGGAGTTTGAGGTTGCTGTGAGCTAGGCTGACGCCATGGCACTCTAGCCCAGGCAACAGAACGAGACTCTGTCTCAAAATAAATAAATAAATAAATAATTGTAGATTCACATACAGTTGCATGAAATAGTATAGAGAGTTCTCCTGTTCCCTTCCCCCAGTTATCCCCAGTGGTAATATATTACATGTAGTACAGTATCACAACCAAGGAACTGACATTGATATAAGCCACTGACCTTATTCAGGTTTCAACTTGGGGGACTTTTAAAAAAATACAGGTTACTGTCCCTTATCTGAAATTCTTAAGACCAGAAGTGTTGCAGATTTCAGATATTTTCAGATTTTGAAATATTTGCATATACGTAATGAGATATCTTGGGAATGGGATCCAAGTCTAAACACAAGGTTCACTTACATTTCATATACACCTTATACACATAGCCTCAAGATAATTTTATACAATATTTTTTTAATAATTTTGCACACAAAGCAAAATTTTGGCTGCAACCCATCACATAAGGTCAGGTGTGAAATTTTCCACTGGTGATGTCATGTCAGCCCTCAAAAAGTTTCAGATTTGGGGACATTTCAGATTTTAGATTTCTGGATTAGGGATGCTCAACCTTTACCAATATCCTAACTCTGACCAACTGAATCAGAATCACTGGGAATAGAGTACAAGTGTTGGAATTTTTTAAAAGCTCCTCACAGGCTTATTGAGTATTTATACTCAATATTCAGCATTGTGAATATTAATTGCAGTGGAAAGATTATTATGTGGAATTACGTATACCCATGTACTAGTTTTGAATTGAAAAAGGAAAAACTGAACTATACTATTGTTTCACTAGGAAATAAATGAGAACTTGAATATATAGAATAGGATTTTTCTAAATCATCACATGAGGCAGATCTTGAGTGTTAATCCATCATTCTGAGACTAGCCAGATAAAAGACTTGTGCTCAAGGAGAATAAAATAGTAAAATACTGGTCTAATATGGAGAGAACAGGGTAGAAAGTATGACTTATAATAAGAATCCAATTTCTCATTAATGGGAATATATGGTAACATAGAGCTTTATACCCTTATAGATTTATTTTTTAAAGAAACTTGAAGCTTTCTTAATTCTTTGCCCTCCTCTTTCCCAAAATGAAAGGCAAAAGTGATGGACTTGAAAATAGTGAACGAATAACGACATTATAATTTATTTTTAAGTGATTGACTCATGAACAAATTTTAATGTTATACATTGCTAAACTTACTAGATATAGTTTGGGGAAAATTGAAGACACGTTCCCTCATTATCCACGAGGGACACATAGCATGCACTGGCATCTGACATCATCAACACTGTAATCATAACTAATAGAATTGCTAACATTTTTTTGAGCATTAACTATGTGCCAGACTGTTCTAAGCATTTTATATGTGTTAGTTTGTTTTATCTC
Source organism: Eulemur rufifrons (assembly GCF_041146395.1). Taxonomy (NCBI): domain Eukaryota; kingdom Metazoa; phylum Chordata; class Mammalia; order Primates; family Lemuridae; genus Eulemur; species Eulemur rufifrons. The sequence goes on from NC_090997.1 coordinate 44,945,324, forward strand.
ATCAGCAAACTATGAGTAATGTATTATTATCTCCTTTAAAATATATGAGGATATGTAGACATAGAACTTTCTCAATTAAAATGTTGGTAAGTGGTAGAGCTGGGATTTGAACCCAACCTGATTCCAGGGCCCATGGTCTAACCATTACTTAATACTGCCTCTCATAATATGAGGCAAGTTTTTGCTTATAACTTTTTGTATTGAATTTCAACTATAATTTATTGATTATAGGTCTTAGCATTATTAATAGTAAACCTAATATGTATAATTATATAATTTGAACTTTGCTTTAAAAGTTCATTAGGTTTTTTTTTTCCTTCATTGTGTGGATCGAAGACCAACAGATACTGTTATAATAGCAAAATCTTTGAGAATTGACCCTGATTGTAAGACAGATGGAGCAGGAATGAAGGAAACATATCCAGATTTTAGCACTTGCCTTCACTGGCTTCAATTTTTGAAACAGATTGCCTGAAGGAGTAGGAAGATGCTTTGCATTTTGCCCACCATCTGTCCTGACTTTGAGACACTTGGCATGTGCTTAAGAGAAGACCATTAACTCTCCTTCTCTTCAGTATTCTGTGGATGACTGCACAAACAAAACAGCAGCACTGGCACTGTAGGAAATCTTCACACTGAAGTATAGAGCTGTGAGTAGGAGCTGAGGCAGGAGGAAACCTGACAAGAGTGAGAGCTTCACATTCCTCAGTTCCTCTCAATGCTTTTTTTTTTTTTTTTTTAACCTACCTGATCTGTAAATAATGGAGAAGTCATGGTAACAGGTTAAAGTATTCTACTACTATTGTTTTCCAATATCTAAGAGGTATTCCATTATGTATTTTGATGCAACATTATTCAGCACATTAAAAATTCGTGTCTTGATTTGCCACTTTAACATTTTACAACAGTTTTACCCATTATCAATGTAAAATGACTATTTTTCTTCTATTTAAGGCTGTCTTGTTGTTCTGCTTTGTCTATTAATAATATTGCATCTCCTTATTTTCTTTTTTGTTTGATTTTATAACTATAACCTTGTCTACTGTTTTACCTTAAGATGACTTCAATATAGTCTAAGACTTTTGATAAAATTAAAAATCAAGCCAGGCTCAATGGCTCACAAATGTAATCCTAGCACTTTGGGAGGCTGAGGCAGGAGGATTGCTTGAGGCAAGGAGTTTGAGACCAGCCTGAGCAAGAGCGAGACCCTGTCTCCACAAAAAATAGACAAATTAAGCCAGGTGTGGTGGCATACGCCTGTAGTCCCAGCTACTCAGGTGGCTGAGGCAGGAGAATCATTTGAGCCCAGGAGTTTGAGGTTGCAGTGAGCTATGATGACACCACTGCACTCTAGCCCGGGTGACACAGTGAGACTGCCTCCAAAAAAAATGACACTTTATAAAAACTCTGGGTCAACTATGATTAGAAGAAAGTTCCTTAACATGAAAGAGAAATTCTATTCCAAACTATCAGTTAACATTAAAACTCGATGGTAGAATACTAACAGCAGAAATTTAACACCATGAAAGCTTTAGCTGTTGCAATAAAATATGTAGCAGTAAACAACAAGAAATATGAAGGAAAGTAGAAAACTATAAGGCATCAAAAATATTAAAGGAAGAGACACCTGTGATGTTTTTGGATGTGAACTTTTTAAGATATATTAAAGATGTTATTTCTCCCCAGATCAGTCTACAAATTTGCTTTTAACTAGTCAAAATGTCAGTGAAGTTATTTTTGAGAAGTGACAAAATTAATTTGAAAGAATGGATTTAAAGTTTTTTGAAAAAGAATAACAATGTTTGGTGGCAGTGGGACAAAACCTGAATCTATTTAATATTAAAATGCACTACATACAAAGCTACAATAATTAATACAGTGTAGGGCTGGTATAGGAATAAGGTTGGATTCAAAGAAAAAGTTCAAAAATAGTTAAAAGTATATGTAAGTATTTAAACTATAAGGGCATGTCAGGTCAGTGGGAGAAGGATGGATTATTCAGTGAATGAATGTTTTTCAAACCAAAAGTCATAATCCATGTGTGAGTTAGGAAATCAGTTTAGTGGACCATCATAAATTGTTTCAAAAACAGGAAAGAAAACATTTGTTATTCCATGACAAGGCTGAGTATTGTTTCATGGGACTTAAGTTTTTGTTTGTTGTATGTATGTGTGTTAGATTATGGTGTAAAATGTATTCCTTAATGTGGATCGTGGTTTAAAAATGTTTGAAAACCACTGCAGTAAATGGTATTTTGACAAATGGCTAATCAGTTGGAGAAAACATTCAAAAGGGATATAAAAATATAGAGACAGAATAAATGACAGACTGGACTAAACTGTCAATGGAACAAAAATATAAGGATAGTAGCAGTAAGAATCATTTAACAGAGGAGAGTTCAAAGCAAATGTATGAAGCAAAGTATACAAGGTAATAGAATAGGAACAAATAATGCAAACACATTAATATTAAATGTATATACCTCAAACCAAAAACTATTAAATGAACTCAAACCATTAAATAAAAACTGTTAGAAATTCAACCTGAAGATAGTTAGTATGATAAAAATAAAAGGTGTATAAATAAAATTCAAAGGATATTGAATGTTACCTATCCCCAAATATATATATTTTTGATGCATATAAATTCAACCTCTATCACTTTGTGACTTTGCACACAGTTTCTAGCTTTTACTATGTAAAAAAAGAAACTGATTTATTTCTTTTTGTGTTTTTAGGGGACTATTTTAGTAAAGGGAGAAATGAGTCTGAGGACAGTAAGCTTCGATTCGAAACTTATCAGTTGATATGGCAACAGATGAAATCTGAAACTGAGGTGAATAATTTTTTTGATAATATTTCCTATTTCTCTGATACCATAAATCTCATATTTGTTGCTTCCCATCTTCTTTTCCATCAATTTACAAGAGCACTGATGAAATACAGGTCAAGTATAATCTGTGTATCCTAAAAAACCCCCTGCTATTTCAAATATTATGCATAGCTCCAGGTACTAGAACATGTTTATAACTGTTAAGACAAGGAGCTTTTAAACGGTGGCACTCTTAAATTATCTGTTCAGTTATACAAGTATGAAATCAAACTATTTCTGAACTCCTTCACTCCTTCATCCTCGTATCCAGTTACCATGTTCTTTATATTCTAGCTCTGAAAAATTTCTTCACTGCAGCAAATTGGTGGCTCTAGTGCCAACATTTTGAGCCGATTGCTTGTTTTGTTTGGCTAACAGTGTTACAGTTTCTGTTTTGTTTTGGGAGGGTTATGCACTTTCCAGTTTGTTACTGCCTCCCACCAGTTTTTATTGGTTTATACCTACTGGCCTTGCTCATTCATATATTCCATGTGATCCTTGAGGGTATTTGGGTTTGTGGATTGCAGTTTAGGTCCCCTTTATTTCTTAACCCGGATTGTTATAGTATCTTCCTAGCTTGCATGCTTGACTCTGGTATCAAACCCTTCAATCTGCCACCAGCCCTTATGGCACCATTGGCCAATTTAGAAAAGTCCTCCTATTAGGCAAACACAGCCCTATGCCAGGCCTCAGGGATTTTCCAGCCCTGCTGCCAGATTAACCCTGATCTAATCATGCCTTTATTTCACATTCCTTCCATGTTTCTCCCCACAGGGTAAAATCCAAACCCTTTAACATCATATATATTTTTTCTTGGTCTGGACCTTTGCTCATTTCCTACCACTTCTCATATTTTTTGAGCTTAGCTGTATCTGTGGTTCACTAGATATTTGGTGCTTTCTTCCTTCCTTGCCTCCCCCACTCCTTATTCCTTCTAACTTTCCTTCACCTCCTGTCACCTCCTCTATCACCTGCTAATGCCTTGGTTCAAATATATCATCTCCTTAGCTTAACTTAGATGGTCCTACCCTTGGCTCCTATACTATGGCACTCTATACAATGTATCTTCATTTTAAGTGTTCTTGTTTAATTTGTTTTCTCTTTTAGGGCAGAGGCTATCTTTCATTCATAAGGTGGTTAGTAAATGTTAGTTGAATGAATAAATGAGAGGAATTTTTAAATGGGAGAATCCAAAGTGCCAATCATTAGAGATTTTAGGAAAAAACATTTTTTTATTTGATCCAATTTTTAACATGAAACATTTCTTTGGAACTGAATCCAAAACCAGGAAAGACATATCAGATTACTACCACCAATAATAATTCATAAAGTTTTGTGTTTTCTTTATAGCGACTACAAGAAGAATTAAATAAAAACCTGTTTGACAATTTAATTGAATTTCTGCAAAAGTCTCATTCTGGGTTCCAGAAGAATTCAAGAGACTTGGGCTGTCAAATAAAACTCAGAGAAATTCCAACTGCTGCTCTTGTTCTTGGTATGTATGTGTGTTTGTTCATACGTGCATGTGTTTATTTATTTTTTTTATTTTTTATTTTTGTTCAGACAGAGTCTCACTCTGTTGCTCAGGCTAGAGTGCCGTGGCGTCAGCCTAGCTCACAGCAACCTCAAATTCCTGGGCTCAAGCAATCCTCCTGCCTCAGCCTCCCGAGTAGCTGGGACTACAGGCACACTCCACCATGCCCGGCTAATTTTTTCTATATATATGTTTAGTTGGCCAGATAATTTCTTTCTATTTTTAGTAGAGACGGGGTCTCGCTCTTGCTCAGGCTGGTTTCAAATTCCTGACCTCGAGCGATCCACCTGCCTCTGTCTCCCAGAGTGCTAGGATTATGAGCCACCGCGACCGGCCTATCTTTTTAACTGGTTTTTTATTGTTGAGAATAGTGGGAAATAACCTGTTCTGATAAACCTTTTTTATCTCTTTTATTTATGGAATTAAACCAACTATAGTTTATTTTGCATACTTTCAAAACCAATACAAGTTATTTACATCTTTACAGGTGATCATCCATCTGTGAATTAAAAGGAACTGATTCAGGCTAGGCGCGGTGGCTTACGCCTGTAATCCTAGCACTCTGGGAGGCCGAGGTGGGTGGATCGCTTGAGCTCAGGAGTTCGAGACCAGCCTGAGCAAGAGCGAGACCCCGTCTCTACTAAAAATAGAAAGAAATTATCTGGCCAGCTAAAAATATATATAGAAAAAAATTAGCCGTGCATAGTGGCGCATTCCTGTAGTCCCAGCTACTCAGGAGGCTGAGGCAGGAGGATTGCTTAAGCCCAGGAGTTTGAGGTTGCTGTGAGCTAGGCTGACGCCAGGGCACTCACTCTAGCCCGGGCAACAGAGCGAGACTCTGTCACTAAAAAAAAAAAAAAAAAAAAAAAGGAACTGATTTAGCCAGTTCTCCCTTCAACTTTTTGTCAGAGGGGAAATATATTTGTTTTATTCTTCCATAGATATGAAAGTATATGAGATTTGGATTTAGTGATAGAGAAACCACCAGTGTGTTATTCAATTTTTATACTTTTTTTTGGTCATATAGTCAGTTCAACGGAATTACTCTGTGACTTTAATTTTATTTTCCTGTGCTTAGTTTTTCAAACTTAGATTGTTTCATTGTATTGATGTTAATTGCCTAGAAAGGGGTTTGGATGAATTATGTATAAATTGCTTTGAGATTGCAGGTTATAAATTTCTTAGGCACTTAATATCCAGCATTATTATCCCATCTTTACTAAACATGCATTCCAGGATAATGGGAAAAAATTTCTTTGGAATATTAGCAAATTTCCTTCATTTCTTTTGAAAACAAAGTTGAATTTACTTGGGTTCCAAACATGTTTTTCATTTCACTTTCAATTTATTTGTTTAGGATTTGTTATACTAGCGGGCTCTGAGACAAGAAATTAATTCTCTTATTTAATACTGCCTCCAATACTGTTCATTATCCATATCTTATTCCGGATATTCATGACAATACTTCTCAAACTTTAGTGTACTTATAGATAACCTCCAGGGATCGTATTAAGGTGCAGATTTTTGTTAATAGGTCTGGGGTGGGGCCTGAATTTCTGCTTTTCTAACAAACTTCTAGCTGATGCCCATACTGCTTGTTCTAGGACTCACAAAACTCAAGAGAATGATTTTTACAATGTTTTGGACCCACTTTACAATGTAGTCTGCCATCTAATTTCAAAACCCCTTCTATTTATGGATGATAAACTGAGGCCCAATGATGCTTTGTTTCTCTACTGCCAGGTTGCAGCAACTGGAGATAGAGGGGGAGTTGGTACAATCAAGTGGAATGGCCTGATACGCTGTGAAAGCACTGTTCAAGTGCTTGCCCTGCGTGCAGTCAAAAAGGAAAAAAGAAGCTAATGGAAATCATATTTCAAAATCTTGGTCTCAAGAGAACATTTTTCAGTTAAATACATTATTGATTATCTTGTTTGCAATAGACAAGTCCATTGTTTTAAGGAATATAATGTTAAATAGCCCATGAAATCAGTCAATGAAAGACCAGATAAGCCAGTCTTTTACGGAATTCCCAAATTTTTTCAGGGATGCATTATTACAATCACAGACCATATGCATACTAGGAATAGTTTTGATATTATAAAAATAATCTGTATTCAAAGAATGCTTAAACACAGTGGCTTGTTTTCTGTTTTCAAAAAGGTAGCTTTTATGCTGCCAGCCAAGGTAGCTCATGCATATAATCCTAGCGACTCAGGAGGCTGAGGTGGGAAGATGGCTTCAGCCCAGGAGTTCGCGATCAGCCTGGGCAATGTTGTGAGACCCCATCTCTAAAAAATAAAAATTAAGAAAAATTAGCCAGGTGTGGTGGTGTGTGCCTATAGTCTCAGCTATTTAGGAGGCTGAAGCAGGAAGATCGCTTGAGCCCAGGTATTTGAGGCTGCAGTGAGCTATAAATGTGCCACTGTACTCTTACCTGGGTGACAGAGCAAGACCCTGTCTCTTTAAAAAAAAAAAAAAGGTATATATCCATTTAAAAAATAATCTGCTAATATTTTTATTTTAGCTTTCCTGAAAAAAAAAAAAAGGTTGTTCATTGCTGGCATGGGTGATTCTATAACTTTTCTTTTTCTTCCAATCAATGGGAGTTTTACAGTAGCAAATCTCAAACACCCTGAAGGTGCTTGCTGCTAACTGCCTTGGCATCAAAGGACTTTTTAGAAATCACAGATTGTTATGTTAGGGAAGATAGCAGTTAACAGAATTTTTTCCAAAGTAGTGGGGAAATTTCCACTCACCTTTGATAACTGTATGCAGTGTACTAAAACTCTGATTTGCAGAAATGAAAACAAGGGATTCAATAAATATGAAAAGGACCTATAGTTTTAATTTTTTTTTAGGTTCTTCCTTCAGAAATCAGCTTGATGTCCACTTTACCTATTGTGTCTAGTATTATGATTGCTAATAGTATTAATTGTTGGATTCTCCTCAGTTGTTAAGTCAGGGTCACAGGAAGGCTGGAATTCATAGCTCTTTATTTTTGAATGATTTTTTTTTTTTTTTTTGAGACAGAGTCTCAGTCAGTTGTCCAGGCTGGAGAGTACAGTGGCGTCATCATAGCTCACTGCACCCTCAAACTCCTGTGTTCAAGCGATTCTCCTGCCTCAGCCTCCCGAGTAGCTGGGACTATAGCTGTGCTCCAACATGCCCTTAATTTTTCTATTTTTTGTAGAGACGGGTCTCACTCTTGCTCAGGCTGGTCTTGAACTCCTAGCCTCAAGCAATCTTCCCAACGCCGCCTCCCAGAGTGCTAGGATTATAGGTGTGAGCCACTGTGCCAGGCCTCAAATGATTATTTTAAATAGTTCTTTATGAATTTGACAAAGCAATGAAATTACTCCTAAGATATTTTCAAGGGTCATCTACACATCCCCAGTAATTTTTTTGAAAGAAGAATTGCACTAAATACATTTCCTGACAACTGTAATGTGTACCTGTAGATAGCTGTGGTTAATGAATCAGTCTTCATTTATGCAGTATAATTTCTTGGTTTCTGTTATTAATCATGTTTTTTAAATGTCCTTGGTAATTTGCTTGATGTGTTATATATCTTTTGTTCCTGTTAAATTGTTATTAACAAAAATGATATTATATTGATGTATTATCCCATAGGTGTGAATGTCACAGATCATGATTTAACATTCAGAAGTCTAACAGAGGCCCTTCAAAATAACGTAACACCTTATGTAGTCTCACTGCAAGCTAAAGATTGTCCAGGTAAAATATAAATGTCATAACCTTAGTGAGATATTACAGATTTCTTCCATCCATTTCTTGCTCTCTCTCTCTCTCTCTCTCTCTCTAGCTTTCATTATTCTTTTTTATTGGTGGGAAAAACACAGTGCTACATTTTTGGCAGGCTGAGGTTTAGTGGCTCCCAGAGTAACCTTGACTATTGCAGGACTCTTTACCTCCTTTTGCTTTCTTTATCCTGGTCCCATTTCTGCCATAACAGCTTCAGTGATAGTAGCAGTCCAAGCATTTTTACAAGATGTATTCTTTGATCCAGTGGAACTTTTAATAAGTAGAAAGATTTGGGACAGGAAGCTAAGAATTGGGGGATGAGGAGCTCTTGTGTAGCTCAACAGAGAGTAGACTACATGGGCTCATGTTTATAGCTATAAATCACCATATCCTCCCACTTAGAAAGGCCACCATGCTAGAAAAGGAGCTAATCTTGAGGGTCTGAAGCTATTAAATTATAAAGAATATGCACACAAATGTAGTAAAATTTGGATTTGGACTGATTACAAGAGTTTTATGTGCTTATATTACTTTCATATTCATAAACTATTGGGAATTAAGTAAAAGCCCCAAAGGCATCTTCAAAAATGGCTATATTAGAGATTTATAATCAGTAAAATAATTCGTATAGTAACACTTATTTTTTTTTTGAGGAGACCTTGATAATCGTTTGTTGTCCAATGTAATTTAAATACATATTCCCAAAATAATTTCTAGTTTTCATGTTTACACATTTACTTTATGTAGCCCTTTTATTATAAATAGTACACATAAACTTACATAGTATATAAACTTCGGTCTAGTCTTATTCTGAATTAATGAAATTTAAATATTAAGAAGAGGGTACTAAGGACCATTAATAGTTAAGATATTAAAAGTTATATTGTTGGTAAGTATAGAAAAACACATGCTATGCAGATAATGTAATATACCAATCAAGTTTCAGGAGCTTTAATTTTGTTTTAAGAGGAAATAAGCTTTCTTTTTATATTCTGCAGATATGAAACATCTTTTGCAAAAGTTTTTCTCACAGTTGATGGACTGCTGTGTGGATGTAAAATCTAAAGAGGAGGAAAGTGTTCGGGTCACCCAGAAAAAGACACATTGTTCAATGGATTCACTTTGCAGTTGGTATATGACTGTCATACAGGTAAATATAAACCAGTGGTTTTCTCCCAGGAAATTGACATATGATTGATGGAGCTTGGAATTATATTAGACTTGGACTGTTTTGTTCTAATAAGGATATGCTTATGCAGCACTAGGTGTTAATTTAATAGCAGCTATTTATTTTTTCTAAGACTACTAGAATTCAAAAGCATTCTTTTATTAATATGCAGCCTAATTCTTGGTAAGTGCTTAGTTTTTTACAGGGACATTTTATTTGTGGGAGAATGTCATCAAGTGACAAAAACAGAGTATCAGGAGTCAATTCTGTTGCAGATTCTCTGTGACAATGAGTATAACTTTAATCTCTTAGGTTCCTCAATATTTGCTTTTGTGCAATAGAACCATGCTGTTAGTACCCTCTGTCAACTTAGTTTTATGAAGAATAATATTTTTTAATATTATTTTAGAAGTTATTTTTAAAAAATAATATATATTTTTTAAAAATATAATTTGTTTCATGTTTAGAGTTTTTAGAGAATCAGTGTAAGTAAGTATATTCAACAAACAGACAAATAGAAAGAAGTTCCATTCTACCATGACAGTATCTGGTAAGAATGAGTAACTTAGGTGATTCATTGGGTAACTGCATCATAAAACCACAGCCTTAGTTTATGATGCTGTTTAGCCAGACAGTATGGGAAAAAATACTGTGGTGACATGTTCCAATCAACATTTTTGCTAAAGTCATCATAAATGAAGTTTCATTTTGCTTTATATAGGGACTAAACTTTGTCTAATGCTTACCATAATACCTTCATTTGATCCACAGTTTAAGCTTTTCTAGAAATCAAATGCTACCTGCAATTTATGTCAGATATCTTTACAAGATTGAGTTTGGACCAGATATTTAGAGTCTTTTTCAAGCTTGAATTCCACAGTAGCAGAGTAACAAGTAGTGCTATTCATTGTGGTTTTTAATTAAAAGTATTAGTTCTTACCTTAAAGCAAAGCAAAATATCACTTTCTACCAACAGAAAAACCAGTTTTGTAGAAAATTTCCTCTTCTTCTCATGTTTTTCCTATCATTTTCTCAGCAGAAAATATAAATATTTCATATGAATTATAGATTTTACTGAACCTTTTTCTTCTTGGTTATTATTCCCATGTCAGACACAGAAAGATTCTGCTAATGACTGTTGGAATGAGTTTCTGTTTATTATGTAGGAGAAATAAAAAACAATGTTATGGTGAAATGTAAAGGGAGCTACATCAACATGTATTGGTGTAGCATTATTTGGGTTGTAAGGCTTACTTTTAACTCCTTCTTTTTACAATGGCTTAAAAGAAGACAGATGCAAAAATGCCAAGCAAAAAGAGGACTACTACTAGCCAATGGCAGTCTCCTCCTGTTGTGCTTATCTTAAAGGATATGGAAAGCTTCACCACAAAAGTACTCCAAGACTTCATAATTATCAGCAGGTAGATGGCATATTTCCTGGCTTTTATGCAAAATTCTCTGTTAAGAAAATATAATTTTTAACTTAAAAAGCATTATCTTCATTTTAATACTAACTGATAGAAATCAAAGTGATTTCAAATGCTTATTCATTGAATGTTCAAAGACCTCTTAACAGATTTTCCATTTGCTTTTTGACACAAGAGTGAGAGTCAAAGACAAATTTAGCCAGTTTTAAATTAACGTGGTAAGGTAGTATAAACTGTAGTTTGTCTCACAAAGTTTTTTGTCTCTTATTTGCCCATTAAATGGGTAAACTACTACAGGTTGAGATTTTTATCAGGTCTTATTTTCTGTTACCTTTCTGTCCTCTGAGGCTTTGAGTTGCATATAGCTTTACTGAGCAAGAATGTTTTCTAAATAACATTATCTTATGTTTATGTAATATTCCTAGTGAGAAACTACTTTCATGATCTCCTAGGATCTTCAAGGCATGTGAAACTCAAAATTGAAGTAACCCTATTTTAAAATCGAGTGACATGCATTTCCCATGGTATATTTTTTTAGGATGGAATTTATTTTGGCCTCTTCTATATGTTAACTTGTCTTAATAGTTATGGCTACATTTGTCTAAAGCTTTATATATTGTGTTATAATTTACTAAGATACTTAAAATTCCTACTTGGATAGTGTCTTCTTTTCCCACATTGACTAAGAGTTCTACATCCTAGGACTTTTCTTAATGCTATCATTGAACTGCTTACCATGCTGGAAAAATGCACAGTACAAAATAGTGACATAAAAGTTGTACTTTTTTGGAGCTCAGGCTTGTGACTACTTTAGCAGTCAAAAGTAAAGAAGAACCACCTACAACAGTAAGACAGTCCAGGCACTTTACTCCTCTGCAGATAGAACTGCATACAACTAGAATACTGAAAAGCAGTAGCTAATAGGAGACAGCAAGCAAAATCATTATCCATAATACAGAGGGGTATGACCTGCAATAGCCCTCAAAGATAGTATTGCTTTACTCTGTGAAAGTCATTTGTGTTCATCCTGGTGATGCTAAGAATAAGTCCTATTCAGAATGTTTGAAATAAGAATGTGAGGAAGGGATATAACATTTTTTAATGATATCCATTAACTCTTGGAGTTGTTATGGCTGGGTAACATAGTATCTATTAGAAATGTCCATAAATAGAATAAGTTACTTTGAAAATTAATGAGCTTTATGTCACTGAACTCTTAAAACGTAAGCTGGGTGGTCCAACTGTGAAGACAACTATAGGCAAGGCTCTAACTTTGGATGAGAGATTAAATTGAATAGTTTCTAACACTTGAGATGGTATAACCTTAGGGAGAGGCACTTGATCTTTCTGGACATCTGTGTTCTTATTTATAAAATGAAAGGATCCATTAACAGATTGATTTCATAGCTAGAATGTCAGGAAAATAACTATTTCTGTGATACTTTAACAGAAGAAAAATGAATGACCTAGAAAATTTTAATATTTGAAATGATGCTATTAATACTTAGCAGTATCTTATAAAGTAGTCATTAATATAAAGTTTCTTTTATCTTGAAACATGTAATGTATTTGCTAAGAAATTTCTACTTTTGTATCTGTCTTTGAAAACTAGTGAACATCTACATGAATTTCCACTAATACTAATTTTTGGAATTGCCACATCTCCTATTATCATCCACCGGTTGCTCTCTCATTCAGTATCATCTTTATTGTGTATAGAACTGTTCCAATCTTTGTCTTGCAAGGAGCACCTGACTACAGTACTCGATAAGGTAAAAAAAAAGTTTTACCAGTGAAAGAGAATGAAAGGAAAACTGCCAAGAATAGATTGTAAGTGTAAATGTTAATGATAAATCTCTGCCTCTCTGAGTAATATTGAATATATTCTTTCACATGATTTAACATTTTTATTTAATGATATTATAGTGTTTTATACTTTTATAGTGATTTTGTATAACATTGCCTCTTCAGATAAAATGTAAGCTTTTTGTAAAGAATGATCATATCTGTCCATATACTTATATCTATATATCTTTATTCAATGGAAAATAATAGGTTTTTAAAATAAATTTTTACATAATTTGTAGACTTCCTAGTAAAATGTTTTGACTCTTACATTTTATTTAAAATGATTTGAAGTTTTCAGTGGACTCTTTTCCTGTCATGCTGCTCTTGACAACAAATACTAAAATAAATTGAACTATGATTCTTTAGTATTAACCTTCCCCAAATTGTTCTAGACTCAGTTCCTTTAAGACATACTTTATGCTTCTTATATAAGATAAAATAATGACAACTTGCCTGCTTATTTACTAGGCACTTCTGTACTTTTTTTTTTTCCCATAAAGGTGACGTCCAGTTATAGTATTTCAATTTGCTTAGTTATAGCCAAATTCAGTTGACCTTCTGCAACTATGCTTCTGTTTGAGAAGCCTGGTATGACTTTTCATTTTCAGTTGTAAAAGACCACTATAGGCCTTTGAAAATTAGCCAAATAACACAAATTCAGCTATTCTATATTTTTAAAATAGATATCTGTTAAAATGCATTCTATTCAACGTAGAATGTGTTACTCTTCATTAATTTGAATCAGAAAAAGAAAATTTGAACTGGAAAAAGAAATCTTATCTGGTAACAAGAATTGCCAAAGCCTGTAGCTTCTTCAGTGGCTTCTGGTGGGAGAAAAAGGATTAATAGTTAATAGGCAGTATTTTTTAAAATTATGAGTTGGATGGAGGATGGTAGACATCTTTGGTTCTGAAGATGTAGTATGAATAGCTTCTTTTTGTTGTTATTATATGAAATTACTTAAAATTTTTCTTGATACTTGACCTAAAAAAAAACTAGCTACTATTACAGCTTTCATAGTTACTGTGTCTTAGTATCATTCTTTATGCTTCATGTTTATGAAGAATGAAGACTAACAAGGAGTATCTCCCCCACCTTAATCTCTTTCAGCTACTTCTTACAACTCAGTTTCCCTTTAAAATAAGTGAAAAAGTATTACAGGTTCTGACCAACATCTTTTTGTATCATGATTTCTCAATTCAAAACTTTATAAAAGGACTTCAGGTAAGAATACACTAGTGGGTTTAAAAATTCACAAGCTGATTCTAAATAATTTACATGTTATTTCAGACTACTTAGTATGATAAAACCTTTTAAATGCCAATTCAAGTTATTTTATTCTAGGTTCTACCATTCCTTTGTTACCTTGCAGTAAAATGTAGAGAATACGTTAATTAGGATATCAGTAATGGAAGAAGACCTCTCTCCATTCTAGTGATTCTTATGCATTTTGGTCATGAAGAAGAAGGGACTGTTTTTGTTTTTTTTTTTAATCTGATAAAAGCTTAAGGACTTCTACCTAGGAAATGTTACATATAAAAAGTCAGCAAACTTCTGTAAAGGGCCAGATATTAAATATTTTCAACTTTGCATGCTACATATGGTTGCTGCTGCAGCTTCTTTTTCTTCCTTAATAATCCCTTAAAGATATAAAAAACAGTTTTAGTTCCTGGACCATACAAAAATAAGTTGCAGGCTGGGCATAGTGGCTCATGCCTCTAATCCTAGCACTCTGGGAGGCTGAGGTGGGAGGATTGCATGAGCTCAGGAGTTCGAGACCAGCCTGAGCAAAAGCGAGACCTCGTCTCTACAAAAAATAGAAAAATTAGCCAGGCATGGTGGTTCACGCCTGTAGTTCTAGCTACTCGGGAGGCTGAGGCAGGAGGATCACTTGGACTTAGTAGTTCATGGTTGCAGTGAGCTATGATGAGGCCCCTGCACTCAAGCCTGGGTGAAACAGTGAGACCCTGTCTCAACAAAAAATAAAACAAAACAAAAAATAAATTGCAGGCTGCAATTTGATCTCCCCTGCACATATATGTATTTGTGTGTGTGTATGTATTTATTCATTTATACATTTATATTTATTCTTACACATTGGGAATTTATTTTCACTAGGATTGCATGAATTGCCAGGAGCTAATTCAGCAATTTAGCTTCATAGTTTCTGTCCTAATCTAAAAAACGTCTCCATTCTTTAGTTGTTTAAAAGTTAATATTATTTTCTTCTCTTGGCAACTACCTAATTATCTTAGCAAGTGTAGTCGTGAACACATACCAGTTGTCTAGTTCATTAAAACCTATATATTAGTAAACTTTAGTGCAAAAGTTCCATTTGATAATACTTCATCTTTGTGTAGTGCTTTTAAGATTATAAATTATTTCTCATATGTATTCTTCCATCACATAAAATACTATAGTGGTTTCTCATGGCTAATATGTATCTTTTTTATTCCACCTTCAACTTTTTAAAAGGAGTTTTTTAAAGAAAGAAAATATTTTTTACCTTAGCAATATGTGAACTTAAGTGATATTGAGATACAACTTTTTAAATTACTTCTCTTACCCACTTCATTTCATTCATCCCCTTATTTACTCCTGTTAAATATTTAATAAGAGCTTACTCTGAACCAAGTACTATGCTGAGCCCTGGGGATACAGAGGAAAAGGAAATCTCTGCCTTCAAATTGCTCATTGTCTAGTGAAGGAGGCAGAAGAGTAAACCCACAATTATAGTTCTGAGTAGTCAGCACTATGAAAGAAAAATACTTTGGGATTCCATAGGAGAGCAGAAGTATATCCTGAGGAACAGGAACTAGCATGGTCAAAATTGGAAAGCATTTCAGGCAAAGGTGACAGTAGAGAAAGAGAGATCTGTTCGAATGTTATTACAGTAATCAAGACAAGCTGTGACAAGGACCTAAACTGAGTTAATGATAGTGGAACTAGAGAGGGGGAAACAAATTAGGGGATGAGATCAAATCCACAGAACATGGTGACTAAGTGGATGATAGCATGTGTAAGAGAGGAGCAAGGTGACACATAGACTGTAGCTTGGCAGATGGCTTGGAGCCATTTATTAAGTGTACATGTTAATGCAGAGAGAAGAGCAAGTTTGTTTTGAGAAAAGGATGAGTTTCTTTTTATATTTGGTTAACTTAAGGGTATGTTGGATATAAAGATTAGATGCTCAGGCTTACATGCTATGTACATGTAAAGATTTGGACTGGAAAGAGATATTTAGTATTTATTATTAGAAGGTGATGGTTAAAGTCATGTGATGAGTATGGAGCATAACCCAGAAGTGAGGAAAGGCTAAGAGTAGCAACCTAGGCAAGCTGACGTGTAAGAGTAAGCAATAGAAAAGAAGAGTAAAAACATGACAGCCAATAGAAAATAGAGTACCACTGAAGGGAAAAAAAGGGTTTTGGGGAATATAACCTGTAGTCTCAAAAACCTTGAGAAAGTGAGTCAAGAAATGGTTACTAACCACATTACTTAATCTTTCTGTGTCTCAGATTTCTTTATCTGTAAGATAGGGGATTAGATTAGATGATTTTATAGGTTCCTGATAATTTACTAAGTACCTCCTTTGTGTTTAGCACTTTAATAAAATATTTATATTGTTTTATTAATACATATTATTATCCTCAGTTTTGTACATGAAGAAATTGAGATTTAGGTTAAGTAGTCTGGGCAAGGTCACATCACTAATAAATGGCCAGAATCTTTAGACCCCTTTTGCCCAGTTTTCTTTCTCCCTCCTTTCCCCTCCTTTCCCCTTCCTTCCTCCCTCCTTCCCTCCCTCCTTCCCTCCCTCCCTCACAGGGTCTTGCTCCGTTGCCCAGGCTAGAGTGCAGTAGTGTGGTCACAACTCACTGCAACCTCAAACTCCTGGGCTCAAGTGATCCTCCTGCCTCAATGTGTTGAGTAGCTGGAACTATATAGGTGTGCACCACCATGCCCAGCTAATTTTTCTGTTTCTTTATAGAGATGGGGTCTTGCTGTATTGCTCAGGCTGGTCTAGAACTCCTAGACTCAGCAGTCCTCCCATCTCAGCCTCCCAAAGTGCTAGGATTACAGGCGTGAGCCAACAATGTATCCGGCCCAGTTTTGCTAGTCATCAATGGAAAGTATTTTTAAGTCCTGATTTCTATAAGAGATACAACAGGGCATAAAATCATTCTGTATATGTTTAATGAGGCTTTCCCTCATTAGGTGGATATATTGTTAACCAATTTATGAATTAATCCAGATATTGAAAAACCACTTGTATAAAATAATTGAATAATAATACATTCTTACTCTGTTTATAGCTCTACTATAACTGATGTGACTTACTCCCATTCTCTTCTCCAGCAAGTCCCTTATCCTGTTAGGTTTTTATTTTTCTCATGTCTAAAAAGAAGTGTTAACATGGGAATAAATAATTATCACTTTCATAAATTGGAAAAGATAAGAAACAAAATTATGTCAATATGTACAAAAATAATGTAGCACTTAACATGAACAGTTACTTTCTACTTTGTACTTGTTTCTAAGTTAGGCTGGCCTTTTGCCTTCCAGCCTTAAAGATTGGACTATTTTGGAGGATTTCCTCTAGCATCAGGTATCTGATCCTCAGCTCTATAGGCTCAAAAATTCATTATCAGTTCACCCAGGAAGGATCAAGTTCAAGATTGCTGATTCATGCCAACCAAATACCTATATAACATAGTATGCTAATTTATTAATTTGTGATGGGAAATGCTATCTTGCAGTGACCAGAATATGTTTTCTTCACTATCTAAGAAACCATTTTTCCAGTATTAGGGTATTCGAAAAAACCAAACTGATTATGCTGAAGGTTGCTTAGACTCAGAATAATAAACATTTGGATAGTCTCATGAGTTATCTCTTGAAAGTTATGTTAAAATCTGGAAAATATCATCCTCACTTCTACTATGGAGCCCACAGCATTCTATTATTAGAATATATATCTACCAGATACTGTACCATATTTTCCTTCATGGAAAACAACTGAATTTGAAAAGATAAATTTTCATTATTCTTTTTAATCAGTAGGCACAACTTTTACCATTGTAGCATTTTTATTTATTGTAATAGAACAATTTGTACCCTGACTTTAGATTGGTATTAATATTTTCTTGTAAGTACTGGGGCACCATAGGTCACAGCTCAGTCCCATCCTCACCACATTTATAATTGTTGTGAGTTGTTCCTGCAGATAGCTAATGTATCCATTTATATTAGTTTCTTTTAGTTTGTATTTCAGAGATTGCCATTTTCTGACCTTTTCCACAAAATTGTAGCCTTAAAATATTAATTATATAGCCATTTATGTTTTTACAGTGTTGTGACATTATTAAATATATTAGTGCCATAAATACTTCTGCTCTTTAAAAAAAAAACCTAAAATTGAGCAGACATAAGGCAAAAGATTTCTGCCAAAATATAATAAATATATTTAATCTTCACATTTCTTTTAGCTTTCTCTATTAGAGCATTTTTATTCCCAGCCCCTAAGTGTCCTGTGCTGTAATCTCCCAGAAGCCAAGAGAAGAATAAATTTTTTATCAGATAATCAATGTGAAAACATTCGACATCTTCCATCATTTAGGAGGTAAAAAAAGAAGTATATATTTAATACATCTCATACTAGAGTTTGGGACAAAATAAGGGATCGCAGATCCATTTATATCTGAAGGGGGGAAAGACATAATAACCTTTAATTAAATAAATAAATTTTAATTGTGGGATTTTCTTTGTTGAATTTGAAAATTTGGCATAATGAAAAATATTTTTACAAAGGGACATAATTTGCAAGTTCTCTGGAGTTACTTTTAAGAAATAACATTTTCTATTTATGGGGTTTCTGTCTTTTATTTATGATTAGACCCCTAAACTATGAAGTACAATTGATTGAAGGAGTTAAAAATTACCATTAAACCATGACTGTTGTCTTGCGTTTATTTTTGAGAAGAAATGAAAAAAATGTGGCCAGCAATCTAGGTAGTTCTTTTTCCCAGTATGCTATTTAAATATGTACCATGCTTAATTTTCTCTTTTTGTGTATGGGATGGTAAAATTTTAGGTACGTGGAAAATCAAGCTTCAGAAAAGCAAGTTGCACTATTGACCAATGAGAAATATTTGAAGGTAGGAATGTGAATGTGTTTATTTGAGTTTCATTCTCTTTATTAGTATTTTCCTTCATGAAAAAGAATATGTACATAACATTTATCAAGTTAATTTTATAAAACATCTGTACATTTAATGTTTGCACAATGAAGTACCGTGTCTTGAGAGTCAAGAATGTGCATATTAAAGATGACACAAAACCTCAGCTCTATAATATAAGACTTTTTTTTAAATCAAGGAAAAAACATTAACTAGAAGACCTAGTTTCTCTTCTGGTCTATTTTAAAAGCATTTTTTTTTGGCCAGATGCAGTGGCTTACACCTGTAATCCTAGCACTTTGGGAGGCCGAGGGTATAGGATTGTTTGAAGCCAGGAGTTTGAGACTAGCCTGGGCAACATAGTGAGACCCTGTCTCTACCAAAAATAGAAAAAATTAGCCAGGCGTGGTGGTGTGTGCTTTTAGTCCCAGCTACTCAGGAGGCTGAGGCAGGAGGATAGCTTGAGCACAGGAGTTGAAGGCTACAGTGACCTATGATGATGCCATTGCACTCTATCCTGGGGAACAGAGTGAGATTCTGTCTCAAAAAAAAACTGTTAGGTCTATAGAGATCTGCTCTATGGATCTCATTCCACATAGCAGTTTTGGAATATGCAGGCAGTCTCATTTTAAAGGCTGTCATAATTAAAGCATATACAAGTCAGGCAGCTTAAGAAGTAATGAGCTTAGAAAATTATGAGTTAGCCATAAAACATAGAGATATCGAAAGAAGGGAGGGTTTTTTTCTCTTAAATAAATAATACTTGGACATGGTACATAATTCAAAAGTCGAAGATAATATACAGTGAAAAGAAAAGGCCTCCTTTCATCTCTCTCTTCCAGCTGTCCACTTCCCCTCCCTGGATACAGCCAGTGTTACTAGTTTCTTATGTATCATTCCAGGGATAGTCTCCATATATACAAGTAATTATATAAATTTTGGGCGTTCCCCCTTCTGACAGAGGATAAACATACACACTATTCTGCACCTCATCTTGTTTTGTACTTAATTTTGGAAATCATTCCATATTAGTACTGAAGAGTGGCATACCATTTTATTGAATGTATGTGCCTTCATTTTTTTTTTAAATAAATCCCTTAAACTGATGGACATCGCAAAATGTCACGTTTATTTTCTTACTCCTCATGCCTGTTTTAGGGAAAAGTTGTTTGGAAATTGTAGTAAAATTAAGATGAGTGTAAGGTAAGCTCTAGTGCTAAATGTCAGTTTTGCTTATATATGCTATTTTCAAATTTTGAACAAAATTTGTTAGATCCTATGCCCCCAAAATATGGATGATTATTATGTATCAATTTAGAAAATTAAAAGTATTTTTAAAAATGTGAAATTCTAGAGGGCATATGCTCTGTATAGTTCTAAACACAAATTTACTTCCACTGTAAATTCTCAAAAAATATTGAGAATGGTTTTTATTAGACATTGTTTCTAATGCAGAATCCATACTGGGCTGTAATATAAAATTACTTCTAGATCGGATTCAGTAAGCATTTTAATCTCTGTAACCAGTTCAGAGCAGTATAGGAAGTACTCAGACCCCAATGCAGGTTATTTTGATAGAGAGGAAATTTAAGAACCAGTGGGAAAGAATGCGTGCATGTTTATTGAGTCTTTTAAGATTAGCTAGATTAGCTCTCTGCTGAGTCAGCTAGTTGCAAAGTACATTTCCTGCTAGACCTTTCTGTGAGAGTGTATTTTCAAATGCCAGGAATAGATTTTTTTAGAGTACTTTTAACCACTGAGATGACAAAGAGAGATTTCTAGGTTAGTCTATTATAGAAATAACCTGACATTTATCTCTGCTTTTCAGTGACTTTTTGTATATTTTCGAAGCATTTATTTATACTGTACTTAATGCACTATGAGCCCTGTTTGTTATTATCTTTGCTGTATTCACTTTAGGATTGCATATTTTGTCATTTAAGGACATTTTTTTTTTTTTTTTTTGAAACTTACACAGTGAAAACTATGAAGGAGCAAAAAGGTTTGTACCCTTAACCTGAAAAAGTTACCTGTATGGCTACCTACTAAATTCAAAGGACAGAAGATGTCTATGAAGAAAATTAATTTTTTAATACTTTATTCTAATTCTAATTATAATTATAATGCTTCTCTGTTTTTTTAATGTTACCAGAACATGTTGATTTTTCCACTGGGCCCTAGTAGGTAATCTAGCAATAAAAGGAAAATGTAAGCATGGTTTCCTAAAGATTCATCGTAAATTGTTTTCTTTCAGTGAGTGGAAGTGTTTCGCAAAGAAACACTTTTCTAAGCTAACCTTTAGTATCTTCTTAATAATAGAACATGCATGTTTCTTTCTCCATTGGGCCCTAGTATGCCAAATAGAGAAATCCAGCAATAACAGCAAATGTAAGCATGCTTTCTTTTTCTATTTAAATTTTTTTTTTTTTTAGAGACAGGATCTCACTCTGTTGCCCAGGCTGGAGTACAGTGGCCCAGTTATAGCTCACTGTCACTTCAAATTCGTGGGCTCAAGCAATCCTCCTGGCTCAGCCTCCTGAGTAGGTGGGACTACAGGTGCACACCACCACGCCCTGCTAATTTTTTTTACTTTTTGTAGAGACAGAGTCTCACTATGTTGCTCAGGGCTGCTTTCAAATTCCTGGACTCAAGTGATCCTCCTGCGTTGGCCTCCCAAAGTGCTGGGATTACAAGTATAAACCACTACACCCAGCCAGCATGCTTTCTTTAAGAGGCATCATAAACGGTTTTCTTTCAATGAGTGGAAGAGTTTGACAGAGAAACATGTTTGTAAGTAAATGTTGAGAACATATTATTAGAACATGTTTCTTTCTCCCATTGGGCCCTAATAGGGCAAGTAGAGAAATCCAGCAATAAAAGGTAAATGTAAGTATGCTTTCTCAGACCCCAATGCATCATAAACTGTTTTCTTTTTCTTTTTTTCCTTTTTTTAAACTTTCAACATATTTAGTGAGTACAAGTACAGTTTTTTTACATGGATATATTGTATAGCAGTGAGGTCTGGGCTTTTAGTGTACCCATCACCTGAATAATGTACATTGTACCCAATAGGTAATTTTTTATCCCTCAGCCATTCCCACCCTAGCACATTTGGAGTCTCTACTGTCTATTATTCCACTCAGTAGGATCATGCATACCCATAGTTTACCTCCCACTTATATGAGAGAACATGTGGTATTTGATTTTCTGTTCCTGATTTACTTCACTTAGGATAATGGCCTCCAGTTCCATCCAAGTTGCTACAAAAGACATTTCTTTCTTTTTATGGCTAAGTAGTATTCCATGGTGTATATGTACACCACGTTTTCTTTATTTACTCATCAGTTGGTGGACACTTAGGTTGATTCCATATCTTTGCTATTGTGAATTTTGCTGTCATAAATGTACAAGTGCAGTTATCTTTCTGATATAATGACTTTTCATTTGGGTAGATACCAAGTAGTGGGATTGCTAGATCAAACGGTAGGTCTATATTTAGTTCTTTGAGAAATCTCTGTACTGTTTTCCATCTGGGTTGTGTTAATTTACATCCCCATAAAAAGCATGTCAATGTTCCCTTTTCACTGTATCTACATCGACATCTATTGTGTTTTGACTTTTTACTAGTGGCTATTCTGACTAGAGTAAGATGGTATCTAATTGTGGTTTTAATTTGCATTTCTCTCATGATTAGTGAAGTTGAGCATTTTTTCATATGTTTATTGGCCATTCATGTCGTCTTTTGAAAAAATGTTCATGTCTTTTGCCCACTTTTTAATGGAGTTGTTTTTCTTGCTGAATTGTTTAAGTTCCTTGTAGATTCTGGATATTAGTCCTTTGTCACATGAATGGTTTGCAAATATTTTCTCCCATTCTGTAGGTTGTCTATTTACTCCATTGATTATTTCTTTTGCTGTGCAGAAGCTTTTTAATTTAAGTCTCATTTGCCCATTTGTGTTTTTGTTGGCATTCGCTTTTGGAGTCTTAGTCATAATTTTATTGCCTCAGCCAATGTGCAGAAGAGTTTTTCCTAGGGTTTCTTCTAGATTTTTTTATGGTTTTGGGTCTTACGTTTAAGTCTTTAATCTATCTTGAGTTAATTTTTGTATATAGTGAGAGATAAGGATCCAGTTTCATTTTTCTGCATATGGCTATCCAATTTCCAAGCACCATTTATTGAATAGGGTGTCTTTTTCTCAGTGTATATTTTTGTCTGCCTTGTCTAAGATCAGTTGGTTGTAGGTATATGGCTTTATTTCTGGGTTCTCTCTATTCTGTTCCATTGATCTTTGTGTCTATTTTTATATCAGTACCATACTATTTTGGTTACTATAGCCTTGTAGTATAATTGGAAGTTGGGTTAATGTGCTACTTCCAGTTTTGTTCTTTTTGCTTAGGTGTATGGTCTCTTTTTTTGTTCGATACGAATTTTAGGATTGTTTTTTCTAGTTCTGTGAAAAATGAAAAATGACATTGGTATTTTGATGGGAATTGCATTGAATCTGTACATTACTTTGGGCAGTATGGTCATTTTAACAATATTGATTCTTCTATGAGCATGGGATGTTTTTCCATTTGTTTATGTCACATCTACGATTTCTTTCATTGGTGTTTTATAGTTCTCCTTGTAGAGATCTTTCACCTCCTTGGTTAAGTATGTTCCTAGATATTTTAATTTTTTTGGCAGCTATTGTAAATGGGTTGAGTTCTTGGTTTGGTTCCCAGTTCAGTCGTTATTGGTGTATATAAATGCTACTGATTTATGTATGTTGATTTTGTAACTTGAGACTTAATTGAATTTATCAAATCTAGGAGTGTTTTGGAGGAGTCTTTAGGGTTTTCTAGGTATAAGAAACATCAGCAATCAGATAATTTGACTTCTTCTTTTCCAGTTTGGATGTCCTTTGTTTCTTTCTCTTGCCTGATTGTTCTGGCTAGGACTTCCACTACTATGTTGAATGGGAGTGATAAGAATGGGCATCCTTGTATACTAACTTGTTCCAGTCCTTAGGGGGAATGCTTTCAACTTTTCCCTATTCAGTGTCATATTGGGTATGGGTTTGTCATATATGGCTTTCATTAATTTGAGGTATGTTCCTTCTGTACCTAATTTGTTAAGGGTTTTTATCATGAAGAGATGCAGGATTTTTCTGAATGCTTGTTCTGCATCTATTGAGATGATACGGTTTTGTTTTTAATTCTATTTAGATGGTGAATCACATGTACTGACTTGCATATGTTGAACCATTCTTGTATCCCTGGGATAAAACCCTCTTGATCATGGTGAATTATCTTTTTGTTGTGCTGTTGGATTTGGTTTGCTGGTATTTTTTTTTTTTTTTTTTAATTTTTATTTTTTGTTTGTTTTTCAGCTCATCAAGGGGGTACAAAAGATCAGGCTATATACGTTGCCCATGCCTCCCCATCCCCCCGAGTCTGAGCTTTAGTTGTGTCCATTTCCTAGACAGTGCACATCACTCTCATCATGTAGGTGTGCACTCCTCCCCTCCCCCCACCCCATCCCCCCCAGAGAGAACTTCAAACGTGTCCATTCCCCAGGCAGTGCGCATCGCACTCATCAAGTAGGTATACACCCATCCCTTCCACCCAGCCCCGACCTCTGTCCAAGTTTGCTGGTATTTTATTGAGGATTTTTGCATCTATGTTCATGAGGTATATTGGTCTATAGTTTTCTTTTTGCATCCTTTACTGGCTTTGGTATCAGGGTGATACTGGCTTCACAGAATAAATCAGGGAGGATTCACTCCTTGATCTTTTGAAAGAATTTCAGCAGACTTGGTACCAGTTCTTCTTTGTACATCTGAGTGCTTCTCTTTTTATAGTTTTGTGAGAATACATGACAATCAATTGTATGTACTGCACAGTAATAGGGGAAAATTCTGATCTTGATCTCACAATTCTTATATTTGAACTCCAGCTACTCATTAGCTATGTGTATTTAATAAAATCACTTACCTTATTTAAGTTTCAATTTTCTTATATATAAAGTAGGGTATTAATTTCTAGTATGATTTCTTCATAGGGTTAGTGACAAGCAGAGTTTGTTCAGCAAGTGAAAGTGACTTGAAAACAATTATAACAAAACTTTTGTAAATGCAAATAATAAATATTACTGTTATGACTTTTCTGCTATCATAGAAAATTTAGATAGCAATATGAATGTATCATTTTATATATATTATGTATTATACATGCTCTATATATTTCTGTGTTACATAGTTGTATAAACATGCCTACAATTAGAGTGTCTCATTTTGTACCCATTTTCTATACTCAGCTTTCTAAGAGATAGACTTCAAAGTATACACCAAAGAAATTTACGCTCTTTGTATCTTGACTGTTTTGCTCTAAGAATATGCTTTGCTTTCTGCTCTGATGAACTAAACCAGCCGTTCTCAAACTTTAGTGTGCATAAGAAGTACCTGCAGGGCCAGTTAAAACACTGATTTCTGGGCTTTATCCCCAGAGTTTCTGATTTCATAGCTCTGGCATGGGGCCCAAGAATTTACATTTCTAGCAAGGTCTCTGGTTATGCTGATGCTGATAAGTCTGGAAACCACTCTTTGAGAACCACCAAACTAGAGTGACTCCCCAGATGGAAGCGTTTGTTATTATTTCCCATTGCCTCATTTTCTTAAGTGTAGAACTAATCTGTTAAATTCCCACCTAAACAAATGATTCAGCTCAATTTTCCTTTGGACTAAAGATTTTTTTAAAAAACCTTTAACTCCCTCGAAATTACAGACCTATTAGTTTCTTAGATACTGCTTCAAAACTATATGCCAGCTTTGAATTTAATAAACTTCGGGAATGAGTTTTTTAAAAGTGTACTTTTAAATTTAAAAATCCAGCTGACTGAACCATGTACATTTGTAGGAGATATCACTAGGAACTTCAAGCTAGGGAGGGACATTAGAAGGCCATGTACAACTGATGAAATACTAAAAATCTTTGTGCTATGTGGAAAAGTTAGATTCAGTATCTTTCAGGTGGCATTTAAAGTTTTATTCTGACTAATTAAGTTTCATATCTTTATACCTATTTGCCCAACTAGTTTTTAAATCCATTGAGAAGGAGAAATAAATATTGAACTTCTTAGAATTGTAATATATTATTAGAAAGATAACCTGATTTACTGCCCTCATTTCCCAAATGAAAAACTATTGCCATAAGAAAGGAAGTGAAATACCTTAGGTCACAGAGCAAGTTAGTGGTAGAGCAGGGACTTCTTTTGACCATTTAGTATGCTTATCATGGTGATTCATAAACAAAAGGCACAAAATTAATATCTTTGATGGAGACTTGCCTTTCACCTTTGCCCCCACCTCTTTCTGTTTCTTTTGACAGACCTAAAGGAGGGAGAAAATCTCTTAGAAAAAAACAATAAATGGAAAAGATAAGGAAAAAGGAAAACAAATTTAATCAAGTCAGCTAGGCATTTAGCCTACTATGTCAGGAATTAATAATTTAAATCCAAACCCTTCAAAAGTGCTTCTCCTGATCTGAACTGATGGAGTAGGAGTACTGAGGGAAAAAAAGGTAGAGATAGATGAAAGACTAGCACTTATGCCACATAAGAACTAGGAGAAAGCTATGATTTGTCATTCTATTAGACAGCAGTAATATGATAAGTGAAGTATGAAAAATACTGCTAGCCAGAAGTTTTTTCTAATGAGAAAAACAAGGCTTGTGTATAGCAAAATGATAAATGAGAAAATGGTGTGTTCTTAGGCAGCTGATCTCTCTTAATCCTAAAATTCAGTATAGTGTTTTTTACCAGTTTTTAATGATCAGTGAATTGATTGAAAAGAAATTATAAAAATTTATGGTTGTTTTTATATACTTTGTTTAATCTTCTTGGGGACACTGTTCACCCCATACATGAAATTCTAGACACAAAAGTGATAAATACTATGGAAAGTAAAAGAGAAATAAATGCAAAAGCAAAGCATCATGGCAGATGTAATTCAGCCTAGCCATTTTTTCTTTACCTCTATATATAAGTTTTACATATATATTGGCTTCTCTTCCAAAGAAAGCCACTAACTCAGTAATGATAGGGGCCCGTTCATATAAGTAAACAATAATATATGAATGATTTTTGAATAAATACAAGACTGGATTGATGAGGTTGAAGGTGACTGAATTAAGAGGGTATATTGCAAGTGTGGGGTTTTTTTGAGACAGAGCCTCACTCTGTCACCCTGTCTAGAGTGCAGTGGTGTCATTGTAGCTCACTGCAACCTCAAACTCCTGGGCTCAAGCAATCCTCCTGCTTCAGCCTCCCAAGTAGCTGGGACTACAGGTGCGCATCACCATGCCTGGCTGATTTTTCTATTGTTAGTAGAGACGGGGTCTCACTCTTGCTCAGGCTGGCCTTGAACTCTTAAGCTCAAGCAACACTCCTGCCTTGGCTCCCAGGGTGCTAGGATTATAGGCGTGAGCCACCACGCCCGTCCTGTCTTCTTGTGAAAAATTAGGAAATCTAGGCCACATCTAGTGAGACAACAAAATGGTTACTCTTATTTAGAAGAGAGACTGAGTTCATTAGTTAGTGAACTTCATTCATTAATGTACTTCTTCATTCAACCAATGGTTTTTAAGCCTAGTATGTGCTGGGTATTAATCTAGGTGCTGAGAATAAGAGTGAACAAAATAGACAAAACTCCTGCCTTCGTGGAGCTTACATTCTATTAGGGAGACAGACAGTAAACAAGATATAAAAGTAAAATATTTGTTAGTGATAAGTGCAAAAGAGAAAACAATGAAGCAGAGAAGAGCAGTATAAAATTGCATGTATGTGAGAAGTGAAGTTGATATGTTAGATAAGGCCCTGACTGTGAGAAGGTGAATTTTGAGGAAAGACCTAAAGGAAGTTACAGAGCTTGGCAAGGAAGAGAACTCTAAGAGAAGTGAAAGTGACCTGAGGTTGGAGCATGTCTGCCATATTTGAGGAAGAGTGAAGAGGCTGCTGTGTATTTGCTCTTTTTTTCTTACAGCAGAGAAATATTTCTGTTCCTGTCTGTCTGTATCAAAAATCATTAAAGACCAAGAGTTCTTCATGTTTCAAGAAGAATAGAGAAAGCATATCTCTTTGGGAAATAATGCATATTACTAGATAAAGTGTATCTCTATGGAAAAAATCATTCTAAATATAATTATGAAATAAAATGGTGATAGCTATGACTAGTGTACAGAAAATATGCCTGAGGAAAAATTAAATGAATGGGAAGTAGGATTAAATTTCTACAGGCTTTATTTTCACATATGCATAGTGTGATCCTGCTATAACATCTTAAATGGGAAATTTTCTTATACATCAAAACCTTTTACAGGTTTTAGTTATAAAATAATGTCCATGAAGTGCACTGGGAATTGTTGTCCTAGATAAGTAAAGGCAGATACATATTTACAAATATGTATCTTAGTATGATAGAGAACTTAGAAGAAAATGGTAATCATTTGTGATGTTTTCTGTTGCAACTGATAAGAACACAGATATAAATAACAATGGAATCTTTCATATGGAATCTTTCCTAAGTGGGTTCTAAAGTCAGCACATAAGGCAAAGATGTGGGAGGGTCAAAATTACTTCTGATTCCTGTTCCGCAGACTGAGGATAAAAGAAAAAAAATTACTTCTGAAAAATCCCTTAGAAAGGTACAACAGACCTTCTCTCGTTAAGTGTACCATAGCCAGATTTTTCCCATGTTGGAACCAGACCTCCATGTCCTCAACTGAGCATCAGATGAAATAGTCTGCCATGTTGTATGAAAAAAACAACCACCCCAAACATTTTTTAAATGCTAAACTCTACTCAGTACAGGGATGTACCACACAGTGAGAAGTATGAAGGAACTAAGGCCACCTGGGAGAAAAACATGTTCATATACCTCATCTCACATTTATTCCAGGGCATAGTTCCTTGAGTGTGCTACGTTATACCGTAAAGTATTTCTTTTCTCTCTTCATCCAAGTAAATTCAGTGAAGGTACTCAGTTCTACTGCAACACCCAGTTATTTGTACATACAATTACTCCACAAAGCAAAAGAAACTACATTGTGCAAGTAGCATGAAGTATGATTATTAGTCTGTAGTAGATTTCATTTTTAGAATATCCCCCCTGTTTAAAAGCTAATTAAGAATACATCAAGTAATGGCTTTATGCAATCTCTATGTTATAGCTTACCATAAAAATAGAGTTAAAGTATACTCACCCAGTGGTGGTTTTATTACCCTTTTATTATGGCTACTTTTGTTATGATAGGAGACCTAGATTTTTAATATTACCAATCATCTCAAATAATGAGAAGAAAAAACATTTTGTTATTAAAAGCTTTTCTTTCATTTGCCCTGTGCTTTCAAGTAATGACCCATAGATTGTTGACCAAGGAATTTATTTCTAAGTGAATCAGAATTTAGAAAAAATGTATTTATTGCTTTATATAGGTTAAATTTGCTTGAATTTATTGATATCTGAGGTATTTATTGCGTGGTTGACCACTAAAAATAATGAGTATCTGTAAGATCTTACTGAAATGAAAGACACAGCCCAGTATTTAAAGTCCTTTGACTTCTTAGGTGAGAAAAAAATTTGAAGACAATGCCACAGATCATAATCCTTTTGAGAAAATGTTACAGAAGTAAGCAATTATAAGAGGAATTAAGGCCTGAAAAATGCTTGATAGGATATATTGTTTTAAAATCATTTGTAAACTATTTCAGGAGGTTCTGGAAAACAATACTCCTACCCCCACCACAAAACCTTTTGAAACTGATTTGTGAGATAGTTATCCATAGGTTTCATAAGACACTATCTCCCATATCATACTTGCTATATTCTAAATTTTAAAGCTTGTTGGCTTCAGATTTCTCTTTTTGAGTTTGTTTTTTTTTTTCTTAATTGGTAAAGTGAATAAAACCAGTATTGGAGATTCTCAGCAAGAGGCAGGGATTTATCAGAATCACCTGTGGTGTTTCTGCCCTAGTCTTATTGTCTTCCCCTTCAAACACACTCTAGCAATATTTTAGGAAAAGTGTACATCAGAAGCAGAACTTCAGCAACTGCTAGATTGGTACTGTGCTCTCTGTTGATCTTCTCACTCTTCTGATGCTGGTGAGATGGAACATATGAGGTGATTGGCACAGGCAGGCATCTTATAAGGTGCTCTCTTGCACACTTGTATAATAATTTTGGGGGCAGCCAGTGTATTGTGGGAATGCTGGAGATACCGGGAGACTAAATTACAGTATCAATTCTGGTGTGTGTAATATATCACCAGACTTAATACTAAATGAAAAATACCCAGGCTTTATCCTGGATTTTATGTGTATTTCAAATTTTCATGAATTAAGAAGGTTGATTTGTAATTCTGAATCTTCTTTGCTATCATTTTTCCAGAAATTAATGTATATCCATAAAGTAGATTTTATTATTATGCTCTTTATTAGCTGACTTACATATTAAATAATGTATTCTGTGATTTTTTAGGAGGAAACACAATCATTACTGGAAAACCTGCATGTTTACCATACAAATTACTTCCTGGTTTTGAGATGTCTTCATAAGTTCACCTCTTCTCTTCCCAAGTACCCGCTGGGTCGACAGGTAACCAAAGCCTCTTCATTTGGAATCTATGAAGTAGAAGTATTAGTACTTTCTTGCTTTGATTTCTGTAACATTCAGGCATCAGAATTTGAAATGGATCCAGTTCTTAGGAGAGTAAAATCTAAATCCATTCTAGCCGTACACATGTAATTGAAACAATATTTTTAGGTCAGATGGCCACAGCTGCAGCCACATGAATTCCAGAGATGTTGCTTCCTACGATGTATTTGTGCTGAGGCATTTAAACTTTCCTACTTTAATACTTCTTTGTCAGTTATACTAAGAGAGTTGGTTCTCTACTCTTAACTGGAAAAAGCAATCTCAGAATGCTTAATGGTTAACCTTGCATTGCACCAACAGTTAAAAGAGAAGCAGTACTTCTTCTCCTTGAAAAATTATGATCAGCTGGCCTTTGTTTCATACCATAAACTTATGAACCATCTGTAGAGTAGATATTAATGGAAGAAATCTATATTCCTAAATCTTCAGATCCTTAACTAAAAGTTTTGGAGAACAAATACCAGTGTGTACAAGTGACTTGTTTATGAGGTGATTTCTGCTATTGAGATTTTAATGAGCCTTTTTTTCTCACCTTATCATTTTCTTATTGCAGAGTGACCAGTGATATCAACCAATCTCAATATTTTACTTATTTAACTTTTATATAAACTGCGTTCTTATAAGGGCTGATCCATGTGATATATGCCAAGTCTATTGCCATGTAAAGAAAATGGTTTTTAGTAAGATTTTTTATGTGTCGATCATATATGGTTTTGCCAAACTAGTATTATATATACTTAGTGTGTCACTTTTGGTTCCTCACGAATGTGCTGTTCACTTACAGATCAGAGAGTTGTACTGCATATGTTTAGAAAAGAACATATGGGATTCAGAGGAGTATGCATCCGCCCTGCAGCTATTGAGGTAATATTTTTTTCTGTTTTTGTCTGCTCTAAGCCTGCCAGTAAGTAGCACCTTCTTCTAGAACTCTGCCTGCCAAAGAGTTTCATAAGTAGTCATGTTGTGTCTAAGAATATTTGTATATGTCTTGAATTTATGCTTGTAGCTTATGCTGTTTTTAATGTAGCAAACATCCATTTCTTTGCGGGTTTTACCTTGTATTTGAACTTGTGATTTTTAAAGGAATACCTGTGATTGTGGTAAAATATTGACACTACACTAGAAGAGCTTAGCTGTGGATCATTTGAATGCAGCCAGCTTGACATCATGGCAGGGACGTCATAGAAAGTGAGCTCACTGTGGCCCTGACCTGGTTGAGTGGAGTGGAAGAACAGCATCATTGGTTGATATGCACCCAGTGGTCACTGCTGACCTTGAATAAGAGCAACAGGGAGTAGTCAGTGGCCATGATGTCTTCCCCCACCTAAGGTGGCTCTATCCACATCAACATTGGATAATTCATAAATTATTTGTCTAACATTGTATAAATAAGATATCTTAGTGTTATTATTAGGTATCAAAGATCACTTACTGTCCCTGACAAATATGCCTTTTAAAGTTATCATTTGCATTTCTCGGCTTTACTTCTTATGTATGTGGTGACTTTTCAGTCTTCCATAGTAATAATGACCACTTGGATGATGAGAAAGGAAAATCAAGTGTGAGCTAAGTTTCCTCACATAGTTTTGTAATTTTCCTCAGTGGATATAAATGCTTATGTGAAAATATTATAAAGAATCTAAACACTGAACATTTAGTAAGTCTTGGTTTTCCTCTGGACCCACAAGAAAAGAACAGATGGGTACAGTAGGAAGAAAATTCGCACTGAAAACACTTTAAGTCCAGAGACTTAATAATACAAATATTAGTGATCTAGCAGGTGTAGTTTAGATAGGAAAATAATTTCATGCTATCTGGAAGAATAACTCCCCATAGAAACTGGATTGCCACTGAAAAATTGTTTTATTTCATTTTTTAAAATCACAATAAGACATTTCTATATATTTATAAACTTATTTCAGCTGGAATATTTCTGAGACTTCTTTTGCTTTCTATTCAAGTAAACACACCTATTTTAAATACCAGCTTGATTCTTGCTAGGTTTTCTCCTTCAACCTTTGCGATCAGTGATTGTCTTTCCTCTCCAGGGAGTTGTTCCCAAATTCATAGATCCCTCTGTCAGGGAAGAACTTATTCTTTTCCTTCTGAATCTCCCTGGCCCTGGTAATCTTGGGGTACAGTCAGGGATTAAGAATGCCAATTCTGTCTATAGCCATACCACCCTGAACGCGCCTGATCTCATCTGATCTTGGAAGCTAAGCAGGGTCAGGCCTGATTAGTACTTGGATAGGAAGAATGCCAATTCTAAAGTAGGGTAAGGAAACATGAGTAACAATAGTAATGGTGACAATAGTAACCACCATTTATTGAAGGCTTGTTGTATGCCAGGCATTATATTAAGCACTTTCAGTACATTTTCAAATCCAATACTAGTAATACACCTTTATGGTAGATATTACTAGCCATACTTTTCCCTGAGGAAACTGAAGCACAGAGAGTCATTAAGTGACTTGCCTGAGATTACTTGGCTGGTGAAAGAACCAGGATTCTACTATAGGTCTGACTTCTACTATAGAAGGTACTGTTGTACCTTCTATTCTTTGCCAAAATCTAAAATATGGATTTGGGAATCTGAATAAAGCAGAAGCAAAAAGTAGAAAGTGAGATTTCAGTCATTTTGCTAAGCTGGGGTCAGAAACATAGGCAGTCAAAAGCATAGAAATGTAAAAACCACTAGATATCAAATATAGCATCTACAGCAAGGACAGGCAAGAGTCCGGTCACTACAAAAGAGGAAGGGAGTTTGGAACCTCCAACTGGAATTAGTTCTTTCTCCTTTGTACAGATTAAATGTGGACAAGAGGTCAAGGACACTTTTCAATTTAGGCATTCTCAATAGGCATTACCTGAATTCAGGAGACTAAACATTCTTCATTGCCTGTTTCAAACTTCAAGTCATGAGGGAAAAGAATAAAATGATCACTGATTGATTCTTTGGGAAGAAAAACTGATAAAGCATTATTAGAAACACAGTCTAATAAAATTTCCAACTTAAATTTTTTTTGTAAGAAGCAGCTTAAAGGATTTTTCAAAAAAATCCTTTTTACAGGTTGAGCATCCTTAATCTGAAAATCTGAAATTCAAAATGCTCCAAAATCTAAGACTTCAATGCTAACATGACACCACAGGTGGAAAATTCCACGCCTGACTTAATGTAACAGGTCACAGCCAAAACATAGCCACACAGTACACAGTTTATTCAGCCTGCTGTTGTTTTTGTTGTTGTTGTTCTTTTACAGCTGCTCCAGGTATTCTGGTGGCACTGCTATGCTGTTTACTTCCCTGAATGCATTATTTTTTTCACTGTGTTAATGGTATGTCATATTTTTTACTGTTAAGCACTTAAGTTTGAATAAGTATAAGAAAATGATTGCTTACCAGTAGCATATAAATTCAGAGTCAGGAATGGTGGTGATGCCTAACAACCACAGATTGTCTACCTGGGTGGCTAAGATAGTGACACTTTTGTTTTCTGATGGTTTAGTGTAAACAAACTTGGTTTCATGTACAAAATTACTAAAAATATTATATAAAATTACCTTCAAGCCATGTGTATAAGGTATATATGAAATATAAATGAATTTTGTGTTTAGACTTGGGTCCCATCCTCTGGTCCCAAGCATTTCGGATAAGGATACTAAACCTATATGTGGAAGCTGACGTGCTTAAATAATTATAGATCTACTTGATGAAATATTTGGTGATCATTTAAAAAGTATTTGCAAGGGCTTTGTAATAATATAGGTCAATGTTTATGTCATATGTTCATGAGTGAGAAAAGACCTACAGAATTTTATATCATAGTTATTTTTAAAATGTATATGCAACAGACATTTATGTTAGGGGGAGCATGCTAGTGTGCCTTTATAATATCTGTCATAATTTGACATGAGTGCAGTGTTTCTGCATGTGTTCTTTCTGTAGCCTTTCCTCACTCAATCAACTCTTGGAGCATGAAGACCACATCCTTATATGGGATATGAGTTGGTTAATTTTTCACTCAACTCTGTGTCATTATATAAGTGTCACTATATAAGGATATATTTAAGTTAAAAAGCCTTTTGGGAACAGGAAGTATTAATAGTAAAAATGATGCCAACACAGCAGTGAGCTAGGTTAGGAGTACAACTGTTTTTCCTAGTCAGCTATGAAAGACCTTAAGAGGAAAAATTTACCCTCCTTTTGGAGAGAATTTCTAAGCAGTCATCTAGGAATCAAACACTAAATCAAGAATTTTTCAGACTTTAAAAATTCACAAAATCTTATATAAACAATAAAATTTTAAGAGTTAATATAAATCATAGAGTCCTCAATTTGTAGGAACATGATATATCAGCTAGACCTGAAGAACACTACACTCTCATATTGATAGCAATGGATTCTTGGATTGGGTATAATGAAAAATGTGCCCCACTTCTTAGGGGAATTGATTCTGTCCCCTACCCCTGTCAATTGAGAATTACTTATTTAGAGTTATCCCATTTTCTTTCAAGTAAGGAAATCAAGGCAGGAAACATTGACTTTTCTGCAGTTGGCAGAGCTGGGATTTAAATCTGAATCTTCAAAGTCCAGTGCATTTTTCATCCCTGTGCCAATTATTTATTCCATAAAAGGAAATTTATGGGTTGTGGCTAGTAGTCCATGTTCAGAGTGTATCCATAATTTTAAAATGAAACCAGCAGAGCAAGCTTCTATAGATTCAAACATCATTCCCCCCACACCCCCGGATCCTGACACTAGTCATATCAGCACAGAGTGCAGACATATAAATGAAAGGAGCCACAGTGTCTGGTCTGCTTATCCCAAGTGTAACTTTATGAGCTTCCTACAGAAACAGACTTAGAAATTGAAGTTGATTGATTGCTGAAGGAATTTACTTTGGGCTGAAAGGAATTATTCTAATTTCTGCTTTTGACTTAAACAGTAATATATTAGCAGGTCTGCTCAACTTTCATTGAGTTAAAAAGAAACATGATCCAAGTAATAACATTTGATCACTTCAGCTTAGTTGAAAGAGACTAGAAATTTGGAATCTAAATAATGTATTATTTCTTGACTTTGCAGGTCAACTTTAGATACTTAAAGATCTACTTAGGAAAAATGACACAGCTCCACAATCTATGATATGCTTCCTAATGTGGTAATAATTTAACTTAATGATTGTCTAGATTTATCTATGCAGGAGTATATAAGACTGCACCATTAAAATATAATTTCTTTTAGAACAGGGAATGCCAATCCTGAATTTGCATCAGGTCCTCCACAATTACCTGTAGCATTGTGGTGAAATTAGGCAGACAGCTGAGTTGTTGAAACTCCATTTAAAGCAAAATATGTTGATAGTTACTGGTTTTTGAGTAAAGATTTTCAGGCTTTAGAGTGCATAAGAATTAGCTGAGGTGTATTAAACATGTAGATTTCTGCTCTTTCCCCAAAGATTCTGATCAGACTGTTGTGAACCCTGGTGTGGTGGTTCAGCAGGAATCTGCATTTAACAAGCTCTCAGCACATTCAGACAGATGGTCCAGGAACCATACTTTCAGAAACACTGTTCTAGAAAATAAAGGGTTATAAGAGGGGGGTAAACAAAAAATTGAGGAAAAAATGAAGCCATTAATGGAGAATTCTTTATTTGTGGAGAAGCTGAATGGCTTTAGGTAGTTGATGTCAAATTGATTCCAAAAACCCAAGGTATTCCACTGCCAATACTGGGCAATGGTTTTTTATCTCAGTAAAGAGAAAAAGTGTGAATTTGTATTTAAGTTTTTCTTTATTAAGCATTTAGTGCCTACTACCATTTTTCTGCTAGTAAGACAAATCGGTAGTTAAGAAATATTAATTTTAAAAACTCAGAAATAACCAATCAACTAAACTTTGACAGCTTTTTATTTCTTTCTTTCTTGTGAATTCAGGGTTATAGAGTTATCCCTTGATATCTGGGGTGGATTGATTTCAGGACCTCCCGAGGATACCAAAATCCATGGATATCACAGTATTTATTTGCATATAACCTATGTACATCCTCCCATATACTTTAAATCATCTCTATATTACTTATAATACCTAATACAATATAAACACTATGTAAATAGTTGTTTTTTTGAGACAGAGTCTCACTCTGTTGCCCTGGCTAGAGTGAGTGCCGTGGCGTCAGTCTAGCTCACAGCAACCTCAAACTCCTGGGCTTAAGCAATCCTACTGCCTCAGCCTCCCGAGTAGCTGGGACTACAGGCATGCGCCACCATGCCCGGCTAATTTTTTGTATATATATATTTTAGTTGTCCATATAATTTCTTTCTATTTTTAGTAGAGACGGGGTCTCACTCTTGCTCAGGCTGGTCTTGAACTCCTGACCTCGAGCGATCCACCCGCCTCGGCCTCCCAGAGTGCTAGGATTACAGGCGTGAGCCACCGCGCCCGGCCTAAATAGTTGTTATACTATATTGTTTAGGGAATAATGACAAGAAAAAAGGTCTGTACATGTTTAGTACAGACTTTTTCCTCCCCTATTATTTTCAATCCGCATTTGGTTTAATTCACCAATATCTACAGATATGGAGAGCTGACTGCACTTTTAAAAAGTATATGAGTAAAGTATTTGTATATTTTAGCTTACTAATGTTTCCAACCATATGATGGAATAAAATTTATTCATTTTGACATATGATGTTCCACAGAAGAACATGGTGTCTTACAAGGGCACCATGACTTCCAGAAGCTCGCCCAGATGAACCAGTTTGAGAACTGTTCACCTTAGAAAAGGGGCCTGAGTTCACGAAATTCTTTATCATTGCGTGGTCATTGCCTCGTTTATCCATTCAAAAGATGTTTTTTTTAATGCTTGATTCGTGGAGCCACTGATCTGATGACAAAGATGACCTTGGCCCTTACCTATACAAAATTTTGGCCAAGTGAGAGATTCAAGTGGACAAGTAGACAAGTAGCTACAATATAGAGCGGTAAGAGCTGTGACGGGTAAGGACTAAAGTGCTAAGGAACCAATAGACTGGACAGTTAACCTCTGCTTGTGAGGTCGGACAGCTCCTCTGAGGAAGTGTCATCTAATATGAAATATCACGGCTTAGGAGGAATTACACATACTTTTGGTTTCTGTTTCATTGTTATGATCAGATATAATTACTTTGTTGTGTTAGTTTTTGAAGAAAATGATCTCTGTGAGTAGGTTGTTTTCACATACTGTTTTTGTTTTTGTTTTCTTTTTGTCTTCATTGGTATAATACATTTGCAGATTGAAGTTCTAAGTATTTTTCAAAGCTGCTTTTTATAATGATGATGTCTTTTGAACTTGAGAACTCATTAGTCAGAAGATCTTTGCATTAGCTATGGATTGGCCAGTTTCACCTTATAGCCTGTTCTCATAATCAGACATTTATAAAATTAGCACTTAACCAAACATTTTTGGCTTTTTGCATAATGAAGCAGAACACTCCATTGCCCTGCAGGATGATTGCTTTTAATGATTGCTAAATGATTCTCTTTCTGTCTTACTCAAGAAAACTTTTTTTAATGACAACTATAAAGAGCTTTTAACACATTAAGTATCACAGG
The DNA here is from genome assembly GCF_041146395.1 of Eulemur rufifrons. Classification (NCBI taxonomy): domain Eukaryota; kingdom Metazoa; phylum Chordata; class Mammalia; order Primates; family Lemuridae; genus Eulemur; species Eulemur rufifrons. Next base: position 44,983,396 of record NC_090997.1, read on the forward strand.
CCTTTTTCAACCATTTATCTGATAGTGATATAATCATTTCTTAATCAAGTTGGTTAAAGATAAATAGCTCTTTTATAGCATTGATGTGACCTATCTTAGACATTTTTTTCCTTTCTGTTTAATCTCACATGGTAGCTTTCACACTTCATTTTTTTCCTTTCTGTTTAATCTCACATGGTAGCTTTCAGGCTTTTTAATTCTGATATTCTCTTTTCAATTTTATTCTTTTAAAACAAAATGTTAGTTGGATTGCACCAAAAGTGGAAAGCATTGTCTCACTGTCTCCAATTCTCTCTTAAACTGATAACAATTAGGTGTTTGCACTTCATCAAAACTAGTTTTATCAAAGTCACCAGTGACCTCCATGTTCCAAAATCTAATGGTCAGTTCTCCATCTTCATTTGCATTAACCTATTATCAGCATTTGACAGAGTTCATTACTCCTTTCTTAATGATTTCCACGACTCGGACTCTCTTGGTTTCCTCCTACCTCATTGCACATTCCTTCTTAGTTTCCTTTAGTGCTTTCTCTTCTCCCTGGTATCCTAACATTACAGTATACTAGGGTTTAGTAATAAACCCATACCTCTCTCCTGAGTGCCAGATTGTTACGTCCATCTACTTAATACCTCCACTTGGCTGTCCAATACACATCTCAAAATTAACATATCCAAAATTGAACTCCTGATCTTCCCCCTGAAACCTGTAATTTTCCTGCAGTCTCTCTACTCTTCCAATTGTTCAAGCCAAAAGCCTGCGCTCTGCCTTTAAATTTATCAAGAATCAGATCTTACTGGTACCGCCAGGGTCTAAGTCACCTTCATCTCTTACCTGAGTTATGGCAATAGCCTCCTATCTGGTTTCTCTGATTCCACATGTGTTCCTGTACAGGTTTTTCTCAAAACAGCAGTCAGAATAGTCCTTTTAAAATATTTCAGATAATGTCACTCTTTTGCTCAAAACCCTCCATTAACTCCCATTTCACTGAGTAAAAGCCATAGTCTGTATGATGACACTGCATGACTCTCACCCCACACCATTGCCTCTCTCTGACTTCGTCTCCTGCTGCACATTCTCTTTCTGCATTTCAGTCATCTTGGCCTCCTTTTGCTTTCTAGAACATGCCACACATACCCACCATAGAGCTTTTGCACCTACCCATTGTTCTCTCTGCTGGGAAAAGCTCTTCTCCTAGATATTTGTATGGCTTTCTTCCTTTGTTACATATTTGATCAAATGTCATTTTTTCAATGAAGTCCTAACCCATTTACAAATTGAAACCTACCCCCCGCCCCGTGGCTCTCTCCTTACTCTGTTCAGTATTTTTCCATAATATTTATCAATTTTTAACACATACATGATATGGATAGCTAGACAATGTTTATTGTCTGTGTCTCTTCCACCACTCCCACCCCTGCTAGAATGTAAATTCCATGAGGACAATGATTTTTGATTCACCAGGTATACCTCAAATGCCTGGAACAGTGCCTAGTATGTAGTAGGCATTCCGTAAATACCTCTTGAATGATTGAATGGTTTCATGACTGACAAAGGGGTTGAAACCCAGTTTGAAAACTCATTTTGAAAAGTGCTGGTCCAGTAGCTAGATGCAATATTTAATTTTTTGAGGTGCTGTATATCACAAATGTTTTTGGAATGAGTTAAAATTTTTATTTTTTTTAGTAGTTTTCAAGTGATCTTGTTCAGTTAGGTTTGGTTTATCCAAAATGCTTGCTATAGGCACTCTATTAGTAATCTAAATGAAAAAAATAACAGTACTTTTCTGATATTACCCCTGTGTTATATAACTTTGAAAACCAGTCCTCCACTATTAGCAATTTGTACTTCAGATTTCAGATTTTTTTAGGCACAAATATATATTAAATCATACCATACAATAAAATATACTATAATTATCCACAACTTGCATTTCTTTGTTTTTTGCATTTGTTTTTTTGTTTTTAGTTTTATTGTGGTGGTCATTTTGTTTTGCGCCATGGATGCTATGTTTTGAGATGGCTTTGCCAATTACCAGCTGGGGGGCTCTTGGCAAGTTACTTAAGTTCTCTGTGCCTGTTTTCTCATCTCTAACATGGGAATAAGAATGGTACCTACATCATAAAGTGTATCAAATGACACTTGATATATATATGTGCATATAAATGTTACATATTGCCCTGCCTCATTGTTTATCATCATTATATAATATCCCATGTTTTGAAAGTGTAACATTTTACTTAATCGATCCCTTATCCGATATACATTTAGGTTGTTTCTAATTCTTCCCTATTACAAAAAATAATCGTGAGCATGAGTATGTGTTTTCACATTTGTATAATTATTTCCACAAAATAAACACATAAATGTAAACTTTCTGAGTCTAAAATATAAACACTGTTGTACAGTGTACACTCACACCAACAACATATGGGCGTGTGTTTCCCATACTCTTGCTGATGATGGATATTATCAGGCTTAAATATCTTTCCTTGTTTTATTTTAGTATTTTATGATTGATGAGCTAGCTCTTTCCTCTGGTCCCATACCATGCTCACTTTTTTATTATATCTGAAATGTATTTTTGTATAAAATGTGAGGTGGTGATCTGATTTTTTTTTTTTGAAAGATTTAATTCTATTACCTAAGCTATTTTCTCCACTGATTTGAAATGCTACCTCTGTTGCATAACAAACTCCCATGTATATACCTTGATCTCTTTCTGGACTCTTATTCTCTTCTATCGATCTGTCTATTCCCATCTAAGTACAATTTGATTTTAATCACTGTAGCTTGTACCTGTTGACATAGTAACACAAGTATACACACATTGTTTCTTTTTTTCAGAATAATTATTATTATAGATACATTTTAGAATAACTTTATTGGGTTTTAAAATATACCCACTGGAATTTTGTTTCAAATAGTACTAAAAGTATAGATAAATTTGGAATGAATTGTATCTTTACAATATTATTAAAACTTAAAATGTCTGTAAATTTATTCAGGACTTGCATTTTTTTATATAAGTCTTAAACGTGTTATAAAATGTATTGCTGTGTATTCTATAGTTTTTGTTACCATTTTGAATATGCTTTTTTCCTATTACATAGTTTAATATCAGATATTGATTACATGTGTATGGATGTTTATCACACATGCATGTATATTTAACTTATAGTCACCCTTTTATGCTCTAATTAATTTACAGTTCTTACGTTTTCTAACTTTACAGTCACATAATATACAAATAATAAATTTCATCCTCCTTTCTAGTGTTTATACCACTTGCTTCTTTTTCTTAGCAACAAGACTCCAGGATAATGTTGAGTAATGGGTGATGATAACAAGCATCATTGATTCTGTGTGTGTATAATTTTACTGAAAAAAATTTTAGTTAATGACTTTATTGGTTTGGCTAAATTATTATTTCTAATCAGACTTACCTCAAGTCTTACTGTTTTACGTTAAACCAGAGAGCTATTAGGAAAGTGTGAGATCTTTTTCTACTCTGGAAACAATAAAAACATAATCTTTGGCTAAAAATAAGAGGAGTAATAATATCTGAATCCCTTGAAGTTTTTATCTGAGTGAAAGATCTACTTCCTCCAATCAAATGCCACATTAAAAGTTATGTCTAATAAAGTTTGATTTCAAAATTATATGAAATAATTCCTCCTTTTTTGGCATTCTAAAGGTGAATAATAAGCTAGGCTAGGCTTGGCTTTCTTCGATATTCAATTATTTGGAGCTCAAAATGGATAAGAGATGTGGCTGCCTGTAGCCTGGGAAGCAGATCCTCACTGTGCTGCTAATGTGGCTTAGACCTCCCACCAGTATCACCTCACTCAGCCTCTTCTCCCCCCAAAGCAGGCCAGTGCTGGTGATTCCTTAGACAGTGGAAATACTGATCTTGTCTACTCGAGTAGGCCTAAAGGTTAGGTATAACAGATTGTGACTGAGTTAACTCTCTTCTCTTAACAGTTTAACTCTGTCTGGGCAGGAGAAATTCAGAAATTTTAAATCTCAAACATAATCAAGAATGAAAGGTCTTGGCTTATTTTTCTTTGACCTGTTAGCTGCCTTTCATTCACAGATAAAGATTACACTTTAGATAATTATTGAGAAAGAAGAGAGATTTTATACTTTTTCTTAAAACTGCAGAAAAATTTACTGTCTGTCCCTACTCAGTTTCTATATTTAGTGGTTGTATACTTTTTTTGGTTTAGATTTAAATTTTGCATGAAATAACCAGTTTAATTTCTCAATAGGCATAGTCTACTTATGTTTGAATCTCTTTCTCCTAACTTAGTAATACCAGTATTTCTCCCAAATTTTTTATTATGAAAAATGTCAAACATAAGTTAGTTGTCTTGCAGAATGGCCCACATTCCGGATTTGTCTGATTGTTTCTTCATGGTTAACATTAGAACTTTTAATCATTGTAGTTTTAATGATTTAGATCCATTTGCCGAGAATAATTTGTACCTGTGTAATGTCACCAGTTGATAATTACTGATATCGATACAATTCATTTTGATGCTGTTACTGACTGCAATCTTAGTGGAGAGATCCTATAAGCTCTGAGAACAGGATCCTAATTTTAGAATATCTTTGTTCTCCATTTCTAACAACAATTTTCTCGATGGCCTTGAATGAGTTACTCAACCACTGTGACTGTGCTATAAATAACAAGCAGAATTGCCTATCTTGTTTAAAGTTCAGTGGATTTACTGACTAATGTTTATAAAGCCCATAGGACATATAAAGCATAGTTTCTGTGGTAATAACTAGAGAAATGACTGTAATACTTATATTTTTGGTCCTTTCAAACAAAGTTGCATTTAACATACATATCCTTTGTAGACACTTCTTGTCTCTTGTATGTTTAGATCAAAAGAAAAGGAAACTGGCATTAAATGTCCACTGTGTGGTAAGCATTGTGCTAGATTTTTCAAATCTTCTCATTTAATTTTTAACTCTCCATATGACCTGTGAAATATGTGAGTTATTTTTATTTTGTAGACAAGGAAACCAAGAATCAGAGATGTATAGTAAACTTGTTCTATTTTACAAACATAGTAAGTGTCAGAGGCAGGCTATAAACCAAGATTTTTGTAAATTTTCTAAGCTATGCTCTATCAGAATCCTTCAAGAAAACTTCTGAATATCACATACATTGAGGAAAATCTCAAAAAAACACTGATAGCTATTAGTGAAGAATTTATATCATTTTCTGAGAAGAAACATTTAATATGTAGAAAATGTTTTTAAATATGTTAATATTCTAGTTAGATTACATATCCTGTCACTGCTTGTGTTCTAGAATGTTGGCAAAAGATGAACTGATGACCACACTTCAGAATTGCTTCACCATTTTTAAGTCTTCTCCTGAAAAGCACCTTGGCAACACAGCAAAGAGAATAGAAGAGTTCCTGGCCCAGTTTCAGAGCCTCGATGGTGAGAGGATAATATCCTGCTAATTATACTGGCCATGACAGTCATTTAACTAAAATGACATGGAAAACCCCACCTTCTGATGTGCTAAGTGATGAGAAATAAAGTAGTTCATGATCAGTCAGTATACTAAGCCTCAGAATATCACATCTTAACAAGGCTAAGTGTTTCTCTTCTAGATTTGGTTTAAACAATGAAGAGCATCAAATGGGCAGAAAAAAAAATTCTTTCTCCAGATGGACAGTTTGGAGGATTTGTCTAAAAACAGGCAAGAAAAGAAAATCAAAAAGATTGGAGAAAGTAGCAGGGCATCATAATTAAGGACTCCTTTTAGAGGTTTTTTTCTTAAGCATTTCATCAAGTTCTTTATAGATTTCAAAAACACTGCATAAATCATTTGTAAGCCTGAAAAATTAATAGTTATGAACTGCTTTCACAGCAATGAGGCTCATTGGTATGCTGATTACCACAATATGCATGAGGCTTGTTTTAATCGGATTTACAAAAGCTTGAATCTTTCAGTTCTAAATTAACTGAGGCAGCCTGGCACTCCTCAGTGTTGGAGGCTTATAGTTTCGTTCATTTTGCATGACCTCCACATGATCATTTATATTTACTGAATGCTTGGGGTGCCTGATTTTATTTAGGTAGCCATGTTGTGTTCCCTAAGGCACCAGGACTTCTTTGTTCTAATGGGGCACCAGAGGCTGATATTATTAACTTTTCATGGGCTCTTGCTCTGTTTCTAGCACCAAAGTATGGTATTCTTTTGGTAGAACAACAACAAAAAATTGGTGTGTACCTTTTACTTTTCCAATTTAGAGAGATTTTTAATGGAGTTTGGGGAAAAGAGGCACCTTCATTTATAAGCACACAGAATAGGACATGGCCTGGTGAGAATATCTTATTTGCAATGTTCATTTTAATCCTTTCTATGTTTGGCAAATGTTCCTTTGTCTTAAAAATCCTTTGAATTTAGGAAACTGCTTTTGCAGAAACCCTCCCATATCTCTCCATAGCTGTAATGCAGGGCACCTGATGAGTGCTCAGTTATGGAAGACAAAAGAGAAAGTTTGCCTGACTGGAGTAGCATGAGCAGCCAGAATGAGGAAGTTCTCCACAGGCACTAAGGGGTTTCCCTCCAGGTGATGTGTGAGCATTGCTCTTTTACCACTACAGAATGAGCTGAACCACTTTTGGTATTTTTGAGATCACTGAGTCCAGCTACAACCAGGAACTAAAGTCCAGGAAGATAAAGTAGCTTGATGGAGATTGCACAGCTAGCTAGTGGCAGGATCCAGACTAAAGTCTTAGCCGCCAGCTCATTGTTTTTTTCTCGCTGATTCACAATTTAAATGTCCCCTAATTATGGTCGCTGGACCAGTGAGGGGCCACTCTGAAGTAAATAAATAGGGTAAAAGGCTTAGAAGAACATAAGATAAATAAGGTAAATTACAATCTTTTACAAAATTGGACTCATGGGAATTTCTGTAAAAAGAAACTGCAGATATAATAATTTTAATTAGAGTTCATATAACATCTAGTGAACAAATTCAGTGATATGCTAGCAGTAAAGAAAGGAATACAGCTTTTTGAAATGGGAAGGTTGGAGATTAAGATGATTTAAGAGCCTAAAGAATAAAGAATTTTACAAATTAAAGTAAAACTGCTGGCTTAAAGAAATGTCTGTATTTCTTGATTTCCAAAAATGACTCATTGTTAATAATATAGTGAAATTAAAACTCCCCACATTGGATAAATACAAATATTTGACTATATCCCATCTCTGATTTCTTAGCAGTTACTACATATTATAGTTTGGGCTTAAAATTACAGTTGGAAAGCGTTAAGTAGGGCCCTGTGTCATATCAGATTTGTTTCCAAGGCTCTGCTACACGCTAATGAAATGGGACAAAAAATTTAGTAGATATTTTAACCTTAAGTTGTGTCTTTCTTGAACCAGGAATTATGCATAGTTAAAAAGAAATTTAATCTTTCAGAATGACACATATTCTCCAGCTGCATCCTCCTGTCATAGATTTAGGTCAAACAAACCATGTGAGTGTCAAGTTCCTAAAACCCCTTCTGCATTTGGAGGAGCGTATGAGCATGTGCTTCGTGCTCTCTACAAGCACAGCTATACATTTTACCAGTTATGGTTTTCTATTTCCTTTGCTCAAAAACTGTGATATACTTTATATTTTAGTTGATTATTTCAAACTTTTTCCACATTTCCCTTTCATACTCAAATAATGTTGGGTCAAAAATAGTGAATTGAAAGATCAAGACCAGGTTTGCTAGGGTGTAGATAGTGTTGTTTACAATCTTGGCATAATCAAAGGAAAATAATTTAAGTTTGTATGATTTTGAAAAACTATTTTAAACAGCACACATATTTGAGGCTTTTGATGGTTTGTGGGGGTTTTATTTGGTTGTATTTTGTTTTCATTGTGGTAACACTTTTATAATTCAGTAGCTGGTTTTTTAAAGAGCTCACTACAGCATAAGTTATGTAAATTTATTGACCTTCAGAATCTGGAGGAAATCATTTATCTGATGGAACCTTGATCCCTTGCCACATTTAAAAAAAAAAAAATAGGTGAAACTTTACTTCTTCTTTTGGATTAGTAGAAATGTTGGTTCTCTTGACTTGGATTTACCCTAATTGCTGTATATTGGTTTTATTTTAAAAGCAGATGCTAAAGAGGAAGAAGATGCTTCTGGATCACAGCAAAAGGGGCTTCAAAAGACAGACCTCTATCATCTTCAGAAGGTCAGGTCACTTTCTTTTCCTTCCAGCTACGTCCCATGACACTCCCTTTTTTCAGTTTGTGCTCTAGATTAGCTCTGCCTGGATGTTTTTATTTGCATTTTTACATCACAACCAGGATACAAAGCAGACTTTGTAATTCACTTATAAATTGAACATCCTGTTTATCTCACTGCCATCTTCACTCTGAATATATGCAGTCTGGAATCTACTAGCCAACATAGGTAGAAATTCTTCCTGTAGGCTCAGAGAGAGAAATATAATTTACTAGCAGTAAGGGAAAATGGGAACATGGTTGCAAAAAAAAGAATCTGATTATTTATCTGATGTATTTATTTTTGTTTGATCAAACTGGGAGATTCAGAAAAGCCTAACTCATTAGTTTGAGTTGCTTTTCTTGATTTTTTTTAATGAATATTCATAGTATAGAGCAGAACTTCAGCCACATTATGTCCATTTTATTCTTTTTCAGATAGTTCTAACTTTAGTATCTTGATTGTCAAAGTAAAGAGCTGTCTTTGTACTGTGATACCAAGCTGTGATAAATGTAGAGTAAAATTTAATCACAAAACAAAACACGTGGACTCTATTGTGTTAATATGGCAAAAAGGCAAGGTTTTTTTTTTCCTTCTTCTAAGTCCTTTTCTTAAATGAACTAATGAATGTGAATAGTGAGCACTCTGCCACATAACTTAGTAAGGAAGTAAACTGCCCTTTTTCTCTTTCCCTGAGAATTTACTTGATATATATTATAAAGCAAAACATCTAGGAGGAGAGATTCTTGCCAGACCTTTAAAAAATAAGCCAGGCATGGCTCATGCTTATAATCCTAGCAGTTTGGGAGGCTGGGAGGATCTCTTGAAGCTAGGAGTTTGAAACCAGCCTGGGCAACATTTTTTAAAGAGACCCCATCTCTACAAAAAATTAAAAAAAAAAAAAAAAGCTGGGCATGGTGGCACATGCCTGTAATCTCAGCTACTTGGGAGGCTTAGGCAGGAGGATTGCTTCAGCTGCTCTACCTGAGCAAAAGAGCTCCCTCTGAAGGGATTTCTGTCTCAGAACCACGAGAAAAGGTATATTCTTTTATCCACAGTCTTTATTGGAAATGAAGGAGTTAAGAAGAACAAGTAAGAAGCAAACCAAGTTTGAAGTACTCAGAGAAAAAGTTGTGAACTTCATTGACTATCTAGTGAGGTGAGTCTAAAAAATCATGCGATTTTCCAAATAATTCTGGTGTAATAATAGCTGTCCATAGCCAATCCAGGACATTTTCTGCTATTTTAGGCTTTATGCTTTTCAGGTCTCTCCATCCAGGCTAGCATTGAAATTTGTGTTCCTTTTCTATCCTTATTAAGAAGTCTAATCAAGTGGCTTAGTTTATTCTTTTACTGTCAGTTCAAGAACACAGGCTTAAATTTGATCTAGTTCATTAGGCCAGGTGGTGAGAAACAGGAGATAGAAAGTGTATGTTTTTCCTCTTTCTAATAACAAAGTATTTGCATTGCACTGTCTTTCCTAGGAGTAAATGTCAGAAAACAGAGCAGAGTAGCCATGCTGCTCTATTTTGTCCTGAATAAAGAATTTCTAATGCTAAAGAATACCAGTGCAACTTGTTATCAGCACTAAATTCGTGTTGAGACATGTACTAAGTAAATGTAGAAGTCTACCAGTCCAACCTGTATTTTAAGATGATTCCTTTTTGGGAAACCCAATCATTCTGATTCATAGATTTCCCAAAAGCCAGCTTTATGTAGCTGTGTAAAATCACCTACCTAAGGTACTTTTTAGGAAGTTAGGCCAGTCTACAGAAAAAAGTGAGAAGTGTACAAAAGAAAATGACTTGATAATTAAAAAATAGAAAAAAACTGTTATTGTTTATTCTATTTTTTAATGGCAATTCAAACCCAACAGCAGGCTATGCACTGAATGGAATAAAATACTAAAAAATAGCAGCTTGATTATTGAAGACAAAGAGTGGTTTTCTGATAAATTACATATCCTTCCTGAAAGTGAAAAGTTCCATTTTCCAGAACAATGTGGGGGCAGAGTCATTGTTCCTAGTCCTTGGGGAGAAATTACTAATGCCATGAAAGAGGTCCAAAATAATCAACCAAGTGTGGCCAAAAGAATGTTAAAGAGAAAGAAATGTGTCATAACAAATTGATGCATTGCAATGTTGAACTGATCTACTAGTCAAAAATTACATTTTAGAACTCACATTGTTAACTTTGCCCTATCAGGCTTTCCTATTGTAGTTTCTAGCCCCAAGCTACTGACTTTTCCCCTTCCATCATGCAGTGAACATTGTTGTCACTAAAAATAATTTTGCAGTGTGATTTGGCATCATTTATAGGCCAAATATCAGGTTCCTGAGTTCCTACAAATCCCAAGTGAAAGGCTCTGAAACCACACCAGCCATTCCCCTTTCATGATCTTTCACCTAATATGTCTGACTTTTTACCTTTCTGAGTGGTGATGGAAAATGCTGAGCACGATTAAAGTGTGTTGTGTGGTAAAAATCACAAAATCTTCCTTACTGGGACTTACTGTCTTCATCAATATTGTCTATCCCAGGAGAGAAGGGACTAGGATTGTAGCATGTTAGAGCTAAAAGGAACCTGAGGAGTCAGTCAAGTGGCAGCTAGAGCCCAGAGAGGAGGCTCTGACTCGTGCAGGGTCACACAGTCTCAGTCTCTTGACATCTGTCAACAGGTTCTCTCCATTTCTCCACACAGCCCCTCCGAAGGCCACATCACCGATGTACAGACAGAGCTTGGCGTTCTGGAGAAAAGATGTGCTTTAAAGATAAATATAAGCAGTAGACTTGAGGAGGCAGGGTTCATGGTATACCATGAGCAGCTCTCAGCAAAAATACTGACAGGTGAGAATAAGTTGCCAAATCTTGAGAGCTGAGAATAAATTGCCACTTTCTAAGTTACCATTTACACCAAAATCAAGCTTGAACTTTGTAGCCCTTGTTAATACTACTATGTCCACCCATTCCCTTAGAACCACCTCTCTGGTGAAGACTGATCATTTATTTATAAACTCCGAACTGAATCCAAAATGAGCATAGTGCAGTGCTCTAGTGCCAGGCGCATCGCTTATTTCTTCTCACAGCAAATAAATTGCAGAAGCATATTTCTATGCCAATGTCCAAGTCTACAGTCAGACAAAAATTCTAATGTATGATGTTGTTTTGTCACTGTTGTTGTTCAAATGTTGTAGCCCAGTAGAGACAAAATAAAGTCAAATGTTTTATTTTGCCTCTGATGGAGGTTCTTTGAGGATATCCAAAAAGGTCTTTTACCTGGGAGTTTCCTAAATTTCTAAACATTAAATGTAAAAATGTTAAAATAGGAGAGTAGCTACAAATGTGAGGCACCAGCTTGAATTTCTAAAAATGACTATCTGGTTGCCTTGTTAGATTTCCAATCTTTATTACATAGCAGGGACTTCAGTAAGATCTTTTAATGACAGCCCCATGTAATGTTTGGAGAGTAATTGTATGAGGTTGGTATAGGAAGAGTTTATGGCCAGAAATTACAAATGGATAGCCAGCCAGCCAGCCAGGAAGGCACTCAGCATCACAGAAACCATTCCCTGAGGCTACAGCTAAGTTAACTCAGTCTTGAGTAAAAAAGATGTTAGCAGTACTGGAAGCACAGAATTCTTGTCCTTACTGAGGATTAGTCAAAATCATACACTCTTGGCAAATAAGTTCTGTTCCACATGAGAGGAAGAGCATTTAGTAGTAGAATGAGCAAGGGGTCAGGAGCTCCTGACACAGGAGGGGAGGAAGAAGACAGTGAGGAGTCATATGCATGTTGAATACCCTTTTTTCTTCCTCTTTTCTTCAAAGCCATTGACCACACCAGGGCAGAGCAGGTGTAGGGGGATTTTCTAGGCAATACTATCCTCTCCACAAAGAGGAGAGAAAAGTCAGGACACCTAGAAGAAAAGGATAATGTCCTCAGTGGCTGGGCTGAGGTGGCTGCTTTGCTGTCCCTGCACTGGTGGGAAAAGGAGCTGACACAATCTGTCATGTGGCCAAAATACTTTAAGCTCAGGACTGGACTAAGCCCCAGAAATCTTCTTTATGAAGGCATGTGAGTTAACTATATACTTTAATCCACTTAGTGACTTATTACTCTGTCTTTGAGTTTGTGTGCCAAAGCTTCTCCGTTCCAATTTGCTATCCTCCAGGCCACCCAAGAACCACCTCACCATCATGGCACAGATCCTCTGATGCGTTCATTAAACATTCAGGGTGAACTTTTAAGTTTGTATTTTATTAAAATTGTTTTCTCATCTAGCTCATAGGTGGAAAAAAGAAGAATCCAAAGTTATGGTGAATTTTTTTTATAATTGAAATTTTATGGATGAATAATTTATTTTTCAATACTCTCAAGAACTAAAATTTAGTCTTTTCTGTTTTCTAAAGTAAAAAGTAATCCTCATGTATAAAAAACTTTTGAGGTATCATTTCCCTGAAAAGTATCAACTAAGACATTTTCTGTGACAAAAAGAATTTCCTAAACTCTTAATTCCAGGCCTGAGGCCTGTGTTTAACACTGCCAAGAGTTAGATGTTTGCTATGGTAGAGAATGTGGATCTCTGTTTTCTAAATAATTTGCTTTAAGAAATCCATTAATACTTTAAGAAATTCTACCTTAAAGATTTTTGAGCAGAATGTAAATTATGTACATTTGTTCCTAAACTCAAAACTGAAATACATAGTTTCTTGCAAAGAGTCTGGAGGAAGTTTTAAAATTGTATGGAGGAGGTACAATTCTGAGTGAAACTGTTCTACATCTGATATTGAGATTTTGTTTCATTTGTTTTTGGTTATTGTTGATTTTGCTTTTTAAGTAAATTGTTTAGTCCTCCATAGAGGATTGATAAAATGTTAAATTGAAGATAAACTTGTGCTTATCTAAATGCTGATACCTGACTTTGGCTGTTTCAGAGAGTACCTTCTGCCTCCTGAGACACAGCCTCTCCACGAGGTGGTGTACTTCAGTGCTGCCCACGCCCTTCGTGAGCACTTAAATGCTGCTCCACGAATCGCCCTCCACACTGCACTCAACAATCCTTATTATTATCTAAAGGTGAGAAGCAGATTCAGTTCCCTTACAGTTTAGCTCAGGCTCCGGGCTTCATTGTCAGGCAAATATTGTAAATTTGTAGTTCTATTTTAATGGACAAAGAGTTGGCAGCTCAGGGTTACACCTTTCATATATTTTTAAAAATTCTTTAGACTTTAAAGGGAATTTCTAACCCAGTAAAGATGCTGATCAGTAGTCAACTGATGGTGCCAAATTTTGACCATGTATAAACTGCCTTTCATAGGCACTAAGGCTTGAGAGTATAATTCTACTACTATTAATGAAAATAAAGGAAATGTTTCCTACAGACATAGCAGCAGATATGGGTCAAACAATATGGCCTAATGAAATTACTTGAATATCCAAATGATTGTTTCTAGTGAGCAAAAGAAAGAAATATTTTGGGATTTCATCTTGGATTTTAAACCAAAGAAAGATATATTCTTATATCTGCACAGCTGGGTGTAGAAGATAGCCAACAATCTGCTGCTAAAACTCCTGGGGCAACACACCACAGGAGAGCCCCTTGTCTAAAATCCAGACACAGTTACCAGTTCCTAGAAGTTCTTTAAACAAGAGAGTTGAAGACAGTTCACAATTTTAAAAACTAGCTATCTTATAACCAGGTAAAAGCTATAAATATATATATGTGAAAGAGTTGTAAGTTATCAACTCAGTTAAGTACCTAGAAATCTTGCCACAAAAGATACTTAAGAAGTGAATCCATAAAGCCTATGAAGAACATCCCAACATGCTGGTTTCCTGTTGCAAAGTGGCTCACAAATATGCTAAGTATTGCAAAGAGAATACACTGTGAAGGAAGATATAAGTCAATGGCTTTCCATGACAGTGATAGTAGGGAGCTTGAATAATTTCATATTAGAAGAACAAAAAAATCAGTTATTTTTAACATATAAACCACAAATTAAAACTATAAAATCTGTCTTCCTGGCTAGTGGGTCACAGAAGAGAACTGATGTGATTTCAGCAGTCTTTGGGAGGGATCTATTCTATTATCCAGGGTGGGGTGTGTATGTGACATTTTGTGTTTCTCAGGAAAAACCATGGATTTCGAATAAGTTGAAAAAACACTGATAGTTCCTATGGGGCTTAAGATCTGTAGTGTTAACAACATAGTCTTGTCTTTGAAAGATAAATTATAGCCCTGGTAGTAGTATGTTGGTATTTACTAATATAGTATAGTAATTGCTAGAATTCAGCTAATTACAAATGTTGGAAGTACCAATTTATTGAATATTCCCAAAGAATTCCATGAACTAAAAATCCATTATGGTCTCAGAGATTAATAAACTATGATTAAAATGAAAAATATGCTTGTTTTCTGATCCTGGGAATATTTTTCTAATAAATAGGAACTAGAGAGATTATGCCTAGCACCCAAACCTACACAAGAACTAGCTAACTTTTGAAGAGTAGACTGACTCACTACTAAAGGAAACCAAAAGACTCCATTTACTGGTTTACTAAATTTAGGTTAGGAGGTTCATTAATGTCTGATTTTGTTGTAATCATTTCTAAAAAGTAGTCATCTTAGTTTACTGCTCTTTTTTAGAATGAAGCACTGAAAAGTGAAGAAGGCTGCATTCCAAACACTGCCCCAGACATCTGCATAGCATATAAACTGCACCTAGAGTGTAGCAGGCTAATCAACCTTGTGGACTGGTCAGAGGTAGGTCAAGGGGAAAAGAGCAAGCTGTATATTTGTCCAACCATCCATGACAACTTTCCTGAAATATTTTTATGTTTTAGTGCTTTGGAGCTCATTTTTTATTTTTTAATGCATTGTCTTTTGTTTAGAAAGCATAAATTGCCTCACACTTCAAAAGTTCCTTAGGAAATAGTAGCTCAACAATCCCTACTCCCAATCCCCTGCTCGCTGATCCTGCACTCCTCAACCAAGCCAATTCTGTGTTCATGCCAGGTCAAAATAAGTATGTGATCTAACCCAATTGTTAGCATTAAGCAAAAACTAAACAATTTAGGTCAGTTCTTTTATTCCACAAAATAAAATATATTATTTACTAGAATTTCCTATCTTGCATAAAAGAAAAAATGTTGGAATGACTACACAACAGATTTAGCAATCAGGAAGTACAAGGAATACTTGGCAAAGGCAAAGCCATGGACAACTGTTATTCTTTAAAATAAATAACTGTATTCTTTCCCTCCTCAGAATAGTATTACAAAGATCTTAACTCTGTCTAAGGCCCTACAGATACCTTGTCACCATTAAAACATATCTATAATTGGCTCCTTACAAACAAAAACAAACAAACAAACAAAAAAAACCAGGCATTTTCCTGGGGTAAAGTTAGTAGAGGATATCAGGCTTTCTTTACCTTTCAGCTTTCACTCTGTTTCTTGTTTTTCTCTGCATACTTCTTAGTTGTCTGAAACAAGATTATTCAGGAACCATTACGTTATATTTTAATGTGTAATTGGTTTAAAGTGATCATCAGTGTAGTTTTAAGAATCTAAAAAAAAAAAAGAGTGCCAGTTAGCAGCAGAAGCAGCACTGTCAGACCTGGTCTAATTACAGAACCATCAAAGGAAATATAGTAAAAATGTTTGGCAGCTGTAAAGATTTTTACTTTCTTCTGTCTTGTCTATTCAAAAGGCTTTTGCAACAGTTGTGACAGCTGCTGAAAAAATGGATGCAAATTCTGTAATCTCAGAAGAAATGAATGAAATTATCCAGTATCCTTTTAAAACCATTTCTACAAAGTCCAGGTACACATAGAATATAAGTTTAGTTTCTTCAGATCTACATTAGAGATTTATAAAGATGTGCCCCAAACATTATTATTTGTCAATATTAACCGTACCATGCCAGAATGACTGATTCTATATTCCTAAGTATTTATTTTGAATTCAATCTAAAATGAGACCAAGCCTAAAATATTTGGTCTCAAATTTATATCAAGATTATCTTTTAAAATTTATCAAAAATGAAAAAGTGTCATTATTGAATCCTGTTTTTCTAATGTACTTTTAGAAGTGGGGGCAGGGAGTGATTTTGATACTATGTGAAACTTAGATTTAGGGAAGTGTTAAGTACTTTTCCATTCATGTCTTATTGACAGTGGATTCTGAATACATTTGATGTTTTCCAGTAAGGGTTTAGTTTATTTGAACTGTCTACTTCCCTTTACCAACTAATATTTGGCATTGAGATTTTAACCTTTTTTTGTCAAAAATATAGCGTGGCCAATTTCCTTAGCTAAAGCCTCCAGTGCTCGGTTTATTAGAGCTGTTTCTGAACTAGAACTTTTAGGATTTATAAAACCTACCAAACAGAAGACTGACCATGTGGCAAGGCTAACATGGGGAGGCTGCTAGAAAGCAAATGGGTGAAGCCAGAACTATCACATTTAGCTTAAAAGAAAAGGGAGACCCAGTCATATTTACATACCACTAGAGGAGACTGTTTTCATGAGAAGAGAAATGTGTAATCTCCATGTGATGTTTAACAAGAAAGTATGCTAATTCCAAACGGGTGTATATCAAAACACCTTTGGAGTACTTTAGAATCTAACATACCTACAGTATAGCTAAAACCTCTCACACATTATTGCTGTACTTTTCACAAAGTCATTAGTAAGTCATTCTTGAACATACAGTGTATAAATGTAATAAATTCCTTTATCCAGGAGTATAAATTATTTGCAATTGGTTTAGCAGTACTCATGCTTCCCCCAATTTCTTGCACCAACATTCCTCGTTTTAGTGTATTATACAATAACATGCATATTCTACAGGTTTGTTTCTTCTGGTGACTACATAGGTTCTCAAACTGCCTCTGCCTCTCCATTTCCTTTAGTTTTACTTACAACTTTAAAGAAGGTCCCAAGTTGTTGGGCTTTATACTTAAAGGCAGTAAATATTCCATTTATGGATGACCTGTCGTGGAGTCTTAGAGCCAGTAAGGCCTCCACAAGTCTCATCCCAAACTTATAAAACCCAGATGAGGAAAGTGACCTGTCGTGGAGTCTTAGCGCCAGTAAGGCCTCTACAAGTCTCATCCCAAACTTATAAAACCCAGATGAGGAAAGTGACCTGTCGTGGAGTCTTAGAGCCAGGAAGGCCTCCACAAGTCTCATCCCAAACTTATAAAATCCAGATGAGGAAGGTAAGGCCCAGATGCCTTGGCAAGGGCCTTACTCATCAAGACCTAATGAAACAAAGATACCTAAAGTTCATTATTTAATGTTCTATACCCAAGAGAATTCTGGGACTTATATTTAAACTACTCACTAACATACCAAAATTACCATGTAAATGTAGTTGAGGGGAAAAGACCATGTTCAGAAAAAAACTCAGGTGAAACTGGTTAGCAAACCTTGGAACTGTGTAACTGTAGGAGGGTATCTGCGTGCTTGTGCACACACACACATGCATGTGCCCTTTGAGGATAATTTTAATATACAGGTTGAATATTCCTTATTTTAATTGCTTGGGACCAGAAGTGTTTTGGATTTTTGGAATATTTACATTATACTTACCACTCAACATGCCAAATCCGAAATGCTCCAATAAGCATTTCCTTTGAGCATCATGTCAGCACTAAAAAAGTTTTGGATTTTGGAGCATTTCAGATTTTGGATGCTTAACCTGTAAAACCAAATCTCCTTAATTCTAGAGTATAAAAGGAGGCATTAATATGGGTTTAGAATAAAGAGTATCTTAGACCTCTGGCAACATGGTAGGCTGAGATGACATTAATGGATAGTTGCTCCCCATCCCCTCGCTCCCTTCTTCAAACACATAAAAATGCTAGATGAAATACATCCCAAAAACAGATTGTCAACATGTTGCCAAGGCTAAAAACAAGGGGAAACCCAAGGTACCAGAATAGAGTCAACTGTCAGAGCAGAAAGCATCTAGCCCTGAAGAGCTTTGAGAAAGACAATTACCACAGTAGCATTAGTTAAGGTAGATTAAGTATCTTACAATGTTCATCTAAAAGATGCCAGGATTTCTTTTTGAGCAGAACTTGGACACCTGTACATATGTACACAGGACTGTCAACTTGAAAGTTCAGAAAATTTATTAAGTGCAAACACAAACACCATCATCATAAGAAATAAACTGGACAAATGTAGGCTTTGACACCTTGGAATCCACGTATTAAAGGTAGAGCCTCTGTCATCCCAGGGGTCCTGAATGAGGGCATGGAGCAGAGCCTCTGCCAAATAAATATGATCAAAGAATAAGTTTCTATTGTGTGAAGTCAATGAGATTCTATGATTTACCTTCACAGCAATTAGCTCAATATTTTTTCTTAATACTCTAGTCATTCTCCTTCAGTCATGTTTCATTTTTTTTTTTACAATGGTTGGTAAATATCTAGGGAAAGAATGTATAGATGATTTTAAGGATTTTTCCATCTATTGCCTATTTCAGTGAGGCAAGGGGAAGGTTTTCCAATACTTCATTCTGTGGTAATGAGGACACCATCAATATGTATAATGTGGTTTCCTCCAGCTTTCAAGTGATTCACATGAGCACCAGATAAAATTGTGTGTTTAGAAACCATTTCTTTAAACAACAGTCATACAGCAAGATGCTTATTACTCTATAAGATACAGAGGAACTGGCCTCAGACCAGCAGATTCACATCTGTCTGAGGTATAGATTCACTGAGTAGAATATGTAGCCCTGCCTTACTTTTCTTTTGCTGGGCACTTGGTTGAACCTACGAGCATGTCATGCACTGAACCACTTTGATTTTTCTCACTACCTATTTAAAGATTAGGCGAGAGAGTAGCAGGATAGAAACTGTCCTATTTTCATAGTGAATACCCAAAGGAGCTATAAAATTAAAACAAGCAGCTCCTTTGTGGTAACTATTAATGGAACACAAAGCCCTTAAACCAACCTATGAATGTCAGCTCAATTGTGTGTCCATTCCTTAATCCTAGAAAACCTCAACCAAAATACATTACAAATGGAGCATTCTGATTTACTAAATCTTTTAACAAAATACTGATCTGAAAACCCTGAAGTAGTTTGAAATTCATTCAAAATGAGCATGTATCATGTGTCAGGCACTATTCTAGGCACTTGTGATACTTGAGTGAACAAAGATCGTTGCCTTCATTGCATTCTAGCAGGGGTAGAACAGACAATTGCATGTTACAGAAAAAAAAAAAAAAAGAGCAGGGTGAAGAGAACCAGGATGTCAGGCTGCAATTTTAAACAGAGTGGTTAGAGCAGGCCTCATTGTGATGACATTTGAGCAAAAACTCAAAAGTGATGAAAGAATTATCCATTAAGTTTTGTGGAAGAAGAGCATTCTAGGTAAAGAATAGCAGTAACAGATCCTAAGGCAGAAGTAGGTAAGCTACAGTGGAGGAACAGCAAAAGCGGTCAGTGTGGATAAGGCAGAGTGAGCAAGAGGAATTCAGTAGGAGTGGTATGAGGTGGGATGGAATGCAGGTTAATTCAGGGCTCTATAGAACATTTTAAGGTCTCTCACTTTTACTTAGGTAGGAAGCCATCTAAGTAAAGGACTTAGACCTTTAAAGGATCACTCTAGTTACTGTGAGGGTAGAATGGGATGGGTGAGTGGAGACACAAATGAGACAAAACAAAGGCCAGTTAGGAGACCACTGAAATAATCCAGGCAGCCATGATGATGTCTTAGACTAGGGTAATAGTGGAGATGGTAAGATTTTAGGTGGAACCAAGAGTAGGTGAAGGAGATGGAGTCCAAGACTTTGGCTGAAAAACTGGAAGAATGGAGTTGCCTTAAGTGATTGGGGATGACCGGAAGGAAAAATTTAAGAGGGAAAAATAGTTGGTTTGAGACATAAATTTTGAGATATTTATTAGATATCCAAGTAGAGATGTCCCCCAAGGAGGTGAATATAATCTGATATCCTTATGATTAGATGAGATCACCAAAATGAGTATTAGAAGAGGTATAGCAAGGAGCCCAAGGTTGAGCTCTGGGTCATGCCTACAGTATCTTGCAAGCCAACTGAAGACAGTGTTCCAAGGTCAAATGTGGATTGTCAATTGGATTTGGCAATGTGGAAACCTTTGGTGATTTTACTTTGAAGACAAAGCCTGCTAGGCATCATCCTTCAGAATACCTAAGCAAATATATAAACTTACACTAACCCTGGAAAAGCTATACATTATGATGTGATGTTATATGGAGACCACAGCATCACCTTGCACCTTTGCACAAGTTTAACCTGAAACTAATAAAATCTTTAGACCTAACTTTCAGTTTATAGGAAGTTTAAAGGGATATAAATTAAATTAATGACACTAAAAAAAAAAAAAGTCAACAAGACAATAGGCCTAGTCTTTCTAGAATCTTGGATTGAATCCTGCTTTGGGGTTTGGGGTGGGGAAAGCTGTAAAAAATTGGGGGGACAAATGGTAAAATCTGAAATAAGGACTTTATATTAACTTCAATGGTATTAAGGTTATATAGAACCACATTATTCTTAGGAGATGTTTAAGTACTGCCATGTCTACAACTTTCTTTGAAACAGTTAAAAAATACATAAAGCAAATATGGCAAAATATTAATAACTGTTCAATTTAAGTGAATCATTATTAGACTATTCTTTCAACTTTTCTGTTTAAATTTTTTCCTAATATAACAAGTTGGTGAAAAAAGGAGGGGGCGATTAACTTGGAGGAAGTTTAGAAAATTCTTTAGTTTTGCTATAAAGGAGAGCAATAAAATAGAGTAATAGCTGGAGAGGGATATAGGATTAAAAGATTTTTAATAACATGTTTATTCTTATGAGAATGATCTCGAGAGAGAAAACAGATACAGGAGAGATAGAACTGCTGGAGCTGAATGACACTGAGACATGGGTTTGGATCTAAATGCTTCTTTCCTCAGGGCAAATGCAGAAGCAGAGGATTGTGGGAGGCATGTGTCCATGAGTAGACAGGGAAAGACAGGGTGCTTTCGCAAAATAATTCACTTACTGACACCATTACTGTATAATTTTGAAGTAAGAGAGTAGACAGGACCCAAATGGGGCAAAGACAATCATTTCCAACTCTGGCTGTTTGGATCATGTAGGCAGCATATTAAACAGATTTCAACAGTTCTCCCCTAGGGGTAGAGACTGAGAATCTTCAAAGGCTCTCCAGGTAATATTGCTGATGCAGTGTCTGCTTTATCTATTTTTTGGCCTATGGAAGAACTTGACATGACCCTAAAGATAGCTTTGACATTTTAAGCCTCCAGGGTTTTTCTCATTGCCTATTTTTCCTTACAAATACAAAGAATTCTACCTCGTTATGTGCATTTATTAATCAGACCTACTGAACACATTACACAATACGATAACCTAAGTACAGTACCATATCACAACTGCCTTTTACTAAAAGATTAAGATGACTGCTAACACTAAATTTTGTAGATGTTTACTTATTAAAAGCAATTTCAGGCATCTTTGGCCATTCAGAATCCCTAGGTAGCTAATGTAACCTTTCTGTTGAAATCATGCGGTTGGTAATTGACTACTGGGTCCAAGAAATTGTACACATTTCTTTTCTGGAATTATTTCCCAGTACTTACAGTCAGTAGGGTCCAAGAAATTGTACACATTTCTTTTCTGGAATTATTTCCCAGTACTTACAGTCAGTAGGCTAAGACTTTCTGGTGAGGTAATTCCAACACAGAAATTTAGCTATGGAAGAAAATTTACTTTTGATCAGAATTGGGACTCCAGAATTAAAACCTTATTACTTGTAGCCTCATTCAGATTACCAGAACTCATTTTCTATTTAGTATATCTTGCCCTGCAAGTATAAAAACCAGATCTTTACAAGTTTAAATTTATGTGAAAATTCACACATGGTTATTTAACAAAAGAACCATTGTTTTGGCCTTGCTGGTGTTAAGGAATAAAGCTTGTATATACTCACTCTACTCCCGTACCCCCACAGTTTAACTTACTACTTGCATTTTCCTAAAAATGCTATTCTGCCAAACCAGTGGTTCTCAGCTGGGCTCTGTTCTGTACTTCAGGGACATCTGGCAATGTCTGGGGACAATTTGGTTATCACAACTTGACATAGGTATCTAGTGGTAGGGGCCAGAGATGTGGCTAAACATGTGCAATGCATAGGAACAGCCCCTCACAACAAAAAATGAACTGGCCCAAATTGCCAGTAGTGCTGAGGTTGAGAGTCTCTGTACTAAACTGTTAAAAGCAGACAGAATTATCCACCTTACAGCTACCCTGTGCTATAACATTTCTCAAATATTAACGGTCACATGAATTATCTGGGGACCTTGTGAAAGGCCCATACCACTTTTTAGGCTTAAAACAAAGAATTGGTGAAATATAATTACCAAAGTTGAAAAGAAAAAACCTTTTTCTTTCTTCCATTAATTAGGTCAGTTATAAATGTATATGTGCTGGTTACATTTAATAAGATTGGCTTAATTGGTGGAAACATGCTATTACAATTCAACTAAATAATCCACTGAAGCATTTTTTTTTTTGCTCACTTCATTATAAGAAAACTATGTTTGGAAAGTGAGTTAAATCTGCTGAATCATGGTTTTCATATTAAGTCCTTAAAAATAAAAAAACTGGATTCTACTGATAATCTTTGAGGTAAGACTTCTACAGCTGTTAAAATTGAATACATAACATTCTGTCATGCAGTAAGTTACAGAAGAAGCAATTTAGAATCAGGACTCACTCAGTTTTTTTAAACACTCAAATCTTATGAGGAAATTAGCTTCATTAATTCCTGGAAAATGCTTACAATTAAAACACTGGTTTTATTCAAATACTACCCATCTGTACATTAAAAAACAAGCAGAATAGAAGTAAATGTTTTATTCTTCCAACTAAATTCCAGTACTACAAGGGTGGTAAAACAATGATACACTGGAAAAAATGCAGCAATAAACATTTGTTAAAAAGAATGATAGAATAAATAAAACTACCAAAAAAAAAAAAAGGAAAAAAAAAAGAAAATCATATAAACCCATTCTGAAACCCCAAGAAGTCCTGGAATACAGAAATGCCCTCCTCTATTTCACAGGAAGCACTGTAGGCTATTTGCTTAATATTGTCCTGGGATTACATTCTAAAATTATTAATAACTGGTTACAGTTTGGTTGTAGTGCACAATTAAAATCACACTAACTTCATCTGAAGTGTCATTCTACAGTTTTATTTACACAACCAGTGAAGGGCATGTTCTAGAATACCAGCTTTAATCCTTTTCAAACATATTAATATGAGAAGCCAAATTGTAATGATACAGCAAAATGAGGCCACTGGTATTAATACAGGTAGCAAAGGTCCACATCCAGGTGGTACTGACATCAGGGGAATTTCCAAAACCAGTTGCTGCTGCCTAAGAGTGGTTGCCACTGACGAAAGCTTGAAGTAACCTGTATTCACAGGGGGGTATTGGCATTGCTGCATGTCAATAATTGGGACCTCTTGCAACAACTCAACAAGGAACAAGGCAGCCCACAAACGCAGAATATGTGATACGTGATTCATGAAACATCTAAAGGGGGAGAAAAGGAAAATTAGTGCACAGTAAAGGTAAAAATTCAAGCAAATACCAGATCTTGATTCCCAGTATTCCCCCTGGCTATTTAAGTGACCAAAAGCCTTACAAAGTTATGCTGCCTATTTCCTCCATGTGTTTTCTCTATAATTTTCTGTTAAATTCTCGAGTATGAAAATAATTATCTTCCTAAAAGATGGTCTTGTTTCCATTTTTTAACTTCAAAGGTAAAATACTTACAACTAGCAGGCTGTTCTCCATATCGTCGCATTATTTGATCATGCGTAAACTTCACAAATGCATCATATTGTTCTATAAATAAAGGTGTATGTCAATTACATGATTTGTAAAATGCCCTCTATATTAGAGCCAGATCAACTCTCAAAATACAAAATAGTAAGTCTAAGTTGACACTTTTAGTGCATCAAATGGAAGAGCATGAAGCTGAGTAAACCTACGTTTTAGTCCAAATCACATGACCTCATAAACAGACTAAATGGGGTTTATTTATTTACTAAGATTAGAAATAAAAAGCTTGCAATAAAAAGATACCTTTCTACTTTGAAAGTTTATACATGGTCTATGAATGGCAATTTACTGCAATGAGAAAACAGAATAAAACATCCACCTATAACCTAATCAAATGTCAGAAAAAGATGTCACATAACTAAGCAAATTCTCTTACATTAATATCTTGATTTAACTCCGTAAGAATCAAAAAGCTTATAATACCTATATATAGTAAAATCTGTGGTTTAGAAAGAGCATCCTGATTATCATAATTTTATTTGCTGCACTTACCAAGCTTTACTGAATTTTTTGATAATTAAAATAAGACTGCAGTTTAATACCCTAAAATGATTTACACAGCACCAGCCAATTAGATATTTTAAATGTCCAGATTGATGGCAAAGTTATGAAGGATATAAAGTCCAAAATTTCACAACACAACTGAGGTACACAGCTGAAGTCCATTTTTAGCACAAGATACATACATCAAAAGAAAATTGTAGTTCACTAATACTGCTACTAATCTACATGGCTAGCGAATACTCTTTTCCTGAGGTTGCTAAGGTGGGCCATGACCTACAAGAAAGTTAATTTCCTTTCTTGAACTGAAATTCTCTCATTCTTAAAGAACATACTTTACCAGCGCATAGAAAGGGTAACTTAACTGATATAAAGTACATGTGGGAAATAATGCAGTTCTTAAAATGAGCTTCTGGGAAACTGTAAAAAATAAACTCATCACATACCTGCAAGTTTTGTGTTCAATATTTCTTCATATTCTTCTCGAACTTTCTCTTCACGTTCTTTCAACAAACGTTCACAGATCATCCCAACTTGCCGTAGAGTAAATAAGGGCTGTTCTTTTTTTAGTGGTGAGGATGTTGCGGATGAAGTCCCTATGTATAACAAGAACAAACAACAGCACCTGATTGTTAGAGCAATGATAGAAAGCATCTTCTAACTGAAGAGGTTTGATTGGGATCTCTTCAATGTTGATATAAAAGAATTTTTAATCCATTTTTAGCACAGGATTTCCCAAGAAGTCATAAAATGGGATTAAAATTAAAATTCTATCAGCTTGTGACTCTGGAAAAACACAGCAAGATATAATCAAATATAAGGGAAAAAGTCTAAAGATGAATAGAAAAAAATTCATGATACAAACAAAATGTAAATATCATGATGATATATCCCATTAAAAAAACTTATCTCCATTCTAGAAAATAGCATACCATGAAGTGTTTTAGTGACTAAACCTTCCTACAATAAAGAACATCTCTAGTCTAAAGCTTAATTTTACTTAGTCCCAGAGTAACAAATGATTATGCCTGTAAAGAGACAATGTTAAAAGCCAAACCACAGTAAATATCTTAACCCACAACAAACTGGGGGTTATTCTACCTTTTCACTATAATGGACCTCATTTTCCAAACCCCTTAACTTAGGAGTTTCCCTCTGTTAAAAAAAGAAAATAGATTTCATGTTGGCACAATAAAACCTTTATGTTAAAAAAAAGTGTACAGCATGAACCCTTTTAAAAAAGATACTTTAAAAAACATTCTAGAATCTAGATATTTGTCCCTTGCTAAAGGAGCATAATTGATTCTGAAGGTTTTTGAACACAGTAACCATTATCAATTCACAATTCACATGGAAAAATAAGCTCAAGCATTGAGCTGATGATATGCTTAAAACTCTGTAATATAAAACTACACTGTCGTCACTAAGATTCCTAAAGCAACTAAACCCAAGAGGAGCTGTACCATCAGTGTCTGTCAATTCTATTAGTAAAGTAGCAAAAAGATTCCTTCAGTATTTTTATACTTAGAGTAGGACCTTTTTTTTTTTTTTAAAGAAAACATTATTTTGTGATCTTAAAAAACATAATTTTTAAGACACTAATCATAGGTCTATGTTAAGAAAAGCTGTATGGGAGAACAGTATGCCAAGGTTCTCTGTTTAAGCTGATTTCATAAGCAAAGACTCAGAGGCGGCTTATTGATTTCTGTGATCTCTTAAAGGAAAGGACACTGAAACTTTATCACCTGAATTTTGTACTTTTTTTCTAGTAAGGTTTTTGTTTTTTAATAATATTAGTTCGGAGACCACTTTGTAAAAATAAATCCTCGACACTATACACCTAATATTTAATATTTAAATTTTATGGTTCAGGGTTCTTAGAGATTATGAATATCATAGCCACCTGGCATTATCAGATAATGAGATACTTCATATAAAAGATTTCTTCAGAAATGTGTTCTCTTCAAGTACCACTTAAGGCACTATGATCTTCCCAAAATCTTAAGAACATCTGAAATTAATCCTTTTGAGAACTGAGGATTATGACAGCCATCTATTATGACACTACTACCAGTATTTTATACAACTGTGTCTACCACAAGAATAAATAAAGTACACCAGCTTTAGTCCATAATTACTAAGGCTATCTTAACTTATTTTCAAATTCCTAGCTTTGTTAAGGCTGCCAGTTAATTGATCTTCTGAGTAAACTAACTAATGAAAGGATAATGTTCTTAGTTTCCTGCTGATATAGTCAGTCTAGTCCCCAACCCTCACTCTCCTTACCAAATTTCAACCACTTATACCTGGCCTCCAAAATCTGTAGGTATACTATAGTATTTAGTTTGGAATAATTTCATGCTTCCTAATCTAATTTTATTTGACTATTTTTGTGGCCTTTGAATTTTTTTTTACTCTGCCAGGTTTTCCTATCTTTGCTGGGAAGAAAGAGAACAAAGGCAAATGTCACAAGAAAAACTATTTTGCTGGGAACTTTATTAAAGTTTTGATGGCTCTTTTTCAGCAAGAAATTTCAATTTTCCCTTCACTTCAAGTAGTCCTTATTTTTCTGCCCTTTTTAAAAAAAGTTTATTTGCAACCACTTCCTCCAACAAGGAGGAGGTTGAAACAGATACAGGATGAAAAAAATCCACCTTTAGGAATCTATCTCAATAGTACAAAATTATGTAAGGGTATGTGCACAGGGATATTTCTATAAATACTGTAAGAGCAGAACTTCTAATTAATCTATCAATAATGGACGGTTAAGTAATTATGGAAAATCTATAAAATGGCAGTGTTCAACCATGGCAAGGTGTAGCTATATGTAACAAAGAAGCATATGGTGTATTGTTACTGTTTTTGTTTTCTTAATAAATGGGGGTTACAAATCTTAGTACTTATAGGATTGTCCATACTTTGGGGATATTATATACAAGTGGTTGTCTCTGGTTAAAGCGGGAATCCAGGTGGTGGTTTCTTATTTTGCACCGTATTTTTAAGATATCATGCATTACTTGTATAAAATTTTTTTTTTTTTAAGTAGGGGAATAGTAGCTTAAGTGACTAAAGGCAATTTGGATTACACTTTTCCCATTCTAAAGAACATTTCTTTTCACTTAAAGAAAAAACATTTCTATAAGTTTGTTTCTTGAAGTTTATTACCTGGTGAAGCTGGTCCACTGAGGAGAAATGCATGTGGCTGTGCATCAGAAGTACAACATGGATCTGTCTGTTGGAAACTAGTTTCTAAATGTCTTCTCTTCTGCATGCGTTTATACTCTTGTTTTATGTTGTACAGAATTTGTTCTAAAAGAAAAAAAGGTAAGATTTGGCAAGATAAAAACTTTTATTTTTTTTTTAAAGGTTTGCTTTCCAACAATTATTTAGTAGAACCAATCTACCCAAAATATCCCCTTCAAATAATTTCCAGAAAACTGATTCTGGGAGAAATTCATTTCAGCACAACTGGGGGCACTCGCTCAGAAACAGAACATACACACAACCTGGAATCCAACTATTCAATAATATCCTTTTTGTTGACCACTGAATGCCAAAAAATAAGCTTACAAGGTTTTCATTCAAATAATGGTCAGTCTGTGAACTAAAACACCTATTTTACTCAGATTTTTTAAGAGTCCCAAACTCAAAGCTCATCTATTTATCACTCACAGAAGTATTACGATTAACAGGTTTTTCCACGCCCATATAAATAATTAGAAGGGAGGAAGATTATGTATATTCAAGCAGTACCACTGAGAAGTGACAGGTCAACAAAACAAAGCAGATGGGAATTAAAAAACCATCGTACATCCAATGGTCATGGCCATTAATATTAAGCTCAATAGACCCTAAGAATATTACAATATTAACAGCAAAGCATTCTGAATCTCAGTAGTGGTGGGGACCCACATAAAGTGATTAGTATTAATACATAACAGGTCGTTGTCAATAAGTAAGAACCACTATATTACAGTGCAATTATCTTGAACCACAACCATAGAAACAGGGTTAAATTATATACAGCCTATCCTTTAGGCCAGTATGATTCATTTTAGAAGATTTCTAATTCAAAATAGTTACCATTTAGCTTCTCCAGAAAATCCCTGCTTGGGGTTTCCACTCCCCTCCAGACTTTCTCACTATCCCCTTAGCTACCAAATTAATGTGAAACTATATCCCAAGAAGTCTACTAATCCCAATCCAGAGCAAGATTAAGCAAAAATGAAAAGGTAGCAATTAACAGGCAATAAAAAGATTCACAAATACAGCGGAGTGTAACTTTAACATTCAACTCTACAATGATGCATGAATTTAAGAACTGAAAATTCAATCGAATGCTAAAGATTTATGTACAATAATCTTTTGTAAAATTTAATAGTGTTGGTTTTCTTAGATATATACTTGTTACTTGTCTCTTTTCTCACTTTATTTCCCTAGGAGAAGAACTTTGAGGACTTCTGAGAGACTCTAAGGGGACATAAATCAGTCCCCTAAACATTTTACTTACCGCCAGTGTTTCAGTATTTTAACTGGAAAAAAAATACAGTTGCAAGATCTAGGTAGTTAAGATACCATTTGTATAAATTTTTGTGTGTAAACAAATCTGTTTACATTATACATGAATGTGTGGTTTAAGTACAAAATCACACATTGGAACGATTAATTTCAGGATGGTCGTCAGGAGTGCTTTAGCTGTACTTAACATTTTCAGAATGTTAACATTTGTTTAATATGAGTTATGGTCATTTTCAGTCCTTTTACATTTATTTGAAATAGTTTGTATTAATAATTTAAAAATGAAGTTATCGGTATGAATAAAATGGCTGTCTACTGAATAGTTAAGATACCTTGATATAAATGGGTTTTTTAATATTTACTAGAGGTATTCAATAGAACTGGTGCAACATCCAATCTCAACCAAGATAAGCACAAATATCCTCATCTTTTAATAACAGAACTCTTTTTAGTAACAATATTCTAAAAAGCTTTAAAAACAATGATATTTCACTGATAGACAGCAAGCTTCACTCATTTACCACTCTTTCTGTTCAAAGCTACCACTATCCTGATCAAAACTGCCATTCAAAGCATCATAAAGTTCATCCATAACCAGAGACTTTAGGATATACTAGCTCGGGTAACTTGACTTTAGTATCTATCTTTTGTGTGACTTATATATTAATACATTATTTGATCACCACATAGCTGTTCTCAGATTACTTTAGTATTCCTTTTGCTTCACACACACACATACACACACACACACAAAAACAACCAAAGCACAACTAAAATGTACCAAAAATGCTTACAACAAACTCAATTTATTCATCTGACAGTCTCAATTGGGATCTAGTCAGGATTAAGATAATAGTAAAAACTTTAAAATTTAGCTGGGTAAAACTCCATACCATCTAATACTTAGAGACATCACTAACAAGATAAAGAACTTTCAAGTATAATATACAAATAAAAAATTCGCCAATTAAAATGTACAAATCAGTGAGTTCTGGCAACAGTATACAGTCTTGGAACCATCACAACTGTGATAAAGAACTTACCACCACCCCAAAGAGTTCTCTCATGCTCCTTTGCAGTTAATTCACCACTGACACCACACCCCTAACCAATCAGCCAATACTGCTGTTACTATATAGTTTTGCCTTTCTAGAATTTCATATAAATGGAATCATAAAGAGCATAGACTTTTGTGGCCGAGTACAGTAGCTCACACCTGTAATCCTAGCACTTTGGAAGGCTGAGGTAGGAGGATCACTTGAGGCTAGGAGTTCGAGACCAGCAGCCTGAGCAACACAGATCCCAGCTCCACAAAAAAATAATAAAAAAAAAAAAAACTGCCGGGCATGACGGCATGTGCCTATAGTCCCAGCTAGTTGGGAAGCTGAGGCAGGAGGATCGCTTGAGCCCAGCAGTTTGAGGTTGCAGTGAGCTATGATGACACCACTGTACTCTACTCTGGGCAAAAGAGCAAGACGCTGTCTCCAAAAAAAAAAAAAAAAATATATATATATATATATACACACACACACACACACACACACACACTTTTGTCTGAACTTCTTTCACTCAGCAAAATGCTTCTGAGATTCATACACATTGCATGAATCAGAAATTCCTTCCTTTTTTATTGATGAGTACTATTCCAGTATGTGTGTGTTCATTTATCCATTCTCCTGTTAATGGACATTTGGACTATTTCCAATTTGAGGCTATTATGAATATTCAAGTACAAATCTTTAGGTGGACATATTTTCATTTCTCTTGGGTAAATACCTAGGAATGGGACTGGACTTCCTGATCACATGGCAAGTGAATGGTTTTATTTTGGAAGAAACCACCAAACCATTTTCCAGAATAAGTTTACCATTTTGCATTCCCACCAATAACGTATTGGAGTTCCAGCTGCTCCACATCCTTGCTGACACTTGATATCATCAGTTAAAGAGCTGAAGAATTTTGAACACTATTGCCTGCATTGCTTTTTACGTCTACTATGATGCAACTATGTCATCTAAGCCGCACCATGCCCTCAAATGCTCTAATACTGGTAGCATGTGATCAACAATGTTATGCAGTGAATGGTCCAATTTAACTTGGCCAAGATCTCTGCAGCACAAGGAGCAAACAGCTAACTACAAGCCTCAGGCTCAATTTCTTTCAGTTCAGGAGTATAAACAGTTTTGAAGCTAACTCAAGAAATTTCCTCAGATTCAATATTCTACAACTCAATAGCCTACTGAGCTAAGTGCAATCTAGATACCTAGCTGACTTAAACTGTTTCCATACATGAGTAATGTACTTATGTCTAGTTTTAAGCTACGCCACTACATGTAACATTTGACATTGTTTTGCCAACACAATTTACAGTCTATAAAGTCAAAGCTTTACTTGCATTATCAGCTGCACATTCCATTTTTAATCACATAGCCTTCATATTTGGCTTATGAGGCATAGACTGAATATGCAATCATTTAGAGCAAAATATACATGGTTATTATAATGACAAGCTATACCACAAATGGCTGTATAGCCCCTTTTTAAAATTCTATAAACTACATTACTCTCCTACCATAAAATACTGCCTAAGTAAAAGTCAGTATAAGCCTAAGTGAAAGTCGTGGCATTTTTATTCCCAAATCTAGTAAATGTCATTAAGATTGCTAATAAAAATCCTCATCCTTGGCCGGGCACAGTGGCTCATGCCTCTAATCCTAGCACTATGGGAGACCAAGGCAGAAGGACTGCTTGAGCTCAGGAGTTTGAGACCAGCATGAACAAGAGTGAGACCCCCAACTGTACTAAAAATAGAAAACTTATCTAGACTTCCTGGCACACACCTGTAGTATCAGCTACTCTGGAGGCTGAGGCAAGAGGATTGCTTAAGCCCAGGAGTTTGAGGTTGCAGTGAGCTACAATGAGGCTCAGAGGAACAGAGCAAGACTCTGTCTCAAAAAAAAAAAAAAAAAAAAGAAAAGAAAAAAAATTCTCATGCTTAACAGGTAGATGTATCAATGAGCCAGCACTTACTCCTTTGGAGTACTTTTATAAACAAGGCATATGAATGTGAAAAGAAAAAGCCTCTTTTTAGTTACCACTGCTTACTTAAGAAATCCTAGCTGAGGCAGGAGGATCGCTTGAGGTCAGAAGCTGGAGACCAGCCTGAGCAAGAACAAGACCCCATGTCTACTAAAAACAGAAAAATTATCCAGGCATGCTGGCTTGCACCTGTAATCCCAGCTACTTGGGGAGCTGAGGCAGGAGGATCGCTTGAGCCCAGGAGTTTGAGGTTGCTGTGAGCTAGGCTGATGCCACAGCACTCTAACCTGGGCAACAAAGTGAGACTCTGTCTCAAAAAAAAAAAAAATCCTAACCACAATTAATAAGGTCAACAATATAAAGAAGAGAAAGCAGCTATGGGATAAAAAAATAATTGATGAAGGTAGGAGAAACATCACGATGGGACTGAAAGCAAAGAGAGGAACACAGAATTGAAAGCAATTAAAAATGGGTTTAAAGGAGAAGCATAAATGAGGGGCGGATATCAAAGTATCTTTCTAGAGTCCACAGGCTCTAAAAATCTGGTATGTGAAACTAAACTTTTGCTCCAGACCCATAAAGCTTTACTATTTTACAACAAACATAACTACTAGATCAAACGTGGTTTCATGAACAGTTTTAAATTTAGGTGTATGAGACTCTTTTGTATCACTTTATATGCCAATAATACCATTTATTTCTCTATGGAATATCTTTGGGGAAAAAACAGTGAAAGTACATCTAGAAAGACAACACAAACAATGGGACAAAAAAAAAAATCTTCAAAGTCTGCCAGTTCTAGTCAGGAACACAAATATATGGAAAAACTGTACATAATATAATTAAGAAAACCTGCAATAGTCATTAAGACCCAAAACTAAGAAACTGTTCCAAATAAAATAACAGAACAAATCTAGAGCTCTGAACTACATACTAGACATTGCCATGTCTACTTTATAAATTAAAACACACACAACTGGGAGTTGCTATGGAGACCCATCTTTATAAATCGGCTATTTTCCCAGGATCATCTGTTCAGAAACTAAAATAGTTCTTATGTTCTCCTTGAAGGAACTTTTAGGACAATATTCTTATCCAACCAAGAGCTATTTGATTAAGAAGAATAGCTGATGCCATTTTAAATTCACTTTACAATTACTGCTATATCAAAGGGACCTGAAATCAAATTAAAGGTACCTATGGTTTTAACTTCCATCTGGATTAGCATGAATCCTATTAGTAATGAGCACAATACAGCTATACACATTTAAATAAACTTTAGGGTATTATCCATAATACTTTAAAAGCAAGTGGCTTAAGTTCTAAATTTACATTATATAGCATTTTACTATATAAGAGATATTCACTTACCTTCCTACAGAAGGGAAAAAAAACTATAATCACTACAAGGTCAAATTTTATTATTTCACTGGTACTATACAGCCAATGATTACTTATTTTCAATAAATGACTCAATTTGTTAAGACCCTGAAGGTAAGTGTAAGTTTCACAAATTAACTGCACAATGGGATCCCACTAATGGAAGAAGTCCAACAATTCTTAATCAGTAGGTAGATCCTCCCTAATATCCAGTAAGTTTCGTACCTCTAGTTTACATTACACTAAGGGGATATGTTAACCTTGTTGTTTTTGTTGGGTAGCTCTTATACTACTTAATCTTCTCAAATAGCTTACAAACTAGCAAAACAGAGTAATAACCAAAAAAAGATAATAAACGAAGAAGGGGAAATTGAACTATCCAAAATCCAAAATGTGCGTGCTACAGAAAACATCTGGTCCCAAATCAAGAAGCTCAGTTCCTATTCTAAATTGACCACAGACCCATGAAGGCAAAGTAATTTATATTTGCAAGGTTTTAACAAATTGAGTCATTTATTTAAAATAAGTAATCACTCGCTATATAGTACCAGTGAAATAACAAAATTTGACTTTGTTAGTCATTATGGTTTTTTTCCCTCCTGTAAAAACATAAGTGAATGCCCCTTATACAGTAAAATATTATATAACATAAATTTAGAACATAAGCCAGTTGCAAAAACTGAGAAAGCAGACACCTTGAGGATTCCAAGGCAGCACAGTCAATCAGAAGAACAAATCCACCTCCTGTAACAACTTGTTAGGGAACATAACATACACACACACACACACACACACACTCTCACAGAAATTTAGCTTTAGCATTAACTGGAAACCAGAATTTGCAAACTGATGATTTACAGGCCAAATCTAGCCCCACGGACATGTTTTTTTAAAACGTGTAAATGTGTCGCCAACATTTAAAAATTGGGTGATTTTACATAAAAAGTCAGATTTCTGACTACTCTTGGGAAAACACTAGATTATAAGACAAAACTCAGCTGAAGATGAAAAGTGCCTGCTATCTTTTGAGCCTAAGTTCTCAAATGCTTCTAAAATTTTAATGTATACACTAATCACCTGAGAATCTTGTTAAAATGTAGGTTCTCAGGGGCAGGACTTAAGATTCTGCATTTCTCATGAGGTGATGCTGCTAATCAGTAGCAAAACTGGAATTAACTAGTCCCCACCTAGTTTACTTCTCTCATTTATATTAATTGTCTGGAACTACAGGTATTTAGGTTTCTAATCTCTGCTTAAAATAAGTCCCTTAATGTGACAATTATTAAAAAGTGGTTGTTTATTTATTACTGGACAATATGTACTAGGGAAGGGAAGGAGGAAGACATTAATTAATATCAGGGCTTATTACAAGTACAAAAATATCTAAGCTAATCTAAACTCATTTTGCCACACTCACCTGAATGGTTTTTGTAGTTGAGTTAGACATACCACTTCCAAGCAGGAAAATATTCTACAACTTAATTTAACTTGACTGGACCTATTCAGGGAGACTCATTCCATGACATAAACCTATATACCCTGATTCATACAGCGTTCCTAACACACTTTTTTAAAAAAAGGAAATTCATGTTCATTATATGACTGATGGTGTGAACAAATGCAATTACTTTTCTACCATGACTATTTTTTGGAAGAGTAAGACCACTTCTCACACTATAAGGCATTGATTAGAAGCCCACAGACATCTTTTGTTTATCCCATGTGTTTTGTAAGTTAGCTGTGAACATTTAACAGTCAACAGATTTCACAAAAATTCTGACATCTGGTGGTGGGGGGGCCTACTGGGAAGATCTGATAATAAAAGGTTCAAAGTCCCCATGGCTGGAACTAAGGAATGGTCTAAATATAAATTAGAGTCATCTCTAACTGGAAACTCAAGTCAGGAGCATGCATGTGACTGCTTAGAGAGCTAATAAGTGAGAAAGGCATGGAGCTGCACCTAGAACTTGGGCCACCGAAATTTGATGGCATCAAATTTCACCTTGGGCCATCAAATTTTGTTACAATGAGCATCAGGTCTGGTCCCCACGTGTCATAGCAACTAAAATCTCCTATACTTTTAACCAATTATAACCACTTAGAAAAGTTCTTCTGCCAGAGAGAATAATACTTTAGCACAAGGAACAAAGCAATCCCTTATAACAAAAGGCATAGTTCAGGCACAGTAATGTTTGAAAATTTGGTTTTCTTCAAAACACTGTACATTCTATTCTTCAGTTGCTAAGTCAGTTCAACAAGAAACCAGAAAAATCAACTTTCAAGTCCCTCCAAACTTCCCCTTAAATTTTTTTGAGGGAGTTTTCTAAGAATTAACATTAACAGAAATGAAAATGAATGCTATACTAAAAAGCCAGAATGAATACACATCACATACTGAGACAATTTCAGAAAATTAGCCAGTAAATAAGCTCCAATACCTTAAAAAAAAAAAAAAAAAAGCACACTTTCACAAAAGTGTGATTTAATCAGTAAACTGATTTCAATGTTTAGACTATCAAAGGTGAAAATAATATTAATACTAATGTGAGAAAATGTCCAAAAGACATTAAAATAGGTACATTAGATAAAGCATAAGAATTACTTTTATCCAAGTTTAGCTAGCTTAAGTATCAATAGTGGCTGCTCTAGCCTATCAGTCCCTCAAGAGACTTTTGTCCTAGTATCTGGAACTCAAATGGAGTTAGTAAGGGCTTGGAATTAAGTAACTTCTAGAGGAGGAATTTACATTTTTCAATAATATTAAGAAAAACTAGGCATATGAATAAACCTAGAATTAAAAATTAAGTCAAATCCAAAAATTGCATTAATGGAAAATTACAATTTTAACAAAATCACAATGTTCTAAAGTACGAGTACATCTCAAGATGATCTGCTTATGACATTTATGACAGATAAAAACTAATGACATAAGATTTTTAAAGGGAAAAAGAAAGGAAGCTATACTCCAAGACAAACTAAAAGTACATCATGCGCAGCCCAGTGCTGGAAGGTTAAGCCACTACCACCACCACCCAAAAAAGCCTACCATCAAAAGAGAGATTACGAAATTTGTTATACTGTAAAATTCTGACTAATAGGTCTAAAATAAATATTAAAGGTGACAAATTCATATATTAAAGCTGACATACACCAGATTTTTAAATTGTAATACCTACAAGGATTCCCTGCTCAATATAGCTGCAGTATCATTTCATCATGTGAAAAATTTGCTGTAACTTAAATCATTCAATTCCTTTAGAGATAAAAGATCAGATCTTCATTACAAAATATGTTCTCCTAAAAATCCTGTAAAATCTTTTAAAAATGTGTTTCTTCAAATAAGCAAATCTCTGACAATGATAAAATTCTTGGAAATGGGACTATAACTACTGTAATTCATCTTTATCTTTGTCCAGAAAGATGAAGAAATATTGTGAAGTATACTTCAAGTGCCTCAAAATATTATTCAAAGTCTTAAACTCATTGTAGTATTTCCTACTATTGATACAACTCATTCAAGTCACAAACATTGTTGTCAAGTTACACATTATGACTATTTTGTCATAAAACAGTCTAAAAGGAAAAACTGGTAGA
This sequence comes from Eulemur rufifrons, assembly GCF_041146395.1. NCBI lineage: Eukaryota > Metazoa > Chordata > Mammalia > Primates > Lemuridae > Eulemur > Eulemur rufifrons. Next base: position 45,020,608 of record NC_090997.1, read on the forward strand.
GAATTAACAAGTAAAACTGAAATGACATATTTTTTTCAACTTCAGCACCTTGGGAAATGGCAAAACTTTATAGACCCAACAAATAAATTCAGTATTGTAAAACTTTATTTGCGATAAAACATTAACTAATGGCAGATAAGAGTAACTGAGGGACTAGTTTCAAACCATTGTATATGGGACTTGCCATATGACCCAAAATTCAGGAGACATCCCTGTTACCAGTCATTGCTACAGCAAGACTGCTGCTGATGGATCACATCTCTTAGGTTTGTCTAGAAAGCTGAGAAACATTGAGGCAGGATGACTTCAGAATCACTACAGTCAGCAGTAAAATTAAAGATGCATCTCTTTGAAGTAAATTCATTTATGAAGACTTCTTTATCATCTGCAGATGCCAGACTGGTTCCTATATGCTTGAGTATTTCCCCTTCATACCTTTTCAAAAGTAGGCAGTCTTCAAAAAGGCAAGAAATTCACTGTAGTTTCACATATGCATAAAAAACACTCTGTGAGTCAACAGTACTAGGCACAGTGTTAATGCAAGGACTGCAGAGATCACAAATTGCTGGCTAACTAATTCAGTCATAGGTACTTGAAAATACCCACTCCCAAATACCATTATCTAGTTCATGAACCAACTATCCCAGAGGCCCAAACTCAACCCATGCTATCACTGCATTCTTCTTTAATAAGAAGGAGAATCAAGTTCCTTTTCAAATAGGAAAAATACTCAAAACTGGGCACTTCCACTCAATCTCTTTTATTCTCAACCTTTCAAAACAAGATTTTCTATCAGTGTGTCCTCCTGGGCCTATTAAAACACTTAGTAGAAAAGACCTACTTGAGTAACACACTGTATTTTTTCCCCTAAAAAGCCATTCAAAAACTGTAGAAATTTATTATTCTCCTTTACATCTCAGATAATGTCTCTATGGCAACCACAGTAGCTAGTAGCATCCACATGTAAAGAGGGACTAATCTCTGATCTAGCCACATTTTAGCCTATGTATTTCAGTTCTCAAATTAGGCTTTGTTTCTCTACCTTAAAAAAAAAGAAGAAAGCAGCTCAATGTCAATAATGAATACAACTGTACTGTTTTTAATGGCCATAAACTTACAGGATTCTTAAATGCATAACTCACAGAACTATGAAATAACTGCAGCTACACACAGCCCTAATTAAAATTTCAGGTTTAAAATCCAAAATACAAAGACCATTAAAAACATTTAGTTGCCAAATCCACTGAGAAACTAGAAGCAACTTAACAGCTGTCTAAATAACCACAAAATATTAAAAAACATTTCTGGCTCAACATAAATGACATCTGAAGTGAGATGCTGCCTCCTTCAACAGACATCTCATTTGTTTGCCTAGAACCATTTATATTTCATTTAAGCCAGCTGGTGTCTCCGTTTGCAGGCATGCATCAATGTCTAGTGAACAATCTATGTTCCTGTAAACTCTTCCCCATTCACAAGCTGTAGTTTCCATTTTCAATGGCAAGTTTCCAGCAAATACAATGAGTCCTTACAAAGGAATTTAACTCCTCAATCCGATTCCTAAGACAGACTAGAGCAATGGTACCAAGCCATAAACAATATGTATTAATGTGCTTAGCAAACTCACAAATAAGTTAACTCCACTGAAGGGTATCTTCAAGACCACTTACTCACTACACAATTATGAAAACAATGTGTTGGACTGGACTGAGTCTCTTGTAATGTTGCCTAATATTTTGGTTTTATTAAAATAATTTCTTGGGAATGACATGCCAGTCTTCTGGCTAAATGGTAATACTATGAGATGTTTCAAAAACCAATCAAAAAGAACACTCTAAATTTGTTTTCAACTATAATAACTTAACCAGGATGAGTATGGATGCAGCTACTAGAGGCATTCATTTCCCCAACCATTTTCAGTGCTGCTTCTCCCCGTCCCTTTACTTTCCCATATCATCCACTTTTCCTTTTCCACATCCAGGGATATTACAAGCTTTACTGCTGACACCCTAGACCAGGGTAAGCGAACTTTTTCTATAAAGACTACATAGCAAATACAGAGCTTTGGGGCAATACAGTCTCTGTGACAACTACTCAACACTGCCATTATAACCTGCAAATGATAATTTTTTTTTTTTTTTTTTTGAGACAGTCTCACTCTGTTGCCTGGGCTAGGGTGCCCTGGCATCAGCCTAGCTCACAGCAACCTCAAACTCCTGGGCTCAAGCGATCCTCCTGCCTTGGCCTCCCCAGTAGCTGGGACTACAGGCACCACCACGCAGGGCTAATTTTTCTATTTTTAGTAGAGACGAAGTCTCGCTTTTGCTTGGCTGCTCTCGAACTCCTGAGCTCAAATAATCCGCCCGCCTCGGCCTCCCAGAGTTCTAGGATTACAGGTGTGAGCCACCACGCCTGGCCTGATACTTTTTAAAAAGAGGATGAGCACAGCTATGTTCCAATAAAATTTTATTTATGGACACTGAAATTTGAATTTCATATAGTTTTCGTGTGTCAAGAACTAATTCTTTTGATTCTTTTCCAACCATTTAAAAATATAAAAAACATTCTTAGCTCTCAGGCTACACAAAACTATGGCTGTAGCATGTCAATCCTACCCTAGACTCTGGACAGCATTTCTGAATTAGTAACATTCCAGGTGCCCCCAAAACCAGGTTCAGGTATGCTGTGTGTGTAAAGGTGCCCCTAAAAAAGTCACAATACTACTTGTAATAAAGTGTAATAAAGGCTCTTGGTCTTGGGGTTGAGAAAGCAAGCTTTACTTCTTTTAGTTCAGATAGCCCTTTCCTTTTTCCTAGTATTAAGTTGCAAAAGTTTGAAGAATATTGATTTAAATAAGAATAGTCATCAGGTCAAACTTTGGAATCACCTTCCTGGGATGACTAATATAATAGCTAGGGTTTAAAACAGATGTCCAAATTCCTGAAACTAATAAAGCCACAACTTGACTTCAGCTATACCACCATAAGAAACTATGAGAACAAAGATAATTATGTACATGCTCTGAAAAAAATTCACTTCAGTACTCTAGTTCTAAATTATTTAAATTATATTTGAACTCACAGAAGTAACAGGAAAACAGGTTCCCACGGAGTTCTAGTCAATCGCAATTTAGTAAGCCACAGTCCACTTCCAATCCTAGCTACTTATTTCAGCTAAGGATATATGGGTATTCACTCTAGTGAAGTTTAAGAATAACCAGTGTTAAAATATTAATAGGAATCTAAAAATTAGGTGCTTGAGAAAATTATTTCCAAGTCTGCTAACATGAAAACTGGGAAGCTCTTTGATTACCTGCACAATACTGCAGCTCCCATTATGACAACATTATTACAAAAACTATACAGGAGCACACCCCAAACTGGCCATATAAACACAAAGCCAAATTACATTTAGGATATCATCCAAAATCACAGTTTAAAAATGTAAATTTTAGCAAGTCAAAACCAGCAATTACAACTGGTTTTCAAGTCAACTTTTTATGTTAATATTCAAATTAGTTGAAATAACTTTCAGCAGACTCAAAATCACTTAGGATATGATTTTAGGGTTCACGATATGATCAAAGTTCTAAAGTTAAAAAACACCTGGAAGAACAGAAGACAGCAATATTTCAGAAAATGTGAATGTGAAGCAGTTGGCTTAATTGAAACTTGGGATAATGTGGAGCCAACTGCATTAACCAACGCTACAAATATATCAATGAAATCACAAGTTTACAAAGGATGATAACAATTCCTTCTGAATAAATGCCTTTTAAAGTGGGGGAGCATGTTATAGTTCCATGCTGGTTTACATACACGCTCAAGACTACTTTAGCAATGAGATATGGTACTTTAATTCCCAAAGCTAACACTGTATTAATTCACTCCCTTGACTGAAATTTATTGCTACAGCTATTTTGAAATGGCCTTATTAGTTAAACGCAGATTCTATGATACCATTTCACTGAAGGACAAACCCTGAAAATGTCAACCACCAGTAGCTCATTCTTGACACTGGTTGTTTCCCTTTTTTCAAAAAAGTCTATCAATCAATCAACAAATGCCTTTATTTAAAGGCAATTTAGATGATATTAAACAAAATTATCTAAGAATTTCTGTGAAAACTTGCTACAACTCCAAAACAGTAAGTCAGATCAAACATTTAACGGGAAAAATGGTGGCCTGGGTATTTTAGGGTCTCCCCCCATGGATTTAGGAAACGATATTTAAAAATCTTATATTAAAAAAAACAACAACACTAAGTAAATTTCAAGAGGAAGTTAATAAATATAGTGATATATATTTCCAACTTTTTAAGCTAATGATAATGAGACATTTAAATCAAGCTATGAAAAAAGGCTTTGTCTAAGGGTGATATTACCAAAAAGGCTCACACAGAAACCTTTGCATGCTACACACAAAGGAAACAGATTTACACTTCAAGTCCACAAAAGCCTATCCTAGGACTGTGCCAGGGGCACACAAGGATTTCAAAGTTCTGAAAAAACTGGGCATACATATGCTGTACAAAGCAGCCAAAAGACATTCCCCATAGACTCTTTCAGGAAATGTTTCAAGATGAAAAGCAAGAGTCTGAAGTCAACTTGGAATCTTGGGTTAATTTCTAGTTCTCAAGGCTAGATTGTTTTCTCCCAACATACTTTGTTGGGCAGAAATAAAGCATTTCCAAATAAAAGCAACTACTCAGCCTCAATTTTCAACACAAATTGCTTTTCATTAAAAGTTCCAAGATTTCTATAGGTCTAGACATATATATAGTGTGATCATATTACAGTACTCGAGAAGAGCATTTTCTTTGTTGTTGACCCTGCTAGGGAAACAGGTCTTGACTCAGCCAAAGTGGCGTTCTTGTGGGTGATTAATGACAGGCCTAGATCTCGCCCAGTGACATCCATCCTCACCCCCCACCCCCTCTATACTAAAATCAGCCATGTCTGAACTGGAAGAGGGGCTGTCGCCTCGTCTCAAACCACCCAGTCCCTGAATTAATAGCTGCAACCAATCGATTAAGGCAAACAGACATCGAGATTCGGGTGAAATGTGACCTTTCTCTCGCCTAAATTTATGAATAATATCGCCCTCTCTGATCATTTCCGCTGGGGCTCTACCGACTACGGAAATACTCAATTCCGATCACTCGGCCCAAAGAAAAGGATGTTCCTCTTTCCCACAATACGCCCCTACCCACCTTACCTCCAGACCGCCCTCCCCCCTTGACATCAGACCATTTCTATTGTGTCTCCATAGCCCAAAGAGCTAATTAAAAGAAATGTGGTAGCTGAGTTACTTTGCTAAGAACGAGAACCACAGCCCGGCACCCCCACCCCGCTGTCGCATCCCGAGCCCAAGGACCCCAGTTCTCTCGCCCACCCCGGAAGCCGCGGGGCCGAGTCCCACCTGTAGTGAGGCGGGAGGAGACGTCGCCGAAGGGGGACGGCTCCATTCGGAGATACTTCTGGGGCGAGGCGGCCGCAGCCGAGAAGGAGGCGGCGGTGGCCGCGGCAGCCGACGACGGGGAGGCGGCGGCCGAGGTGGGCGCCGACAATGGCGCACATCGCCTCCGCTTCGGGGACGCTGGGCTCAACAGCGGGTCGAAATCCAGAGTTCTTTTTAGAGTGGCTCCGCACGCCATGGCCGGGGGGCAGCCGAGGCGCCGGGCTCGGGTGGGGTCGGGGAAGGGTGACGGGAAGAAGAGGGCAAGGGGAGAGGGGAAGAGCAGAGAGTCGAGGAGAGCCTAAGCGACGAGCTCAGAGAGCCAGGCGGATCGCGGAGCGCCGGCTGAGGAATGGAGAGCTGCCGCCGCCGCTGCCTCCGCGGCAGGGGCAGTGGCCAGGGCCGGCCGGGGCGAGAGCGGGAGGGGCGGTGGCAGCAGCACACGCCAGCCAGCCGCGTCAGGGGGGCTCTTCCGCCTCCTCAGGCACCGCTCCCCCGGGAAAGGCTCCGGCCACCTCCGCCGTCCGTTCGAGCTTTGCGCCGCGCCTGATGCGCTCCTGTGCTGAGACCGGCTCCCTTCGGAAGTCGAAAGTAGCCCCGTGGGGTGTGAAGCTGGAACACAGCTCCTAATACGCCCGAGTACTGTCAGTAGATTTCCAGCCGCGGTCGATGCGGAGGGATTACGAGGTGGCTGCGGCAGCAGAAGCTCAAGCGAACACGTCCAACCGCTTCCCCCTCCCCCGTACGACTCTTCCACCCGCCGGCGGCCCCAATATGGCGTCAATAACAACGCCGCCGATTCAAATCCTGCGGCCCCAGAGCGCGTGCGCATAGGGGCGGACCCACCTGAAGATGCATCCTGGGAATTGTAGGTTTTAGCTACGGGGAGGAATGGCGTGAAAGCCGGGAAAAGAGAAGTCATATAAACTACAACTTCCGTCATGCAAGGCGTGCTACTCCAAGTTCCGGGTTGGAATTTAAATCCCCCTACACAGCTTGTGTAAAAGGAACTAAGCAAAAAGAGAAAAAGAAAAGGCTCCGAGACAGTGGGAGAGAGGGAAGCGAACCAGTGGAGAAAGTAAGCTAAGCGACATAGAAACCTTTAAGGCTCTGCACATAGTTGCTCCCACAGTGATTTAACAACCGGAAAATAGAAAACTAATCTAACCTAATAATCCAAAATAGATTAATTTCGGTATCAAGAGTGCCAAAAACAAAACCTGTCACATCGAGGGGATAGGAAATAATGAGATTATGAAACCTATTCAGGATTTCAAGAGAGAACAACAGTAATAGTATCAGGTTACCGGATCCTTGACTGAACTCGATGCTTTTCCTTTCCCAGGTAGCTGCTTTCATCCACTTATTAAATTCTGCAAAACCAGCTTTTTTTCTGTAAAGGAGTAGGATTTGGACAGCATACAGAACCAAATTGTTTCTCTCTGGGTGAAAAGCAAGTGATACCAGAAATTGCATTAACTCTCGTTGAATATTGGCACATATATTGTGAACCCAGGTACTACACAAATAAAAAGACAATGAAATGTCTAGGTAGTAGATATTGGACCTATTGTAAGCTGAGGAGGAAAGAGTGTTTCAAAAAGCTGTACTTTTAATCAGATACCTCAAATAAAAATCAAATACAGCATTAATTTTACAACAAAAAGTGATTTGTGTAGAAACTGTCACCAGTCCAATACAAAACTAATTATCTTATGCAAATGCCATATTATCAAATGATTATGGATATCAAATACTGATTTCCAATGTTCATTTATTCCTGTTGTTTACATAGTAACTAGATGTTTTGTAGCCATTTTGTCTTTTATTTTTCATACCATGTTTGGATGGTATATATATTCAATATATTCTTGTTTTATAGAATCGTCAATGCCTCAAAGATCAGCAGTCCTGATCACACTGTTTGTCTCAACAACTAAGCTGTGCTAATTTTAATTTAGGATATGCTATTTGGAAAATATCTTTTGAAAAAGATCAGCATTTAATGAAACAGCAGCTTAACTAAGATACCTAGGTAAACTTTTACTAAATTGTAAGCATTCCAGGAAATGTGTGATACTGTGAAATAAACAGAATATACATGTTTTATTTAAATGGTAGAAAAAGGTTGGTTAACCTTTGGAAAACAAATAACATTTTTGTTCATGGTAATATTTTCTAAAATTAAGATTTGACTTACATTATAGAACTTACATTAGAAAGAGGGTGTTATGAGTTGAATTGTGTTCCTTCCAAATTCACATGTTGAAGTCCTAACCTTGAGTACCTCAGAATGTGACTTTATTTGGAAATTGAGTTATTTCAAATATAATTAGCTAAGATGAAGTCACACTGGAGTAGGGTGGGCCCTTAATCCAGTATAAGTGGTGTCCTTATAAAAAGAGGAAATTTGGACACAGGCAGAATGTCACATGAACACAAAGACAGATTAGGGTGATGTATCTACAAACCAATGGATGTCAAAGATTACCAGCAAACCACCAGATGCTAGGAGAATCTTTCACAGTCCTCAGAAGGAACCAACCCCAACGACCTTGATCTCAAAGTTCTATTCTCTAGAACTGTGAGACAATAAATTTCTGTTTTGGCCATCCAGTTTGTGGTAGTTTGTTATGGCAGCTGTAAGAAACTAACATGGGGGGACTATAGTTATCATTTGAAATACACTGGACTGCCTGGAAAATTAGCAAAGAGTTGTATTTAAACATTGGGGGGTGGGGGGAGCAATCTGGTAAACTTGACAGTTTAGTCATAGTGGCTGCCTGCGGTCACCATTGCACAGCATATCTGCAAAAGTCTGTCAGGATTAAACAGTGACAAGGTGGGGCACCTCCCCTTCTACCAATGACTCAGGAAGCTATTTCAGAAACTAAGAGGATGGGCAACCCTTCCCTGTTCACATTTGTCTTTGCTCAAGCTTTCCGCTCCACACTTTCTGCCTGACTACTTACCCTTTAAGACTCAACCCAAGCATTTACTCCTCCAGGAAGCCTCCCCCAATGTTTCAAGGCTGAGTTAGTTTTGTAGACTCACAAAGAGAGAGAAAGAGAGAGAGAGAGAGAGAGAGAGACCTATTTGCATATATTCATCATTATCCTCACCACACTGCCATGTAATTGTTCACAAATCTTCCTCTCCCATCGGTGTGTTAGCTCCTTACCCATACTGTAGTACCTTGTGTACTTCAATAAATATTCTTTGAGTATTTTTTATCACTCTATCCTCCCAGTAGCTCACATTAACCTTGTGCCTCAAGATAATTATCTACTAAATACTATAGCAACCCTTTTAGGGTGGAAGATAGCTGTTGGAAGGGGAAAAAACTTTATAAAAATATTTCTTAGGCTAAAATTGAAAATAAAAATAATACTTAAAAGTCATGTCTTAACATAGTTTAGAAGTGAATTTTTATTAAGAGGAAAAAGCCTGTATTCGATACATTAATAAGTTAAATCAGGTAACATGAATCTAAATAGATAGTATAGCTAATAGTTCCAGTGACTTAGAACAGAATTGTTCATGTTGTAACTAAAAGGCCAAATACAAGTTTTAAAGGTTTGAAATATTTAGAATAGTTTTGCCACAATCTAGCAAGTATTTTCTTATTTATACAATCTCAAAAGCCTCTGAAGAAAAACTGTTTTACTGATATGCTGGTCTTGCTTGGTATTAGATATTTCTAACACCTCTCAAAATATTCCCCAGGATCTAATTCTGATGAGTCATTCTTTGACTAAAGCTAATAAAAGTAGACATAGCTAAATAACACAAAATCTCATCATCCTGAGCCTAAAGACCCTCTTCACACCTTAAATCATTTTTAAACAATTTTTTCTGACATCAAATAAAGATAAATGCAAAGATATAAGGTGTGGAGAGGTGTTTGCTGACTTTTCGTGCTGAGTTTGAGTAATCATAGGCTCAGCATTAGGAGCAGCAGTTCTAATTCAGGAACCACTTCAAATCTATATTCAGAACAAGCATCGCCTAGGGCAGAAAAAAATTGTTTAATCATTGTGTAAATGAGTGCAGTTAGGGAAGAACAGACACTGTAATTCCTTCTGTATAAGATATTGCAGGCTGGCTAAACCTCTTCTAAGCAGCATATTTGAAATACATAATATTTTCTATTACAGATAGGATGCTGGCTAATTTTTCTTTGTTTTCATCATTTTGGATATGGTCGTTATTTTGAGTTGATGGTTAGATTTCAGAGTAATCAGGACATATATCTGCCAGTGATTTCAAAAGGTTACCTAGTGCAGTCCTCAACCTCAAGACAAGATTACCTGTGAACTACTCAAGCCAGATCAGTATCTGTCTGACTCTTCCTAAAGCTTTCCAAGAACAACATCCAGAATCCTATTCAAGTGTGAAAACACAACTGCAAATTCTCTTACATCTATCTTTAATTTTGTCTACTTCAGAGGCTGATTTCTCATGGTACAGTGCCGTATAAAGAACAATGCACTCCAGGAAATAAGCTGTGAATCACTTTGCCTGGGGAACTTTGAAAGAAACCACAGCATAGTCTCTTGACAGTCTAAATAAGATTTTATGAAGTCCTTATTTTAATATTTGCATGTTTTTTCTTAAGTATGTATCCTCACGTACCTGTACCCTTGCTCAGAAACTATTTGCTCGCTCTTTACAGAAAATTCACTTGTGTTTGCGCATCTTATTTCCTTGCCAAAACCAATTAGAAAAATCATGGAGGAAAGGGAAAAGGGAATTGAAGATGCCATGGACGGGCTACAACAAGCAATACAATCATTAGATAGCAAAGAAAGAGACTGTAAAAAATACAGAATGCAGGAAGCACAACAACCTTGAGACACCTACCTGTCAGGATCATTAGCGCCACCACAGCTCAACTGCAGCTGAGGCATCACTGTATTATTTCAGCACCATATAATAATGGTAGGGTTGCCAAATAAAAATATAAGATGTCCAATTAAATTTGAATTTCAGGTAAACAAGGAATAATTTGTTAGTATGTCACAAATGCTGCAAGTGTTCAGCTGAAATTCAAATCTTACTGGGTGTCCTGTATTTTATCTGGCAACCCTAAGTAAGGAGCACAAGTTGATGACCCTGAGTCCTCAAGAAAAGCACAAACTATGTTTAGTATGCAGTTCAAAAAGTGTGTAACAAATATGATATTAGAAAATATGCCTTTGATAGTATTTAAGATTAAGCAAATTAGGCCAGGTGCGGTGGCTCACGCCTGTAATCCTAGCACTCTGGGAGGCCGAGGCGGGTGGATTGCTTGAGGTCAGGAGTTCAAGACCAGCCTGAGCAAGAGCGAGACCCCGTCTCTACTAAAAATAGAAAGACATTATATGGACAACTAAAAATCTATATAGAAAAAATTAGCCGGGCATAGTGGCACATGCCTGTAGTCCCAGCTACTCGGGAGGCTGAGGCAGTAGGATCGCTTAAGCCAAGGAGTCTGAGGTTGCTGTGAGCTAAGCTGACGCCACGGCACTCACTCTAGCCTGGGCAACAAAGTGAGACTCTGTCTCAACAAAAAAAAAGAAAAAAGATTAAGCAAATTAAAAGTTTCAGTCATTTGGAAAGTTAATCTACATGAAGTACTTTGAGCCATGTGTGTTCTATTCACCACAGAGTGCCAGGTATAAATTAAACAGTAAACATTTGATGCATAATGAAAATCTTAACACACTATCTCCTCATTGTTGGGGCACGTCAGCTCCTGAGGATTAACCCTAGCCCCTCCTAGTCACCTAGTTTTAGAATTCCTTCACACCTTCTACATCAAGTGTCAGTTCCGTTGTCTTGCTTAAGTCCAAGCCTGACTCAGAGCTGGTGTCACTGCCTGTGTCAGGCTCCCGTTTTCTCTTGTGCCTTTTGTCCGGTACTTCCATGATGCCACCACAAACCTCTGGTGAGGCTTTTTGAGAGAGTGAGATAATGCCTGCACTTTCCCAGTATTTCTGGCTTCCTCTGCAAGCCCATCATTATAGGGGTCAGGCAGGTGTATGGTGTGAAGGAAAAGAAAGAATCCCAACTCTTCCCCCAGGAGAAACTTCTCCAACCCTACCCACTGATAACAAGTATCACCTGGGGACCAATTATTGGTCCCTTGCAGCCCTTGGGGCCTGTGTTAAAGTTAGGGCTTTAGGGGGTGCCCAAGAAACTGCTAGATTTCACCTGAAACTTGTGTCCACAATTAGTTATTCTTTGTGGCCTGAGCAGTGCATTATGGAGTGCTTCTGTGGAAACAAGACATGGTTCCCATCTTCAAAGAAGCTGACTTTCTACTTTACATGTTTGTCCGAAGATTCTTTTTTTTTTTTATTTCATCTTATTGTTATGGGGGATACAGAATTGCAGGTTACATACGTTGCCCATGTACCGCCTTTCCCCCCAAGTCAGAGCTCCAGGCGTGTCCGTTCCCCAAGTAGTGCGCGTTGCACCCATCATGTAGGTATATGTCCCTCTCCCCCCACCCCCCCAAAGATTCTTTTACAGAAGTCCGACTTATAAACATTTAGAAAAATAAAACATATTTTATTTTCTTGGAGAAAAACATCCCAGTTACCATCCATCTGAAAACTAAAAGCTGATACATCTCACAATACTGCTTGGGGCATAGTAAACCCTTAAGAAGCAATGTCTATTATTAATACTACCATGCTAAGGCAAACTCCAAAATCCCCCCAAGCCTGGGGTAGTGAAAGAATCTCAAAAGTACCTTCTTGTCCATTAGACTGCCCAGAGGCCAATTACAACTGCTGAGGTTCAGTTGCTGAGCCAACTGTGCGCAACACATACACACATACACACACAGTCTTCCAAGTAGCATGCAGCCGACAGCCTTTACTCAGTTTTGTCTTATGCCTGAATAGTAAGCTTAACTCTTACCTCTGACTGGATTGAATTTCTAGGGTGGTTTCTTATTATCTCCTATTTGGTTTGAAAAGCTTCTTAGATGTCTTCCTAAAGAAGGGTGAAGGTTCGGACTCAAACTGGTATTCCCAACCATTCTCTGTTATTCCAATTCCAACTGGAGCTTAGTTTTTTATTGTTTTGGTCATTTACAATTGTCAATCCAAAATTCACAACCCTTCTGAAACAAAGGCCATGGTTATTCATTGAAAAGAAAATCAACCAGCCCAATTTGAATGTTCTCTGACAAGCAAGCGGTACAGGAGTAATGAATGTCAGGATTATGGCCTGATTTCTAACCTCTAATATCCACTCTGCCTTTTAGGTTACAAGAGAAGAGGATAGTGATCAGTTTAATTAAACTGGTATGTTAGGAGCTTATTTTGGAGTGTGAAAAGTGACAGGAAAGATGAGCTTGGGCTGTACACAAAAATTATTTTAAACTCTTAGGGTAGTGTTCCTTGTTTAAACAACCAAGTGCTGAGAGTGTCCTGTGTCTAAGATACTGTGTTTGGCAACATGGAGGCTAGCAAGACGAAAAAGACACTGTTTCCCCTTAAAGAAGTTTAGAGTTTAATGGGGGAGATATGTATACATATAATGCTAGGAGAGTAAAAAAGAGGTTACTCAGAACATTTAGGTTCTCAATTGGTGCAGTTGGATTACAGAGTGTGCCTCACTTTAATCCCACTTAGATAGGTGAGTTAGTCTAGGTTGACAATAAAAGTTGTTACTTACAAAGATCCCACCATGGCCCAGGTGCATTCTCAATTCATCCTACTAAAAATCCTACAAGGTAGTAGTGTTAATTCCATTTTACTGTTGAACTTGTGGCTCAAGCATAAGGTCACACAGTCTAAAATGAGTCAGAGTTGGGACTTTAAGCAAGTTTATGAGACCCCAAAGGTGTGTTCCACATTGTTAACTTTGGCAGCAAGGAAACCCAGAAGGAAAGAGATAGATTAATTTAAATTTTATAAAGCATCATAATAGAAATAAGTAGAAGTAGTCAATAAAAAAAATGTTTTTAAGGAGAGTTTCAACATATGTTCCAGAAGATGCAAAAGAATGTCTCCTAGGATTGCTTCACTGTGTTTTGTTTCTCCATGGAACCTGATACTTTAGTACCAACCTTTAAAAGATGATTGTTGAGGAATCACATTTCTATTCTAAACAACTGTGAATTTCCAGAGAGCACTGTAGAATGACATGTGGCCACATGACTTATTTTCTTTTCCTAAATAATGTTTTTTCATCTTTTCTGTAAAAAAGCTAGCACTCACCTACAGATCACTAAAAATCATCCCTAAGTCATATTAACCACATCTTTTACTTCAGCTAATAGACAGAAATTCAGGTTCCTTTCATTTCTCTTGCTTCCTTGCTACTCAAAATGTGGTCCATGGACTAGAAGCATTGGCATCACCTGGGAGTACACCTGGAGCTACTGAATCAAAATCTGCATTATAACAGGATCCCCCAGGTGATTCATATGCACATTAAATTTGAGAAGCTCTGCTCTAGTTCACTTAGCTTTTCCCTAGCAGATGTGTTAATGACATTATGCCACGGTCCTCAGGAATGTGCCAAGCCCTGTATGAGGGCACAGCAATACTAAGATAACAAAGACTTGGACCCCTGTGATAGAGAGAAAGTAGAATTTTAAAAAATGGTCTAGGCACTCTAAAAAATGCTCTCACCTGGATCAATGAAAATTTCTGTATCTAAAAGTCCTTCTGCTCTGCAAAAGTGTGGATGGAGTTCAGAATGGCTTTCAATGGAGACAATACATCTGACTGTTGTGTTTGCTTTTCAAGAGATCATATCTCAGGAAAGAAGTAACAAGAAAAAGAAAAGACGCACGCATCTCCCATACTGCTAAACCATTCCTTCATTCCCTAGTAACTATCCCTCAGTCCTCCAACAAAGATATAAGAAAGTCAGCTTTTTGGAATCCACTCACTTAAAAGCATTTATTGAGTGTTTGCTACATGTTCATCTCTGTGATACGCACTCCCGTTAGAAATAAACACTACATGGGCCCAGATCTCATGGACCTCACAGGTGAGTGCAAACAGCTGCCACACAAGTCTGTGGGTATGAACGGAAGACTTTGGCTTGCAGATGGAAAGGAAAGGACTAATTCTGCCCCAGTTTTTTTTTTTCCTCTGTAAACCTTGTAACATGCCCTTCAGGCAAAAATTTCTTTCTTTTTTTTTTTTTATTTCATCTTATTGTTATGGGGGATACAGAATTGCAGGTTACATACGTCAGGCAAAAATTTCTTTAGCACTCAAGATGCAAGTGTTTAATTGGAGATGGCTACTTTCTTCAGAAGTGGAAATGATCTTGATCAAAAATTGAAGTATCAATCTTTCATCCAAGAATATTTCTCCTAAAATTGTACAATTCATCATTCCAGTACTGTGTTCTCAAAGTGCTACTCAAAGTGTGGTCTGTGAGTTTGTTCAACTGCAAGAAGATGTGTACACAACAAGATAAGTCAACAATGACAGTTTAGAAACTTTGGTGGCAATCTGACAGTCAAATATTCGAGGGCATCACCAGAAGACCAGTCTCATCAAACAGGTATAGTTCAAGTGTTGAACTAGAATGGGAGAGTCACATGTGACATGAACGGCATACTAGCAGTGGAATGACACACGGTATTTTAGGGTTAATATGTCAACTGTGACCCTAAAGTGTATAAAATCCAGAATTCATCTTGTTCATTTGTTTATCAAAGATAATTTAAATTTACCTGTAACTTAAAGGATCAATTTTGGAACTGGCTACTGATAAAGACTGAAAATGAATCTTGGATATACAATATCATGTGCTTCATTTTAAATAAAAGTTAAAAATGAATAGGAGTTTACAGAAATTGCTTTACATTTGCTTTTGCCTTTCTCCTCAACCTTCCTCTGTGAGACTTCTCTACTAGGAATGTTATTAAAACAAACATAGCAGCTGTTTAGATACATATGATCCCCTGTTAGTAGTACTGTCATCTACCCAACCTAGATTAGATAAATTAACAAGCAAAAAGCAAGCTCACTTGTCACTTGGAAAACGTTAAATAGTAACATATAAGATGCTTGTTTATCAGCGTTTCATATGGAGAATTGGAGAATTGCTGTTTCCTTCATAACTTTTTGTTTTGTCACAAATGTGGAACAACAAAAAAGTAGTGAAGCAAGACTATTAATTGCCTATATACAGGTTTTCAATGAAAAACATAAACATTTTTGTAATTTATTTTTTCTTCTTTTTTCCTCTGATTATGCTTATTGAAATACATGTCCATTGAATCTAATAATAAAAAAGTGACCTTGTACTTTATATTTTCTCTTTTTTTCCCTATGAGTTTATTTTTGTTCTATTTTTATTAAAAAGTATTGGTCAATATTGATTGGGGAGAAAAAACTGTTCCTTCACCTCAGATAGTTTGAGAAAAACTTTTCTATAGTAAAATACTTGCTAATGACTACTGTTAGACCTAGCATGGTGAAAAAGAAAGGACACCATTAGCTAATACATATGGAGTTTTGATTATATGCCAGGCACTGTTCTGAGTGCTTTATGGGTATTAACTCATTTACTTATTACCTTATGAATTAGCTGCTGTTGTATCACCATATTACTAATGAGAAAAGTTCCAAAGTCCATGCTTTTACCCAAGGGGACAGAAGACATACATTGTAGTCATCATCCTCGACCAAATAACTATGGGCTTAGGTGAGGTTATGGGAAAAGAAAAGGAAGAATTAGAAAAGGTAACAAAAGCTACATTGCAGAGTCCTTACAATAGCCAGGCATTGAGCTAAGGGATTTACATGCATGACCTCAGTCTCTTAAGTGTGAGGTGACACAGGAAATAGTTACAAGTAGTAGGGATGGTGGTTTAGTGGTGCATGGGCAAGGCAGAAATCAAATCGCATCACATAGTGAGAAAGCTATTCCTTCTTTAAGTCTCTGACCCCTGAACACATCTGGTAGAGAGTCTTCCTTTGGTGCAGGTCTTGAATGACCTACTGACAGTGACTGACTTCCCTTTGTTACAAAAGGAGAGCAGGCCTTCAGCTTAACACTTTCTCAGGCAACAAGATCTTTTCTATTTTCATTGCGTCTTCAATCTATAGCAAGTAGTTTTGCATTTATAATAGGGATATAAAATTTCCTTTAAAAACATTTATTTAAGTTTAAAAAGTGAGCCACATAAAAATATAAGAAGGATAATAGTATAGGTCATACATAGACTTGGCAAAAATTATGACTAAAGAAGTTTTGAAAATACTTCATTATCTTTCAACAACTCAGTAAGGTAGGTACTCATGTCTATTTGTAGGCAGGAGATCTGAAGTTTAGAAAAGTTCAGTAACCTTCCCAAGGCCACTCTGCAGGAAGGCCACTTCAAACCTAGAAGTGTCAGCCTCTAAAATCAGTGCCCTTAACCACTGTATGTACTGCCTCCCTTAGGTGATGACTCTGTATGCTTCCTCCTCGGACTAGCACGACTTTTTGATTGTACTTCATGATTTAAAACAGCAGTTCTCAAAGTGTAGTCCTTTTAAGCGTCCTCCAGGTAAAGATATTTTCATCAAATACTAAGATGTTTTTTCTCTTCCATTCTTGTTCGCGCATGACTATAGAGGGGAGTTTTCCAGAGGCTACATGACATGTGATATCATAACACATTGAATACAGAAGCCGATATGAAAATCCAACTTCCTTCTCTCATGCCAGACATTGAAAAGGTTTACAGAAACACAAATGATGCCATTCTTTTCACTGAATCCTGTTTGTTTGTTTGTTTTGGAAAAAATAGTTTTTTTTTTAAATGAAACAAGTGATTTCTGATAACATGTAATGGGTTCATTGCTTATAAATGAATTAATAAATACTTTAAACATTTATTCATCTTATTTTTTAAAATAGTAAACATCAACATATATATAATCCATAAATGCAAGTTCTTAGGTGTTGTCAAGAGTGTAAAGAGGTCTTGGGTACAAAGTTTCAGTTAGGAGAAATAAATGACAGGTACTTAAGGGGAGGGGTATGTTAATTAGCTTAATTCCATCATTCTATACTGTATGCATATATTATAATATCCCTGTGTACCCCATCATTATATGTGATTATAATTTGCCAAAAAATAATAAAAGCTATTTTCCGCTTTAAAAGAAAAAGAGTATGAAGGGGTCTTAAGGTGGATTATATGTGGTGGGATAATATTTTTTAATATTAGTAACTTTTTTCTCCCAATATTTCCATCCTTCTCTTTCTCCCCCACTTCCTTCCATTCAAGCAGGTGATCCCTGTGATTCATTGCTTCAGAGGAGGAACATTACCAAGTGGAAAGCAGAAATGGTGTCTAGCTTTTGTGTTTCCAAAAGCCTAAACCTATTAAGGAAATTATGCTAGGGGCTTTGAGGCAGTAATAACAAAATGGAGCAAGTGCCACTGAGAAAAAATAATGGCAGTTTTGAGAGAGGGCAGCTTTCCCAGGACTAGAAAAATATTTCTAATTTCCTGAGGGTGAGTGTGGGGAAGAATGAAGACAGCAGGGAGATTAGGGGATCAGAAAGGAGATGGCTGGGCTGAAAAGGCCAGGAAGACAGAAATTAGGCATTGCTCAGCCACAGTGGGCCATCTTCCAGTGTCCTGGAACCACGTGGGAGCCAGGAACTGCCACTGCCTAAATCCAGAGACTCTGAGAGCCACCTGTCCTCTCTCCAACTCCAAGACTGTCCGCAGGAGTGATATTATTTGCCTCATGTAACCTGAACAACGACACCTTTGAAACATCCCTATCCCATCAGAAGCCTAAGGAAGGGTGTCTGGGGCCCTGGGGACCTGAAGGGGTGACGGGAGACAAGTGAGCAATAGCTCTAGATCTGTAAGGGGAGAGTCTGGCTGGAATCAGGTGCAGATCCACCCTGAGCTGGGAGAGACTTCAACACACCTTTTCTCAAATATTAGAAGCACCAGACATACCTACTGAGGGTTGACAGCAATTAAGGGGCCGTGTTGCATTCTAGCAGAAGTTACAAACAATTGCACTGTGATTGAGTTCAACCCGCAAGGGAATTTTCTTGGTCCAGTACAGGGGATTTGCTGTGCTTGTTTGTTTTCATCAGAATGCTTTTTGGGAAGAAAAAGCACTCTCCAGGCCTGCTGTCCTTCCTCCCAGTCAGCCCCTTCACTCATCAACATTCTCCGCCTTGTTCACGAGGGCACCTGGGTTTCCACCCCTGTTATAGAAAGTGCTTGGCCTACCATAGAGGAACTTCTTCAGAGGAAACCCTGAAACTGTCTAAAATCACAAGTCATATGTGCATTTTTCTGAGGAGCGGGGTCTTAGCTGTCATTAACTACTCAGAAGAGTCTCTGATATGTGGGTTGGAATCTTGGCCACTGTTCACTTAGCTGTGTGACCTTGAGCATGCCACTTGGTCAGTTTGTGCCTCCATTTCCTCATCTGTGAAACAGAAATGTTAATAGTGTCTAACTGTAAGGGCTGATGTGAGGAGCAAATGAGATAATATGTGTAAAGCACTTTGAATGGCCAACTCTGTGTAAGTGGTGGCTATCATTAGTGTAGAGGAGGTAGACCACGGAGGGGGTGGGAAGTCTGTGTCTCAGGGGAGTCTGGAGTAGAGACGAGAGTGAGGGCACCTTTGGTGATCCTAGTCTATCTTCAGGATGCAGCCTGCACAACCCTCAGAGCTTGCTCATTCAGCAAAAAGTCCCAGCATAACGTCACTCCAGAAATGGACAACAAGGCTTCTATGCCTGTGGCCAAAAAGGCTGCCAGCTACTGGGCTTTGAGTGTGCCTCTTGTTCTGTGAAAGATAAGAGTGTGAAGGTGGCAGTCAGAGGGGGCTGGAGTCATGATCTTGGAGACCACAATTCTGCCCTAAAAGCCAATGTCCCCTTAGTTCTGTGTTCTAGCTGCCAAGCTGGGCAGTCCGTGCAGGGAGCAGGAGATACAGCAGAGTCAGACAGCGGAAACCAGAGACCTGCTCCACCACTTTCCATCTGAGTGTTCTTAGGCAACTTACTAAATCTCCCTAAGCCATCATTTCCTCTTTTGTCAAATTGAGCAATAATATATCTACTTTGGTTAAATAATTTAATGTATGCAAAGCACTCAGCAAGTACATAGTTAGAGCGCTCAATAAACAAAAGCCATTACTGTGGTAAAGCGTATAGTACTGCAACTGGGCTTGCAGGGAGCTGAGAGGCAGCAGGGGTCCGGGTGTCTGATTGGATGGGAAATTCTAGAACAAACTGAAGGACAAGTACAGTGAAGACACATTTGTCCCATTGTGCAATTTTTTGGCTTCAGCTTTTCTTCAAGCTTGGGAATTACAGATTTCTTAGGGCTTCTCAGGAACCAGGAAAGAGGAAAATTAAGATCAGACTATCCTTCCAAAACCATCTCCTGCCTGCAACCTCCCCCCCCAAATATTCCCATGGAGAAGAATTTGAGATATTGTTTATCTTAACAGAAACCCAGTCAAACTAGCTGCAAGATACAGAACTTTCTCACAGGCCTAGAGAACAGGAAGTGACCAAGGCCCTGGGCCGTCATCTCTTCTGCTTCCAAAGTATGCCTGCTTCTTTCTGCCTCGCAGATCTATTTTTTCTTCTTTATGATGCATGTGATCAAAAATGGCTGACCCAGCCCAGCTTTGCATGATTTTCTGGTTTAAATACAGAGGACTAGAGATGCCCTATTCTCAAATCCAAATTCCCAGGAGAGGGAATTGACTGGCCCAGCTCCCATCACACCCCTGCCCCTGACACTCTCAACCAAATGTGTGTGTATATTGGGTGGGGAATGAAACAGTGTTGGGCTGTACAGCCACACAGGCCCAAACAGTTTGTAGAAGAAAATCAAATGGCTAATGAACACCTGAAAAGATACCCATCTTCACTAATATTCAAAGAAATCCAAATTAGCACAACAATGTGAGAAGTGCCAATGTCTTTTTTTTTTTTTTTTTTTGAGACAGAGTCTTACTCTGTCACCCAGCTAGAGTGCCGTGGCATCAGCCTACCTCACAGCAACCTCAAACTCCTGGGCTCAGGTGATCCTCCTGCCTCAGCCTCCCGAGTAGCTGGAACTATAGGTGTGAGCCACCATGCCCTGCTAGTTTTTTCTATTTTTAGCATTTAGCTAATTTTTTCTATTTTAGAGACGGGGGTCTCGCTCTTCCTCAGGCTGGTCTCGAACTCCTGACCTCAAGCTATCTTCTGTCCTCGGCCTCCCAGAGCTCTAGAATTACAGGCGTGAGCCACCACTCCCATCCAGTGCAGTGTCTGGTGAGACCCTGGGAATAAAGATGTGGAGACACCGGCCAATTTGTTTTTGGACTATCAGATTGGCAATAATGAAAAATAAAGGTAATTACAGGAAACTTGTTAAGAATAGAGGTGATCTGACTTTTCTGGTGCACTATTGGGCATTATATTTTAATATTTTAAATGTGCATAAGCTTTAGCCCAGTAATTTTACTTAAAAGAAGTTATCCTAAGGAAATAATTAGACCACATACAAGCACATATGCACATAGATATTTATGATCTCACTTTTAGTATTTAAGAAAAACTTAGAACATCATAAATGCCCTTCAGTGAAGGGTACAGATTATGATACAAAGGAATACAGAGCAACCACTATAAAGGACATAAAGGTTGAGATAGATCCATATGTACGATGTGCATGACAAGTTGTAGAGTAAAAAACACAAGCCACACAAAAGAGTGGACAGTATGATCCTATTTTTGTTAAACATGTAGTATAATGTATACATAATGTGTACATGATATACTATACACACTATATTTGGAGTATACATACATACACATGTATTTGCCTGCATGTTCATGTATAATATATATTTTAAAGAATGGATATAAGACTAATAATGGTGGCCTCTATGAATAGAATTATGGGAAGTTTTCACTTTCCACTTTATCCCTTTCTGTACTGTAGAACTTTTAAAAAACAAGCATGAATTATTTTTATAATAATAAGAAAAAAAACAATAAGCTATTCCATTTTGGGGGAAAAAGAGTACAATTTTATATATGAAAGAGAAATATTTGGTATTTTAAAATTAAAGAGGACAGCAAAAATCCAGTATTTTCCCGGTGGCAACAAAGGCTGCCTCTGCCCAGGGCCTGGGCTGTCAGGAGGAGTTCTGTAGGGTAGACAAGAGAAACATCAGCTTCTCCCAGCTCCGCAGAGTACATTAGGGCTATCCTGTCTAAGGAATTTTGCTTAACGACTACCCAAAGAGCCTTCCTCTTCTACTATTAATGAATTAATGATCTGAATTGGGTTGAACTCTTTAGCTCAAATCCAGAAATAATATGTTTTTACATTTACATATGGAAAGAGAAGGCAGGTAAATGATGACAGTTGAGGTGTGTAGCCGAGTGAGACGGTGGGGATAGGAAGATCTAGAGGCCAAGCTGGGAAACTGGAGGTGGGCTGGGGTAATTCAAGAGACACATTTACTTACTATCAATCATGGTTGTGTGTGGGTGCTCAGGCTTTTTAAAAGTAACTTGAATCAGTTGGGAAATTGAAATTCTTACTGGGATAATAATTATTTTTAAGTGTTTTCCTTTGGATCGTCCTTTCTTGATAGGAACATGCTAAATGTTCAATACCACAATGGATTCCAATGGGTGGAAATTAATCTTGCTTTGTAGGTAACTTTATAGGAATGCCTCAGTTGTAGGATAACTGAATTAATTTGGCGTAGATAGAAAGCAATTTCAATTAACACATTCTTTTGTCTGTATTTGCAGGTGGCAGTTTACCAATAAAACATTTTAGAGCATTGTTCATCATCAGCATTAGAACTGAGTGAATTTTCTTTTAGAACTGAAGCATCTATTCACCACACTAATTTTTTAAGCCTTTAACACCTTGACAGGCAAACTCTTACAGCAAGGTCTGTTTTCATCTTCTTTTAGAATCCGCCCAAGCGAGAAGCATTTGCCGAATGCTTAGCTAGGGACAACATTGTTAGCGCATGTCTGGCCTTCCAAAAATGTTTACAGTAATGGTAATGTTGATGATAATACACACTTATTGCAAAGGCAGTTTTTTGAATGATTGTTCATATAAAACCTGCCAAATCCATTGACATTAGAGTTGGTCATTACTTACATTATGAATTTCTTAAGATGAAAATAGCAATCATAGATCATGACAGCTGGGAAGTCATTTTGTTTAGCTTCCTCTGGTTACATATGAGGAAATGAGTCTTTGAGAGATTAGTAATGTTGTCTACAGTTTCATGACTAAGAAATGGTAGATTTTTTTTTTCATTATTCCAAAGCCCATGCTCTTTTTATCACAACTGGGCATGCCTCTCTCAGCCCTGTATCTCCCTCAGAGATGCCAAACATTGCCTCCTCCCTACCCACATTCCACCTTGGGAACTCTCACCCCACTCATGACCCTGGGAGAGACAGTACTACATTCCATGTGACTGTGCCCCTCCGGTCTCAGTGACTGACCCAGGAGTAGCCATCCAACCTCAGCTGGGTTGATCAAATTCTCTCCCAGGAATTTGGAATAGGGACAAAGAGCTTGAATCATTTAGCTGTGTGACCAAGCTGCAAGGTCATGCCCAGCTGGCCTGCCACAGCAGGCCAAAGCCACATGCTAGCCAAAGTGAAGAGAAACCGAGAAACCATGAGTCAGCAGAAAAAGCCAGTCTGCAAACAAAGGAGCACAAGGATGGAGCAGAAGGACGCCTAGAGACAAATAGAAAGACCATGTACCTTGAAAGGCAGAGGAGAGAGAAAGAGAAAAAAAAAATCTGCATAATCCCCTTCCTGGTCCTGTAATGCCCAGCAGCTGTATCTCCAGCACTGGCTTATTGTAACCCCGTAATAACCTCTGCCTTTCAATCAACCCTCTTTTTATTCAAACTAAGTGGAATTCTGTTCCTTGCATGCAAATTCTTCCTAAGACACTTAACAATTCATACTGAATATATTTTGGGGTGGAAAGACTATTCTGCTTTCTATTACGATTATGGAAATTGAGGTCTTATCGCAAAACCCACAACTGGATGAGAGGCTTCTTATGCATTCACCCCACTAATTATCCAGACTCTGGGGACTGAGCTTTCAAGGTGAGTGGGTTTTCAGAACTTCAAATGGGAGCCAGCCCCACTCTGGATCTTTCCCCAAGGACATCCTAGAGATATTTGGTCCAGAAATACAGCTCTTATAGTATGTAGCTGCCACCTCGGGAACATATGTCAAGACTTCCTAAAGCCTTTAATTTAAAAGACTTAAAGTTTTCAAGAAAGGGTTGAGCCAGATCTCCCATAAAGTCCCTTTTCCTTTAGATGTACTTGTGGAATCTCCACTGGCCCAAGGTTGACCCAGCTGGAACATGGCCATATCTGTGAAAAGTTCATGTACTATTCCTGTGCTAACCTCTTTAGAATAATGAAACGAACACTTTGAAAAATTCTACTTACCCTTCTAAAATTCTTAGAGTTAATCTAAGTATAAAATAATGGAGAAATGATTGAGTAAATTAGGGTTCATCAGCTGATGGAATACTATACAGATATTAAAAAGGGTAACTAACAAGATTAAATAACATGGAAAGATGTTTATGATTCAATGAATGAGGAAAAAGACGAATGAAAAATCATTAAGTATCAACAATTGTAAAAACGGGTTTACATGAGGACATTTTTCTTGGTAGTCTTCAGTGAGGTAATTGAGGTAGCCACAACCAATCCTTCAATCTTGGTATGTAAAATAAAATCTGTTGGGTGTTTCTGCCTTACATGATTTTGGCCAGGGAAAAGTTGTCCTGAGTCAGGTTCAGAATTTTTCCCCATATTGGCCTGATTCTGTGCCTGGTGCCAATCTCCTTCTGTGCTGGTCCATAGCACTCCCAACTGATGTGACCTACTGACTATGGAGAGTTCTGCCTCTCTATCCACAATTATTTAGTCTGGTATGGAGAACTTTTGCTTTGTACCATAAAAATTTCAGGAACTATACTTAGATTGCTTTCATTTATTTTTTGTCTACTATTTTCAAAAACTGTGACAAGGTAGAAATGTAACTCTCCTGTAGTGTGCTAATAATTTCTGCAAAAATTCTGAGGTGAGAGGGACATTATACCTCTTCCTGTATTCAGTAGAAAAGAAACTTTCTTTCATTACAGAAAAGTCCTTCTATGGTGGTTTTTTGTTCCAATCATGACAAGAGTCCTTGTAAAAACTGGCCTCTTGTGCTTTGCAAGGGTTTGATGGCCTAATCATTTCATGCCTACCTTAGTAGACATTTGATGTGTTTGTGGCCACTCGTTATCTCTTGAAAGTCCTTCCCATTTCAAAGAAACTTCTACATCGTCAGTCCTGCCTCTCTAGGTTAAACTAGAACTCTTTATTCCAGCCTTCTTTGCAACCAGAGTGCAAGCATGTGACCTAGTTTCTGCAATCATATGCAGCCATGCAAGATTGCAATGCAGAAAAGAAAACCGTGAGACAGCAGGTGTCATGCAGAATCTGTTTTCATGTGAAGCTGTGGAGCTTGGCAGAGATGCAAAACGGCCCAGCCCTGGTGTTGGTATCCCTGCAGGGGGTTATCAGTGCACCCACAGTGCCCGTGCTGGTGGTGGTCCCTTCTGCAACAGTCCAGCAGTGCAATTTGGATATAACTTCTTGCCAAGCAGCTCAGAACATGATTCTCTGGCCCTTCCAGACAGTCTGTGCTATCTCACACCTTTTAATACAGTTATTTTATATTTAAACTAGAAAGCATGGATTCTGTTGTCTGCAACTAAAAATCTTGAAAAATATACCTACTTTCATGATTTTATATTATGCTAACTGAGTTAAAAGTGATTTATTTGTCTTGTTCACCATGCTTCTCCAGTCTGTAGATATAAACAGGGTCATGTTGATGACAAATTCTAAATTTTACTGACTCTTGCTCCCACCTCTGGCCTCACCCAAATTCTCTCCCAGAATCCTCAAGATTATCTCATGTGTGCTCACAAACAGTTCTCTCATATTCTCTCTTGCCTCCTATATTGTTGGTTATGGCCTAAGAAGCTATTTGCAGGTCAGTACCCACATGAGTGCCAAGCATGACAGGCTGATGCCAGTGACAAATGTGTGCTGCCTTGTAATGCTTTCACTCTGTGTCACTCCTCAACCCAAAGCACCACAGCACAGGCCCACTTGCCCTACAGGTGTCCCCTATAAAAATGCTTCCTTTAGCAACTGCATGAAGCCTTTCTGTCCTGAGGGCTCAGATGTGGGTACCTGAGCAGGAGCTGAGGGATCAAATAGTGTGCTGTCTATCTTTGCCATTTCTTTGTTCTTTCTCCAAAACACAAGCTTTCCTCCTCTCTCCCCCCAAGTCAATCAAGTCATGCAGATAGACATCTGCAACTGCACATTACTGGCTGTACCTGTTCTTCATTCAAGCCTTGTCCTATCTGTGTCCTCAGTGGGAACAGTTTAGGATCAAGCTGGTGGACTTCTGAAGCATTATTTTTATTTTTCAGCATTTCACAGTTGTTGTCACAATGCCATTTTTCAATAAGTATGGCCTAAAACAGTCAATTTGTTCTGTAAAATTTATGCTAACAGGGCCTGCCTTTGCCAGAATATTTTCTCACAGATGACTTTTTCCCCTCCACCCCAGAGTATTTGTCTATTAACAGAATACCGGCAACTTCTTTGGCAAGTAGATTTGGAATGTCAGCACAAGCACTGAGTCTTAGGAAAATGGAACAATTAGGGAATTTCTCAGCAGTACCACTGCCAGTTTTCCTTGGCTCTTGTGCCAGTGTTTATTTTAATAACTTCAACCAGGATATTTTACTCACCTTAACTCAAGAAGCTCAAGATTTTAGAGATCAACAGAGAATTCAATGTATTATAGCCTTACTTTGCAGAAATTATTGGGTGGAGTTTTTGTATGAGTAAATGGAGCAGTAAAAATCCCTTCTTACCACTACTTTCCACCCCAGCTTTGCCATTTGGCATCTGTCCACCCACATTTATTTTAACAATTCCAGTTTGTGGTTCATAAAAGATCATAAAGCAATATTACGATCACAGATTGAGTTCTGCAAATAGCATTTAAAAATCCCTTCTCTAGAAAATACTACAAAAAATGCTTCAGAATTCTATAGGTACACAATTGCTATTGCCTTTTTGATCTGTGTTAACGTTCCTTTGGGAAAGCATAGTTTAGTCCTGTATAGTGAACACCTGTAACTTTTTCAAAATTCATCAAAGGGGAAAAAAAAAAAAAAGAGGACTGGTTAATGTGACAGGGACATCCAGCAATGTTCTGAGGGAGAGATTTCACCAGCTGCCAAATTTACAGGAAGAGACATGCCAAGGAAAGTGTAAGCCCTTTAAGTTTGATACCAAGCTAAAGATGCACTCTGGGGAGATTTGACAGTTGAAAAATTATCTGAAGATCTCTGTTTACTCTTTGTATCTCTAGTTGAATCTTAGAGGAGATAAGAGACATATTTCGAGTATGTGCTAGGAAAGCAAGCTACATGAAGAGGGATAGCAGGAGATCTGGAGGAGAAATGTGACTCAGGATGTACATGGGGGCTAGTTTGGCTTTCAGGGAGAAGGTGATGCCTTCGCAATGCCTGCTTCCACCACTGTCATGCAGTGTCTACTTGCTCTCACATTTTCTGACAGCCAGTTTTACAAAACCTCTAGAGGGATATATACAAATACTCATTTAGAATATTTAACCACACATGGACTAAACATCATGTTTTCATGTATATGAAATAGATCGTCAGATCATTTTAGCAGTGGTTACATTGGAAGTGGAGAGTGAAAAAAAAGAGGTAGTGAGGGAAAAAGGTACTGAATCTATCCAGTTATTTTTGCAGGATATAGAAAGTCTCATGTACAGGTATGGTCAACCTGCAACCTTAAAAATGCATAAATTATAAAGCACAAGTATTTCTGAGATAAGATATAATTTTGGCTTATGTGTATAAAATAAAATTTGAATCTTAGGCACATGAAAATATTTTCCCAGATATTGTACTTTCTTTTTCATTTTTCTCATTTTTATCAGTAGAGCATGAGGAGAAAGTAGAAAATGTATGGAAAGACTAAAACTTCCCTGGGTTCTTCTGACTATAAAAAGGTAATTGAATCATTTGCTCAAACATCAGCTCATTTTATCTCCTGCTTCCTCATCCTCGAATGAGAAGCTTGGGCTGGGCATTCCTCCAGTTGGTAAGAGGATCTCCAAGTCGCATGATAAAAAGGGGAGGGCTGAACTTGCAGCCCTTTCTCTCTCCTCCCTCTGGTTTCTGGCAGCCTTTCTGCCCCGGGACCATCATCCATCATGATTCTGTAAGCAAGTTTCCAGTGCATGTCCCCGTTGGCCCGTTACCATTCATATGAGAACCCCTCACCTCTGTGGAGATGACTGTAAGGACAGGCAGGTCTGGCTCAGTGTCTCTTTATGACACAAAGGAACATGACATTTAGGTTTCCTGGGAATGGTTGATGCAGTTGGGTGGTCTCTGAGATCAGGGTCATCTGTGTGGTTCCTGGAAAGAGCGGCAGAGTAGGCACGCCTAGCCTGGGCCAAGTGCCTCAAATCCTAACATTTTAGAACAGGAAGTGTGTGCTGTGGTTCTTGAGAAGGATCAGGCAAATTGAGAAAGGTTGCAGTGATGCACACCAATACCTCCACTAGGGACACAGGTGAACATGCCTGTCCTTAGGACAGAGCCCAGCTGGGCCATCGGCATGGAAGCAGCACAGCAGCACGGGGTAGATATCAGACAAACAGCAATGCATGACAGTCTGGGCTCTTCACCAGAAGCTGCAAAGTCCTAGTCACTTTCCCCGACAGAGAGTGCAGGGAAGTCCTTCTTTCTGCTTTAGGTTTCCATCGTGATAATTACGAAATCAGAAAG
This sequence comes from Eulemur rufifrons, assembly GCF_041146395.1. NCBI lineage: Eukaryota > Metazoa > Chordata > Mammalia > Primates > Lemuridae > Eulemur > Eulemur rufifrons. The sequence goes on from NC_090997.1 coordinate 45,048,985, forward strand.
GAACTGAAATGAAGGAAACTCTGCAGCTTCCTTAGTGAAGTAAACCAGTTTTGGCCAGAGAGAGGTGGAGAGGTGAACAGCCAATGTCCAAGTATGGACAATACTTCCTGTAACCCCTTCTGAATCATCGTGTAATAGGCTTCTGATATGCAGAAAGCCCTGAAGAAACCTAGCAGGGAAGGAAGTGAATGAGCCAACTGTGTTGGCTCAGTGCCCGAGGAACACCCTGCTTCGAGGATAAAATTGTGCCTCTTGTGCCAACAGTTCAGGCAAGGGAACCTCGACAAATAATGCTTGGAATTCAAGAGAAGAACAAGCCGAAAGAGGTCTGTGCATATTTTAAATGGCCTCTGAGACTGCTCTTTTGCTTGACTTGTTTGTTTGCTTGCTTTAGTTCATTTGGTGAGATGAGGGAGTAAATAACCCACCTCATTGTTCTAAGTAGCATCTGTTTAGATGACACAGAGGGATGTCATCCAGGTAAAAGAGGGTGTGGAACACTGCTACCTCATACTTCCCTCCTGGCTAAATGAAAAGCCAAGGGCTACTATCAAAAGTAGTTTGTGTCCAGCTCTTGGGGGAGGGAAGTATTATTCATACTGAGAATGTCACGTTCCAAATTTTAACTGAGTGCTGTTTCCTGCTCTTGCTCTCAAAGTGATTCATATGACTTTTAGTAGCTTCAGCTTCTTCAGAATGGAGGAACAAGGAAGCCAGTGGTCATCCGATGGAATTACACATCATGGTTTATTCTGGGGGAAAGGGAAGTCAGAGTGAGGATCATTTATTTCATCAGCTTCATAATTACAAAAGTTACCCAGGCTAAAAATGATCTTTAGTCACTCTGACATTTATGCTTTTCCCTCTTGCTTCCAAATTCTCATGCTTAAATTCTTTTTTGGTGAAAGCTACTTTTAACTTAAAATTCTTCCTTCTGTCCCTACTTTTGTGTCACTTTTCTCCTCACTTAATCCTTTCCATCATCCAATAACCCAGTTTTTTGGCTGTTAGCAAGAAACCAGCATGGATCCAAATTCAATCAGGTTAAACAAAGTAAGCTGCAGACTGGTCATGTGCATTGCAATCAGACTGAGGTAATGATGACGGTAGTATGGTGGTTTGACAAAGGAGAATAAAGATCAAGAGTTTCAGGATCTGACAGTAGACACCGGGAAGATACTTGATCTGGTGAGGCAGCTAATACTTAGGAGCTTACTGTGTGGTAGGCACTGCTCTCATCACTTTATACACACTGACTCATTTAATCTTCACAGTAGTGCTACCAGGCATTTACCATTATTATCCCCATTTTGCAGATGAGGAAACAGAGGCAAAAATGGTGCTTGCCGTAGACATGGAGATAGACTATCCAGATCCTTTAAAGGACTTTATGCCCAGTTGCCTCAGCTAGGGTGACCGCTATTCCAGTGAACACAGGACTCTCTGATTTTAACACTGAATGTTTCTCGCTCTAAGAACCCTCAGTCCTATGCAAACCAGTAGGATTGTTTGCTTCAGCCCAGTCCTGCTTCTTTCCCCTTCCTTCCACAGGTGTTGATGCCTAATAAACATCTTGCATCCTAATCACTGATGATGGGTATTCCAGCATTAGACTGTATGTTCTTAATCTCCAAGCCTCACTCTCCCTTAATATAAGTGTGGTGGCCCTGGAAAGGGGTACTCAACAGAGGTCCAGAGAGCTTCTCCAGGTTCCACATGGCCCAGATGAAATAGTCTCTGTAAAAATGAGAGTAGCTCATGTTTACTAAATGTGCCAGGTGATGAACTAAGTGCTTTGCCTATGAAGGAGTTTTATCAATATCCTTGTCTTACAAGTGAGAAAACTGAGGCTTAGAGAGTTTACTTGCCCAAGGACAAGTCTCAGGATTTTAACCTATGCACTCTGCCCCTAGCCTCTAAATCAGAGGTACAGATACAGATGAATAGCTTAGTACTATAAAATGCAAAGAGGTTTTTTTGGAGTAGAGTTGTAGAGTGGGTCAGTGAAAATGCAGAAAGAGCCCCGCAAAGTGGCAGGAAGCTACAATCCAAATTGTCAAAAAAACTAAGAGAGTTTAAGAACAAGGACATTAAATATTCAATTGTAAGTTGTTTCTGTTGCAGTAAAGTGAACCTCCATCATTCTCTCCATCTTCTCAAACCTTCTCAGGAAAGTCTGGCACAAAAGGGCCTCACATTTAGTGTGTGTGTGTGTGTGTGTGTGTGTGTAAACCATAAGGGACTCCCTGGGGAGAGAACAGGAATTAGCAGAGGAAAGAAATCAGAGTTAGAGATACCATGTGACAGCCCTCTCCAAATTCTCCTCACTCTCCCACCCACCTCCAGGCCTGGAGGAATTTGCAGAAATGTTTAGGAAGTTATTGGACTTCCCACAGCCCTGGAAAGGGATTTGAGCCAAATTTATGTCATCTTTAGAAATACGGAGATTCCAGATGATAGCTGAAAAGTACGTGCATAACAAGAAGTTTATCAAGATAAATAAAAAATGATAATGGTAGCTATCTCTAGGAGAAGGAAGTAGGAAAATAGTTAATTTGTATTTGCTTTTTTGTGCTTTTTCTGGGTTTTCAAAATTTGTACAACAAATGTGTTACTCTTGTGCCCTGAGAAAAGAACAATAAATTATCAAAAAATAAATAAATTATCAAAATGATCCGTGACTATTTCTCTTGTGTTCCTAATTATACAGACTTTTCTGTCTCTTGGATGTGCCCAGTCACTAAAAAGAAACAGAAAAAATAAATACACATATAAACCATGCCATTGATTCATATACACACGGGTATTTCATATAGTTATAGGAAAATGGCTTACATATCAAGCAAGGTCTTATTAGTGTCAGAGTACTCAAAATGTTTTGGGTCGGTACCATGGTCTAGGCAGAACAAAGGGTCTTTAAGATTTAAAGTCAATCCTTGACACTTTGATCAGGCCAAGGCTGAGATTAACAAGGCCAAGTTTTAATTCTGACTTGCTTCTTGACTCATGTAACTTTGAGTATGCAGGTAATTTTCTCTTCATAGCTTCCTACTCTCAAAGTGAACAGGTTATTTGCAAGCAGATTCTTACAAAGAGTTTTGTGGTCTCAGGATGAAAGTTTCCATATAAAAGGAGAATTAAGATAATGACATATTGCACTGTTCCTGATCAAATAACCAACATTCAGACTAAAAAACAGAAACGAAACATTATGAACAAATTTTCTTACTTTTTTTGACTAGGACAGGTCCTAGCATTGAATGAAAAGTCTAATTTAAAACATGAATGTTTTTTCACTATTCATCAGAAATATTTAATAGGAAAATAAAGGCATAGTTTATTATTTTTGAATAGCTCAAATACTTTGGGGTACAGTGAGATGAAAGATACATGATTTCATGTCCAGGAAATATCATCTTTGGCTTGGCAATTTCCACACCTGGGCAGGGAGTGGTGTTCTTTTAAAAAATGGACAGACCCTGGGCAAAGTCATGGGAAGTTTAAAGTGTCATTATAAAGAGAAAGGAGATTCTGTAAGCCTTTAGCTCCACATCTTCTTCACTGACAAGTAGAAATGTATTGCATCTCTCATCCTTGATGGTTTAGCCTGAACCTCGCCATTAGTTTGCTCTTTCTTCTGCTGAGATGATGCTTATTGCTAGAGGAGCTGAGTCTGTTCCCAATTCTTAGGCATGATTTACTCCTGGGGCTCAACTTACTAACGAACATATTGAAATCTTATAGCGATTTTAAGATTTCTTTATTGTTAGTAAGGACTTGAGAATCATAAGGATATAAATGTTATCAGTGATGGTAAATTTTAGAACTGAAATAGTTTATAAATATCTAGGTGCATATGACATTTACTTATTGCAATGACAGCAATAAAGTATTTCTTTTTAAATTAGTGGGTAAGGTATGGAATTAAACAGAAAAGTAAGGCAATATTACTATTTTAAAGTTTTTCCTGTGATCATTTAAGAACTTGTTTTGCTGGTTTAGATCCCAGTTTGGAAAATCAGCTATAAAAGGCATTTTGGGGATATTTGGGAGAAAATTTGAACATGGACTGAATATTAGGTAATATTAAGGAGTTAACATTAATTTTGTTCAGTGAGATGATATTATTTTAGCTATGAGGGAAAATGTTCACATTAGTGATGTATGCTGAAATATTTATAGGTGGGATGTCACTATATCTCTAATTGTAATTTGCCTTAAAAACTTCAACACAAAAAGTAAAGTGAGTTAAAAAAAATTAAAATTTGTTTCTTTTTATCATTCCATTTACATTTTTATTCATAATTTTTCTTCTCATAACATCTTAATTTTACTTGCACTCTTTTATTTATTTATACATTTATTATTTTTGTTACAAAAGTAAGATAACAATATTATAAAAAATTTAGGTCAGGCACTGTGGCTCACGCCTGTAATCCTAGCACTCTGGGAGGCCGAGGCAGGGGGATCACGAGAGGTCAGGAATTCGAGACCAGCCTGAGCAAGAGTGAGACCCCGTCTCTACTAAAAATAGAAAAATTAGCCAGGCATGGTGGTGCATGCCTGTGGTCCCAGCCACTTGGGAGGCTGAGGCAGAAGGATGGCTTGAGCCCAGCAGTTTGAGGTTGCTGTGAGCTATGCTGACGCCATGGCACTCTAGCCAGGCAACAGAGTGAGACTGTCTCAAAAAAAAAAAAAAAATTTAAACTTATAGTCCCATTTCCCCATCCCAAATATCATTAGTAGATGTTTTTTTCTTTCAGCATTTTTCTGAATTATATTGATTTTTACTTTAATCACAGTGTATGTACAATTTGGTGTCCTGTATATTTTCACTTAGCATTGTATCTTGGGTCTTGCACCCCCTTTAATTTCCTAACATACGTATTTTCAATGCTATTAAAGGGCAAGTTATTGTTAACTTCCTTGAATCCCATGCCTGTCTCTACTATGTATCTCATGGCCAGTCAAGCCCAGGTGACCATTTGCTGACCACATGTGTGTTGCCTCATGGCCAGTGTGGCACAGCTGGATCGGACAGAGAAGTGAACCACGGCACACTGAAGCCAGGGCTCCACTCCCCTCCCCCAGCCCTGCCCCCAACCCCTCTCACAACACAGATGCAGGCTTTAGTTCTCCTTCTGAAAAATGGGAGTTTGGGGGGAATCTGTCACACATTTGCATGACACCAAAGGACACTCCTCAGATGGCTTGACAGTCACAAGGAGAAAAACAGAACTTTACAATGGTGAAACCTGGGGTCACCACCAAAGCCCAGCGACCAATTCTGGCATCACTAATAGTGAGAAACTAGATTAAATTATGTACCTCTTGATATGATACATACATAAGGTACATATGAAGTACATACATACATACCTATAATACATAGGAAGTACAGCTTTTTATCTGTGAAGTATTGTTGCCAAAATGTTTAATCTACATCTAATCAAGCCTTTTATTAATATATATGTACATTTCAGCTTACAGATAATACAGAGGCCTAAGGAATATGTTAAGCAATACCAGGAGGAAACAATCATACAAATCTAAAAGTTGGGACATTCTGTAAGGCAACTGGCCTGGACTTTTCAACAAGTCAAAGTTGTGTAAAGAAAGAATGAGGGGGAAAGGGGACCATTTTAGGTTAGAAGAGACTTGAGATCCATAACAACAAAATGCAATGTGTGTTACTTATTTGGTTCCTGGTTTGAACAAACCATATATAAAAGAAATTTGGGGAAACTGTTAGATGATAATAAAAATTATCGAACTTTTGTATGGTGTGATAATTGTATTATGTTACATAGGAGAATGTTCTTATTTATTGAAGGTAGGTGTTTGTTGTACTATTCTTTCTACTTTTCAATATATTTTAAATATTTCATCATTAAGAAAGTTTTCTGGGAGCAGAGTGCAGGCAGGGAAAGGAGATGCTCTTCTAGGAGCAGGATGGGATGCCTCTATTGCTTTCTGTTATCATAATAAATGAGTTTTGGTACCCATGGTTCAAGACATGAAAGAGGAATTCATCAAACTTACAGTAGTAACATTTTTTGGGTGTCAGGAAGGAGGGAGGGGCAAGGAGGGGATGGGTATATTCACACCTAATGGGTGTGGTGCACACTGTCTGGGGGATGGACACGCTTGAAGCTCTGACTCGGGTGGGATAAAGGCAATATACGTAACCTAAACATTTGTACCCCCATAATATGCTGAAATAATTAAAAAATAGTATAAAATATGAAGTTACACAAGATTAAACAGATTATATTATCAAAGTTTGTTGTAGAATTTCATTTAATTTGCTTCTCTGTGAGATGGGGATAACACAGACACATCATCTTAAAATGGGAATACCTAATACAAGGGTTTACGACACAGCGGGAAAGAGAAGTTAGCCACCATCAATATTTATCGAGCACCTACCACACGCCAGCCACGATGCCAAGTGCTGGAGATGCTACAACAAGCAAGTGTCCCCTGCATAGTGGAATATACTCTCTGGAGGGGAAGACAGACAAAAACATGCAAACAGACAAAGAACATAACTTTAGCGGGTAATTCCTCCTGTGGAGGAAACAAACAGGGGCAGCAGAAAAGAACAACAGGTGTGACAGTCAGGAAAGGTGTCTCCTTGGAGGCACACTCGGGCTGAGTCTTACGAGAGAAGGAGGAGTCAGCCAGAGAATGAATGAAAAGAAGAACATTCTAGGCTGAAGAAACTGTGCACACAGAACTCCTAGTGGGGGCAATGGAACAGAAGAAAACTGATGCGATTGCAGTATAGTAAATAAGGGGGCCTGTGACACAAGATGAGTTAGAGAAATAGCTTTTGGGTCACAGCAAGGAATTTAGATTTTTTTTTCCCCTAAGTGCAGTGGGTAGCCATACACAACAATATTCATTTATTCAAGAATACTCCACTTTTAAGAATAGTTAAGGCAATAGCTAATACACTAAAAGCTTAGGATTCACAACTGCATGTCTTACATTGCAGCCAGAGTAAACCACTCACTAGAATTCCCTCAGTTCCTCTAATTGGATGCCCCCTACCTGTCAATATGGCACACCGAATCAGATACTGGCCTGGTATATTAGGAATCTATGGCTGCATAGCTAATTATCCCACAAGGTAGTGACTTAAGCCAACAATGAATGTTTATTAGCTCACATTTTCTGGGGGTTAGGAATTCTGGAGTGGCTCAGCTGTGTGGCTCTGGGTCAGGGTCTCTTATGCAGTTGTGGTCAAGGTGTAGGCTGAGGCTGCAGTTATTGAAGACTTCATTGGGACTGGAGAAGCCAATTCCAAGATGGCTCACTCACATGGCCATTGGCGGGAGACCTCAATTCCTCAATGGCTATTGGCAGGAGGCCTTACTTTCTTACCATGTGATCTTTTTCATAGAGCTGTTCAAGTGTCCTCATGACATGGCTGCTGACCTCCCTCAGAGTAAGTGATCCAAGGAAGAGAGTGAGGAGGAAACCATAATGCTGTACATAACCTAGTCTTGGAGGTAATACACACTGTTGCTTCTACCATATTCTATTAGTGTCACTAGGAGGTGAGTCACTAAGTCCAGTCCATACTCAAGGGAAGGGGAGTTAAGTTCCACCTCTTGAAAGGAAAAGTATCCAAAAATTTGTGAACACATTTTAAAACCACCACATTTGATGACCCAGCTCAAATGTCATCTGTGTGATGCCTTCCTTGATTTTTCTGAGCGGAGATAGTCATTTTCTTCTCTCAGTTTTCACAGCATCTCATTTCTATTTCTTACAGCTCTTGCCTTATTTACTGTAACCAATTTATTTACATGCCTGTCTTTCCCACTAGACTGGAAACTCCTTCAAGCCAACGGAATGTGTCTTGTATAATCATTTGCATGCGCAATTTGCTCATTAATGAATCAGAAGACCACAGGACACTACCTTCCACCACTCCTGAGACAGGTTTTTTAAAGACTCCTTCACATTTAATGCTTTTCTTGCCTTCCATTTTCTTGATTTATCCTCTCTGTCTCAAATCTCTTCCCAACTAGATGATAAACTCCAAAAATAAGACTATCTTAGTCATCTTTCTTTTTAAGTTCCTCATAGCGTCCAAGGAAATGCTCTGCATTACAGAGGGCCCTTTAGAGTTCAAAAATCTTTCCAGCTTCTTTGGTAATCGAAAAAATCTACTGGCTACCTGAGCCCTGTGTAAACTCTAATAAAGAAAAATAACTTCAGTTCATAATGCATAAAACATTCAGCATGGAGAAAGGCTTCTGAAACATAGAGGTTTTCTATTCTGTTTTGTTTGTTTCTTTATTGTTTGGGAGAAAAGAGAGCTAACAATGAGAGGCTCCCTTTGGCATTCAGTGGAAAGAACTCCAAATCTTCTTTTTATTTTCTCTCTAAATATGAGAAGCCATATGCCCTTCCATAGTTACAAAGTATCATCCTGTTCTTGGTCTTAGTTTCTAGAATGTTCTTATTTCAGGTAGTTTTATCTAGATTGAGTCGGAGGCCTGGATGGCCTTGGTTCTGATGACTAGAACCCTTCTGAGAAGGGGCAGATTTCTTTGGGTTTGGGAGAAGTGGTTTGACTAGCCTTGAGCCAGACAGGCCTGGGTAGGGGCAATGGGAGAAGTGAGCAGAGGCTGGAACAGGGCCTACACCTCTGCCCCTCTTCACTTTGGCAAGGAAATTCTTTCTGATGTTCCCTCATTGAAGAGTCATGATTACAGCACATAAAAATTACAGACAGACAATGGAAAAGCTCCCAGCAAAATAGCCTATGCAGAATATTAGAGGGTCACTTTCTTCCCAAAAGGAAAAAGTAAATGTATCCCAACTCCTCTTCTTTCTCTCCCTGTACAAGACAGAATTGCCTCGATAGGCCTTGACGGGGAAAAAAATGCCTGATTTTACAAGACATTCCTCTTTCTAAGAAGGTGATCTGCTTATGCTGAATCAGATAACATGGTAAGCCTTGAGCACACAGTAGGTCCTCAAACAATGACAGTTGCTTGGTGGTTGTAACACTAATGTGGGTTGGGTTCCCTGATACTGTGACAATGAAGCTGTGATGAAATCCTGGGAGAATTATCCAGCAGGAGAGCAAGAGTAGGAGAATCTGCATTTTATCAGGTGGCATTTATTTGGATTAAAGGAATTCACATTTTACTTGTCTCAATTAAATAGCTCACCAAACCTGAAAAGAAGAACTAGGCTTTTAAAGATGTGTGGAAAAGGCGCATCCTGGGACCTCCACTTTTCTAAAAGAGGGTGGAAGAGAGAAGGGTGTTTGTTTCACATAGGAGTTGACAGCACAAATTACTGTTTTCTTTCTTAAATGCATTTCTGAAACATGTTAGTACCTCGTCTGACTGGTTGCCTGAAAGGGTGAAGGGCAGAGAATAAAACTGCAAATTGCCAGTTAGTTATTCAGTATTCAATATTTGACAAACCTGGAGTTTATGCTTATTTTATGTTTAATTTCAAATTTAATGTTAAATCTGGAAAATCTAAAATCTTGGTGACAATGAGTTAAATGACAAATTCATTTGGAAATAAAGAGTTTTAAATCTTTATTTGAAATATAGATCAAGAAAAGATCAAGAGTTTTAAAAGGAAAGTATTTTAGTTAATCCATTCTGTACCTTGTGGTTCTCTTTCTAAGTCAACTGAAAAATGTTTAATCACATGTGTTTAATTAAAGCTCTGTACCCATGGAGAAGCACAAGCGAAGTTTGTTTCACTCAGGCAAGAGTGTCCAACGGTTCAGTTACCAGAAAAAGGATATTTAATAACATACTTTTCCAGCAGAGACTCCCATTTTGTTTCAAGTTGTGAAAAAACTGAACCTCGCTGTGGGGGAAACAGCCTTAAACATGTTTTCTATTGTTTTTTTTTTTTAAGCTTTCATCTCATTCACAGTGGTTATTACTGGTGTGTTAACTTAGCGTGAACATATTCAACATAATTGTTTGGGTGGGACAAGTACTGTGGGATCCATTTGTTAAGAAACACTGACTAATTTCACTAACTACCCTAAACCATCCTGGAGACGTCATATGCTAAGCACTGTGTGATCTAATAGATGCTACACTGTGAGAAGATGAGAGGAAAGGTACTGTGTCATAGGAGTAGGCGTGCTGGCCTGTCCCCAGGGCCCTCAGTTCTAGCCCAGTTCTCCTGAGAACAATCTGTATAAACCAGGGGCTGTTCACCCCACTGGGCTTCCTTCTTTAGACCTTCAGTGGGTTGACTAGATGGCTCACAACATGCAGTTAATGTTTGATGAGTCTTGTACATGGCCAGGTATCATGATGTCCTATGCGATGTCGAGCACCAGCTCTGGATGGAGCAAGACCAGCTTGGTTCAGACTGACTCTTCACTGCCCCAGTCCTCAGCCTTCACATCTATTAAATGGGGATGGTAGTAGACCCCATGTTATAAGACTGCTGTGAGATCCAAATGTGATAATACACCTAAAGCCCTTAGAATAGAGCCTGGCATAAATGTTAGCTGACATTTGATTTAAAAAATGCTTCCCTTTCCAGATGGATTTTTCTGAGTTTAGTGCTTTTTGCATGGTCACCACCCCCAGCTGTCTGGAGTGTCCATATGTGCCCTGTGAATATTTTGTGGCTTTCATTATCTCATGGAAGTGTTTGATGGATGTTCCACATGCCTATTAGAACTTTAATTTTCAGGCTGTGAAAAAAAAGTGAAATTTGTTATGAAAAAAGCCCTAAGCTTTAAATACTTCCAATGTTTTTTTTGGTTTTAATCTCATGTGCAGTGGCTGCTGCTTAATGCCTCCATGTGGCATTGTCAAGATCTGAAGGTTGAGTATCAGGATCTGAAGGGAGGTATTAGAAATGCTGATGGCCCCCATCGTTTTACAAGTCATTAGACCTTGCGTAGATCCCAGCTCAAATGCATTTATTCATTCACTCGTTCATTCTTCCACTCCCACAAGCTTTTATTGAGCACTTGCTATGTATCAGTCACTGTACAATATAAATAAAACATGGTTCCTCCTTTTAAAGAGCTCAGAGGCTATAGGGAAGACAGAAGAACAAATGTATAAACTATCAAAGTGGTAATTATTGTTACAATGACATGAACAAAACACGGTGGGAGCCCAGAGAATCAAATACTTAGTTGTGCCTGGAGAAGCCAGGAAGTGACCATTGAAGTGGGCCTTGAATGGCAATAAGACGTTTGTGTGTGATTGAGTGTGTGTCTTTCTAGGCATTGCAGGCAAGGGGAAGGGCAAAGGTCTTGTGAAAGGGGCTGGGACCTGTTGGGAGGCACAGTCTACATCCCTTAAAAATGAGAAACTTTTTTTAACTTGTAGGAGAGAGATGGTGAACAGCCCCATCTAACTTCCCACTTTTCTCCAGGGATGAGAGAATTTATGTTAGATATACTGATGATAAAAGGAGTACCTCCATAATATAATTAAATGTCAGGTCTTAAAAGTAGGAGCATAATGGTTTTGAGTCCCCCCAAAAGAACCTGGTATAGCCACAAAGCAGCTAAATCATCCCAAAATATATGTAGTATGAGATGCCATCCACAATTCCCAAAATGTCTTTTTTAAGGCAGGCTTGTGAGAAGGTAAGGAGAATGGGTATCAGAATACAGAAGATAAACTAACCCAAGGAGTTTAGAAGCCCACAAAATCAGTACAGTGAGTACTGATATACCTAACATCTAGATTCAACAGTCATTAATATTTTCCATTTTCCCATTTGATTAATATACATGTATATGTGTGTATATATAATTTCTGAACCATTTTAAAGAAAATTACAGATATCATGATATTTTTACTGAAATACTTCAGCGCACATGCACACATGTCCAAAAATTAAAGACATTCTCCTACATAACCGAACACCACTATCACACCTGATACAATAAACAATAATTCCTTTATTTCTAATACTGAGTCCACATTTATATTTCTTAGTTGTCCTCAAATTATCTTTTATATCTTTTCTTGACAAAGCAATTATATATATTAATGGCTGGCATAAGTTTTTGGACCTCTTAGACATGGAGAAGTCCAATTTCTACTTGAAACTGTATTTTTCACCCTACCAAATTTCTTTGAAGCCTGAAATATCACTTAGGCTGGAATAAGTCCACATAAATACACAGTGAAATGGGATTAATCTGCTGAGGAAAGTGAAAGAAAAGAAGAACTGGTATTTAGAAACAGTGACAGTCTAAGAACCTAGTCCCTTCAGGCTGAGTCTCTTAAAAATGTTGGTCTACTTATTTTCCTAACAGACTACCCTGGAGAGATTAAATTGACTGTAAAACAAAAATGCTAACAGATGATACTCAACTTTTTTTTTTCTTGACACTCCACAGTGGACTTGAGTATTTTAATCAGATGTTAGGAAATAAAAAATGAGAAGCAAGAACATTCTGACTGCTTTTCAAAATCATTTTATGCCACCTCTTCTCACCATCTCACACCACCCGAGATTCAATCAGCGCCGTGACAACTCCTGCCAGGCTCTATGCTCCAGTCTCAGGTCATTTTCCAATTAAGTTGCTTGGCCTGAAGATGCTGTGATTCCTGAGAAAATGGATATGTCTGCCAGGAGAACTGAAGCAATGGCTAAAGGGAAAAGATTTATAGCATGAGAAAAGGATTTGGGACCAAACGATATACCTTTAAAAATGTTTTAAATACTCTCTAATTTACAGAAAAGTACAGTAGGAAAATTTTTTTCCAGCACCATGAGAATTATTTGCCAACCCAACCTGATGTTCCGTAATTCCCTAATACTTTCTTTTTCTACATAACCACAAGATAACCATCAAAATCAGGAAATTAACATTGATACATTACTACCGTCTAGCACTCAGATCCCATGCAAGTTTCACCAAATTCCTTTAGAGCAAAAAGATTCAGTTCAGGATCACTTGTGGCCTTTAGTTGTCATGTCTCTCTAATCTTTTCCAATCTGGAGGAACTCCTCAGTCATCACTTGACTTTTATGACCCTAAGGCTTTTGAAGAATATATACTAGTTGTTTTGTAGAATGCCCCTCAGTTGGCTTTTGTCAGATGCTTCCTCATGATTAGATTCAGGTTATGCATCTTTGGGAGGAAGATCACAGAAGTGATGCCCTGTTCTCCTCATTGCATCCTATCAGACGGCAGATGATTTTGATTTGTTCCATGACTGATAATATTCTCTCTGACCACTTGATTAAGGTGTTGTCCATCAATTTACTTTGCTGCAAAGCTACTTTTTTCTCTTTTGTAATAAATTAGTACTTTGCAGAGAAGTATTTTGAAACCATGTAAATGCCCCATTTTTAATCAAGCTTTTAGTTTATTTATTAATTTATATCACTGTGGACTCATGTTTCTATTTTATTCAATAGTTTACAATCTGTTACTATCCCTATTTATTTTGATGCTCAGGTTGTCCCAGATTTGTCCAATGGCAGCCTCTTCAAGCTTACTTCTGAGTCTTTTCTTTTTTTAATTTTAAAAGAGACAGGGTCTCACTATGTTGTCCAAGCTGGAGTGCAGTGGTTATTCACAGGCGCGATCCCACTACTGATCAGCACGGGAGTTTTGACCTGCTCCGTTTCCGACCTGGGCTGGTTCACTCCTCCTTAGGCAACCTGGTGGTCCTCCCCTCCCGGGAGGTCACCTTATTGATGCCTAACTTTAGTGTGGACACCCGATTGGCATAGCGCACTACAGCCCAGAACTCCTGGACTTCAGTGATCCTCCTGCCTCAGCCTCCCAAGTAGCTGGGAACTACAGGTGTGTGCCTTTTTACAAGTCCTCACTATTCTCTGAGCACTTCCTTGCTTTCTGAGACAAAATTAAATTCCAGACCTATCTTGTACTTTCCCTGCCCCAGACTGGAGTCAACGATTTCTCCAAAGAGCTTTGGTTCCTTTTAATGAAGAAAAATATTTATGAACTAGGTGTGCTCCCTGCTGTTTGGGTGTTGCTGCTCCCAGAAGCTCTCACTGGACAGAACTAACCAGTATACACAGTATGTGTGCTAGTCTCTTATTGCTGCTGTAACAAATTACCACAAACTTAATGGCTTAAAACAACATAGATTTATCATCTTATAGTTCTGGAGGTCAGAGGTTTTAGTGTCAGCAGGGCTATATTCTTTCTGGAGACTTGAAAAGAATCCCTTTTCCAGCTTCAAGAGCTGCCTGTCTTCCTTAGCTTCCATTTTCAGAGCTGGCAGCATAGCATTTGCACATTAACATTTCTCTCTCTTTCTCCCAAACCCCCATGTGTGTCTGTCTGTCTGTCTCTCTCACCTCTGTTTCTGTTGTCAAATCTCCTTCTCTGATTCGGACCCTCCTTCCTCCCTCTTTTAAGGACCCTTATAATTATATTGGGCCCACCCAGATAATCCAGGATAATCTTCCCGTCTCAAGGCCCTTAATTTAATCACACCTGCAAAGTCCCTTTTGCCATGTAAGTAAGGTTTTGGGGATTAGGGTGTGGACATCTTTGGGGGTCTATTATTCTACCTTCCACAATACATATGTATATACACATTTATTTCCATATCTAAATGAATATATTGACAACCATAACCTCATTTAGATACCTACAATTCCATTCCAAAAACTACAGGGTTTGTTCTAGCTTTCTCTGTTTCAATATTTGTTAACTCCCTTCCCCGACAGTGAGAAACCTGGCTCTTGTTGTCCTTAATAAGTTACTTATTTGATTAATTTCCTCTTTGTAACCAGTCTTCTATTCCACCTCTGTCTTCTTGCCCGTGGGCAGCTGTCCTCCCATTCTGCCTGGACTCTGATCCTTTATACCCAGCCACCCTTCCATGGGGACACCCTCCTCACTCCACTCAGATTCTCTTACCCCACACCAGGCTGCCGCTGCAGGAACACTGTCCTATCCTGCTCAGGCTCTGACACCCCACACTGAGCAGCCTCCTGTGTGGACACCCTTCTCACCCTGCTGGAGCTCCAACACCCAGCTCAGGACCACCACGGCTCCCCTGATTAGGCACAGATGGTACTTTGCTCTGCCTGTTTAATGCTTTTAGGAGCAAATTGTTGAGAGAGGGAAGAGAAGAGAAGAAAATTCCAAATGACTTATTTTTAGAAGAAAGAAAGGGCACTGAAACCTTGATCCAAACAAGAGTGGGAAATGTGGAATGCTGAGGTGGGGAGATGTGGTGGAAGTAAATACACAATAGCAGACTTGAGGCTTGAAGAAATACTGGCCCCCACGGCTGGCCCCGTCCTTGGTCCTGTGTGCGTGTTTGAGGAATCGGCTCATATTTTTCTGGGCTGAGAATGCTGCCGCTGGCCTGGAGCCTCATCAAACCACTTTTTATTAAAAAACCACCCTCTGGCTCCTGATGTTTTTTATGCTGATTAAGAATACTGACTTGGCTAAGCGAACAAGGGGGTTGATTGTTGCTCTGTCTCTTGACGCAGGAGAGGCTTTTGATCAAGTTGAGTGGGAATTGATGTTTGAGGTACTTTAAAAAATGAAATTTGGAGATAAGCTTACGAACTGAATTTGAACTTTTATTCCAAGCTTATTGAACAGAAATATTTCAGATCCTTTTAATCTGGAAAAAGCCTATTGCAATTGCCCTTTTAATCCCTTATTTTTCTTCAAGATAAAGCTCCTTCTTAAATTGCTCATCATTTATCTATCTACAGTTTAAAGATGTTTGGATTTTTTTTTTTTTTTCCTTTCTGGCTCAGGGGCCTTGTTTCTCCACCCCGACACCCAGAGCAAGGATGTTGTCCAGCAGGGACTAGGTAGGACCAGTTTTCTCAGGTGATGATCTAGGGAGTGAGCTCAGCTTCACAGTGCTGGTTGCACAGAAAGCAGAAGCTTGTGGGTTCTAATATCAGTTCCTCCATTGGTTTCTGAGTGACTTGAGGTGAATCATTTAATTCCTACAAGTTTGGTCTGTGCCATTGCCACATGGAGCTAATGATCCTCCTCATCTGCTTATCTCATAGGGATGGTGTAAGGGCTGATTAATGTACATGGCGGCCAAACATTGCATATAGATGCTGAGCTAAGAAAAGTGAGACTATGAGCCCAGAGAGCTCTTTAAATTAGAGATGATCTTTTCCTTTAGGAATGAGCTATGTTTATGGTGCTGGTATTTTTTAAACCATTTCTGTTTGCTTTATTAATTCAACTCATGCAATTATTAATTATATACATAATAATACACTTGGGTCAACACAGATGATGTCATCCACTTCAATATTTTTGTGTACTTCCTGTGTGCCTGATACTCTTTGCATTAGAACTAAAAACCTAAATAAAAACCAAATTATGGGAAGGTCAGAAAATGTGAAATATTTGTGAGTAAATTCGGGGTTTATATATCTACTCTGAACTCTGATGATTTATTTGTTTCAACAGACACTTCTCTTTCCTGATATTTTTGAAAGATACATCTTAGTTTTTGAAAGGAAAGGCTACTCATTAGCCTACTTCTTATAGAATGACAGTTCTAAAGACATGATATTCCACTTAATGAATTTCCACATAACTGTTCCTTGCTAAAAAGGACATTGGCCTAAATTAGGCTTGCCCTTTTGCAGTGCCAAACACACAGTAAAAATGAATACCATTAGTATATCCTCAATATAGGGAAGTTAAGCCAGATTGCACATGAACTGAAAACTAAACTAAAAATGATTATTTCATACTCCTGAAGAATCCTCATTTATGCACAGTCTTCAATGGCATTATCTTTGAACATACGGTAGCAGAAAAACTTCATGATTTTATATCAACCAGAGCTGACATCTAAATTCTAAATATCAAGGGAAAAATTAAAAACACAAAATAATACAACACAGAGAGGGAAATAAGGGTTTGGCAACTCCGTTTTCAGTTGTTGCCTTTGGCTCTGAGTAGGGCTTCTGGTTGTTCACTGCAGGGAAATTTTTGGACTATTTTCGACAGACACAGGCCACATGAAATTTCTATTATTACTGCAATCTTGGCTAGCTCTAGTGCACAAAACTGGCTGCCTTATGTCCCTTGTCCTGCAAGCATGTCATTTCTGAGGGTGGTTCCGGTTCCCAGGGACCCCACACCCACCCCTGAACCTGTTTCAGGATCGTCACCTCTTAGGGGTGACACCACCCCATAAGGTCTTCACAATTCTGTAGCTGCTGATGTTTCTGGACAATTGAGCCCAACCTGATTTTTCTATTCTAAAACTCTGTTGTAACTAACTGTGTCAAAATCTAAGGTACCAACAAACCCTAGAAACTAGATAAAATTTTACAGAATTGTAACATATAGGAGTAAAGCATATTAGTATAGGGAGTGCCTGGGTTACAGACGACTGGACTTACAGCGTTCTGTACTTACGAACAGGCTCCCTATAAAGATAATTTATAATTAAATAAATAAATTAATAATTCAAGAACTAGTTTCTTCCACGCATGTACACACGCAAACGCGCAGCGTAGCGTGAGCCGTCCTTGGCGCGGTATCTTTACGCCAGCGGCTGTCTCGTTTATACGGGACCTGACGCACAGCGTCACTTTTACCTTAACTTTTTTATTCGATTTTGTGAATCTGCATTTCCCTTTATGACCAGGCCTCCAAAGCAAAAGTCCATTGCAAGTCCAGGTGAGCCCGAAGTGAAGACAAAGGTGATTACAATGGAAACAAAAGTAGAAATAATTAAACGTTCAGAGAAAGGCCCGACGCTGTCATTCACTGGGAAAGCGTCAGGCTTCAGTCACTCAACTAGTGGAACAACTGTAAAAGATAAAGTGAGAATATTGGAACATGCGAAAGGCAGTGCTCCAATGAACCGTCAATTATTACTAAGCAGCCTAGTGGATTAATTATTGAAATGGAAAGGTTATCATTGATTTGGTTAGAACATCAAAATAAGCGTAACATGCCTGTCAGACTAGGGCTGATGTAGTATTAGGTGAGTGCTAACCTTTAATATTCTTTTTTTTCCTGTTGTATATTGGTTTTGGAAAATAAAAAAAAAAAAATTCTTTTTTTGAAATTTCTCCTATCTCCTATCTAAACTTTTTGTATGAGTTTGTTTTTATGTTCTGTTTGTTTGAATTTTTAAAAAGAGCACAATAATTTCTGTATTTTACCTATATCTGTAAACTTATTATATTATTACACTGTATTATTATTACCGCATATGAACCATTATAGTATTGTTATTATCATTATTACCGTATATGCACTGTTCATCAAGGATCTGAGTTACATACAAATCTGACCTAAAGTTATTCTCAGGAACGTATGTAGTCCCTAACCCCAGGTACCGCCCATATTTCTACCACGCATTAGAGAACCAAGGAAAATGTTATCAGTTCTCTAGGCAACTCCCACATGGAGAGTTTGATTTAGAGTCCCAAATTCTATTTTCTTCTTTAGTTAAGGGAGAAGGATGAGGCAGGATGAAGGGTCTCCTTGGGATGTAAACAGAACACTTGAAGCTTCAAGTGTTTAAAAGTAATACTTTTTTAAACATCTTTATATGTTGTAACCTTAGGCACTGAGAAAAATCAGAGAGGTCTGTGGTCTCACCCATTGATATTCCTGTTCCTTGCTCATCTTAACCAAAAGGAAGGACTTGTCCATTTCTCTAGAGTTTAGACTATGTGAAGTTCACTCTACGGTACGCTAGAAGGTTGGAGTTGGCTGATTTCTATTTTTCTTAGGAATCCTGAGCTTCAAGACAATATAATTTCATCCAGGGAGCAGCTTTGCTTTTGAAATGGATTTTTGTTTCTTCTTACTCAAGTCCCATAGCCTTGAGAACCATTAAAAATGAAATAATAGATGGGTTGACAGCAAATTGGGACAAGAAAGAGGCAGGATTCCAGTGTGTTCTGATTTTGCCATTGATTCACTTGTGACCTGAGGCGATTCTCTTCATTGTTTTACCACTCAATTTCTCTGTCTGTGAAATACGGATCCTGACATTTATTATACAGGTAGTGTGGCAAGTGGGTTGAGAGCATGGGCTCTGGAGGCAAATTGCCTGGTGTGAATTCTCACTCTGCCACTTCCAACTGTGTGATTTGGGGCAAGTTACTTATCTCTGTGTTTCATCTTCCTCCTCTATCAAATGAAGATAATAATAGTACCTACATCAGGGTATTGTTGTGAGGAATACATGCAATGATATAGGTAAAATGCCTGGCACATAGCACCCAATCAACATTAGTGTTAGTGTTACTTTATTTACCTGGAGTCAGTATTGATATTATTATTATAACTTAACCAAGTGTAAAAGAAAATAAAACTCTAACCTAACCAGGGATACTGAGGTCTAAAGAGGTAGAAAAATAAGCACAAATAGAAGTTACCTTGAAACTACTAAAAAAAAAAAAAATATTTTTTTTTTTTTTTTTTTTTGAGACAGAGTCTCACTCTGTTGCCCAGGCTAGAGTGAGTGCCGTGGCGTCAGCCTAGCTCACAGCAACCTCAAACTCCTGAGCTCAAGCGATCCTCCTGTCTCAGCCTCCCGAGTAGCTGGGACTACAGGCATGCGCCACCATGCCCGGCTAATTTTTTCTATATATATTTTTAGCTGTCCATATAATTTCTTTCTATTTTTAGTAGAGGTGGGGTCTCGCTCTTGCTCAGGCTGGTCTCGAACTCCTGAGCTCAAACGATCCGCCCACCTCGGCCTCCCAGAGTGCTAGGATTACAGGCGTGAGCCACCGCGCCCGGCAAAAAAAAAAAAAAAAAAAAAAAAAAATATTAAACCCAGCTACTTTATACAAGAGCCAAGAGTTCAAGAACTTTTGCAAATGTGGATTAACTGGAAATATTTCACAACTATCTCTGTGTGATGTCAGCAAACATTTAAGGAACAAGCAGAGTGAAGCAAGGCCAGGGGGCAGAGTGAGAGTGCCCTGCCTCTGTCACCATGTCTGGGGCTAAGGCAAGGGATTTGCAGAATCTCTGACAACATCCTCGTAACAATTATTTTAGGTGGCATCTGGATTTTATAAACATTAATTAGTTACTTGGATAAGGTGTGGACTGTGTCACTCCTGGGCTAAGTTAATTGAGTTACAGATAAACAAATGCTTAGGGATGATGTATCTCAGTGTTCACTTACAGAGAAGGGAAAACCCAAAGCAATGGAGATGAGGCAAGAAGTTAGGGGAAACCTGGGCTTCGCTTTGGGCTTGTCTTTTCTGAACTGGCCTGTCTCCGTCTTTTCAGACTTACTTTCTACTTTTCCTCAACAGTCCCCTTCACTCTCTTCATCTGTGCCTTTGCAAAGTCCTGTGGCTGTCCTGTGCTCAGGCTGCTGTTGGCCCTCTGGGAGAGCCTCCATTTCTCACTCTGTTGTTACATTTACTCATTCTTTAAGGCCCAGCTTTCTTCTCCACACATCTGTCCTTACTATGCTGCTATCATGATTTCCTCAGCATCTACAGGAATTATATATCCAAAAATATGATGTCATTTATTTGGTATTGCTATAGCACCATGTCTCTGCAAATAATGAACACATTCCTTCTTTTTGTCCTTTGTTGCTCATTTTTTGAATGCCTACAATGTGGCGCATCTGTGCTAGCAGCCAAATGTAGGTTATTAATCTCCTTTCATGGATTTTTTTAAAATGAGACTTTAAGATATTAAGTTGTTTGCTCAAGGCCCCATAGCTACAAAGTGACAGGAATGGGATTTAAATCTGGGTTTCTTTTTTTTCTGACTTTCTGTAGAAAATCTCATGTATTGAATAAACAAGTCAGAGAAGGGGCGGGAAGAGCTTAGAAGATCTGGAATAAACTTGGCAGAGGAATTAGAATTGGTTACCAGATTTAGTGAGTGGTTGGATGGGGGTGGGTAGGCAGGGTGTTCAGGACTGAGGACACAAAGGAATGAGAGGCCAACAGAATCCTGAGGGAAATGGGGGCCAGAGGTGGCAAAGGCCAGATCTCTCTGATGTCCTCTCTTGTGGAGAGACTTGTCTAAACTTGGCCCAAGTGCTGTCCAGAGACCTGGTGCCAGGGTGAACATTTCCCCCAAACAGCCCAAAGGAAAGATCTAAAGAATGAATGCAAGCTTTGCCATTAGGTGGGAAGAAGGCCAAGCTGGGCTGCTCCCTCAGTCACTGAACTCAAGCATGAAGAGTGAAGCCAGAACTGGGACAAAAAGCTGAGTGTCAGAAGCTAGGTGGATGCTAGCATGGGGGTGGAGAGTCAAGAGGAGGTGTCTGGGCAGAGCTTGTGTCCAAGGCACATTTGATGGACAGAGCTGGTGGGCTGGGGCTTGTTGGAAATGGTTTCACGGGGCAAGGGCAGACCTGTGTAGCTAGCAGATGCAGGGAGTGGAAACAGAAGAAAATGCATGGCCTTAGATGATCAAATTAAGAGGGCAGAGTTTTAAAAATTCTCTGTTCCTCTGTTGTCAGAGTGAATTTACCAGGTGGGAAGAGAGGAGGTGGGAAGAAAGGAGGTGGGGAGAGGATTGTTGGTTGTAGAGTCAGTTAAGGACCTTTATAGAGTCGATTCATTGGGAGTATGGGTAAAATGCCCCATCCACAAAAGAAGTCCCAGTATCATGTGCAAAGTGTCTAGGAGGAGCTACATTAGATCCTCTGGAAGTTTTATGGGTATCCATGGGAGAGGGCTTCTGCAGGGAGGCTGAGGAAAGGCAGAGAGGCTGCTGTGATTCTCTTTCTTCCACAAATATTCATCTGTGTTTTTTGTTTTTTTCTTCAGAGTCTTGCTCTGTTGCCCAGGTTAGAGTGCTGTGGCATCAGCCTAGCTCACAGCAACCTCAAACTCCTGGGCTCAAGCAGTCCTCCTGCCTCCACCTCCTGAGTAGCCGGGCTACAGTCATGCACCACAATGTCCGGCTATTTTTTCTATTTTTGGTAGAGACGGGGGTCTCACTCTTGTTCAGGCTGGTCTCTAACTCCTGAGCTCAAGTATGCTCCCACCTCAGCCTCCTCGAGTGCTAGGATTATAGGCATGAGCCACCTTGCCTGGCTGGAAGTAACTCTTTATAGCAAAGAAAGTCTACTGTTATGACCTGAATGAAGTACAAAACCTGTGCAGAGTTAGTAGTATCAGCTGATTCATCCAAAGTGATTGAATAATATATGTTTTCCTTTTGAAGTATTGCATGAAGTTGTTCTGTTAAGTTGAAGGCTAATTCATGCTGCCGATCAGTTTTGGTTCTCCTTGAAAGAGGCAGTTGTTTCTACTTTGAAATGTTATCAAGGTCTAAGTATCCTACAGCTTCGACAATGCATTCTTTCACAATTTCTACATCATTGAGTGGCTTCCCTTGTTTCCCTGAGTACATAAACTACTGTATAAGTTGCTTCAGTGGCATTATTTCCAGGTCTTATGGGTGCTTGAAAGAATTGTCTTTGCTTTGCTTTTCATCTTTTAATTTCTGCAGTACAACCTTTTGTGCCTCTCCCTCTAAGTTAAAATATTTGTGGTCCTTCTGAATGTCATAATGCTGGTGAGAATTCAATTTCTTTAATGTTGAGATTACAGTATCACAAAGCAAGCAAATCATCTTTAGCAGAAACAAGATAATATTGCAATTCCAAATCCTCATTAAAGAATCTGTTTTCTTCCTTCAGCGTTCTCTTAGTCTTCTATCTTCTTTGATATGATGGGCTGTTAAGCAGACAGAATTAAAAACTACTGTTGATCTGTGCAACTATTCACAAATTCCACTTCAAACAGAAACACAGTGCACTGTTGTCAAAAGCTGATAACCGACTGGTATTCTCCACCCCTGTAAACTCTCACCAACCAGCCTCCTGTGGTAGTGGCACCAGTCAGGCAGGGGAAATTAGAGCTAAATCATGAGCGTAGTAGCTGTCAATTTAGTTCTTGTGGCTTACTAATGTTCTAATTGTGCAGGTCAATCTGGGAGGATTATTTCGTTGAAACTTATTTTATTCTTTGGTATTTTAAATACATTCATTTTTAAAATAAAATAAAAATATAAAAGATGATCAAAATGTATTAATAGAAATATTATAAAAGGATTTGTTCTGTAAAATTTGAATTCAGTCAAAAGTCTTCCCTTAAGGGCCTAGAAGGCCACAGGTTCCCCAACCCTACTTAGATGTTTTTGATTGGGGTGAGTGAGGAGCCCTCGCTGAAAAACTGATATCTGGGCTGAGCTCAGATGGGTGAGCAGGGGTTAATCAGGCAAAGCATAGGGGAAAAGCATCCCAGGCTGAGGGAATAGCAGGCACAAGATCTACTTTTTTTTTTTTTTTGAGATAAGGTCTTGCTCTGTCACCTAGGCTGGAGTGCAGTGGTGTGGTCATAGTTCACTGCAGCTGGAACTCCTGAGCTGAAGCAAACAAAATCTTTGAAGTGGGAAAAACTTGTAGTTTCAAGAGAAATAAAGGACAGTGTGTTGTGTGTTGTGGGAATTCAGTTAGCAAAGGAGATATGAACTACAGAAACAGGCAGAGGCCTAGCTTTGCAGGATCTCATTGGTTAGGGATTTTAAATTTTGTCTTATTTTGAAATGGAAGCCATTAGAGAGTGTCAAACAGAGAAATGACATAAAGAATTGATGTTTTAGCTCTGGTTGCTATGTCGAGAATGGATTGGAGAGGTTAAAGTGGTAAAACCAATTATGAGGCTACTGTAGAAGTCCAGGCAAGATAAAGCCATGTCCAGGAGTAATGGCAGTGAAGTTGGAGAGGGGACAGGTCATGTGGGTTATGCAGTATTTTCAAGGTAGAATCCTTGAAAGGACTTCATAGTATACTCTAATCTCTGAAAGTGAAGCAGCTCTTCAAAATTATATGGAATGTAGAGCTACAACTGTACAATGTGTTTTGATGCCAAAGTGTCGATGAAATTGCTGAATTCTTTCCAGTGTCTACCAAGAAAGAAAGCAAATTATGTCTCTTCTCTTGAGGATCCCAGCAAGTCGGTGCATTAGGTGATGAGTCAAATTGGAAGTTGTGCACTTCACAATTTTGAAGCTAATATTCTCTTAGTTGCAGTCATCAATCTCTTGTCTGTTCCAGGTATGTTTGTTTATATAAGATGGCAGGCTAGTTGAATTTCACCAGATATGGGTCTCCTTGGTGAGAGGGTCACAAAGGGACAGTGGGGATGTTATGGGAGCTGAAATCAAAATAATAAACATAGTACAGGGCAAAGAGAGGCTGTGTCCCACTAGGATTGCTGGATGTTGCATGAATCTATTCCTGTTTTGAGAAGAGCATCTCCTTAGAAAAATACTCTTTCTTTCTTGCAAAGTAGTTTTACTGTTATTTATTTGTAAGTTTAGCTAATGATAACAGAATAAAATATATAGATAGATAGATAGTCTTAGACTTTAAAGAGTTAAAAGAGAGTATACAAAAGAGACCTATAAAGAATTCCAGCTTTTTAAGTATGGATAGAGAAATCCAGAGATTTCATGGATGAAATCTGTTATAAATGTATTGAGGCTGTATTTTTGAGTATGTAGAACCCTTTTTTCCCCTTCTAGCCACTTTTCCCCTAGCTACAATGTAGGAAAACATTTCAAAAGGAAGACCTGGAGGACAGCCCTACCTTTTCTTTCTTCCCCCAATGTCGTCCCTCTTCACTCTCTCAAAGAATCAGTGTTTTCCAAAGAAAACCTCCTAGAAGAGCAGTTCCATGGAAGTCTCTCTGATTTGATTCTCTTTGAATGTGTGATATGTGATAACATTTCAAATTTCCCTAATTCAAGAGTGTTAGAATGGCATCAGAGGGGAAGTGAGAATTCTGAAAGACTAGGGAAGATAAATACCTTTGCCTTGTCCTTTTGAGACTGCAGAGATCTGGAACTAGAACAGCAAGGCAAACACATCTGAGTGATGAGCTGGGCCCTGGGGAATCTTTAATGTTGTTATAAGAGAAGGCATGGGTTTTGAGGGCTCCTTTCTGAGGGCTTCAAATAGAAAAGGAAATAAGAGACCAAAGAAGAATAGGAGATGAAGCCAACAGCCACTCACAACTGGGATACAGTATCCATTTTTCACAGTCTTATGAGTCCAAATGGTTCTAACTACATTACTAAGGTGGTAAAACCAGCCTTTCATTAAGATATCTTTTTCATAATGTCAACTTCAGGGAGAAATCAAGGCACCTGCTATAATTAACAGCAAATAATGGAGATCTCAGTTGAATCAACAACAGAATCTAATTCATTTTTAGTGAACCATTCAGGGGCCTTCCATATAATATTTACGGAAAAAAAAGTAACCTTTCTTGTTCAGTGTGATGCAATGGAAGAAAAGAGTCTAGTATTCCTAGTTCAAAAAATCCTGGTTTCAGTTTATCAGCTGTGTGAACTTGAACAAGTTCCTCCTAGAATGTAAGTTCTGTGAGTTTGGATTCACTGATGAACCAGAACATGATAGGCACCTGTCAATAAGTATTTGTTAAATGAATGAAGTTATCTGTATTTTCTAAGAGTTGATTTTCTCATATTAAAGGGGGAAACAACACCTCAAAGGGTTGTCATGAAGATGATAAATGGTGTGTTATAAAATACCTGACAAGAGAAGACAGTAGTTAGAGAGAACTTTGGAATAAATTCAGTTGTATTGTTGCCTCCAGGCATGGTTTATTCTTGTGTCTCTCTCTTTTCAAGTTTTATATTTTGGCCTGCTTTTGCCAGTTTTCTTATGAACCTTTTATCCTTCTATCTTAGCACTACCTTTAGATAGATTTTAGCTTTCTTGAGGAAGGCAGCCAATTCTTTATTAAAAACTATCAGCCAGAAAACAGAATCCTGCTACATAGGCTGCCATTGGGCAACCTCTTAATGACATGCTCAAAAAATATTTACATGTATGTATACTATGTGGTTCTTTGGGGACTTTAAGCCATCTAAACAAATGCTTTTGAATAGACAAGATCCTCCAGGCCTGTCCTTTTCTCTCCTTGTCTGCCTCTCCCCATCATTTTCTCTTTTCCGGTCACCCTAAGCTGCTCTCAGTTCTTGAACAAACTACATTCTTTCTGGACCTCTAGCCTTTACATGTCTGTTTCCTCTGCGTGGACTTCCCATCATTTTAAATGTCCCATCCTCAAAGATGCCTTTTGCAGTCTTTCAGAGTAGCTCTGGTCTCTCATCATGTGATACCAAAATTCTCTGTGCTTCCTCTTTCATAATACTGATCACATACATTATTACTTCATGACTATCTTTCCTACTACACTCTGAGCCTCATGCTGGCAGCATCTGCTTTGTTCACTATCATATCCTCAGTGTCTGGCACAAAGTAAATACTCTGAGATTTCTTTTAACTTGAAAATGAACAAACTAAACGAATGTCTTGAAAATATTTCACCACCAGAAGGGATCTTAAAGGTACAATGATCATATTTGCTCAAACAAAAGGCAGAAATTATTGTCTGGTAAAGGATTTTGTTTTTGATTTGTTAAATAGTTTAATATAAAAATTCTGATAAAACTGAAAATTCAAGAATCTTTAGTTGTATCTTTAATAATTTGCCTTTATCAAACATTAAAATTACTTGATATAATGATCAAGAAATATCTGGTATGAATGCTTCTTACACTTAAAAGTAATCTAGACATCTATAAAATAAAAGCCTATCTAGTGGGTTAATATTTTAAAAATATTAACTGAGCTATATTTTCATTTTGGTAATTCCTAGTTCCATATTGCCTCACAATCCTTGATTCTAGAGCCAGACAGCCTGGGCTCAAATCCAGTCTCCACCACTTAGTTCTTATTGATTTTTTTTTTAATTTCAGAATATTATGGGGGTACAAATGTTTTGGTTACATGAATTGCTTTTGTACTGCTTGAGTCAAAGTTATAAGTGTGCCTGTCACCCAGATAGTGTACATTGTACCCGTTAGGTGTGATTTCACCCATCCCCTCCTCCCCCCTCCCAGCTGCATGATTCTGTTGAGTTTAACTTCCATCTGTGCACATGAGTGCTGATCGGTTAGTTCCCATTTAATAGTGAGTACATGTGGTGTTTGTTTTTCCATTCTTGCAATACTTCACTTAGGAGAATGGCCTCCAGTTCCATCCAGAATTGTTGCAAAAGGTATTAATTCATTTATTGATTTTAAGGAAGTTAAACTCTTTATGCCATATTTTCATTATTTGTAAACTGGTATGATAATAGTGTCTAAAAGGATTATTATTATTATTTTTTTTTTTTTGAGACAGAGTCTCACTCTGTTGCCCAGGCTAGAGTGAGTGCCGTGGCATCAGCCTAGCTCACAGCAACCTCAAACTCCTGAGCTCAAGCGATCCTCCTGTCTCAGCCTCCCGAGTAGCTGGGACTACAGGCATGCGCCACCATGCCCGGCTAATTTTTTCTATATATATTTTTAGCTGTCCATATAATTTCTTTCTATTTTTAGTAGAGGTGGGGTCTCGCTCTTGCTCAGGCTGGTCTCGAACTCCTGAGCTCAAACGATCTGCCCACCTCGGCCTCCCAGAGTGCTAGGATTACAGGCGTGAGCCACCGCGCCCGGCCTAAAAGGATTATTTTGAAGATTGAGATAATACAGGTAAAATTATTAGAATGGTGCTTGGCACATGGCTATCAATAAATGTTATCTTATTATTACTATTACTATTATTATCCCCAACAGAGAGCAGGCACAGCTGAAAACAAAATAGTTATTGTTTAGCTTTGCATTTTAAAATGCTTTTAAAAGTCTACATTAAAATGTCTGTATATTAACAGTCTATACTGGGATAACATCAGCAAAAATGGTGAAGTAAGGACCTATGAAAATTCTTTCCTCCATGAAAGCAGCAAGAAAACTGGAAAAGATTGTCAGAATAAACTTTTTCAGACCTCTGGAATTTAATCAAAAGTTTGCAACACTACAGGGAGCATTTTCTTCAAGAAAATAGCTGAATCTCAATAAGAATAGTGAGCTTTGCAGCAATTTAACTTGCTCTGTTCCCATCCTCCACTCTCCAGCTCCATGGCAGCCTGAAAACCAACAGTTCCCAGTTGAACCAGGTGAAACCAGAAGTGTGGTACCCATTGGAATGGGCAGAGGAGGGTCTTTGCTCCTTCAATGCCTCATTCCCAGAGAATTCATTATTTGACCTGTCTCATGGTTCTCTGGAAGTCCTATTTTCAAGACTTTCTTTATTTAAAGTAACTTAGAGCTCACCCAGGATCACTACAAAAGGCCTTTTCTCCTGAGATAGGACTTTGTTGAAAACTTTTAGAGATAATTGCTTAAGTTTTTGACTGCCTGAGGTGGCGGATAACAGTTGGGGAAAACAATAGGCTAACCAAAAAGCTTAAAAGGAAAAACTGAGGAGTGAGATGTCTGCAGGCACTTTGAAAAACTCTGACATATTCCCAGGAATTTAGAAGGCCATATGCACGTGCAGGGCTCTGTGCATACCAAGAGCTGTGTGTATGCTCAGGAAAGACTTGAGAAAACCTCAGGCTCTTACCTCTAGCTGACCTTGAGGCTCTATAGAAAGTGAAGACTAAAGCAAAATTGTCAACTGTCTGATTAAATATTGAAGGTATGCCTCAACATGCACACAGAGCCACTCAGCAAAGACTGGGAGACTTCTTGGTTCCGAAAGTTTAAGAAACCATCAAGCATACCAACACATACATGTTGGGATTCCTAGAAGAAGAGAAGAGAGTGACATAGAAAGAATACTTGATGAAATAATATCTGAAGACTTCTCAAATTTGATGAAAAGTCTGAGAGGTTTTAGTTTGCAAGAGCCAGGGTTTAGTGGGAGGGAAGTACCCACTCCTCCATTTTGATTTAGGGCATACCATTTACACATGTATAATGATGTCAGATGCTTCCAGCCAGAAAGAGAGGATGTAGGATTTCTTTCTAGGCTAGTTGGAGGAGCTGAGAGCATTTGAAGAGAAAAATTAGAGTTGAGATGTTAGTATGGGACTTTGCACTCTATAGCTCTTCTCTCAAGATAAAAATTCTGGTTGGACATGAATAGAAATCTCAGAGAAATGTGGGGATTCCTCAATCCATCTAGAGCTCAGGGAAGAGTGCCCAGGGCCATTCAGGGGTGGTGGTGGTGTGGTCATAATAGAGAAGTAAAGGAAGCATAGTATGTTTAGGTAGAGAGGATATGACAGAGCTGCCTTACTCCCCACCCCCAAGTATTCCTTCGTCCATAGGGCTAGAATAGATTTGCAAATTATTTTGCATGTCTTAGTGGGACCTAGAATGAAGTTCCTAACTGAGGGGGGTGCCCATCAGAAGGTCACCCTGTTGTGGAATTAGGGAACTCCAGGGTAGAAGTAAGGGGAGAACAGTTTTAGCAAGGGATGGGATGAGAGATGCAGCTGAGTGATGAAGGATAAGGAGTGCCATTGAGAGACAGTGAGGGAGAGACCACCAAGCTTCCAGACAGGTCTGGAGTACCAAAACAGCAAAGAGGACAGATTACCTAAGCCTGGTGTTGGCTACCAACATAGTGGAGACAAAGTCTGCTGCTCAAAACTTGGTGAAACAAACTATACTTCAGGAAGGCCAGTGAGGACACTGATGACACATGGACCAATGCCCCTCTCCTGGTGCTAGGATGACATGTAATCCTCCTGGAATTAGATTATTCTGAGAAGAAGAGGAGAAAGAAAAGTGAAAGGAAGAGAATCTTAAGAGACTACATCTTTAAGATGGAAGTGACTTGATTCCCTAGAACTGGCACAACTAAGTTTTCTGCTATCAGAGGAAATGGGATCATGAGAGCTAAAATTTAATTTTAGCCATAGACAAAGAAAATTATACCCTTGCACATCTGGACTGCTGCACTGTGAAAATGTATTCCCACTGTACCTATTTAGATTATCTCTCATTTCATTCAAAATTACACTTATTTTGCATCATATATGCATTTAATTGTGTTAATTAAGTACTCTGCAAAAAGAAAGAGAAATAATATTTGATCAGGGTGGGAGAATCCACCCACTATTCCACTCAGTGAGCATATGTCCCTGACTGAATGTGATCTGTGATCTGAGACATATGAATAAGCTATTCCTTAGTTCTGCTCTGTACCCGAGGGCTTCTCGTAGAGTGAAAATCTTACCAAACTGAGCGTGATTCTATTGCTAAAGACACCTAATTTTTACAGCCAAAATGCATGTAAGTTTTTCTTTTCAGTGCTCAACTCAAGAGACAAAAATCTGTTTCAACAATGGAGCAAAAAGTATCTCTGAAGAATTTACTCAGAATAATGGACTCCAACATGGAATCTTCCCAGGAGATTATCAAGGATAATTTGCCTATGTGCTTTTATCTGCACGTGCTAAGATTTGAATCTAACCCTAAGGTAAGATAAGACTTCGTTGTATATTAAAAATTCTGGCTGAATATCCAGAGAACAGCTCTAGACTCGCTACCTTTAAAGAGCTGACAGTGGCTTTATGTTTGTGGTTTAATTTTTCTTTAATGACTTCTGAGATCAAGTTAAATTAATGTTTACTTTTCTCAAAATGTTGGGATGATCACCCTAAATTAAGTTCAAATGTGGCAGTTTAATGCATTCTTTCAACAAAGTACTAATGTTTGAGGAAAAAGATTTCCTTGTGGATTTAGTTTCATATGTACTAGGGTCTCTCAAAGATGAACAAACATTTGGAGCCAACTGGAATTCGATGCTGAGTTAAAGCATTCAGCTAGCTAGGCACAGTTGCCAAGGCCTTGGGCAATGATCCTGAAATGGAAGCCACGGCAGGTGGGGCCTGTTTTTAAATCTCAATAGACCCTAGAGTATATCTGGGCACTTTTCCCTCTTCTCTTGGTCAAAAAGTCAAAAAGGGGAATTCAGTATTGACACTTTTTAAAAAAAAATTTTAAGGAACTGCCTTTGTTTAAAGCTGAATTTTTATTTTTTAAAAAGTAAATACATGTATCTAGTTTTAAAACTGTGATAATATTACCGGACTCCATCAGTCTTCATTTCCTAATTCTTTTTTCTGTGAGGTAAAAATACTCAACATTTCCAAACATTTTTAAAAATAGCTTAAAGAAGCTAGTGATTTTCTGGTATTTATTTCTATATTTCTAAATAATATACTATTATTTATTTTTTTTCAGTTTTAAATCTTATCTATAGATTTTCTACTAGGGAAGATGAGGATTTAGCTTTCTTACCACCCACTCCACCCGAATACACACATGGGACCTATCAATAGCTATACTGTGGGGGAGGGGTCATCAGACAGAAGCTGCTGCCAAAATGCCATGGCCTTGTGGCAGGGGTGGAGGTGAGGGTGGTATAAATATCCCAATCACTGCTGCCCTTGTTTACCACTGGCTGAACCCAACTAGAAGACAAAGGACAAAGAGGCCTGGGCCATGCAGTCTATACAGGTCAATTTCCTGAAGCAAAGAAGAATAGAGAATGGAGAAAAGCTAGCATATACAATCTTTTGTTTTCTCTGAAGTTAATAATTGCCTCACTTTTTTTTTGTTGGTGTTTATTTGCTTAGTTTTCTATTGCATTGTAGAAGCAAAAACTGGTATTTTACCCAGATTGTAATATGACTAAGTACTTTTTACCCTGAGACAATCTGAAAATAGCAGGGTCTGTATGGTTCTGGTCCTCCACATAATAAAACCTTGACTATTTCCTGTAAGTCTGGACTAACAGAAACAGTTTTATTCTTGATTTTTACTATGTGATGTTTGAAGATAAGTCATGACCTTTGTGAATGAGATAACTATGTGAGAAAATGTTTTTTTCCATCACGAACCATGTAAACAATGTAAATAATGTAAATTTGGTAGTGTGGTACATTTGTGGGTTTTCTTTTTCTTTAAAAACTTGTGTTTTTAATTTAGTGAGCCAGTCCTTCTGGGTCTGACCTCCTTATACTCTTTGCAGGTAAAGTTTTTCTTTCCTTTTCCAAATGCTTCTGTTTCCAAGTCTTCTTTTGACAATACCTATCAGGAATTCTTCTAGAAACTTGCTGACAGAAATGAAGAATTTTCTTCAATGTTTAGCACATTGGGTCTTCAATTAGTTGGAATCTGCCTGGTTCAACCTCTCCAGAAAGTCAACAACAGTCTTTTGCTTGAGTAGGTTAAGAGTGGTTTTTGGCTGCACAGGGAGGAGGGAAACAATTGAGGAGGGAGATCAGGTGCTCTGAATGTTCCCTATGCAGACGTATAAGCGATCCTGTTCTCAGCCCTATCTATCTGCCTGCCTGTGGCATTTCCTGGTGTGTTTAATTTCCAAGGCTATCAGGGATGCTTATTATTGCCTCTCTCTATGCCTTCTTGGAAGTTTAGATGTTTTTTTCTACTGTGTTAAATCAGTTACTACTTATCCATCTAATTCTAGCTTCCAAAGTTTGTGTTGACCTCTTTCATCTGTTTTCATTTTCTCTCTCATTTTCTTTGTTGCTGGGGGCCTTTATTATGCTTGTACTTTTATTTAGTGGGATTTGGGCAGGGACAGCAGTAAAATACATGTGTTCGACTTGCCATATTTAATCAGATGTCAGGCTTGCTTCTTTGGGGCACAAAAATGCTAACTTCCAGGATTCAGCATTCTTCCACACATAAGTGGAAGTGTGTGAATCACCTTGGATTGAATTAATCAAATATGATATCTTTGAACACTTTCTTGTGCACTCCTTACATCTGTTGGCTCCAACTCTTACTCTGCTTTGGTAATTAGTTCCTGTAGGCTCAGATTAGGTTGTGAATAAAAGTTCTCTGAAAAGGAATTTGGAGGAAAGAGATTTTATTCCAGTGAACAATTTGAAAAATGAGGATACACAGCCATCATAAAACAAAATTGT
Source organism: Eulemur rufifrons (assembly GCF_041146395.1). Lineage (NCBI taxonomy): Eukaryota > Metazoa > Chordata > Mammalia > Primates > Lemuridae > Eulemur > Eulemur rufifrons. Next base: position 45,081,796 of record NC_090997.1, read on the forward strand.
GTCCCTCAGAACAAAGGGAGGGTTAGGGTTTTACAGGGACGGTTCTTGCCCATGTTCCCAATCAGGTTCATTTATGCAAATTAAGGGCTCAAACTCACTTAGTTTCTATTGGCTGATATAGCTGAGCCCTTATTGGTTGAGGCAGCTGAACCCTGGTTGGTCAAGGCAGGTTAGCTTGATTGGTTGGTTCAGGTTAGCTCTGGTTGGCTCAGGTGAGCACCTGAAGTCCCAAAGTTGAACAGAGGTGTGGGTTTTGGAGGAACTCAGGGTACATGTATGCTCTCAAGTCAGCAAATGGCCATTTGGCTCTATTTTAAATTTTGGCTCAGTTAGCCATTTGGGATCCATTTTGAAGGATTGGTTCTTTCAGGTTCACATTTGTTCACAAGCATCATGCAGGCTTACTCTGATAGTGCCTTATCTTAGCCTCTGCTTCTTGCCCTAGAGCTTCTCTAATACTGAGGAGTGACATCCACAGAATCTCTGGACACTCATATGGGGCAAACAAGAAGTTAAATGGAGATAATATCCATGGGGTCATCCTTGACCAAAGGGAGACAGTAGCAATGAACAAATGCTTCCTTCTTTTGTACCTGCAAACAGTTCTGAGATGCATTCTCTGGAGGTTTCACTCCTGCTTCTCAATCCTGCTCACTAGGACCACTTCCCAAATAACTCCCTGCATACAGACTTTGTTTTGGGTTCAACTGTCAGAAGAACCTGGGTTAAGACGGTATCAGAAATGACACTAGAAAGCAGTATCATAATGGGAATTTAGAGCTGGGTCACTGATTGGTCAGATGGCAATAAGAACCGCATCTCAGGTTGTATATGGATGGTGATAACCGCTGGAATGTGATAGCATCAAAATTACTAAAACTCATCTATGGTGGATTGGAATGAGATACTGGTGGAAGGAAAAACACTAAGTTGTGTGATGGTTATGTACTTGAATGGTACAGAGGCAATGATAATTATACAAAAACTTTGGAGTTGTGTGGCTTTTATGGATTGCTTTGGAGACCTTGAGAAGTAAATCTTGAGGGAATTGGATAATGGAGAGCAGAATATAAATCTGGATAGGAGAGTGTTTACTGGGGACTTATAAACTTTGCGGTTAAATGTTATATGAAGTTAACACTATAATGCTATCTAAATAGTCTGTTTGATGCCTCCTTGAACCAAAGTTGGATATAATGATGAACTAAAGTGAACGAGGGCTGAGTGTGGTGGCTCATGCCTGTAATCCCATCGCTTTGGGAGGCCGAGATAGAAGGATCGCTTGAGGCCAGGAGTTTGAGACCAGCCTGGGCAACATAGTGAGGCTCTGCCTCTACAAAAAATTTAAAAATTAGCCAGATGTGGTGGTATGTGCCTATAGTCTTAGCTACTCAGGAAGCTGAAGTGGGAGGATCACTTGAGGCCAGGAATTTGGGCTTGTAGTAAGCCATTATCCAGCACTACACTCAGCCTGAGCAACAGAGTGAGACCCTATCTCTAATAAATAAATAATAAAGTAAATGAAGTGAAGATACCGAATTGCCTTGGCCTAACACCGAGGAGTGGATCAGAGGGTCAGGGAAAACCATGAACACTCATCATCTGATTATGTTGCCCAGCGGGTCCTGATAAGATCCCCTTCATTAAGACAATAAGGAATTCATCATTTACAGGGGACCTGTCTTTGAGAAACTCAATGGTAGTTTCCATAGACCATGTTGCTATGGAATTGTATCTTATAATATCAATGGGGTTAATGATATTCCAGAATGGTAGAGATCAGATGTTGGTACTTAATTGTCATAGGGAAAAAAAGCATTTAACCATCAAAGGAAAGCAAGTCCAGAGTGACAAACAGGGTGTCTTGACCTACAGATATCTCTAATGATAGCTTAATACATCATGATTTTCTTAGGGTTGAGATAGATAGCTAATTAGGATGTCACTCAAAGAATAATTGAAAGTTGGTAAGTAGAAAGCTAATTTTAGACATTGTAAAAGAAAATTATTATATGTCACCCATCACCCAATTTCTAGATTTAAGTCATTTCAGAGATCCAGAACCCTTTGTTTGAAGGGGAGGACAGGTCTTTTTGAGGAATGACCTTGTAACATAAGACAAGTATACAAGTAAATATTTCTCCCTATGCTTCCCTAGAGGGACATGTAGACATTTGTTAGGGTAATTATACTAGGAAAAATAGAATACTCAGATTCAAAGATTTTTAGATATGAGATTCAGGTTGACACTGAAACCAGGTAACCCAGGACTCTGTCATGGACCTCCAGATAGAGTGGGCACTTTGAAGGTCATGTGTTAAATGAATTTCTGACCCAAATCTCTCTCACATTGGGTCAAATGGGACTGTGAACAAATCTTGCTATTTCTCAGTCCCTGAGTGTATAGTAGATATACTTAGCAATGGAAGAATTCTCACAGTTCTTTCCTAACCAGTAGAGGAAGGGCCACTAGAGTAAGAAAGGCCAAGTAGAAGCTCCTCAAACTACTCTTCCCCACTGTCTGCCCCCTCAGACAACATAATAAATCAGAAGCATACTACATGCTAAAAGGAAGTGCAGAGATTGGTATCACTATGGAAGACGTAAAAGACTCAGTTGTTGTGGTTACAATCATTTTGCCTTTCATTTTGCTTGTATAGTTCCTGCAAAATCTGGATGGATTGTGGCAGATTTTAGACTTCCATAAACATAACCAGGTATTAATCCCAATGTCGTGATATATTAATCACAATCCCTGATGTCCTGGTTGTGGTATCTTCACTGGTTCAGATCTATACAGCCTCTAGCACTTGGTAAGCAGCTACTGATGAGGTGAATTCATACTTCTCAATCCCCATTAAAAGGGAAGACGAAAAGTGGTTCACCTTCACATGGGAAGGACAGCAGTACACATTCATGCCCTTGGCCCCAAACTATGTAAATGTTCCTACTTTTCATTACAGGGACTTCAATCATGTTGAAAATTATTAGAGAACCACATGGCACCGGGCTAAACAGACCCGATGAGCAGGAAGTAACAAGTACCAATATGCCCTAGTGGAATCAAGTATACCATAGGGTGGGAGATAAATCCCTTTAAGATTCAGGGGCTTGCCATATTGAAATTTTTAGGAATCCAGTGATCTGGTACATGCCAAGACATCCCTTCTAAGATTAAAACAAAGAGAGAGAGAAAGGTTTCAGCTCAAACCTCCTACACTAAGATTGAGGCACAGTGCTTGTCTCCCTAGCAACTCTGCTCTTTGGTTACTGGAGATGAGAGCATTTAAAAAAGTTATTTCAGTGGTCCTCTGGCTTTCAAAGCAGGCTTTGAATTGATAGTTGTTTGTCCTGAGTCTGTTATTTTCTTTTTTCAGAGCTTCCAATTTTGTTAATAGCAGTAAGGCCTTTCCACAATTTTTAGTCATAATTGCTCCTATACTTTTCTAGCACCACAGCTATTGTGTATCCCATTGCCTCTTCTTCCAGTGCCACCTAAAATCAATTAAATTCAAGTGAAAGAGCTAGTATTTGTGATGTCATTGCATTCCAGGAATTGCCCCCACTTACCACCAGTAATGGAAACCCTGTTGCTTTCAGATCTGTGCATAATCTAGCACCAAAATCTCAACCCAAGTGTCTGCTTTCTAGAGTCACCCTTGGTATCAACTGTCCGAGTGATAAGCAGAATTATAAGATGAGCCCCAGTGACTCTTGCCTTTGTATAATCCACTTCCCTTTGGGTGTAATGGAAACTGTGAATATGTTACATTATTTAGCCAAAGAGATTTTGCAAATGTGATTAAGTTTCCGAATCAGTTGACCTTAAGATAGGCGGATTATCTGGGTAGGCCTGACCTGATCCCATGAGTCATCTAAATCTGAGTCTAGAGGACAGAAACAGAGAGGTCAGCAAGATTTGAAGCATAAGAATGATTCAACGTGCCATTGCTGGCTATGAAGATGGAGGGGACCACATGATAGAGAATGCAGGTGGCCTCTAGGAGCTGAGAGCAGGCCCCAGCTGACAGCCAGCAAGGAAATGGAAACCTGAACCCTACTAGTGTGAGGAACCTAATTCAGCCACACCCAGGTGAACTTGTTAGAGGAGTGTGAGCTCCTGATGAGAACACAACTCAGCCTACACCTTGATTTCAGTCTTGTGAGAACCCAACTGTAAATCCAACCACACTAGGGTACACTTCTGACCTACAGATTTGTGACCTGATAAATATGTATTTGTTTTAAGCAACTAAGTTTGTGATAATTTGTTGCACAGCAATAGAAACAAGAATACATTCTGAGTCTGTGTTGTTTAGAAAGCAGAGTCTAAGGCCAAGGCTTATGTGCTACTACTTTTATTAGGGAGTACAATTCCCTAAGAAGGATCAGGCATAAGGGAAAAGTGGAGTGAGGTAGGGAAGGAAGGCATAGTTATTAAGAGTAACTGATTCCTTGATCTTGGGGAATTGTTTATTGAGACACATATAAATTATTGCTTCTCAGGACAGTACTCCCAGGTGAGATAGGGAGAATTATTTGTTGGCTCCTGTCTCCGTTTGGTCAGAGGTTCTCCACACTGGGTGCTAATTTCCTTGCACTTCCTGAGTGTACGTGTGCAGGCACTGCACGTCCTGTGGGGTCTTGCACCTAGAGTCAGCAGGAAAGCCACAGGACAGGAGGTTAGAGGGATGCCTGAAGTGTGGTGCTACTGATGTGTCTGAGCGAAGTTGGTTGGAATTTACACAGAGCTGGTTGCCACAGTGTTGGCTGAGCTGGAACAAGAGGCCAAGGGCTACAGAGAAGGCTAAAGCTGGGAGGATCTGAAGTGGAACCTCAGAGGTTCCACTGGACTTCCACTGTGCAGTGAGAATGGTCTCTTGGTGTTCCTTTTTATGTGGAGAAAGCTGAAAAAGTGGTTAAACTTGTTATATTTTGCTTTGACCTAATATTTTCTTTTACAGAGATCACTAACTGCAGTTGTGAAATCCATCATCATATTTGCTATAAACAGGATATCTAATCCTGCTGGAGCATCTCCATAATGATTGTTCTAGGCCTCTCTGGGGATGGTCAGTGTCTCAGAGCAAACTGTTCACTGTCAACTCTTTTCTGAGTGAACATGACAGTTTTCACCTAGAATTCTTTATTTTTTTCCAAACTTGATTTCATGATTTCTTATGCCCTGCAGTGTTTTATTTGGAGAGTGTATGAAGAGTTAGATACGACCTTTGATCTATAAGGCATTCTCCAAGAGTAAACGTAGATATGTAGTAGCAACCCTTTCGAAGTTCAAATTACATTGGCTTTTGCCTGAACTTGCTTTGAAGAGTCTCCATTTTCCCCCTCAACTTCTGTGCCCAGGGAAGGCATAAGCTTTCTTCTTGTATTATTATTACCACAGAGAAAAAAATTTCCAGATGTCTCTCAGCAGATTTCCCCTCATGTCTTCTTGGGTAGAACAGTATCACCCTTTTACTCCTAGCTTCAAAAGAGACTGGGAAAGGTAGTATCTGACATTTTTGTACTCTATTGGTAGGTTCTGATAACCATGAAGAAGGAGAAAGGAATGGCTGTTGGAAAGGCAGCCCAGAAATTACTCTTCCTGTTTTTTTAATTTCAATCAGTCCTGTCTCCCTAAAACTTTACCCTAGATAACTTGACTAAAACTGGAGATAGTGAATCTTCTGAACCATACATGTACGGAACAATTACAGGACAGGCAATTTCTATCCATGGCCCATCTCATCCATTATGTGTTGATTCTTCTTCCTAGGGTCATTCTCAGGGGGTGACCTTACTGTTAAATTTAGGGGGTACCTTTTTCTTCCCTAAACATTGATTAAGATGACTTACATTATTTTAAAAGTTTTGAGTTTTAATTTTTATTGTGGTTTGAATTTGAACCCCTACAGATACTTTTACTTGTTTGACCCCTGAAGCATTTGAGTTTGCAATGGCTGGCAAAGAAATCAATTGCAAATTTACTAGGTAAATCGCATACAATGGGACAAGATTAATTTTCCAGAATAGAGAAATTTACTCCTTAAAGCATTAAACATTTCTAAATTTGATCTCTTGAATAGAAATCTTTCATATCTATATTTGTACACACACATATGTGTATATATATATATATATATCTCATAGAGACTTCTGAACATACTTTAAACATATCTTTGCAATATGGACATCAGCATGACTCCCTTTTGTTTCCCTTTTATGTGGTGACGGTTTGAGAGCATTGGAATAAGACAGCACAACACTTTTTGCTGCTGTCCTTGCGTCTATGGTCTCCTTTAATTTGCTTCTTTGTATCTGTTTTGGCTTTAGAAAAAGGATCACTGAGCTCAAAAGAATTTTGTCTAAAATACTAGTAAGTGGTATCTGGCTTGTGGATTCCTTTAAGTTTCCCATCAACATTTGCCTAGGACATCTGCTGAGTGAGAGATGTCTGCATTTGATTTCACTACCATCCAGAAGAGGCTGTCCTTGGGAAGACCCAAGAGGGAGGGAAACCTTTGAGAACTTTTAATCAGCATTCTATATTTCTAACTTTATCCCCTTATTTGATGGAGGCCTGGAGAAATTTTTCCATACAGTCAGTTAGTGGAAGTGCCAGGAGGAAACTCAAGTCTTTGGTGGCCTGTTCCATGAAGGTAGAGATGAGCCTCTTTGGGCAGTTTGCCTTGTTCCTCCCACATTGAGTGGGAAGGTCCATAGGACAGAGGTGAGAGTTTGTCTTGTTCACAGCTGTATTCACAGCACCCTAAATGTACATACTGGGTGCTCAATAATTATTGAATGATCAATAGTATATTTTTCAGTTTCCTATCTTTTTGGTATATTCTTACTCGTTATATTCTTCTAAATTGGGTATCGTTGTGAGGGAAGGGAGGAGTAATAAACTTGTGGGGAGAAAAGGACTATGATATTTATGAAAATTAAAGCCTTTGCAAATAAATGTCTTTGTAAGTTATTAGTATGTCAGTAGAGAATGCAAGGAGCAGTAGGTATGTATCGAGTGCTGATCTGAACCTGAACAAACCTGAAGAATCATACTATGGAGCAGAAGAGACAAGAAAAGGAGAACACTAGGGAGGAAAGATGTCTTAGAGGAAGAAGAGAGTCAAGGCATTTTTTTAGAGCAACCCCAAGAAGAAAATACTTTCTTGTTGGGGCTATGGTTATGTGGGAACATTCTCCCTACTCTTTATGTTTCCATGTGGAAGGACTTCAGCTAGAGTTATGCTCTTGGCCTCTATACAGCCTCTTCCTTTCTCTTTTAAAGGCCCTCCCACCTGTTCTGCTCTCTGCCATGATTTAAGGGGCCACAGGTGGTGGGCCAGCTGCACCCATCTAAATCAGAGGTAAAGCTGCACAAGCCTGCTGTGGCTGTGCATCAAAGCCATGTTCTACTATCCACACTTTTATCATTAACCAAACTGAATTCTGATCTCCCTCTGTCTGATCTCTGTGTCTGTAACTCAGTTGGTTACAAACTTCTGAACCAACTTAAAATTTCTTAAAATCTCTCAGTAATAATGTTTTGTCTACTCTTGTTGTTGTTGTTTGAGAAGCTAGAATTTCTTGCTTTAAGGCAGAATTGCAGTAATTACTACCATTTATTGAGAACACACATGTCAGGGAACATGCTAAACCAGGGGTGGGGAACTTGTGGCCTTCTAGGTCCTTAAGGGCAGCCTTTTGACTGAATCCAAATTTTACAGAACAAATCCTTTTACTTTTATTAATTTATTTCTGTTCATCTTTTATATTTTTATTATATTTTTTAAGTGAATGTGTTTAAAATACCAAAGAATAAAATATTTCAATGAAATAACCCTCCCAGATTGACCTGCACAATTAGAACATTAGTAAGCCATAAGGGCCAAATTGATGGCTGCTACACTCATGATTTAGTTCTAACTTTCTCCTCCTGACTGGTATCACTACCACAGGAGGCTGGTTGGCAAGAGTTTATGGGGGTGGAGTACGCCAGTCTGTTGTCAGCTTTGACAGCGGTGCACTGTGTTTCTGTTTGAAGTGGAATTTGTGAATAGTTGCACAGATCAACAGTAATTTTTAATTCTGTCTGCTTAATAGCCCATCATGTCAAAGAAGACCAAGAGAATACTGAAGGAAGAAGACAGATTTTTTAATGAAGATTGAGAATTGCAATATTACCTTGTTTCTGCTAAACATAAGATCATTTGCTTCCTTTGTAATACTGCAATATCAACATTAAAGAAATTCAATGCTCATCAGCATTATAACACTAAGAAGGACCACAAATATTTTAAATTAGAGGGAGAGGCATGAAACGTTGTATTGCAGAAATTACAAGATGAAAAGCAAAAAGCAAAGACAGTTCTTTCAAGCAGCCATAAGACCTGGAAATAATGCCACTGAAGCAACTTATAAAGTAGCTTATATATGCAGGAAAAAAGAGAAGCCTTTCAGTGATGTAGAAATTGTGAAAGAATGCATTGTCAAAGCTGTAGAATACTTAGACCTTGATAACATTTCAAAGTACAAACAACTGCCTCTTTCAAGGAGATCCATAACTGATCAGCAGCATGAATTAGCCTTCAACTTAACACAACAACTTCATGTGGTACTTCAAAAGGAAAATATATATTACTTAATCACTTTGGATGAATCAACTGATGCTACTCGGCACAGGTTTTATACTTCATTCGGGTCATAACAGAAGATTTTCGTTGCTACAAAGAGTTACTCACTTTGGGCATTCTTGGGAACAGAACACAGGGAATAGATGTCTGCAACAACTATCAAGATAAATGTCATGAAGTTGGACTGAATTTGGTAAATTTAGTGAGTGTATGTGTAGAGGTGCACCTTCCATGACAGGAAAAGATGAAGGGTTTATTGCACAGATAAAAAAATTCTGAACAGATCCAGATGATCTCATTTCTTTTTATTGTATCTTGTGTCAGTAAAATCTCTGTGCTAAAGCTATTATTTTAAGTGACACTTTGCAACAAGTTATAAGTATCATTAACTATATTCGTGCAAATGCAGCATGCATCATCAGTTTTGTAACATGCTAAAGTTAAAGGATGAAGTATTCATTGTGGAATTGTGGTATCATTCTTAAGTGCATTGCCTATTGCAGGGATAGGTGTTAGCCAAAATTTTATCTCTGTGAGAACAGCTAGTTAAATTTTATGAAGAACAGAATCAGCTATGTGAATTATTGAAAGAAGATTTCTATAGGAATGTAGCATTTCTCTGTGATAATCATGTCAAATCAAAATGACTTGGATATTGCTTTGCAAGGTAAAACTAAGTCTATATATGATATGTGGCAAAAAATGCAAGCATTTCAAAAAGGCTATCTTTTTTCAAAACAATTTTTCTTCAAAAGGAAATTTTGAAGGAACATTATCCCCAGATAGCAAAGGTCATTGATGAGCAGGATGATATTTGTGAATCATTTGAAGAATATGCAGCTGTTATGGACCTATTAATTGGAGAATACAATGAAAGGTTCACTGACTTTGAGAATCATGACATCATACTCAAATAGCATTTCAGCCTCACCTAGTTGCTATCACCAAGGCACCTAAAGACCTACTGATGGAATTGATTGAGCTCGCAGTAGATGACATTTTAAAGTCATTGTTTGATGCTAAGAAAGATCCATTTGAAATATGGAAAAATGCAGTAGAATACTCATGCCTTCATCAACATGCCTGAAAAATGCTTTCTTGCTTTTCAACCATTTATTGCTGTGAAGCTACATTCTCCTACCTAACCCAAATCAAGATGCTCTTAAGGTCACAAATGACTAATACCTATCTAGAGGATCAACTGAAACTGCGGACCTCCACGCTGCAACCAAATATTCAAATGCTTTCCAACAAAAAGCATACACAACAAAGTCATTAAAAGGTTAGTTAACTTTAAAATTAACAAATAGTGTTCATTTTTTGAAATTATTAAGTACATGTAATAGTAGTTAGATTTTTACAAAATAATGTACTTTTTTAAGTATATCGAATTGAGGTTTCTTGAATGCGGTCTAATTTGATTACAGCTAAATTAACGTGGCCTTCCAACATGAAAAGTTTCCCCACCCCTGTGCTAAACACTTTTAACAAGTATTATGTTGTTGAATCATCTCAGTAATCCTAAGCAGTAGGTACCATTATCATCCCAGTTTGTAGATAAAGAAACAGTTTCAGAAGGTTAAGAATTTTTCCATGTTCAACATGGCTAGTAAGCAGTGGAACCAGGTTTTAGAGCCTATTTTTTTCTGACTCTTAGTTCTGTTCTTAGCTACCAGCCTATAATGTCTCTCAAGGCTATTCAAGTAAAGAACTGTGAGGAGGAAGAGAAAAAGAAAATGTTTTGAAAGAAAGAAAACCTGCCGAAGACAATATGGGCTGAGGTAGGGTATTCTAAGGCAAGAAAGGTTATCTTCTGGAACAAACTGGCCCAATTTGGTCCATTTGTATGAATACATTATCTGCAACTATTTCAAGGGTAAATATTCCATGAAAAAAACATTTGGTTTATATTCCCCTCCAGGGAGTGGTTTAAGTCTCAGAATGGTTTGTTTGTTTATTTCTTTTTCTTTGTTTCTTCTCTTCTCTTTTCTTTTTTTCTTTCTTTTCTATGTATCTCCTTGATCTCCTTTTTTTCTTTTTCTTTTTTTGTCTTCACAATCCTTTGTCCTTTTTTGGCCCTCAATAAACAACACTGTCTAATTCACACTGGTACTCTGTACTTTTGAACATTTATTAAAACCTTACTGTGGCAAAATTTCTCCATTTGAAAATGTAGGAAAATTGTTATACTGACTTCCTTATCTGATTGTGGGTTAAGATTAATTATATACATTTTGTAGCATACTTTGAAGGTGTGTGATTAGGTGCTAAGCTTTGTGTTTATACAGATTTATACCGTATGCACATTTGAATTTAAGGATTATTTTTGTTTTTCTAATGGCTTCTTCAAAATATCTTAGAACCAGTTGCATAATATTGAAAAGTGGGCTCTTCCAAACTAATTTCAACTCCAATTTTCCTTTCCCACGATTATAAAATGTGGGACATTTGTAATGATCTTTGCTGAGTCAGTCTCCTTGGGGGAGGGATTGGTTTCATCATTTCAAAACCTTCTAGCAAAACTCCAGCTCATTCACATGTGGTAACTTGCAAACTAGGGTCATTGCCCAGGGAGCCAGGAGGGTAACACAGGCACAGGCAAGAGGAGAAGGGTTACAGTGTTGGGAAATGCTAACTGGAGGCTGCCAAAGATAGATAAGGTGGGAAAACTGCACAGCAAGTCACATACCTTGAGCAAATCCAACAGGCACTGGGAAAGAATAATAAAGGAGGAGTCCCCTTCATGTGTCGAATAAAGGATGGGTAGAAAAAAGAATGGGAAGAAGCAAGGCTGGGAGGATTGGTTTATAAAGATTTGTTCTCCTGCCTGGATGCTTGTTTTCCTTCATACTGCTTTGTTCAACAAAGGAGTATTTCAGTAGTTGAGACAGGCTCCGAGAATCACTCAGGAGAGCTTGAATCGATAAGAGAGGAAGTAGAGGTGGGAGAAGTCACACTTTGCTGCTGGGTTTGATGGGCTACCTGCAGGCTTTTATATAACTTGTTTAACAAGCCTCTGATTAGTGTAAAGAGGTCTGGTGGAAAGCAATGAATCACTCCTGGGAGCTGTGGCGAAGGTCGTCTTTGTGACAGCAGGGAACCTGGGAAATGCAATATCATGACCCTGTAGAAGAGAATTACAGCAAGTTTTTGCCATTTCCCACCCCCAAACTCTTGGTTTTCTATTGTATTGCTCTGTATTCCAGCTAGTGTCACCAAACAGTTAGATTGGTCCTTTGTTAACCTTTATCCTCACCTTCAAGGCAGCTTTGAGTTCTGCTGAAGTAAAGGTGTATCTAAAGCTTAGAGGCAAAGGCATCTAATTCCTCTAGATTTTCCAAATATAGCTTAGCTTTTCTAAAATATTTGAATGAGACCAAGTATTTGCACAGCAGCTTTCTATTGAAAACTTCCCACCACAACCCCCATCTCCCTGCTCTTCTACCCTTCCTGTACCCACCGAGTAGTTTAACACTCCAGGTCAGAACTTATTTAGATTTATTTTCACAAAGTAATAGCATTTAACTGGCAGTTTGTTCCAATTTTCTGAGCATCTACTAATACATGGTGAGAGACCTCAAATTCAACAAACTAATTTTTAGTGAATGTCAAATAGGAACTAATCTGTCATTGTTATGTTATTTATTCTCGTTTCTCTAGGAAGGAATATCAGTTTGTCATGTAGACTACGTCCCTCTTTCTATCAAGAAAGGGAAATAGATGAGCAGAGTTGTTTTGTTTTTTGTTTTTTACACTCTCAATAAACCAGACTTTGGGCTTTGGATTCCTTCTTTCCCTTCTTCTAATTTTTTACCATCACAGTCTGCCCGAACTAAATTTCAGTGCATTGCCCTTCAAAATTATTTTTTGTCATTAGAATGTGAGAAGGAATTAAAAAATTAAAGAGCGGACACACCGATATTGTTCAGAATAAAAATGAGAAGGAGCTGAATGTGGCAGGTAGTGAGGTTATCAGGGCCCGTGGGATTAACCCCTGTAGGCGAGTGCTGTCAGTAGAAATGTAATGTGAGCTACCTATATAACTTTAAATTATGTAGTAGCCACATTAGATATGTAAAAATAAATAGGTGAAATTGATTTCAATAATATATTTTACTTAACTCAAGATATCTAAAATATAATTTTAATGGCCAATCAATATAAAAACTACTCATAAGATATGTTGCATTATTTTTGTACTAAGCCTAAGAAATTTGATGCATATCTTTGTACAGCATAATCTTATTCGGACTAGCTACATTTCAAGTCTCAACATCTGTGTTACTAGTGACTCCTGTAATGAACCCCCGAACTCTAGTCTGTGGTCAATTCCCTTTCATGGTGGTGTCTCATTGACTTTGCTTTGGAACTCAGAGCCTGGATCTTCTTATGGAAAGCCAGACTGTTTGTGTATTTTAAAAACATGCTGTTGGTTTCTTTCTTAGCTTTAATCTTCATTTCCTCTTGGCTCAGCCCACTTGGAATAATATCCTAAAAATTGATACTGGGTGAAAGGGGTTTAGAGGAAGCTGGATTGTGTTGGGGAAAGGATCAAAGCCAGGCTCCCTAAATGGTTGCCTCTCTGTTTAGACCAGATGTTTCTTTCTCATGCGGGAGGTCCTCCAGCTGGTTTACTGTAGAAAAAAATGTTTACAATGTAACAAAGTCTTTGCTTTAGTTCCTAGTCTGAGCACAGGAATTCACATTGGATTGTTAGTAAATAATACACCTTCACACTTTATTCTTCAAAAACAGTATTCTTTTCCCACATAAAGTTTCACATGGCTGGCAGTGACCATAGCTTAAGGGCAGACTCATCCTTTGAAAGTTGATGGAGTGGCCAACAGCCTAAAATGGGGGGTTAGAGCACGGAGTCTTCACCACAGCCAGATGTCCCATGTTCAGGAAAGTTGGGAATCCCTGGCTCTCTGGCTCCATTCCCTTTTCTGAACTTTAAGGCCTAGACAGGGAGCCCTAAATCTTTCTTTTTTTACCCACCCTCTCACCAGGTACAGGATTCCTATTCCAAATCTTTGAGCACCTCTTAGTCTTCACCTAGAGTGTAATCACCATGGCAGGCAGCTGTGCTGTAGGTGAATGAGCCCTGTGCTTAGTCAGAAGACCTAGGTTCTGTCACTTCTTTACTACATGACTCTGTGCAAGTTACTTGACCTCTCTAGGTTTTAGTTTCTACCTTTGTAAAGCAGTGGGGATGATGTTTATTTTACAGGGTTGTTGGAAGGATTAAATGAGGTAATATGTGTGAAAGCTCTTTGGAATCTGTAAAACTCTGTACACACTTTAGCTGTTAACAGTGTTCTGGTGAGGTCCCAGAATATATCCCTGCTGAATTCCCTGGCCATTCCAACTGTTTTTTTTCTTTTTTTCCTTTTTAAGTTCATGGGGCTCTTAACCCCATCCTATCCTGAATCTCAGCTCTGCCAGACTTATCTACTCCTTTTCCAACTGTTTGGTCCCACAGTCCTTTCTAATTGGACAATGGCCCACATGATCACATGCCTGGCCATACTGAGGGCCAGGGGCAGACACCTAACCCAAACTGGGCCATGTAGATTTTCTCTGCCTGGAAATGGAAATTAGGGCCAAGGGAGTTTATTAATTGTTTGAATTTGAATGGTTTAGCATACCAGGTCTCAAAGTATGGTCCATGGACCCTGGGGACCTCTGAGACTCTTACATAGGGTCCACAAAGTCAAAACAATTTTCATAATAATGCTAAGAGGGGATTTGCTTTTTTCTTTCTTTCTTTCTTTTTTTTTTTTACTGTGCTTTTTCACTGAGGTATAACAGCAATGATGGGTAATACTGCTGGCGTCTTAACACAAGTTAAGGCAATGGCACTCACTGTAGTCATTATATTTTTCACTACCATGCACTCACAGTAAAAAAAAAAAAAAGAATAAAAGAAAAGAAAAAGAAAAAGCAAGTTTTATTTAAGAATGTCCTTAATGAAGCAGTAAAAATTATTAATTTCCTTAAATCTTGACCCTAGGATACATGTCTTTTAAATACTCTGTGTGATGAAATGAGAAGTACGCATATAGCATGTCTATTACATACTGAGGTAGGCAGTTGTCTGAGAAAACCACTTATGTGATTGCTTGAGCTGCACAGTAAAACAAGGTGCACCATTACTACTTGAAAGCACAAACTGTGATTCCTCAGACCCTGGTATTTGGCAGATATTTTCTTGAGAATGATTGAAGTTACCCTGTCACTTCAAGGGAAACAACCAGCAGCATGTTTTGCCAATGATACAATTTGGGTTTCCAAATGAAAACTAGAATTTTGAAAAACTTGTATCTGTCACTGTGAGCTTGATAGCTTTTCAATACTTAAAGACTTTTCTGATGAGATCAGTCGTTGTATTAACAAATGCTATTTAAAAAATACATTTATATGAAATGTGTCAACATTAGGAAGATATGATGCATAATTCAGTGAACTAATATTTTCCAAATGACAAATGCATGGGTAAAAGATCTATTCACAGTGCAAGATAGACTAATGGGTTTTAATGTAACAATAAGAAAATTTCATTTATATGATTTCAGATTCCACATTGCAGCTAAACTATAAGAAACTACCACTTGTTGAGTTTTGGTGGAGTATCAAAGATTATCCATAGTTATCTGAAAAGCGTATTAAAATACTCTACTCTTTTTAAGCAACATGTCTCTATGAGACTTAATTTTGTTTATATATTAATACTTCAGCTAGAACAACATATCACAACAAATTGAATGCAAAAGCAGATGTAGGAATTTAGCCGTCTTCTATTAAGCAAGCCATTAAAAGAATTTGCAAAAATGTAAAAAAATATGATTACTGTTACTAGAATTTTTTGTTTGTTTTTGGAAAAACAAAAGAAATCAGATTTGGGCAGCTGTATTTGGCTCATGTATTTGCAAGCGAATAGAAGATGCTAGTATTGAGCGAGTGAGAGAGAAAAGCAGAAGTGCAGAGAAGCAGAGATAAGGAACCATGTGGAGAGAGAGAGTGTGCATGTGCAAGAGAGAGCACAAGCCTTGGTTCCTGATGACTTCTGTACCTGGTTCTTGTCTCTCTTGAGGCATGGCTATGCTTCCCAATTTAGAGTTTTAGGAGATTCCCACATATTCTTCCAATAAATCCCTTTTCTATTTAAGATTACTTAAAAGGGATACATTCCTTATGTGTTCATAAATCTCAGTCCAAAGACTCAGGTGTGCAAAAGATATTACCTTTTTAAATTTTCTGTAAAATAACACAATTTTGTCTTTGGCCCTACAACCTGCTGGGTTAATGAGAGTTTTTTTTAAGGTTTCCCTGTTCATATCAAAGCATTGAGGAGGCCACTCTGGAAAAGCTACTTCCATGAAACCTCTGACAGACCAGAGAGATACTATGTGATGATCAACCTGGAGTGGCTTCTCCCAGCCATCCCTAGGAGGGCAGGCTAGTGGTCCCTTCTCAGTCTTGCTGAGGCTTGTCCTGATCATGCAGAGAAAACCAAAGGCATATTCAGCTTAAATTTTTCATTTGAGTTTCTTGAGATATTGACAGAGGAGATGGTATTTTTAGGATTCTGATTCCACAGCAGTCAAGAGTAGGAAGAGAGAGTACAGTTGCCCAGGGGCAAAGTAATGCTTTTGTACCTTATCTCCCTGCTCCCTCCCACACCTTGCATTTGCAAAAACTAGTGTGTTTGCAGGGCTTTTTTTTTTACTTGTGGACATGTATGTTCCTCTCTGCCTTCCCTGCACTATGCCCTTGGCAGTGGCAATGGAAGAATCCATGTGAGTTTTGATGGCTAAGGGAAAAAATTGGGGGATACCATTGTTCTGATCTCTACACTTACTCATATTGTGATCAGTCCTTCTACATCCACCCCTTTATTCTTTTATATTCCCACAGCCACCCCCACCTCCCATGGCCCTCATCCCTCCACACTTGGATCCAACTGGCCTCTGTACCTCATGAGCCATTCTGGACACAAATCCCCAGATGAATCCTCCGGAGATGCAGTGTTCAACATGTCTTATCATTCATTTAGCACTTAACACATTCAGCTCCTTTTCAAAAATCATCTCTTTATGTGATGTCTTCCCTAGAGAGTAAAGATTATTTTCTATTTCTGTGTATCCCCCACGTACAGCACAACGTACAGTATTTGCTGCCACTGCTTCTTTGATGGGAACATCAAAGGGATTTTCGGGTTGTTATAGGTTACTCATTCAATAACTTTGACCCAGCGCCTGTTGTTAGCCATATTCTGCTGGATGCTGGGGTCTCCAAGATGAATCAGCTATGTCCCTTGTTTGCTAATAATAATATAGTGCAGTAAGTGCTAGAATACTTCAATAGTTGAAGCTCTGTCTCCTCTGTCTAGCTGTCCTCAACCACATCAGGCTAGTTCAAAACCCTTCCTCTCTGCTCTCCCAGTCTTCTCGGCATTTATCCATGAGTATGCTCAGCATGCAATTTGTATTTTTAAAAATTTAATACTTTATTATGAAAAATTTCTAGCATACATAAAAGTAGAGAGGAGAGTATAATGACCACTCCTCCACTTCAATAATTATCAACATTTTGCCATTCTGGCTTCATATATTCCCCTCAATTATTTTTCCTACTGGAGAAATTTAAGGCAAATCTCAAATATTGTATCATCTCATTCACTAATACATCAGGATATATCTCTAATTGGTAAGGACTTTTTGAAAAATATAACTGCAAACTATTATCATACCTAACAAAATTAACAATAATTCCTTAATGTCATCTGGTTCATGTTCATATTTTACTCCAATTACCCCCAAAATGTCTTTGTATAGTTTTTTTTTTCCCCCTAAATCAGGTCCATACTTGCATTTGACTGATATGTGTCTTAAGTTTCCTTTAACCTATTAACAGTTCTCCTTATCATCCCCCGCCCCTCATTTGTTGAAGGAGTTGGTTCCAGTGTTCTGTTTCCATAGTCTGGTTTCTGCTGATTCCACCCCTGTGGTGGTTTTACTATCTTCCCCTCTCCTCCGTATTCATGTAGATTGGCAGTAGATATGCAGGCTTGATTACAGTTAGGTTCTATTTTTCTGTCAAGAATATGTCATAGTTGTATAGCTTCAATTATACCACACCAGGAGGTACCTAGTGTCCTGTTACACTGTATTCTTGTGGTCTGCTTTCTTGTCTTTCTTGTTTGCCTTGCTATTCCTGGAGGGTAGAGACTCTTGATTATTTTAGACCCCACAATGCCTAGTCCCTTCTCAGTCCTCAGTAACTGAAGAGTGAGTGAGCAGCCGTGCCAGAGGGAGCTGGGGAGGGCTTCCTGAAGGAGGTGGGTCCTGAAGGATGAGCAGGCCTTGGTGAGGCAGATGACGAGGATGGTGTCCCAAGGAACATGGTTGGGTGAGTTCAGGAGTCTGCTTAACCCTCATGAGTGTGGTCATGCCTGAGGACAGAGAAGACACAGGCAATGCAGTGGCATTCACTTTTGCCTGGTGGTTATGAGGGCAGAGAAAGCATCTCACAAACTAATGCCAAGACTACTTCTTTTCTGTCTATGGGTTAATTCCAGCCCTGTTAGGGACTAGCCAATGAATTTTTAAAGCCTGGAAAACCCCAGGTGAGGATTGGGAAGCAGGGATAGTAGCACCTGGGGGACAGGGATGACTTATCTTATAGGTATCATCTACCTCATTTATTTGGACATTAATGGAGACAGCAGAGCAGGGACTTTGCAGAGGGACAGTATAGACACAAGTCCAGCTCTGACTCTAACTGGCTCAGCAACCTTGGGCAAGGCATCTAATATTTTTGAGCCTCAGGTTTTTTGCCTGTAGGGCAATGATAACAACACTTACCTTGGAGGCTGGTTGTGAGCATTAAGTACAATTGTATACATTAAGCATCTAATATGGTAACTGGTACAGCTTAGAGATTAATGCACACTAATTCTCTTTCTTCTTTTCTACAAACACTTAGTGTGCCTAGTGACCACAAGGCATTGTGCCAGGTAGGGGGAAAAAGGTGAATCCACCCTACTCAGACTGTGTCCTCTGGAAGCCTGCAGCCCAGTAATGGAGGAGATAAGGTAAATGGCAAATGTATAAATAATTATAACACAGAATAGAGAATACAAGCTGCTGTGGGGGAGGTGAAGCCAAGAGTGCAACAGGACGGCCATGTCTACGCCCTGTATGTCTGTATGTGGACTCACCTTGTCCATGGTTGGGGGTGCCCCTTACTGGATTAGAACGTGCTACTCCTCCTGTTATAACATGTTGATGTCTCTAAATTGGATATGAAAAGAAGAAGAACAGAAAGGATTTTTTTTTTTCCTTCTATGAGGAAGAGGGCAGTTTATCAGAATTACCCAACAGTGTCTCTGACCTAGGTATGAGGACATACCTGGCTCGTCCAATCTTTACTGGAAAGTCCAGGCCTCCTAGGAGCCCGTTGGGTCCAGCTGCAGCAGAACCTGGCTCTGGATTGGCAACATTAATCTGCTTTGTTTCATCTGTGATATCACAAAGCTCAGCTGGATGATCTGACAGAAAGTACAAACCACAGCCTGAGCCTGAGAATAATTGGGAGGAATCCCCTGCTGTCACACGCTGGGAATCAGAGGGGCATATCCTGCCCTGGCAGAGCCCTGAGGCTCTAAAAGCAACATGTTCCCTATTGGAAGCATGTATTCTGCAAGGATTTGTTTCCAGGCAGCACTACAGCCTCCTCTTCTGGCACCAGGGGACTGCTGCTTCTATCAGGATTTCTGGCATCACCAAAGGTGGAAGGGAACAGGACCAACCATGCTTCCCTGAGTAAGGAGGGCCTTCCCGGCAGCATCTTGGTGAGAACACACACACTGAGCACCCTAGCCTGGTGCTGAATAGGTGAAGGGTGGGTGGCCAGAAGGACAGATTTTGTGTGTGTGTGTGTGTGTGTGTGTGTGTGTGTGTGAAATATAACTCAATGCTTCATCTCCACTGCCTACATTACATTCACACTTTGAATCTGACAGCCTGTGGGTTTGGGCTGGATTTGCAGTTTTATTAGGCATTGCAGCAAATGAACAGGCTTTTCTTTTCCTTTTTTTTTTTTTTTTAAATCCCAGCTTTCCCTAGCTACTGTTAAAATGTTCAGGCTTTTCTTTTCTTTAACCACCCCCCCACACACACTTTTTAAAGTGGTGAAATACGGTACAATGACTGAAAAGATCAGAGAATAAATGTACAGTGTAATGAAGGGAGCACCCAAGTAACCATCACTCTGTCAAGGATAGACCATTTCTAGCTCCCAGAACACATCCCTCCTCCATATGCCCCTTCCCAGTCACACCCCACTGCTGATTTTAACGTAATTGTGTCCTTGCTTCTCTTTATACTTTTGCCATCTAACTATTCATCTAGAAACACTATAATTTAGTTTTGTGTGTTTTGAAATTCATATAAATGAGATCATATAGCATATATTTCACTTCTGGGGTTTTCACCCATTATTATGCCTGTCAGATGTATTCATGTGGTTACATGGAGCTGTAGCTTGTCCATTTTCATTGATATATATTATTCTATTGTTAGAACACCCAGCAATGTATTAATTCTATTGTTGCTGGACATTTGAGCTGTTTTTAGTTTTTGGCTTCTATCGATAATGCTACTGAGAACCTTCTTATACAGGTCTCCTGGCGCACAAGCTCTTCTTAAAAGGAAAGCTGTGATTCTGCTTTATGTAGCTGGGGACAGGAGGCTTTTGGTAATGCTGAGAGGCAGGGTTCTAACTGTGTATTCAGGATGGTGCTCCAGTCCATGTCTTGCTCACCACTGGGTGTGTGGATGAAACTAGAGGTCACTCATTAAAATTCTCCCTAAAAATCAAGGCAGAAAGAAGCAAGAACTTTCTGGGCAGGATAAAGAGAACAACTTGAAAGGATGCTGAACAGAAGATCAAAGAGCCCTTCATGCTGCTGGCTTTTGATGTTAGTGTAACTGCACACATTGCGGTAATTAATTAACTTATCTTCAGAGCTTACTTCATTCCCCCACCCACCGTCTCTTCATCAGCAACCCTCCACTCAGGGCCAGCACTATCATCATTAACAAGTTCTGGGACTTGGAGTGAGGGTGTCTTTGGCTGCCGCAGGCACTCAGCACTGCTGGAATAGCTCTGGGGAAGAGCTTTGAAGCCCACTTACAGAGGCTAGAGAATTAGAGAAAGTTGGAACTGGAAGTCCTCTTAGAGATCATCATAGGCAGATTCTGTGGCTGTTTACGCCTGGTTAGGAAAAGTGGAGTTTCAATGGAAAATAAATGGTGTTTGTTTTCATTCCATGTAGTTGGTAGCCAGGGCATGTTCAAGGAAGAATCCTCATTCTTCTCCTATTCACAATCCCGTTTGTCTTTCTCAGCCTCATGCCTCTTGTTTCAGAAATTAATTTGTCTGTTCTTCTAGCTTTGAGGAATAGATATATATATCCCTCCAGTGAGCTTTTGACAGAGGTGCCAATACAGCCCTAAAGGTAACAAAGGGACAGCAGAGGACTGAGGGGTAGGAAAAAGAAACGTGGAATAAACTGGTGTCAAGACAGATAAAACTAATCTGTGATGATAGAAGAGAAGAGTGGCATCAAATGAGGAGGGACACAAGGGAATGTTTGGGGGATCGAGAATATTTTAAATCTTGATCTCAGTGGTGGTTACATGAATAAATTCATCTGCACTTTGATTTGTTAACTTCACTAAATGTAAGTTATACATTTAAAAAAAAGGCTGTCAGGGAGCTTTTGCTTACACTGGCCATCTGTGCTTCTGTCCCCAACTTCCTCCTTTATACTACAAATGTCACAGGTATTATATACACATGTGATATAAACCCCACGATTATAATGCTATAATTTTTGCTTCAGACAGTGATATGCATTTTTTAAAAACAAGAAAGATTATTTTTTTGTATTTACTCACATATTTATCATTTGTGAAGATCATTTTGGGAGATTCAAGTTTCCATCTGTTGTCATTTCCCTTCAGCCTGAAAACTTTCTTAAGCATTTCTTGTAGTACAAACAACAAACATTCTTAGTTTTCATTTATATGAAAATGTCTTTATTCTGCTTTCAGTCCTGAAGGATATTTTTACTAGATATAGAATCCTAGTTCTGGGTTTTTAAATTTTCCTTCAGAACTTTAAAAATATTGTTCCACTCTCTTTTGGCTTTCATTTTTTTTTTCATTCCAATGAGAAGTCAGCCATCATTTGTATCATTGTTTTTTTGTGTATAATGTGTTGCTTTACTCTGATGCTTTCAAGAGTTTCTTTTTATCTTTGGGTTTCAGCATTTTGGCTAATATGTACATAGGTATAATTTTCTTTTTATTTATCTTGCTTGGGGTTCACTGAGATTCTTAACTCTATAATGTATATCTTTTACCAAATTTGATATTGTTTTGGTCATTATCTTTTCCAGAGTTTTTAATGCTCCATTCCTTCTCTTTTATCTCTCCTGCAAGGCCCTGAAGCTCTCCTCTTTACTTTTTTAATTGTTTTTCTCTCTGTTTTTAGACTGAATAATTCTCTTAATCTATCTTCACATTTACTCTTTCTTTTGTCATTTCCTGTCTATTAAGCCTACCAGTGATTTTTAATTTCAGATATTATATTTTTTAATTCTAGTGTTTTCAGTTGGTTAACACTTTTGTTTCTCTGCTATGATTTTCTATCTGCTCATTCTTTATAAGTATATTTAATGTATGTATTTGAATGTAACTATAATGGCTGCTTTAAAACTTTTGTTAATTCCAACATAGATGTCATCTTGGGGTTGGTTTTCATCGATTGTCATTTTTCTTATATATGAGTTGTATTCCTGTTTCTTCTTATGTCTTGTACTTTTGGGTTGTGTTGTACACATTGTGAATGATACATTGTAGAGACTCTGGATTCTGTTATGTTACTCTGAAGAGTATTGCTTTTGTGTTTTAGCACACAATTAATCTGGTTGATTTCAAATTCTAAATTCTTTTTCCTTGTGGTGGAAATCTCTGTTTAGTTCTTTTAGCCTTAGCTGGGCTTTTTGGCATCTACCCAAAATATGCTTAGTTTAAGATTGGCTAAAGATTTGGGCAGCATTCATACGTAGAATTTGTGGCTCCCCTCAGTGACTCTCTCCTTTCCAGTATTTCTTTCTTCACTTTCCTGCTAGGGTTGCCCTGAATTTTGTCTTCTCATTCCTTAGCTAGTAAGATTTCTAGGCAAAGTTTATCCATCTTCTTGTGGCATCAATTGAGATTGCTCTCAGATAAAAAAAACATAAAAAAATTGGCAATTATCCACTGCTGCAGTCTTCCTCTAAATATTGACCACCTCCAGGTTTTGCCTGCTTTTGGCCACTCTCAAATGGCTTTATATTTCTGTGTGTATGTGTGTGTATGTGTGCGTGTGTTCTATCCAGAGTTTATAATTGCTACTTTGGGAGGATTGGTCTAATATGAGCCACCCTGCTATTACTATTACAGAAATGGAAACTTGTCATTTAATCTTGTCTAATGATCTTATAGCCTGATTTATTATTTGTTTTATTAAAATAATGCGATAAAGACACTGATAATAAATGCTTAGTTCAGCATCAGAAATGCTTCCAGTGTTCAAAAAATATTCAATTGTCATAATAAAAGCACAGTTATTTTAAAATCCTGATTTTAATAAATGTGCTCTAGTTACAAAGATCTAAGGGTAATATTTCTTTGAAAATTGGATATTTTCCACAGACAAGAAACCTTAGAAAACTGAAAAATTTCAAGAATCTTTTTCTAGTTATATTTTTCTATTTCCATGGAAAAATGGAAACTCTTCTTATTTTGCCTACTTCTAAACTTCATCCTCCAGAATCTTCTTTATATTAATTTGTTCAAAGTGTAGGTGCTGACATAGATTTTAAAGTTTGTAGAAAACTGTGGTAAAAGAGTAGAGTTGAGTGGAAAAAATAGAGAATTTTCATTACTTTGTGACATGATCTTGGAAGGATTCTCCTTGTCTGTATTTTTGGTGCAGACCAGAAATAAAATGTTTAAGAATTTAAAAAAAAAAATCCAATTCTGGCTTTCTTCACATTATGTAACATAACCCTGTAAAAACTGTAATGTTTTCTTTGGTCAATCTGTCATTCCCATTTGATTGATTAGCATTTAGGTCCTCATGGAACACTATTGTTAGTGCAATTGTTGGGATATAGGGAAAGAAGAGGCTAAAATACTTAATGACTCTGCTCAGCAATGAATCTTGATGTGCTAAGGCTCCCCCAATTTTTCTGTATTTTAAAATATATTATATAAAATGAGTATGGTCCTGGTATTTTAACTGTGGTTAAATTTGCTTGGATGACAAAGATTTGTGGGCAACTGTAGACTTACATCCTGCCAAACCACTGACCCAAAAGCTAGAAGTTGTGTACTTCAAATTATGAGAAGCATCTAATAAAAATGGGAATCTTTGGCTTTGTGAATGTGAATCTTTTGGTTTTGTGAAAATAAAAATTATAAATAAACATTTTATTATTTGAACTAAACATAAAAGGTTTTTTTTTTTTTTTTTTTTTTTTTTTTTTTGAGACAGGGTCTTTCTCTGTTGCCTGGGCTACTAGAGTGCAATGGCCTCATCATAGCTCACTGTAGCCTCCAACTCCTGGGTTCAAGTGATCCTCCTGCCTTAGCCTCCCCAGTAGCTGGGACTACAAGGCACGTACCATCATGCCCGGCTAATTTTTTTTATTTTTTGTAGAGATGGGATCTCAGTATTGCCCAAGTTGGTCTCGGACTTCTAGCTCAAGTGATCTTTCCACCTTGGCCTCAGAAAGTGCTGGGATTACAGGTATGAGCCACCATGTACATGAAAGTTTTAATTGGTTCATCAGTGTGTGCTTTGTTTAGCTGCTGATTAAAACTTTTTTTCCAAAATATTGTTCTGGTTTATGTAATTTTGGATTGATGTTTTGTTGCATTTCCTCAATAAAGTAAACCCAGGGCTTCTAGATTTTAGTTGTTTGTTTGGATATTTTAGAATGAAGAGGAATCTAAATATTTCCTCATAAAGCTTATGGGAAAAAATTTTAGAATAAAAAATAATTGAAGAAAAGGATGTTCTTCAAATTAAGTGGTCATAACTTGCCAAATAACTGAGTTATTTCCTGGTTCTTTATCATGGCATGTTGGGGCCCAGAACCTGGGTCAAGGTTTGGCAGGATGTGGTGGGAATAGGACCTGGATAAAATTATTAGTTGCCACATAAGGTAATGTACTATCCTTCTGTATTGCCTCTTGTAAAAGATATTTTTTGTTTGTGGTCACCCAGTATATGTTCAAGGAAATGCTCTTCTGTTTCATTTTATAAGAAAATACTGGTATTGGGTAAAGAAAATTAAATAACTTACATATTTTTTATTCTCAACAAAAGAGATGAAATGAAGGCAAAGAGAGTTGCAGGTAAGCTAGAGAGCAGTGGTGAGGGCCTCATTTTCTTAACTACCTCTTATTTTATATGAGATTTGATGGGACTCCAAGAGCTACACAAGAAATTTTAACCACCCTCTTCCTCATTTCCTCATTTTCTGTCAATTTGGAATAGAGGAAGATGAAATTTAGATAGCATAGAATTGGATTTGCTAGTAACCAATCAGAAAGGTTTGTTGTTGTTGTTATTGTTTTTAACCAAATAAGAAACTTTACTTAAGCCTTCAAGAGCAAATATTTACTTATTTATGTATTTTTTTGAGACAGAGTCTCACCCTGTCACCCAGTCTAGAGTGCCGTGGTAGCCTAGCTCACAGCAACCTGAAACTCCTGGGCTTAAGCGATTCTCCTGCCTTAGCCTCCTGAGCAGCTGGGACTACAGGCATGCGCCACCACGCACGGCTAATTTTTTGTTTCTATTTTTAGTTGCTTGGTTAATTTTTGCTACTTTTAGTAGAGATGGGATCTTGTTCTTACTCAGGCTGGCCTCAAACTCCTGATCTCAAGCAATCCTTCTGCCTTGGCCTCCCAGAGTGCTAGGATTACAGGTGTGAGCCACCGTGCCCGGCCAACAAATATTTAGATAAAGGTATAAAACAAAAGTTTGGAACTAGATCTAGTATTATAATTAGCTCAAATATACTTTAATTTTTCCAGTCATCCCCACTGAAAGGCATTCTCCAGAACATCTCAGTGAGATCAATCACTTTCTAAGCCAGCCATGTGGGCAGACGGTGGCCTCAGATTTGCTCCTCAAGCCACCCCCAGAGCACTGTGTTCCCAACAGCCGTTTTCGTGATGTAGTTACTTGGCATATTTTCCTGTGGGGTAGGAACACCTAGGAAACAAGACACAAGTCATCACTTTTAGGACTAATTCTCCAGGCATAAAGAAAGTTTCATCTTCAGTGGCTATGAGCATAGATATGCTAAGTAATAAAAAATAATAAAAACAGCTAACATTTTGAACACTCTCTGTGTGTCAGGCATCATGTTAACCATTTTACTATACTGTCTCATTCAATCCTCGCACCCTACCAGTAAGTATCATTATTATGCCTATTTAAAAATGGGGAGGTAATTGCTTAAAGGAGTTGCCAGGTAATTTTTAGAGGAGCTGGCTTTACTTCCTGATCTACCCTTCTGCAAAGCTCTTTTCAGTAACTTCCGTATCCTGTTTATTTATCAATCTAATTTATTAAATTCAATTGATTCATAGATTAATGAAATTAATCAAAATAACATGATTAATGTAGCAAGATAAACTGGATGAGTCAGTTTATATGGAAACAGAAAGAAGCTACTCCTATAATACCAGGTTACTTTGTTTAATTTAAATGTCTACTTAGATGCAGGTGGTAGGCAATCACTAGTTTAGCGGTTCTCAATAGTGTAGTCTGGAAACCCTTAGAGAAAGACTCTTTTGGGAACATATGTGGTCAAACCCATTTTCATAATAGGATACATATTATTTATTTCTTTTTTTCTCATCTCTCAAGAGTGTACAGTGGAGATTTCCAGAGGGTACGTGATGTGTGATATCACAGCAGATTAAAAGCAGAAGGAGATGTGAGAATATATCTGTAGTCTATTAAGCTAGATATTAAAAGAGATTTATGAAAATTTAAAACAGTGCCACTCTTCTCATCAAATATTTTTTGTTTTGGAAAATATAATTATTTTTAAACAAATATATATTATTTAATGGGTTTATTATTTTTGTTTTAAAATGAATTTAAAAATATTTAAAATTTTTTTAGTTTTAATGTTTAATATAGTAAATATCAATAGCTATAACCCACATAAAGAGGGAATGGGCACGCTTGGAGCTCTGACTTGGGGGGATAGGCGGTACATGGGCAACGTATGTAACCTGAACTTTTTTTTTTTTTTTTTGGAGACAGAGTCTCTCTTTGTTGCCCGGGCTAGAGTGAGTGCCGTGGCATCAGTCTAGCTCACAGCAACCTCAAACTCCTGGACTTAAGCGATCCTACTGCCTCAGCCTCCCGAGTAGCTGGGACTACAGGCATGCGCCACCATTACTGGCTAATTTTTTGTATATATATATTTTAGTTGTCCATATAATTTCTTTCTATTTTTAGTAGAGACAGGGTCTCACTCTTGCTCAGGCTGGTCTCGAACTCCTGACCTCGAGCGATCCACCCGCCTCGGCCTCCCAGAGTGCTAGGGTTACAGGCGTGAGCCACCGCGCCCGGCCTGTAACCTGAACTTTTGTACCCTCATGATAAGCTAAAATAAAAAAAAAAAAAAAAAAGAAAAGAAAAGCTTATTGGGATCATTTATTTTTAAGAAGGTGAGTGCTCTTTGAGACCAAAAAGTTTGAGAACTGCTCTTCTGGTCTTACTTAAAATTTAGATGGAGATGAATGCTAGGTTTAACTGTTAAACATATTATTCTCCCCTTTCTTTCTATTGCTTTCCACCAGAGGCACTTGTAACTTATTGCATCTTGTAAGATGTATTTCTAGTGCGAGGTGGCTGTGGAATCTCTGTACACATTTTCCTGGTGTAGCAGACACTTTTTGGATGATCTTCCCAGCTCACCATGCCTCTCACCGTGACAGGGCCTTGGTGGCCATGTTTGTGCTATGGATACCAACCTCCTGTTGCTGTTGGTTGGAGCAGGGTAACCATGGTAAGCCAATTCGATTTTCACTCCTAGGAATTTGGTGCTGGGATTCAGTGATATCTGGTAACTCTTTCTTTATCACTGGAACTGAGGTGGTAAAAACTCAAGCAGTAGAGGAGCTCCTAGAGAAAGATGGTCTGGAAAGAGAGAAAGAAGAAGCAGGTGAACTGAGAGAAACAAGGAGGGCAAACGGAAGGGGAATGCTGTTTGTGTTCCCAGTGGCTTTCCAGGTCTTGGTTCTAGACTCTTCTGAAGCTTGGCTGCTTTCATGGCTCTGGATTTTGTGAATTACTGCTGCAATCTTAGAATAAATTTCCCCTTTCAATTAAGCTAGCTTAAGTTGATTTCTGTTATTGTCAACCAAACAGATCTTAACTAAAACACTCAATTTCTGAAAAGCTGCAATTCTTGTAGAGGCTGGACATATTACTCTTATTAAAGGTACAATTGAAAGTATCTTAGAAAAAATGGAAAATAATTTGTTATAAGAGAAGGAACAGGAACACTAATAAGGAGATAGATCAAGTCATCCCTATTTGAAATTTTAGCATGTTGATAGACATCACTGGCTTCAGAAGAACAAGCAAAACTTGATAGATGGGCAATCTGCCAATGAAATACAGATCTTTTATTGCCTTACTCATTTATTAATACATAGAGTCACTGCTCTGTTGAACTGGAGTGTGGGTATGTGAGAGCAAATCATAGACAGATATTCTGGTCTAACCACTTTGTTTTAGTATTACCATGCTAGTTTTTACTGAACTCTAGGGCCACATCTGTCATGTTCACCATTATATCCCTAAGGACTTAGAACAGTGTCTGGAAGAGCACAGAAACTCAATAAATATTTGCTGAACAAATAAATGATTGTTTTAAATAGTCATAGAGGAGGTTCACTAGATAAAATATTGTGTAAGTTAAAATATTATTAAAATTTTATTTTGAGTTTTATTTGTAAAGTTCAAATTTGCAGTGCAATTTTCACTGAGATATAACAATTTTTTTTCTCATTAGAAGCTCTTTCTTAGTCTTCTCTCTCATATTCTCTCTCTCACTCATACAACATCTAGAGTGTTGTTGTTAGAAGTAGTATCATCCTCTTTCTTGTCTCAGACCAATCCTTACAAAGTCTCCTTTTATAATCCCTGGGTTCCATGTAGTCTCCTAGTGATAAAATGCCATCATGGTTTCCATGTGGAGTGGCCGGAAATTAAGGCAGAAGGAACAATTGAGACCAGATGATGGAGAGATCTGAGGTGCTGGTTGAAGAGTTTAGGCTTTATCTTGTGAACTTTAGAATGCTTTAGATGAGTATTATAAGTTTTTCTTACCTAAATAAATGTAGCTTTTAGGAAGATTAATAAGTTCTCAATGTGAAGAATGAATTGGAAACCAAGAACCAGTGGCCGAGGAGGCCAAGAAGGGTCTATTGCTATAGTCTGGATATGAAGTGATAAAGACACTGAATAGTTTCTAGTGACTATGACTGTTGGGGTGGTTGGGGACTCCTCATGTATCTTTAGATTACAGAAGGAGAGGCAGTACTATGCTTCTGTCTGCTCAAGACCACTGTGGTCTAAGCACAATTCAGGCAGGAAATGTAAGTAGGACTGAGAAGTTGATGTAATAAGTTTCTGCATTTGTAAGGGTTTCATGCCTCCATGCCATCAGTGCTGTTACTCCATGTAGCTGGAATGCCATTATCCTCATTCTCCCCCAATTGAAATGCTCCTCATCCTTCAGGTCCATTTCCTCTCTGTCACTTTCCCTAATTTGCTAATTAGAATCAAGATCTTCTCCCTCTGGCTTTCCAGAGAAATAACTGGAATAACTTTCTCTAGCAGGCACTTACTCCACTATGCCTTGTATAATGCCTGTCTTCCACTAGAATGTGGGCTGCTAGAAGAAAGGGATCATGAAGGACCCAGCTTTGTGTGCCTCATAGTGTCTGATCAATGGTTTTGTTCTTAGATGAGGATGAATCTTGTATGGGCGTATACTGTGAGGCATGGTTTTAAAATAAAGGAAGAGTTTTGTCTATATTCTTGGTAGCTGAGAAATCATTAGATAAGGTATCTTGTTTTTGCACAGTGGCCATAACATTGCAAAAATGTAAATTATTTTAGTTAAAAGTGTGAAAATCATACACTCTGTGTTCACACCTACCAGTTTCCAACCTGCTGGGCAGCCTTGAATGACTTGCATGGCTGTTTTCTTTTCTGAATGTTAACTAAACACCAAGATTATAGGGTAAACTTTTAAGTGACTGCTTCAGAGCTGAATCCCACCTATTCAAGTTCTCTGCTTCTTTGGGAGATTAAATGACATGTAATTTAACTGTGTGAGACTAGTATGGCTTACAGTAAATGGTGTGCATGATTTGGAAAGGTTCATTAGTCAGATCTAACGACTTGACTACACCCTTTAAAGCATGAGTGATTAGGACTCATTCGGTGAAATGAATTGGTACATAGGAGTGGGTTCATGACTCAGATGGCATAAACGCCTTTTACAAGTTTTTAGCAGAGGAAAAGGAGCAACAGAGGTAATGACTCTGGACTTAGGTTTACATAGTCTTTCAACCAACTATTGTGCCTTAAAGCACTTTGCTCCTCCAACACAATTACTGCCATTTAAATACACCTCCTGCCCCTTCTGGGTGGAGTGGAAATGAATGCAGAGCGCAATATGAGGTTGGGTACACAGCAGAGGCCCATTGCTGTACTTGTTTGTCTCTTGGATTCAGAGATCCTAACTCTTTCATATAAAATGAGGAAAATGACATTGTGTAACACTATTCAATTATATTCAAACTTATTTCTTGGGGGTTGACAAAATATGAAACAGAAAAGACTCTTAAATTTCAAGGCTGAGACTAGAACACCCTGGTGATTAGAGGCAGAGACTACCTTCTCTCTGGAGTTCAAAATTTCCTCCTACCCCAAGGGAAGGGAGGGGAGGGGAGGTTCTACTTTCTGTATCTCCTGCCTTCTATGGAAGGCTTGGGTTTCTTCCTTTGTTCTAAAATCTGGGATGTTGTGGGAAGCAGGCTGCATTTGAGCCCAGTAAATCCCATTGCAGATTGTTTTTTGGAAGCAGTTAATGTCTGGTGATCTCAACCATCTCACTATCATAAACACTATGGTTGTGGGCAGTTGGGTCTTCTGTGGAAACAGAATAGGAGGTCAAGGGAACAGATGTCCACCTTATCTCTGCAATTTGGCAAAGGCAGTGGTGTCTTCTAGTGAAGTGATCCCCAGCTGGTTTCATGGAGGACAATTTTTCCATGGACGGGTGTGGTGTGGTGGAGATGGATGGTGGGGTGGGGTGTGGGTGGTGGAGCTCTGCAGCCTGGTCCCTAACAGGCTGTGGACTGATACTGGTCTGTGGCCTGGGGGTTGGGGACCGCAGTTCTAGTGAGAAGACCCTCAACATTCATTTGTTTTTTTTCAGCCTAAGCACCATTTTGTCCTCAGTTTAACAGAACAAATGGAATAACTGCTGCTGGTTTTGAACAGCCATTACTGTGGGAATTCTTATTTAAAGTATACTCAAATTATTTTTTACAGCTTTATTGAAATATATTAAATGATTTACAAATAATTGTATATATTTAAGGTATACAATGTGATGATTTGATATGCATATATGTTGTGAAATGGTTATCACACTCTAGTAAATTAATATCACCTCACCTAGTTGCCACTTTTTAATGTGTGATGAGAATACTTAAGATCTCTTTTATAACAGAAAATCTTAAGTATACAGTGAAGTGTTATTAACTATAGTCACCATGCTGTATATTAAATCCCCAGAACGTAGTCATCTTATGACTGAAAGTTTGTACTCTCTGATATACTCAAATTATTTATTCAAGAATGCCATAAATTAATTAGTGAAAGACATTAAAAATATCATCATTATCTTATTCTAAACATTATTAGTTCATCTATTCATGCATGTGTTCATTCAAGAAATATTTATTGAGGGCTTACTATTACTCAAAACTGTTCTAGGGCCTGGGGATAAGCCAAGAACACGTAAGGATTTAGGCCCATGTGAACCTTGACACGCACAGATCATAAATCAAAGGCAGATGAGTGATAGTCTTGTCTGACTTCTCATTTTACAAATGAGGAGTGTGAGGCTGCCCGTCCTTTGGGAATTGTAGTTATAGGTAAGAAACATTTAGGTGGGCAGCATGTGGAGTGTGGTGGGGAATCCAGCCAATGATGAAGTACAGGAGTCAAGGTACATTTGAAGACTCATTTCCTTTAGACTTAGTCAAGTTTGGAATAGATAGGAAGCATCTCCTCATACTTGGAATGCCACCAAATCCTTGTTCAAAGCAAAGCAAATTATATATTGGTGTTAATACTAATGCTCAAATGATATTTGAATAGTATCTATTAAGTGGTTATTATAGAAATATAGCGAAGTGCTTTCACCTATATTATCTTATTTAATTGTGCAACTATCCTATGGAATTATAATCCTCATTTTGCAGATGGGGCAACTGAATGTAAGAGACTTTAAGTAATCTGGCAATCAGTTATGGAGCCATGACTTGGAGACAGAGTTTCTGATGCTAAGTCCTGTGCCGTTTGTACTGCATTCTGTGGTGTAGTACTCCTACCAGCCAGGCGTTGATTACTGGGGGCCTATTACATGCCTGGCACTATGCTAGGCACTATAACAACACAGATTAAAAAAATGGAACTTCCATTTCAATGACCTGAGAATTATAATCCAGTGTGATAAATGCTATGGCATAGATATGTCCAGGGAGCAGGGGGCTCAGAGTAGGCTCAGTGCCTTGGTCCGGAAGTGGTCAGAGAAAACTTCTGGAAGGAAGTGTTGCCTGGAGCTGTTGCCAAGTAGGAAATAGCCAGGTAAGGAATGAGTGAGTGCAGGATATCCCTGGCAGAGAGACCAGCATGGGCAAAGGCACAGGGTTTTGAGCAAGCACAGTACAATTAGGGAACTGTGAATAGGCTGACAGAAGGGAAGCTCAGGGCATGAAGAAGATCGATGCAGAATTGATTTCTAGTGAGTGGACTGTTGAAGACCTTGCTTTCAAGTTAGTATAATGGTCAAAATAGATTTCATTCTACAGAAAGATTTTTTTCACAGCAACACAGCTGCCCTCAGCTCAGAGTTTGAGATCGCTGATTTTCTGGTGCCTCTGAAGAATGTGTCCAAGAGTGTCTGGTTGATAAGATTCCCCAGTAGGATAAAAAAAACTTCATGCTAGAATCATCAACAATCAATTGTTCTCAGAGCCATAGATCCCTTCCGGGGCTTCTCTGATCTTCTTGTGGAAAGTTTTGCTTTGGAGTTGCAGGAAAGACTGAACCCTCTGTGAAGTGGCAGCAAGCTGATTTCTAACAGAAAGTTTATGATCAATGACTTGTTGACACATATGTCTTCAAAGCAACATTTGTTTGTTTGATGTTTTCTATTATTCAGCATGGGCTGTTCTTTTTAGATTCACAGTATCCAAATGTATTCTAAAGTATGCACTTTAGATTGAACATTTCAAACCTTCTAAGACAGTGGGGGATACTGAATCCTTATATCCACCCAGGAGGATAAGTCAGACTGTGAAAACTGGCTTGGCCTGCATTTGAAAAACTCCATCAGACTTAGCCATAGCAGGGAAAGCATTAAGCTGATTTTGGTTTTCTGATTTTAGTTTTAGGAATCCTCAGTTGGCCTTGTTATACTTTATTGATTTTTTTCTGTTTTTCAAAATATTATGGGCGTACAAATGTTTTTGGTTACATAGATCGCTTTTGTTATGCTTGAGTCAGGGTTATAAGTGTGCCCATCACTCAGATAGTGTTCATCGTATCTGCTAGGTAGGTTTTCACCCATATCCTCCTCCCCCTCCCCCTTGCTTGATTTCACTGAGTTTTATTTCCCTCTGTGCACATTTGTGCTCACTGGTTAGTTCCAATTTAATAGCAAGTACACGTGGTGTTTGTTTTTCCATTCCTTAGATACTTCACTTAGGATAATGGTCTCCAGTTCCATCCAAATTGTTGCAAAAGGCCTTAATTCATCCTTCTTAATGGCTGCACAGTATTCCATAGTATACATATACCACATTTTGTTAATCCACTCATGAATTGATGGGCCCTTGGGTTGATTCCACATCTTTGCAATTGTGAATTGTGTTGCAATAAACATTCAAGTGCTGGTGTCTTTTTGATAAAGTGACTTCTTTTCCTTTGGGTAAATACCCAGTAGTGGGATTACTAGATGAAGTGGCAGGTCTACTTTTAGTTCTTTGAGGAATGTCCATATTGTTTTCCATAGAGGTTGTACTAATTTGCAGTCCCACCAATAGTGTATAAGCATTCCATTCTCTCTGCATCCATGCCATCATCTATTATTTTTGGACTTTTTAATAAAAGCCATTCTAAACGGGATAAGGTGATATTTCTTTGTGGTTTTAATTTGCATTTCCCTGATGATTAGTGACGCTGAGCATTTTTTCATATGTTTATTGGCCATTTGTCTATATTCTTTTGAAAAGCTTCTGTTCATCTCTTTTGCCCACCTTTTAATGGAGTTGTTTGTTTTTTTTCTTGCTGATTTGCTTGAGTTCTTTATAGATTCTGGTTATTAGCCCTTTATTGGATGTATAGATTGCAAATATTTTCTCCCATTCTTTAGGTTGTCTATGTGCTCTGTTGATTATTTTCTTAGCTGTGCAGAAGCTTTTTAATTTAATTAAGCTTCATTTGTTTATTTTAGCTGTTGCTGTGATTGCCATTGTGGTCTTCTTCTTAAATTCTTTGCCTAGGCCAATATTTACAAGAGTTTTTTCAACATTTTCATCTAGCATTCTTATGATTCCATGCCTTACATGTACGTCTTTTATCCATCTTGAATTAGTTTTTGTGAGTGGTGAGAGATATGAATTCTGTTTAAATCTTCTGTATGTGGCTATCCAGTTCTCCCAGCATTATTTATCAGGAAAGAGGAGGTTAAACTATGACTGTTTACTGAAGATATGATCTTATATCTAGAAAACCCCAAAGGCTCCTCCAAGAGACTCCTGGAATTGATAAATAACTTCAGCAAAGCCTTGGGTTACAAAATCAATGTACACTAATCAGTAGCATTCATATACACCAATAACTGTCAAGCTGAGAGTTAAATCAAAACCTTTATACCATTCACAATAGCCACAAAGAAAATAAAATACCTAGGAATATACTTAACCAAGGAGGTGAAAGATCTTTACAAAGAGAACTATGAAACACTGAGGAAAGAAATCGCAGATGACACAAACAAATGGAAAAACATATCATGCTCATGGATTGGTAGAATCAATACTGTTAAAATGTCCACACTACCCAAAGTGATTTACAGATTCAATGCAATCCCCATCAAAATACCAATGTCATGTTTCACAGATCTAGAAAAAATAATTCTATGCATCATTTGGAACCAGAAGTGAGCCTGAATAGTCAAAGCAATCTTAAGCTAAAAGAAAAAATCTGGAGGAATCACATTACTTGAGGTCAAACTATACTCCAAGGCTGGAGTAACCAAAGCAGCATGATATTGGCACAAAAATAGAGACATAGACCAATGGAACAGAACAGAGAATCCAGATATAAAACCATCCACATATAGCCAACTGATCTTTGACAAGGCAGACAACATTATATACTGGGGAAAAGAAGTCCTGGTTATACTTTAATTTGTGAAGCAAAGTCTCTTTTCCTTTTCACCAAATATTGGCATTGTACTTCTAACATAAAGCCTTCATATGTGATCCCTGCCTCAGCCAGATGTTGGGTACATGAGTAAAAAGCTCTGTTAGGAAAGGATTAAAACCTATGTTAGCACTGACCCACACCCTTTCTCTCAGACTCTTTTGGTTGTGTTGAGAGGCAGAAAACATGTAGAGCATAAAATGTAGAAGCTATCAGAGCTTCTCAGGAAGTTTAGAGGAAGACTAAGATGTCTTCAGGGACATCTACTTCTTTCCTTTTGTGACCCATGGAGGCACTTGCCTCACAGATCTTCACAGACAATAACTTATCCAATGGATGCCAAGGTAAATCATCTTAATTGGTCCTACTCATGGAGGAAAGTAGGTTTAGCTGTTCCTATTAAGGCCTCTTTCTTGTATTTCTGATACTTTCATTGAGTAACTATAGGGACTACATATATAGGCAAATGTACTCTGAGTTTTAAATTGTCTTTCTGCTACAGAGTTGCATAATCCTAGAAGTGATCCTTTAAACTCTTATTGCCTAGATTATCTCAACTGAAAGATGAAGATAAGATATGAGTCACTTTACAAGATTAATACAAAAAGGTTGTAACAAAAGTCATTCTTTAGGTAAGGGACATTCTTGGAGACCTTAACAACTTTCCTATTAGTCCTGCATTCTTTTATTACCAAGGCTCTGTCTCCTTTATCTTTTTGACCTCGAAGCATTTATTGAATGTATCAGCTAGGATTAGGTTAGCCTGCATATGACAGTAAAACCTCAAATAACAGAAGATTAAACAAGACAGGATTTCATTTCTCTCTTATGTAAATGAAGTCTCAAAGTAGGCAGCTAGGCTCCACAGGCATTGGAAACACAGACACTTTCTATCTTTTTGTCCCACTCTTCTAGTCCATGATGTTCATTCTCAAGATCACCTCAGAATCTAAGATGGCTACTAGGAGATCAGGCATCATATCTGTGATGCAGGCCAGAAACAATAGGAAAGGCACAAAGGATTCTACTCTGCTGAGACAATTCCCTGAAATCAGGATTCCAGGAAATCCCAAAAAATTATTCTACTTTATTTAATTTGACAGAACTTAGATATATGACCATACTCAGCTACTGGAAGTCCTGGTACTGTAGCTTTTTAGCTGGCTGCCTTGTCATCCCAAATAAAATAAGAGCTCTGGTACTGAGGAGGAAGGGGAGAAATATGTAGGGATAGGAAACTAGCTCTCTTTACTGTAGTCTACTGCTTTTATACCCAAACATTCATGTGCGCTGTTCTTCCTGTGTATCAAACACACTAAACAGACCTTCAAAGAAATGAGGAATTTAGGATTAAATATATGATTGAGTTGGATTTTGAGGGCAGTAAGAATCCAGTTATTATTCAAGACAGGACATTGACAGTTTTTGTTACCTGTGGTGGAAGAGTTACTTAAATTATCACCTGTGTAAGTCTTTGGGAGTGAGTGCCTATTGCAAGAAATCATTATGGAGAGCACATGGAGAATGTAAGTCCAGTGGCATTAAAGTGTCCTAGAGAACATAAAGAAAGAAAACAACAGGTTCAAGCTTTAAATTCTCAGTTCAATGTATGATCAGAAGACCAAGAAATTTCTAGTATTACCTAGGAGAATCTTTTTTTGTCTTCTGTAGCAAAGGATTTATGTAGCTGAAAGTCATATCCAGAGTCTAATCCTATGAGTTGCTGAATTACAATATACATTGAATTCACAATCTTGCCAGCTCCCTCAAGTAAAGTAGGGAATTGACAAGGAAGAGTGGGACCCCTAGAACTGGAAGGAGGACATTTGGGATGAGCTGATGACTGAGAACCCCAAACTAATAAACTTTACATTAGGTACCAAGTACTACATTGTTCAAGGTTCTTAGTGTAGACAACAGAATCCACAATGGGTAAGAAGGGCATGCCCCAGAAGTTGCACTACTTATCCCATTTGCCATAACCTAGTCATATGACCACACCTAGTTGCAAAGAATTCTGGGAAATGTAGTCTTTAGCTGGATAGTTGTGTGCCCAAATAGAACTTATATGATTATAAAAGGAGAGAATGAATATTGGGAAACAAGGGTGTTCTTTAACTAAGAAGAAGAAGGAAGGAAGAGGATTAAGTTGAGATGAGGAGTTGTGGGGAGGAAGAAAATAAGTTTGGTTTGGGAAGTGTTGAGTTGGAAAGCCTATGGAACTTAGTATGCAATGTTAAGTAAGATGGGTTAGGGAAAGGGAATCTTACCCAGGGAGAGTTTAGAATAAAGAAAGAGGGCTAATATCTAAGGATGAAGTGGAGGAGGAGTCGTCTCCGTAAGAAACTAGGAAAGAGCAGACAGAGAAGTGGAAGAGAATTAGGAGAAGGCACTGTCTCAAGAGTCAAGGAAAAAAGCTTAACAAGGCAGTTATCAAGGGTAACATGCTCTTGAGAGGACAAATATAAAGGAGACTGAGAAAAGGTCATTTGATTTGTCCATTGTTCACTCAGAGTGATGGGGGACTGAAGACAAATTATGGTGGGCTTGGTTGTGGATAGAAGGTGAAGTGAAGTTATGAGGGTAGAGAGGCAGCCAAAAAAGGGCAGCAGAAAAGTTGAAAGAAAGTTTAATTTAGGGATAGGAACCCTTGATCATGTCTATAGGCTGAGGTCATGGATCCAAGGGAGGAGAGATTGAAATGCAGAGAAGAGAGAGGAAACTAATGGTGTGATGTTTGTGGGGTGGACAGGGTGATGTAAAGACACAGTGGGTCATGGAGAGGAGTAGGGCCACCTCTT
Organism: Eulemur rufifrons; assembly: GCF_041146395.1. Lineage (NCBI taxonomy): Eukaryota > Metazoa > Chordata > Mammalia > Primates > Lemuridae > Eulemur > Eulemur rufifrons. The sequence continues at coordinate 45,120,122 of NC_090997.1, forward strand.
TCTCTGGGACAAGAAGGAAGATAACAATTAGTAAAGAAGATGAAGATAACAGTTGGTAAAGGAGATGAAGATACATGGAGAACTTGCAAAGTAATTTGACAAGTCTTTTCAAATGATAATTTTTGCTAATATTTGAATCATAGAACTTGGAGCTGTGCATTTCTAGTGTTTATTAAGCACTCAGATATACATTGGAGACCTAGGTTTAAGAAGCTCAATTTCCCAGCACAAGCTCCAGCTTTGAGCTGAAGATGATCTCTTTTCTTGAAGCTCTGCAAACAGGAGATTTATAAAAGGAGAGGCTGGGAACATTTCAGAGAAAATTCCAGTATGTAAAAAAGAGCAGAAGCAGCAACATGAGTGTTTTTTCAGGAGGCACCTTGGTTTATCAGACTGTAGCAGCTGGCCTCTGGAGGGCTTTGAGTGCCAGGGACTCACTGACCTTGAGGCTCCTCATGGAGACACAGTAAAGAAAAATTGGGACACTCCCAAGAAGTAATCTCAGCAATGGACTAAATTTGTTAAATGGAACTTAAAAAAATTCTGGTGTGGATGGTAAAATCATTATTGGAGGCCATCAGAGAGCTTCCATGACTCATTGTTTAATGATTTCCAGTAGGATTACAGAGGGTTTAAAAGTAAGCTTGAAGCTATTGAGAACAAATAGTGTGCCAAGAATATCAAAGTGGTTTGGATTTTGGACTCTATGAAAACTGTATTGTTAATTTAGAAAAAAAAAATACAAACTGGATTCCTAAAGCTCTGGAAGTCTGCTGTTTTCCTAGTGTTGCTTGTCTTGTGTCAGCAAGATATTTGACATTCAAAGAAATGCTAAGCAGAGAGAGGTAGCTGCCTAAAGATCTTCTTGACCAGATCATCTCAGAAGAGTTTGGCAGAATCAAGAAACAAAACTTGTAGAGATTTGGGTGAGTATGAGTAAGCAGAGGTGAAGGAAAACAAAGTAAGATTAAGGAAAACAACAGGAATGATGGCCCTTTTCCCCAAACCCTAGATGTGTTAGATTTTTTGCAAAAAGGGCCGTCATTATTTTCCTCCCTAAATTCATGACCCTTTGGTATGTAACTTTGTAGATCCTTTCATGAAGAGATAGTGCCTCTTTCCTTGCCTCTTGAATTTGGTTGAACTTGGGACTTGTTTTGGCCAATAGAATGCCAGGGAAGAGAACTAGGCCACTTTTGAGCTTAGGCCTCAAGAGGCCTTGTACACTTCTGTGCTTGCTCTTGGGACCCTGCTGAATCATCTAGGAACAAGTTTGGGCTAGCCTGCTGGATGCTGATGGGCAAGAAATCCCTGTAGCCTCTGCTGACAACCATTTAGCCCCAGAAACAGTCACCCAGCTAAGAAGCAGCATGGATGTGCCCAGACAAGAACAGGAAGATAACCCAGCTGAGCCCAACACAAGTTGCTGACCATTCTGCAGAACTACAAAACAAAATGGCTGTTGTTTTAAGCCACTAAGATTGGGAGTGGTTGTTACATACAGAGAGCTAACTGATACACCACTCTGGGCTGGGGAAGGTGATGAAGTAGGGGAAGAGTGAAGAAGTGAGAGATGGAGATTTGGAAAACATGCCATAATGAATTGTGCTGTGATGTAGATGTGAAAGCAAGATTAAAATTGACTGCAGAACTGAATAGTCATTCCCATAGCTGTCTGTCTCCAGGCTTCTCCCCACCCCCACCTTCTAGTATCAGTAGCCTGCCTTTCTCCAGCACACATAATGAGCTGTATACTATTTGATCAATCTGACACTTCAGGTGGGCATCTGGTTGGGTTTGTCCCAGAGCTAACAAAAAACCAAAAAAAGCTTCTGTAAGAAGCTGGTGGCTCAGTGGCTTAGGTAGTGGTAGGTACTTTTAATTCTTCATCAAAATTTACTTGGGAAATTTCAATTTCTTTTTTCCCAGTCTTCTATCAGAGACTCAATTTAGGCCACTCAAATCCTTCTGAGGCAATTCATGTTTTTTTTTTTTTTTTTTAAATAAACAGGATTTCTCTTATCCCACTGTTCTGCTCAGCATGTCTTATAAAAAATCATTGAGACAATTCTGGAAGCTTAAGGTCCATCTCTCTCCCTTTGCTAACCAGGAGCTTTATAGGAGACAGCTCTGTTGTGAAGTGTTTTCCTACTACTTCATCAGCCAAGGGTTCTGAAGGCTCCTCCCAAGAATGGGGCTCCCTGCTCCTCTTGAAATCCTTATTAGTGGCCATTGTGGGAAATAGAAGCTCTGAGGAGCCTTTCATCCCAGGGCCTCAAAGCTCCAACAAAGCCCTGGCATGCAAGGAGCTGCACTGGCGTTTTCAAAGCACTCTGCCACCACTAATTTGCTAAACTATTATAGGGCTTTGGGAGTTAGATAAGTCTTTGCCCCACTTTTTCTCATTCGAAGATGTTTGTTAAGATAGATGGAGGAGAATATCTGCCTTTCAGAAAGAGCTTTTGTGGGATGAGGCACCAAGGCTTGGTTGGAAGAGTGTGAACTTTAGAGTCAGAAGCCTGGTTCAGGCCTGGCTGCTCCTAATCAGGTGTATAACATTGGGCAAGTTACCCTCTCTGAGATGCAGATTCCTGATGTGAAAGTGAGGACAGATACACCTTAGAGAGTTGTGTGAGATTTTAAAAAATGAGATTAAACCTCTCATTTCCTCCTCCTTTTCTTTTGATATGGGGTTTCTTTTCTCTCTCTTGATAAGGAACCGTCCCTCCATTCCTGACTCGGGCAATCCGTTATCATGGTGTTCGTTGGTTTTCTTGGTTTTCACACACTGTGGTCAGGCCTGGCTTTTGGAACTCAAATAGTGAAGAAATCCTCTCTTTCCAGACTGGAAATCACTCTTACTACTAGAAGCACATAATTTGTCTTGCTTACATTGACAAGTTACACAGTGCTTCTTAACTTTTCCTACAGCATGGCATGTAGAGAAAATGATAATATTTGTAGACAAACTGGGGTAACCAGTGAGGCTGCTAATGGATGGAGCCTTTTCCAGCTGCCCTGAGGACTGGACGTTGTCCAGGGTACACTGCTAATGTGGGCTAGGAAGCTGTGCCTTGTTGGCCATGAGTTGCTTCATTCAGTAGATTTTTATTTATCATTGTACTAGCACTTGTGATATAGTGATGGAAAGAACTCATTCCCTGCCCTCCAGGAGCTGTATTCCCTTAGTATATGTGTTAACATGGAAATGTCAAGGTAGAAAAATATAGTAAAAAGAAATTAGTCTCTGTGGAATCTGTCAATCTTGGATTAAATTCTGGCTTACCCATTTGCTAGCTAATGGGAACCTGAGCAACTTTTAGTTTCTTATTTAGTGAAATGGAGATTACAAGTCTCCCTGCCTGCTTAAAGGTAGAGGAGAGAAGTTTAATGAGAAAATGTTAGTTTTCAACCCTGTTTATTAAGAGGGACATTTATCTGCAAGTGGCCAGTTAGTTCTTCCCAAAATGCCTGAACACAGTCAGAAGGCCTATTGCAATTTTCATATCGACTGTATTGGAATATAAATGGTATATCACCTCAGACTCCAACTCAGAGAAATATTTATGATTACCAACTAGAATCATAATTTGTTCTTCTCATTCACTTACGAATAATGGCCTCATCCTCATTATATGTCAAGATAATGTGCTCAGCTTTGAGAATATCGTAATCTGTGTTAGAGTAGGGGCTCCAGAGATCAGCCAGTCAGCTGGACAAGCAAGAACTAGAACACAGGGGTTCCATTTTCTAGTCTTGTGTTTTCCCCAAGTCATGGTGTGATGCTGTTCATTGCAGGAGATGCAAGGATAAATTAGATATACCCCTGTACTTGTGAGACTTGAGAACCTGACTAAATCAAGGTATTTGAGCAACTTTATTTTGATGAATTAAGTCAGCAGCACTACTCTGGTTACAGAGAGGGTATTTTGGGGGATATATCTCAAGTTAAAACTAATAATTTTATGAATTTAAAATTACTCTAAATATTTCCCTGAATTTTAAAATAAATTAGCTGACTTCCAGTTGCAAATGGCCAGATATTTCTCCCAGGGCTTGGTATTCTTACTGTCCATCTGCTTCTCTCTCTTTCTACACACTCAGACATAAACACAGACACACTTGAGCCACTGATAAAGGTCACATATAAAAAGTTTGCAGTGAGAAGAGGAAAAACAGATAAAATACATGTGTTTTGTTTTTTGGCCTGCTATTTTGAAGGTCATTTCTTTAAGAGAAGGCCACTGCTTTGCTTATAGTCAAAGAATTCCAAAAGTTTTGTATTTTGTTCAAGATATATGTTCAACAAACCCTCTTTCTGTTCTGTTCAAGGCAGAAATTTTATTTATGGTAGCAATTTGCCTCAAGTCACATAAAACTAACAGAAACATAAGTCTTTAATTTACAAGTTGTTCTTTTCTTATCATAGATATTAATTGGCATTTGCTCTTTATATATGAAAACTTGGGACTTTCTCTGTATTTTCATACTCAAAACAAATGAGTTAATATACAGTAACTTCCCTGAGAGCAAATGAGGTGATTTTTCATTTCTTATGCTTTCAGATGAAGTACAATAGCAAGAGACCAGAAGCTGTAGATCTAATCTTTTCTTATAAATTGATGAAGTCTCAAGATAATTCCTAGTTTATAGCAAGAGAACTAATGTTTACATAGAAACAATGTCTTGGTTTTCTCTTCTTTAAAATGTGGACAAGATAATTAAACGTGTTATGTAAGACACTTAAAACAATGTTTGACAGATGTAAGTATCCAATAAATGTTAACTATTAATATTATGAGAAAATATTTTCAAAAGTACAAGTCTCCATACAAATGAAAGATACTATTCTATGGATAACTGCTATTGAGGAAAGGTCTTATACATTTCATAATATTTTATATCATCTTTCAATGATTTTATAACATGAAACTAAGTCATTCTGATCACATTTGAAAAAGAGTTATCTAGTTTCTCAGTCGGTTTCTAAGGACTACCTTCAAGTTTTCGAACACATGATCAGAAATTGTACAAGGAATATATTTGAAACAAGCAGTTGTTAACATGTGTGGCCCATTATCTCAAAAGCACAGGTGTGGAAAAATTAAAGAACCCAAAGTCAGCTTGGTTTCTAAGACTTCTCTTGTCTTTGTCTTATCATCCAGAATGTTCCCCTGCATTAGCCAGAAACCAAGTGCACTGATAAAGGGAAGCAGGTTCCCTGGCACCTATTCAGGCTCGAGACCATAAAGGAAAAAAAAAAAAAAACTCCAATCCAGACAAATTTTAATTATATTTATTTTTAAGTGCATGAGTTTTTCCTGTATGCCTTAGAGGCTAATTCTTGGATTTTAAAAGAATTACAAAAGGTTGAAGCAGGATGGTATTCTCTGTGTGTGTGTGTGTGTAGTGAGTGTGTGTGTGTGTTTAAGGGTGGAGTAGGGGTCCCTGAGGGTATGGAGAGGGACAGAACTCATGGATTTCAGACAGTACCAGCAGGACTGCTTTCCTAGGGCCAATGAACTGTAGAGGTGGACCAGTGTCTCTACCAGATGTCTCTAACATCCTCTGCAACGAACATTTGACAGATTGGTAAATATCATTGTGCTGAAATACTTCCAATCAAGGCATTTGTGAAAAGGAAAAGACAATACTTTCAGTAAATAAAAGAAGTATATATTTAATATTTGTGAACTTCTAATCAACTTTAGGGAGTTTTAGGGATCTCTTGTTATGGGGGAATATGAGAACTAGATAACTATGATCTGTCCTAGTTACTTAAAATAACATTGATTTTCAGCAAAAGAAAGCCCAATTGGTACAAAATTGTTCTTTAACATCATCAAAGTCAGTCACGTTATCACACCAAAGGTCAGATTCTTCTGGTTAGCTCTTGGTTGCTTCCAGTGCCTTCTGTTATTTTCTTTACTTTAGAGGACATCTCTTTGGATGCTATTGTAGCTAACAAAGGCACAATGAGATGGAACTGGAAAGAGAAGAAGAGAAAAAAATGAGCCAAATAGTTTCTGGAGCCTTGAGAAAAGCTTTGGGCAATGCTTCCACCAGCCTTAGAGCACTCTTGGGAGTTGAACAAGTATTGTGATTACATCTGTTCCAGTGAGATCTGCACTGCCCTTAACCTTCATTGTCTCCTCAGACACAGTGAGCTCTGCACAGATGTTTATTGATAGATTAAGCAAGGAGTCATGATTTCCCAAGTCCATAGTGTAAATAAAAATGAAACTTTCTGGGGATTTCTGCAATGCAGGGCAAGTTGAACGTGAAAGACATCAAGAAGTTGTCTCATTCTAAGCGGTTCTATGAGTCTTTGGATTCCAGCCATCAGACAGCACTCCCTGAATTCTGTTTCCTGTGTTTGGACTAGAAAATGACTTCTAGTCCGTTTGGCCATAAGTGGCCATGTTACCTTAGCAAGTCTCTTTGCTTCCTCACTGTAAAATGAGGAGCTTAGATTAGGTTAGTACTCTTCCAGCTCCTACGTTCTGTGCAATTCTATGAAGGGTGAGTTCCACTATCCTTGTCTGATGGAGGAAGAGTCATAGAAATAGAAGCCTTTTTGCTGATATTCGAGGGCATTCATGAAAGAGTATCGCCCTCTAGCTTGGATTGGACAGTAAATACTAAATAAAAATGAAAAGTAGGTTTTCTCTGCTATGTGTACCTTGATCCCTGACCCTTGGGACAACCTCATTAATCTCTTCTCTAGCCAGTTCAGCTGTCCCTCAGTGTATGTTATCAGGCTCTTGTTCTTATGTTTTAAATGTGGTATTGTGCCTTTTGTGAGAATAACAAATAGGGGAAATATGTGCAGTGTATGGATAGGAAGTGATTTCCTTAGCAAGGGTTGCAGTAAGAAAAATATATAAAAGAATGTGGGTTTTCCCCTACATTGATTACCCCCAAATCTAGTCTCTAGCCTATACTTCCTCTTCCCTTTTATACTGTAAGACAAAACACACAATCATGCACTCTCTGGAGAATCTATTATAATTTGGAGGATGCAACAGGGTTCTACATGTGCAGGTAAACTAGTGGGGCCTTCACTGCTATTTGGGTGCTGTATTAAATCACATATTACCCTGGCTTGTTTTTTTCTTGGAACTGTTCAGAAATCTGAATGACCTGTAAAAGCTGTTTCCTTTACCTTTCCTTAATTTCCATATCCTCATGACTATTTCTTAATGTCATTTTGAAATGCAAACACCCAAAGCCATAGAAACCACAGTGTGTAAATGTTGAGGGAAATCAGATATTTACTTGGAGTCATAAGGACTAGGAGAGAATGTGAGTTTTATTGTCATTTTATAGAGTAATAGCTAGACCCTGGCTGCTCCCTTTTATCTCTTTTTCAGGTAAAGCCTCTGCAATATGAGATAACCACTGGAAGCCTCCTGAGACTTCCTCTATTTTAACTTCTTACTTTTCTGGGATGGAGAGGAGACTCACCTCAATTTGCTAGAATTGGTCTGCTAAAGTCTCAGTAAAGGTTCAATAACATAACATTCTGGTATGACTGAACATTCTGGTAAGCCTAAGCTTGGAGCCTTTTAGAAATTAATGTAGTAAGAAACCAGAAGTGTTCTCAAGAACATTCTGGTTGAAGTTTGATTCTGGGGATGAAGACTTGGGGTTAGTCTCTCCTATCTAGTTATTTCAGGGATAAGAGCACAGTAGACCAAGAAAAGGATATTTCTGGTATATTCTAGGCAGTTGTTCACCAAATGTTAATCCTTTTTTTAATTTCTCCCTTCTGAACTGCATAAGAGACAGAAGTCATGAAATAGTTTTAATGGCATTTCCTTAATCATTATTTTCTCTCCAGATGTCATTACTGATGAACTGCACATGACCTTCTTCCTTCTGAAGGAGGAAGCTTCCTGCCACCATCCCATGCTTCTGTGCAGGAGAAGGGAAACATACTTGACCTCAACTGACTATGCATGTGCTCCTTTGGTCCAGGGAGCTGAGATGTATGACCTCCTTCCCCACTCCTATTAAGAGTACTCTGAATTGTTAATAACAGTAAAACAACTGGTGGCCACAAAGCAGAAAAAGAGAAACAAGTTGGAACCTGCAGGATAATGTCTCTGAGTTTCTGACATGGCAGAGAAATGGGTCAGGTGAACCAGCAACTCAATTACAGAGGGAAAACTTGTAAAGAGAGGCTTCCAACCTTGGGTCTCAGGTACACCTACAGCTGGGGGCCCTGGTGAGAGGAGGCTGGGGTGGTGGAGGATGGTGTTGTCTGGTGGTGGAGGCCATGGGTAGAAATGAGAAGTGTGGCCACAAGACTGGCATCACTCTCACTTGACCATGAGTTACTGGTGTCTTTGAGAGCCTGTAAGGTCCATGGAGTTAGCATCAACAAGCATTTAGAGTGAATTCCAGTAGTCTTCAACATCATATAATTACTGAGACATTAAATTGCACACACTGCAATGGAGTTGAACAAAGATCCAGTGCAGAAGTGTGAAAGCAGAGTCAACTAGCTTTTGTTCCTGTACTGTTAAGTTTCTGCATTTTCAAAATATGCTATTCAAGCTTTAAAAAGTATGAACACATCAAGTTAAAAAATAAAGAGGACCCTATAGGCCTCAATTCTCAGTCACATTATAATTTCAGTCACATTATAATTTATTTCTCCCATTTAACATGTTACTCTCTTTCCTTGTTCTCCATTTCTTGGCATATAGTCTGAAGTAAAGATGTTTTCCATATTTATTTTGTTTTTTCTGAGATTGATAGTTCAAATTTCATTTTGGGCTATGCTTCAAGGAGAAAAAACCCACACCTACTTCTTTCCTTTCATATTTATATCTTCTTTCTTCCTCAAGGTACTTTTTTCCTATTTCTCCTTCTCTCTTCCTTGTATCTTTTTACATTCTCTAGATCAAATCTTCCCTAGTTATTTCTCCTCCATCTCAATTTCCCTTTACTTTATTATCTAATCTCTGGGGAAGATCATTTACTTTGTGAAATGGTATATAATTCAATTTCTGACACCAAGAATCCCTTTCCCTGCCCGTTTTTACTGTAAAAGGGCTCAAAGAAGATGATAAAAACTTGAGTCAATTTCCTTATCTATCAACATAGACAACAGAGAAGTTTCCCAGACTCTTCTGCATCAATTTTTAGCTCTTTTCTGTATTGCATATTTGCACCGAGAAAGAATTCTTTAGGCCTATATTCTGGGTTAGTGCAAGAATAAGAGGGGTTTCTGTTCCTGTCACTCCACTGAAAGGGCTCTTGTCAAGGTTACTGTGACCTCTATGTTGACAAATTTGATGGTCTTCTGCATCATCCATTCACCTGACCTCTTGCCAGTGTTGCCTCACTTATGTCCTCCTGCTCTCCTTCCCAAGGCTGGCCACTTCTGCTCACTCTTCCTGGCTGACCCTCATCCCTTCTCTATTTCAAATGCCTATGCCCTAGGGTCAGGCCCAGGCCACTTCTCTTCTTTATTCAAATTCTTTCCTTGGGGATCTCATCTTTAAATATCATTTATATTCTGAAGACTTCTAAGAATAAATCACCACTCCAAAGCTCTCCCCTGAGCTCTAGGTTTCTAACAAGAAGAGATACTGTTGTACAGACATCTCCTCTTGACGGGTTACACGATATTGCCTTAAATGAACATAGCAAACTGAACTGTGACCAACCCAAACAGAACTCTTGTTCCCACTGCCATTCCCCTCCCAACATGCTTCTCACCCAGCCTTTCTAATTCCAGAAAGTGGCATCACTATCCACCCAGCTGCCCACTCAAAACTCACCCCACACCCCTCCTCTAATCCCTTACCATTTATACTTTCAAAATAAATTGGAAACCCATTCACTTTTCACAACTCCAATGCTATCACCCTTGTCCATGGAACGATCTTTTATTGCCTGCAAGATTGCAATTGTTTCCAAAAAAGTTTCCTGTTTCTACTCTTGTCCTTATTGTGGTACTGTCTTCACATAGCAGCTAGAATCATTTTCAAAAATGTAAATCAGGTTACATCATTCCTGTTCTCAACAATTTGCTCTGCCCCATATACCTGCTCCCTGACCCCATAAAACCCTCTTCTTTGCATTCTCCATTATGTTACTTCCACTGTAGTCCTGACCTCTTGAAAGCTTAAGCCGCTTTATGCTATCTTGTTCCTTTATAATAGATAAAATAAGAGCAAAAATATTTATGGATCTGAAAATTGTTTAAAGTATTACTGTGCACAGATAGAAAACTTCCTAGGCAATCCCCTTCTTTTTTTCCCCCCCTGGAATCAAACACTGGAACTTCGGGGATCAGTGTTGTTGTTCTTTGGTTTCCCATTATCTGACAAAGGATACTGAAGAGAGCTGGAAAAAACAATATGGACTTCGGGACAAAGAGGTGGATTAGTGGGAGAATAAAATGGGAAGGTAAAACACAGTGAGGGTGGTTAAAAAAAAGAAGCACACAGAATACATTTTTTCCTTGCATTATATCTAGTAAAATTTTATAAATTGAATTGCTGTAGAAAAAGGAGTAAGAAAATGTTATTAATTAGCATCATGTTAATAATTGTATTATTTCTCCCTGAATTGATATAATCTTTCTGCAAATAGCTAAAAGTGGTTTAAAAAGCTCTAATGATATTATTGGGCATTGTGTCTATAATAGACATTAATTATATGGTATTAAGCCAACCCATAGTGCTTTCTAGAGGTACAATAGGCTAATAAGACATCAGAAATCTAATGGCTATTCTAAGAATTTAGAATTGAAATTAGTTTAATGATAGGAAATTTTTAATAGGAAAAAATATCCACAAAATTTTGCTATAGTGTAGCTTATTAGTGTAAGGGAAATTTAAAAAAATAAAAACAAAAGAATTACTCAGACCTTATTATACAGATACAGCTGTTAAATTTCCTCTTTTTCTAAGATATGTTATTGTGTGTTTTTCAGGGCTTTTTATAAGTCAGCCACTAGAGAGCAAACTTCTTCTTTTTATCAGGCTGTAGTTTTATTTTTTTTTTAAAAAAATACACACCACATATATCTCAGCACTCTCACAATACCACATTATCTCAGACTGTAAAATCTGATAATATAACTTCTGAATGCCTGGGGCAGTGAGTGTGGGGGATGGAAGTGGGGAATTTCAAGACCGTTTATATTAAAAACATAAGAAAGAACAAGATAAGATGTCGTAATGTTGAACTACCTTCCTGGAGTGAAAATGAAACCTTCTGTTAATGGAGCATAAAGTCTTATGTTTCATTCCATGTAATAAAATATGATAGGCATTGTTCAGTCTGACAGGCATCTTGGGCCTTTTTCCAGGCTAGGGTCTCCAGAGAGTTCAAAGAAATGATACTGTTTCCAGGTGAAATGTGGATAAATTACATTGTCAGCTACTTCTTTTGCCTTCAGTTCCAAAGGCTCTAGCCAGGCAAAAGAAAGCTACCAGTTCAAGAGCATTCTCATCTATTAAACTAACCCCCGCTATAGACACCCCTACCAAAGGTCAGTATGGTGCCCAAAGCATCAATACACAGGCTGATCAATCTGCTAAAGGGTGCCAAGGAACAGAAGAGTTTGCTGCACATAGAAATCCCAATTTACCAGGCCCTAGAGTCCGTTTCTCAGCCTGCTTTTTTTACAAAATTTGGGAGATACTCAACTGAGTAAAACCACTTTCTCTCTGGTGGCCTGTTAACAACTGGCCCCATGCACATGACCCTAGGAACTCATAGCTGAATGAAGTTATTTGTATCAAATTTCATCTCTGTTGTCTGGGCTTTGGGATATTTGAGGGTTTATAGTCTAGAATTTGGACTTTTTGGGTATTTTTTTTAAAAAATTTAACACCTGTAGGTAGACTATAAAAGATAGCCAAGAAAGGAGATTTCAAACCTTCCAAGGAAATACTTTCCAGGGTTTATTGGTTGTTTTTCTTATGTCAAATTGACTCATGTGCAATTATCAATATTTGAACAATTTTGCTTTTAAAAAAATGACCATTTCACAGGGTTCAACCTAATACTTTATGCTACAGGGTCTTCTGTGGAGAGATCTCATATGGGCATTGTTCATCATTTCATAATCAATTAGCAATCATTGCATGTCCACTTAGTGCTTGACACAGTGTCAATGCAACTCAACAAAGATATATACTAAACATTGACTCTGTACTAGGTGCTTCAGGGAGTACTGAAGCAAACATTAAGATCAACCAGAGGAGGTCCTGTCTTTACAGAGCTTATGTTTTATTGAGAGAGGGTAAAATTAATCACTTGCTATAAGGAGAATCAGATGGCGTTATGTTCTCTAGAGTTAAGTCTTGTAAGAATATGAAAGAGGGTAAGATTCAGTCCTGATTAGGGGAATCCAGGAAGGCTTCATTGGCAGAGTGGTACTTGTATGGAAGGGCTAACACATGGAAGAGGTAATAATTTAACTGGGACTTGAGGATGTGTTAGATTATTCTTATAATTTCTTTTCAGATATCTGTAAATGTGGTTGTTATTATCACTACATTGTAAAACTTTATTTTTTCTAAACCCTTCTACCTGCACACTAAAAAATGAACAAATGTCCACTACAGAATTTGTACATTATATCTCCTTTGAAGTAGTGGTCATATTATATATCTATTTTTTTCCTTTCTTTCTTTCTATCTTTCTTTCTTTCTTTTTTGTTTTTTGCTTTTTAGACACAGTCTTGCTCTGTTGCTAGGGCTAGAGTATAGTGGTGACATCATAGTTCACCCCTGGGCTCAAGTGATCCTTCTGCCTCAGCCTCCCAGGTAGCTGGGACTACAGGCACGCACCACCAGAGCTAATTTTTCTATTTTTTTGTAGAGATGGGATAAAAAAATGGGCAAATGACATGAGCAGAAGTTTTTCAAAAGAAGATAGACAAATGGCCAACAAACATATGAAAAAATGCTCCACCTCTCTGATCATCAAAGGAATGTAAATTAAAACTATAATGAGATACCACCTTACCCCTATCAGAATGGCCATTATTAAAAAAGTCCAAAAACTATAGATGCTGGTGTGGATGCAGAGAGAAAGGAATGCTTATATACTGTTGGTGGGACTGCAAATTATTATAACCTCTATGGAAAACAGTATAGAGATTCCTTAAGAGAAATAAATGTAGAGGAAGGAAATTGCAGAGCACGTAAACAGGTGGAAAACAATACCATGCTCGTGGATTGGAAGAATCAACATTGTTAAAATGTCTATACTGCCCAAAGTGATCTACAGATTCAATGCAATTCCTGTTAAATTACCAACATCATTTTTCACAGATATAGAAAAAATAATTTTACACTTTGTATGGAATCAGATAAGACCCCGTTTAGCAAAAGCAATTTTAGGCAACAAGAATAAAATGGGAAGTATTAATTTACCAGACTTCAAACTATACTACAAGGCTGCAGTTATTAAATCAGCTTGATATTGGCACAAGAACAGGGACACAGACCACTGGAACAGAACTGAGAATCGAGATATAAAACCATCCTCATATAGCCATCTAATCTTTGACAAAGCAGGCAAAAACATACACTGGGGAAAAGAATCCTTATTCAATAAATGGTGCTGGGAAAACTGGATAGCCACATGTAGAAGACTGAAACAGGACCCACACCTTTCACCTTTCACAAAAATCAAATCACAGTGGATAACAGATTTAAACCTAAGATGTGAAACTATTAGAATTCTAGCAGAAAATGTGGGAAAAACCCTTATAGACATTGGCCTAGGCAAAGAATTTATGAAGAAGACCCCAAAGGCAATCACAGCAACAATAAAAATAAATAAATGGGACCTGATTAAATTAAAAAGCTTCTGCACAGCCAGAGAAACTGTCATGAGAGCAAACAGACAACCTACAGAATGGGAAAAAATTTTCGCATGCTACACGTCTGATAAAGGGCTGATAACTAGAATCTATTTAGAACTCAGGAAAATCAGCAAGAAAAAAAACAACCATATCAAAAAGTGGGCAAAGGACATGAACAGAAATTTTTCAAAAGAAGACAGAAGAATGACCAACAAACATATGAAAAAATGCACAACATCTCTAATCATCAGGGAAATGCAAATCAAAACCACAATGAGATGCCACTTAACTCCAGTGAGAATGGCCTTTATCAAAAAGTCCCAAAACAATAAATGTTGGCATGGATGTGGAGAGACAGTAAAACTCATACACTGTTGGTGGGACTGAAAACTAGTGCATCTCTGTGGAGCAATATGGAGATACCTTAAACAGATACAAGTAGACCTACCATTTGATCCAGCAATCCCATTATTGGGCATCTACCCAAAAGAACAAAAGACATTGTATAAAAAAGACATCTGCACTCAAATGTTTATAGCAGCACAATTCACAATTGCAAAGATGTGGAAACAACCCAAGTGCCCATCAATCCATGAGTGGATTAATAAAATGTGGTATATGTATACCACGGAATACTACTCAGCTATAAGAAATAATGGTAATATAGTACCTCTTGTATTTTCCTGGATAGAGCTGGAACCTATTCTGCTAAGTGAAGTATCCCAAGAATGGAAAAATAAGCACCACATGTACTCACCATCAAATTGGTTTCACGGATCATCACCTAAGAGCACATTTAGGAATAACATTAATCGGGTGTTGGGCAGATGTGGGGGGGTGGAGGAGATGGGTGTATACATTCATAATGAGTGCGATGTGCATCGTCTAGGGGATGAACACGCTTGAAGCTCTTATTTGGGGCGGCAAGGGCAATATACGTAACCTAAACTTTTGTACCCCTATAATATGCTGAAATTAAAAAAAAAAAAAGAAATAAATGTAGACTTACCATTCGATCCAACAATTCCACTGCTGGGAATCTATCTAAAGGAAATGAAGTAATTTTATCAAAAAGACACCTGCACTTGAATGTTTATGCCAGCACAATTCACAATTGCAAAGAAGTAGAATCAAACTAAGTACCTTCAATTCATGAGTGGGTAAAAGAAAATGTGGTATATATAATATAGATCATGGAGTACTATTTAGCCATAAAAAGGAATGAAATAATGTCATTTGCAGCAATGTGGAGGGAACTGCAGACCATTATCCTAAGTGAAGTATCTCATCAGGAATGGAAAACCAAACACCATGTGTTCTCACTAATAAGTGGGAGCTAATAGGTGGGTATGCACAGGCACAAATGATATAAAGGACATGAGAAACCAGGAAGCAGGGAGGGTGGGTGTGGTATAAAAACTTACCTGTTGGGTACAATGAAACTTTTTTGGTGATGGGCACTGCAAAAGCTCTGACTTAAGAATTACGTAAGATATCCTTGTAACAAAAACACTTGTACCCCCTTAATTAATATTTTGAAATACAACAAAACAAGCAAAAAATAAAATCATTAGCTTATCATGCAGTGATAACTACTTTAGATGTATTTTTAAAATGTATTTTGATGTATTCTCATCCAGATTTTATACTAAAAAGATATGCATATTTGGAATTTTCTAAATTTGGTAAATTTATCTAAATATATTTGCTATAAACTTTTTTTCAATTTTTATTTTCTCTTTTCACTTAATATCACAGTTTGAGTATTTTCCTATATTATTAACTATTATTCAAATATTATTTAATATACATATTTCCCTATATGGGTTACTATAATTTTTAAAGTCATTGTTATTTTTATTAAGGTATGATATATATAAATATTAAATACAAATATTCTATAAAGTGAAATAGCACTATATGGCATAAAAAAGAAAAATTTTTTCTCCATTCATTCTCATCTGCTTTGTCCTTGTTTCAGGAGGAACCACTTTCAATTCTTATATAGCAGCTTTTTTTTTTGATATTTACCTCCATATCTAAAAATAATATTAATATCCCATTATTTGTTCACTTACCAAGTTTAGTAAATATAGTGAAGACTTTTGGTTACTTTTATCCCCTTTTTTCTTTCTTGAGTCTTCCTGATGTAATTATACCTTGATTTTTAGCTAAATACATATTCAGTAATTTCATGATTATTACCATGTAAATGTGGTTCACTATCGATTGAGGTAATATAGTCTGATTGTTTCTCAGCATTTTGGCTAAGATCAAGTGTGGTAATATATAATGATTATATTTTCTTTATTCTGTATTTTTTTGTCTTTTCTTAGAGTTAATAGTTGTCATTTTCATTTGCTTATATATCTTTGACATGATAAGCTTCCCTACCTTCTAATAGCTCTGCAAAATGGCTCTCTATACAATTTTCCTTTTCCACATGGTCAAATCTGTCATATACTTTATCAATTCTATTTTATTCTGTAAAGTTACTTCTAAAGCCCTCTGACCTCCTACTCCATTCTGGACTTGTTCTTCCTGGGCCAGTTGCCTTTAGATTTTTTATATGATGTGCTGTTTCAATCTTTTAAAAAAGCACATACTTCCAATATTTGCATTATTTATTTGTTTATAAAATATACATTTTCTGTAATAAAGTAGAATGTACATTATGAAACATAAAAATAGAAAATTTAAAAGGCTGACATAAAAAAATAAAAAGAAGGTATTATTTCTTTCTTGTGCCCCTAGTGATTGTCTCTTACTCACTAGGGTGTGAGGCCACGGCTCTAGGCCTGTTCACAATGGTTGACTTGGGACTTTCCTTTGCCATCAATCCAGGAATTCCTTTAGTCTATTTCTTGCATTGGACCTTGTTTCTTAAATTTTATGTTTCCTCCTTAGTTCTCTCCCTTATTTGGGTGGAGCACATCCTCTAGTAGCTTCCTAAGAAAAGGTATAAGGGAGGCAAATTCCTAAGATATTCCTGTCTAAAATCTCTTCATTTTTAAGAGAATGAAAATAAAAGTCACAGACTGGGAGAAAATATCTTCAAAGTCATATCTGATATCTGATAAAGGACTTGCATCCAAAATATGCAAAGAACTCTTAAAACTCAAGAATAAAAAATTAAACAACTTGATTTAAAAATGGGCAAAGTATCTGAACTCACCAAAGGTGATCCTGTATACAAATGGCAAATAAGCATATGAAGCTTAACGTTGTATGTCCTTAGGGAATTACAAATTAAAATGATAATGAGAAACCACTATACACTTATTAGAACCTCTAAAATCCAAAACGTTGACAACACCAAATGCTGTGAAGGAAGTGAAGCAACGGGAACTTCCATTTATTGCTGTGGAAATGCCAAGTGGTATAGCCACTTTGGAAGACAGTTTGACAATTTCTTATAAAACTAAATATAGTCTTGCCATGCAATCCAGCAATCACATTCACTGGTATTTGCCCAAATGAGTTGAAGATTTATGTTCACACAAAAACCTGTTATGAATATTTATAGCAGCTTTGTTCATAATTGTCAAAATTTGGAAGCAACCAAGATATCCTTGAATAGGTGAATGGATAAACATACTGTGGAACATCCATACAATGGAGGATTATTTAGCGATGAAAAGAAATGAGCTATGAAACCATGAAAAGACATGGAGGAAACTTAAATGCATATTGCTAAGTGAAAAAAGCTAGTCTGAACTCTCAAAAATAAAAAAAATTAATATAAAAAATAGCTAATCTGAACGTATGATTTCATCTATATGACATTCTGAAAAAGGCAAAACTATAGCGACAATAAAATGATTAGTGGTTGTCACGGGTTCAGGGGGAAGAGGTGGAGCAAAGGGGATATTTAGGTGGTGAAACAATTCTGCATGATTCCGTGATGGTGGATACGTTTGATTATACATTTGTCAAAACCCATAGCAGTGTACAACACAAAGAATGAACCCTAATGTAAACTACGTACTTTAGTTAATAATAATGTATCAATATTCATTCATCAATTGTAACAAATGTATCACACTAATGTAAGATGTTGGTAATAGAAGAAACTGTGTAGTGGGGGATGGTGGGAAAGGGTGAGGAAAGGGATGTATGGGTGCTTTCTCTAATTTCTGTTCAATTTTTCTGTAAATCTAATGCTTCTCTAAAAAAATCTTTATTTTATCCTCACATTGGATAAATAATTTGACTGGGTAGAGAATTTTAGGCTAAAAATAATTTTCACTCAGAATTTTTGAGACATTGCTCTGCTCCTTCTAAATCTCAGCATTGCTAATAGAAATATCTTGTCATTTTATGTATGATCTATGATATAATCTGTTCTCTCTCATCCATCCTCTAGACCTTTTAAAAATATTCTCTATTTTTAGTGTTTTTAAAATTTGAAATGATACAGGTCTTTCTTTCATCAATTTCATTGGGTTTTTAATTTGGAGATTTATGCCCAGTAGTGCTAGGAATGTATATTATTCCTTTAATAATGTCCTTCTGTTGTCTTCTGTCTTCTCTCCTGTTAATGTAGATCTTTGGATTGATTTTCTGATTATTTTTTTTAAATGCCAATATCTTTGTTTGTTTTGTTTGAATTTTTTGTTTTTTGAGGGTTTTTGTTGTTGTTGTTTTTGTTTTTGTTGAATTCCCTGTTCTTTCCTAGACCTTATTTTCCATTTCTCCTATTGGGTTTGTCATTTT
Organism: Eulemur rufifrons; assembly: GCF_041146395.1. Classification (NCBI taxonomy): domain Eukaryota; kingdom Metazoa; phylum Chordata; class Mammalia; order Primates; family Lemuridae; genus Eulemur; species Eulemur rufifrons. The sequence continues at coordinate 45,138,681 of NC_090997.1, forward strand.
TGCTATCATCTTTTCTTCTCTGAAGCTATTAGTGGTGGAATCTTTAAAATTTTCTTCTGCTCACTGCATTGTTTCAGTTTCCTATGTACCCATGCTCCCCTCAACCCCCACTATTTATTTTTTTCTCTCATGTTGGAAGTTTTCCTCAAATTTCTGGTACAAAAGGATCTGCCCATTTATAGTTAAGAATAGAGCACTAAAAAGCTACTGGAAGCTTTTAGTGCATATGTGAGACTGGTTGATGTGGAACAATTAATAGGCATAGAGCTTTCTAACTGAACTCCTTATATGTTGGTATACATTGGCGTCTTCAGATTCATGGCTTCCGGAGAAGGATACTGCTATCTCCTGCCTAGGACATAAGACTGGCTGCTTGTGCTGAAGAGCTGACAGTGAAAAAGGCTGGCATTTCAGCATACAGCATGCAGATTTTCACTTGGTCCCTCTTTTCTTAGCATAGTACTGTATCTCTACCTAGTTTCTTACGTCTGAAGACTTTCTGGCTCAATTTCTCCAGATAAAGGGTAAGGAGGGGTAGTTACCTGACCATACACAGTAGGAATAAGAACCTGATTTAGGGATGGTTTAATTACTCTTTATACCTATTTATCAGTGAATCTTCATCTTCAGCTCCCTGACTCACACCTGTCCTCCTCAAAGGTGCCAACTGCCTCCATTTTCTGAGCTCTTCCAAGGTGGAAGCATTGTGGACCAAATCAACATTTAAATAATGTCAGTTAATATTACTATTAGTGTTATTCATTGCTGTAGAGTACACAAGTATTTTGGTTTGACCTTCTTTTCTCTCTGCTAGGTCATTTACCATGTTCCTGTCTGTTTTCAATCTTCATAAATAATGGGCTGAGATATAGTTGTGGTAGGGAGAAAAATGGCCCACCAAAAGATATCCATGTCAAAACCCTGGAATTTGCGAATGTTACCTTATTTGGAAAAAAGGGTATTTGGAGATGTGATTAAATTAAGGATTTTGAAATTAGGAGATTACCATGGATTATCTGGGTGGGCCCTAAATGCCACCACAAGTATCCATATACAAGAGACATACAAAGTAGAAGAGAGACAAGAGAAGGAGGCAATGTGCCCACATAGGCAGAGAATGGATGGTGCAACCACAAACCAAGGGATGGCTAAAGCCATCAGAAGGTGGGAAAGGCAAAGAATGTGTTCTCCTTTAGAGTCTTCAGATGGAGTGTAGCCTGTGCAACACCTTGATTTTGGACTTCTGGCCTCCAGAGTTGTGAGAGAATAGATTTCTGTTTTTTTGTTTTTTAAGAGATGGGGTCTCACTCTGTTGCCCAGGCTGATCTAGAACTCCTGGCCTCAAACGGTCTTCCTACCTCAACCTCCCAAAACAGTGGGATTACAGGTGTGAGCCACCATGGCTGGCCATTTCTGTTGTTTTAAGTCACCTAGTTTGTAGAAATTTGTAACAGAGTCCTAAGAAATGAATACAGATTATCTCCTAGTTTTATCAAAGGTGGGATTTATGTTTCAGTTTTGTGTGTTCTTGGTTGTAATGGAAAGGAAGCACTTACTATGCATCTTGCAATTAGAAGTAATATGTCATAACTTAAATTTTCTCTAATTTTTGAACATTTTGGTTGCTTCTGGTCTTTACTATGATGTGTCACAGAGAACATTCCAGTGATAGAGAACTTAAAAAATATTTGGAAAAGATATTTTCTGGTTATTTGTATTTATTACTCAATAGGTCTTCTGTTTATATTCTTTAAGTTTCTGATTATTTCCTTAAAAGAATTCATAGAAGGTAAACTATAAATTTGCAAATTAAAGGGTTCTAATCTTGGTTGTCAATGTCTACTTGCATGAAAGTTTTTTAAAAACCTATGTATTCTATTTAAAAACCCTATTTATATACCCATTAGAGGTATAAGAGAATGCCAGTTTAAACCCAGCCTCACCAACAATGAGTATTACTAAAGTAATTGCTAATATAATACATAAGAGCATCTTATTTTAATTTTCATTTCTTTAATAGTTATGTTGTGCATTTGTTCATATTATTATTTGTATTACTTTATAGCTTGTTTGTGTCCTTTGCCTATTATCTGATCAAGATTTTAATATCTTTGTTGATATTAAAATCAAGGACATCATCTTTTTTGTCATATTAATCTAAAGACTTTTCATAGTTTATTATTTGCTTTTGAAATTTTTTGTGACATTTTAGAATATATAAAAGTTTAATACTTTTACCTAGTCAAATCTATTAATGTCCCTTTGTGATTTCTTCCATTGTTTTATCCTTAGAAAGTTTTTCCCTAAACAAGGATAGAATTTTTTTTAAATGATGTAAATTTTCACATTTATCTTTGGGATTTATTTTGGTGTATGATATAAGGTAGAAATCTAATTCTTGTCCTGTTAGAGTAACCAGTTGTCCTAAATCATTTATACAGTAGGTCTTTCCCTTACTGATTTGTGTTGTTATTATCTATTGAATTATAGCTTACATTGATGTCTATTTGTAGAACAAAAGGTAATGCAGCAAATATAATTTTACCTACTCTCCAATACCACAAGCTGTGACATCTTAAAAATTTGTGTTTGAAGATATTTTTAAAATTACTAATGAGGTTTAAGATATACAATCCCTTCTGTCTGTAGAAGCCATGAGTTATGTGTATTTTATGGGTCTCTAATCTACATTTCACATTTTTGCTTATTACAAATAAGCAAAGTATATTTGTAAAAAATTGTTTTGCATTTTTCAAAATAATTTACATTACTGTTAGTATGATTTTAGTATTATAACACAGCTTATTGACTATTTAATCTTTTCCCCATTAATTTTGATACCACTTGTACCAAGTCCCTGTATATACATAGGTCTGTTTCTCTACTTTCTATTCAGTTTCCTTAACTCGTTATCTCAGTCTTAATTACTATAGCTTTATAATAAATCTTGTTACCTAGCAGGCAATAGCTCTTTCCTCAGACTTATCTTGGCTTTTCTTGGACGTCTAATTTTCTATATGAATTTTAGGTTTAATTTGTCACATAAAAAAATCTTCCTGGGATTTTGATTTGACTTAGATTATATTTATAGATTAATCTGGGGAAGAATTAAGATCTTTTCAATACTGACTCTTTCCATGATATGTCTAACCATTTATTTAGGGTTTTTTTTACACATTTGATTTTTAGATATTGTTTTCTTTTTCAATCCTTTCTTAATTTTAAGTTATTTATATTATGAAATGAAACTTACTAACACTATACCATTGCAATTTTGTTGATAAATAAAAATAAAATTTATTGATTAAAAACAAAACAAATCTAAACTAAAAACAGAAAAAAAATTTTATGAAAATACTATAGATACTAGCAATAACAGTAAACAGAGAATGTCATTTTGAATTCTTATCTTACTGAACTTACTTATAAAATTAATTACAATTTGGGGTCTGGTGTGGTGGCTCATGCCTGTAATCCTAGTACTTTGGGAGGCCAAGATGGGAGGATTGCTTGAGACCAGGAGTTCAAGATCAGCCTAAACAACATAGTGAGACCCGATCTTGACAAAAAATAGAATAATTAGCCAGTTGTTAGGGTGTGTGCCTGTAGTCCCAGCTAGTCAGGAGGCTGAGGCAGGAGGATTGCTTGAGCCCAGGAGTTTGAGGTTATAGTGAGTTATCATGATGCCACTGCATTCTAACCCTGGCAACACAGTGAGACCCCACATCAAAAAAAGAAAGAAAGAAAAAGGACGGAAGGAATGAAGGAAGGAAGGAAGGAAAGAAAAAGGTTACAATTTGGAATCACCGACTAGAAATACACTTATGGGTCACTAGAGGCTTTATATCATCAACAGCCATCAAGGTTCACACTTCCAATTGTCTTATATTTTTGGATTAGAAGCCACATAAGTCCATATATTGTTATTGGCTAAACTCTCTCTTAAGGGTTTTCTTTTTTTAATTCTATAGGCTTCCTCTCCAGCTTTCCTTTTTTTCTTTACAATTTATTTGTTGAAGAAACCAGATTGTTTGTCCTGTACAGTTTTCCTGTACAGTTTTCAGTTTTGCTGCTTGCATCCTAAGCATGTCATTTAATATGTTCCTTTGTCCCCTGTATATCCTACTAATTAATAATTAAATCAAGAGGTTTGACCCAATTAATCTTCAGCTATTTTGGCAAGGCATGTTTGTTGGTGGCATTGTTTTAGGAGGCATATAACGTCTGCTGTGTCTATTGTGACATTATTATATTTGTTGGTATAAAATGTCTTGATCCATTAATTTGTTAGGGGTTGCAGAATGCTGATATTTTAATTCTATTATTTCTATCTTATTTCTTAGCTAGAATCCTTGCATAAAGATAAATTTGTCCTCATCTACTTTTGGTTACCTAAGAGTATAGTTCACATAAGAAAGGGGGTAAATGCTTGATGTTTTTTCCTTATTGACCAGTTTTCTCAAAAAGACTTGGTTCGTTAGCGTCCTCCAACAGTGGCAATTTGTTTTCTTTTCTTTTGTTCCACAGTGTGTTTATAAACTCATCAATTTAAATTTTTAAATGTGTTTCAATACATTTTAGTTATTATTTAGTTATTATTTCATTGATGCTCAAATTTTCCCATCTTGGGCCAACAGGAGCCCCTTCAGGTATATTCTTGAGTTCTTTGGACACTCTAGTAGTCTTTGATAACATTCTTTCTATCTGTTTTTTAAAATATATATTTTTTATTTTTAATTATTATGGGTACATAATAGATGTATATCTTTATAGGGTACATGTGATGTTTTGATATAGGCATACAATGTGAATTAATGAAATAAGAGTAATTGGGGTATCCATCACCTCAGGCATTTAACATTTCCTTGTGTTAATACCCTAACTTATTGTTGTTTATAGTCACTTTGTTGTGCTATCAAATATTGTTCATTATATCTACTTATCTAACTACATTTTTGCACCCATTAACCATCCCCACTTTACCTCCCCCTCCCCATATGCTTCCCATCCTCTGGTAACCATCATTCTACTCTGTCTCCACGAGATCAATTGTTTCTAATATTTAGGAGCTTATGATATTTCCATTTCAAAATCAGGAAAACAGGGCTTATACTTAAAATATCTGATCTTACATCAATACTGTATATATACATATATAGTGAAATATCTTTTATTATATTTTTACAGCAACTCCTCCTTTTCTTTCCATTCCAATTGACACCACAACAATCCAGGCCCTTGCCAACCTATGCTTGAATAATAAGGTAGTTTTCTAATGGGTTTTGTTCTCTCTTTTCCTCCCTTCCACAACCCATTCTACATTTCACAACTAGATGGACAATTTTAAAATACCTATTTGACTCTGTTATTTCCTCATTCATAAAAAATCTTTGGTATTTCTTGATATATAAAAGATAAAATCCATGTTTCTTATGTTGGTCAATGACCCCTACCTACCACTTCAGTCTCGTCACCACCCTTCTAACTCATCTATACAAACATGTAGTTTCAATTACACTATCCTGTAAACACAATTTTCATATTTGCACCTTCATGTATTTGCATAAGAAATTATACTCCCTGAAATGTCCTTCTTTTCTTCTTTCTGCATCTAAATTATATAAATTTTTAAAATTGTTGCAAAAACAGAACTGGGTGGACCCATCACTCAATATTTGGTTCCTACTCAAGGCTGATGATGCCACATACTTCCCAAGAGGACAAGAAAAGCTTTATTACTCACATAATGAGATTTTGTGTGGAGAGCAAGCAAGTCTCCCACATTGGTCCAAAAACGTCTTGAGAGAGCAGGGAAAGTAAACTGGCTCAGCTTTTATTGTGATTAAGGAGTGGGGTTGTGGTTAGGGTTCCCACGTGGGTCAGGGCTTGTATGGTTTGAATTTACTGCCAGCACCAAAGGAGGAGCACCCAAGTTTCCTATTGGCTTGCCAAGATATGGGGAGAAGGGATACAGGCACGATGGGGCTGAAAGCTACCAGCAGTCAAATACTAAAGATGAAGTCAAACTGTTTATTATAAAGCCCCAATCCAAATCCTTCTGGGCTCCCTCAGTCATCATTCCCTCTTCTGCACTCCCAGCATTCCACATATGCTGCCTCATACTGTTACTTAACTTTTCCTACAATTGATTTATGGAAATAAATTCAATTACTTTAGAGTCATACCTCCAAGGGGTGAATCCAAGTTTTATAGGTCCTGAAGGGTATACAATTTGGAGTGTGGCATAAACACCCCAAATTTTCATAAAGATCCTTTTTGTGAAAAAGAATATAAAATAGGTACAAGGTCTTGAAAGGGACTGTGCCTGTGAGGGGCCCTGAAGCTTTAACTTTGTTAGCTTTATGGTAAATCTGCTTCTGCATTCCCTTTATGAACTTAAAATTAATTTCTTTCTTTTTTTTACATTCAGTAAAGTTTACTTCTATTGGTTATAGTTCTATGCGTTTTTACACACGTCTACCTAGATTCTTGTAATCACTATGATGGACAAGGTACAGGACAAGTTCAACACAGCAAAGAATTTCTTATGTTGCCACTTTGTATCCAGACTCTCCCACACCTTCTTATATATATATTGACTTCTCCGTTAGATTATAACACCGTAAAAGCAACAGCTTTGTCATATTGTATTTCTCTAGCACAGTGCTTGATGGGCAGTGGGCATCTGGTAAGAGGTTGTTATTAATGACAATGAGAGAGATGACATTTTATTTTATACTAAGAATGGATTTCTAGCAATGAATAAAGATATTAAGTATATTCTCTGACAAAGATTAGATAGGAAGCCTTCCATTAAACTAAGTCAGATTCACAAAAATTTAAAAATTACCATGTTTTGTTTGAGACCGTCAGTAATGAAGTTTGTGAAATTCAGCTGGTTTGGGATCCCTCCCTTTGCTTGCATTTGACTTAATTGGCACAGCATAATGCCTTGAACATGTTGTAATGTTTAATAATACTTGGTGATTTAAATTAGTGAACTATTATAACTAGCTGAATTAGAAGTTACTAAGGCAAAACTCCAACCAGCATTCTTTTAAAAATATACCTTTTCAAAGAAGCAAGTTGAGAAGGCAGAAGGAAATGTCTTTTGCTGTTATTACATAACTCCTTTGTAACCTCAATGTCCCAGTATTTAAAATGATTTTGTATAGTACAGATCAGATCAATTTTGACCAAGCTCATCTACAATGAATGTATACCTGAATTACTGTTTTGGCAGTAGAATCACCACTACTAGACCTTAAATTTTCATTTGATCTGAAATTGAAAGTGGTTTTCCAAACAAGGAAAGGAGGAAGCAAAATGCTTTTCTCATTTCCTTAATGGCTGATGATGAATTGTTTTCAAATATCACTGCATACCTGACCTTCAGCAGGAAATAATTGTGCTGTGGTTTGCTCATTGCAGAGCAAGGGAAGGGTCACACAACTGGGCATTCCAGATAAAAGTCCAATTAATCTCAAAATAGTTCCTTACAGAGTAAAGAGAAGAAGCTAAGAAAGCATAAACTTTAGCTCCCGAATGCATCTTCTTTCACTGTGATTAATTGTATTAACCAGTGTGAATACAACCTGAGAGGAAGGTCAGTTCTGTTCCCCTCTGTCTTTCTGCCACTCACCTGAAAATCTAACCATCAGAGTGTCATCAACAACCAAGTGGGTTTCCTTGTTTAGCAGGTCAACAAACAGAAGAGCTGGTGAAACTTCCAAGAAAAAGCAATCTTAGCAGCAGCTGGCAGCCAGCCAACATAGGGTTCTCTGGAGAATTGAAGACATTTTTATCCCCATCTATAGGCCTGGGGATTTGAAACAGTGTGATCATTCCCTGAAGAGGAGCACAGGTTTACAAAATGCCATCTTTCATAATAGTGCCATATAATGTATTTTAAAGCTGGCTAACAGTTGCTTTATTCACCTTTATGTGAAAGATTTATCTGCATAGGCCAGACTTCAGGCTGTGGATTATTCCCCATTGTGTCTAAAATGATAAGACTAGTTATTTCTTGTGTTCAATCCTTGTGGGGAATTAGGTGGCCATTCCTTTGCCTCTTTGGTTTCACTCTCCTTAATTCCCATGCAATTATAATCATCCAAATTGTGTTTGATTAGCATAATCTAGACTTGCCACAAGAGTCTCCTAATACATTTGTTCTACAATCAAGTCCCACTTGGACACAGTAAGCCCCTTATTCATCTGGTATGTCATTCAAATAGATACCAAAGAGAGATGCATAGGATCTTTGGCACTTGGTGATGACAAAGGAGTGAGGTTGCAGCATGAGGTTCAGAGACCAATGCAGTAATAGGAAAGATAAAGGCAAGTAGAGGCAACAGAGCTCTGATACCGCTGTACTTAAGATGCATGCATTCAGCCACCATTTAGGGACAAAAACTGATGACAAGGGAGTTGTGATTTTTTTTAAAAAACCAAAATTTCTGTAAAATTTATCAAATGAAGACTTTATTAAAATGAATCTCATGGCTATCCAAGGACAGGAACTGCAGGGTGAAGAAGATTCTCTTTCAAGAGTTACGTCGCTTTTTTTTTCATGGTGTCCCTTTGTGAATTTTGTGATTTTTGCCTGAAAGCTGCTTTTCTTTTTCTTCCTTTCTTTCTTCCTTCCTTCCTTCCTTCCTTTTTTTTTTTTTTTTGACTTTATCTGTGGGAATCTTTTGAGACCTAGGTTGAAGTTAGGACTACCAACCCAGGCACTGTATGAAGTACATTTCTGTGCTTAAAGTTTTTCAGACTACACAGATAACATTTGGACGGCAAGCCATGTGAGGACTGGGTTGTGTTTATGAACACTGGTGGGAGATTGTTTAAACCTCCACTCAGCTCCAAGATCAAGAGAGACATGAAGACTCATATCCAGAATACACAAGGAACTCAAACAACTCAACAGGAACAAAACAAATAATGCCATTAAAAAGTGGGCGAAGGATCATGAATAGACATTTCTCAAAAGAAGACATAGAAATGGCCAACAGATTTATGAAAAAACATGCTCAACATCACTAATCATCAGAGAAATGCAAATCAAAACCACAGTGAGATATCATCTTACCCCAATCAGAATGGCTATCATTAAAAAGACAAAATTTGTGAGGATGCGGAGAGAAGGGAACTCTTATGTACTGTTGGTGGGAATGTAAACTAGTACAGCCACAATGGAAAATAGTATGAGATTTCTCAAAAAACTAAAAATAGAATTATCATCAGATTCAGCAATCCCACTACTGGTTATCTACCCAAAGGAAAAGAAATCAGTATCTCAAAGGAATAACTACACTTGCATGTTTATTGCAGAACTATTTTACAATAGCACAGCTATGGGATCAACCTAAGTGTCCATAAACAGATGGATGGATAAAGAAAATGTAGTATGTATATACAATAGAATACTACTCAACCATAAAAAGAATGAAATAATGTAATTTGCAGCAACATGGATGGAATTGGAGGTCATTATCTTAAGTAAAATAAGCGAGGCACAAAAAACAAATATTGTATGTTCTCATTTATATGTGGGCACTAAAATATTTGAACACATAAAGGTAGAGAGTGGAAAAAGAGATAACAGATCCTGGGAAGGTTGAGCAGGGGAGAGGGGAGAGAATGAAGAGAAGTGGGTTAAAGAATACAACCTCAGTAAGATGAAAGAGTAAGTTCAATGTTTGATAGCAGAGTAGGATGACTATACTTAACAAAACTATATTGTACTTGGGTGATGGGCACCCTGAATATACTGACTTAATCACCATGCATTATATAGTATACATATAACAAAATTTCTCATGTACCCCACAAATTTGCACAAGTAAAAAAAAAAGAGAGGGAGACATGATTCCTTGCTGTCACCTCTGCAGAACAGGGCCTATTTCTCAATCACTAGTACACTGGCGGTGTAGACCTGTGGGTTCCAATATTATATGTGTGGGGGTATTCATTTAGACTGCCCATTTTGGATGGGTCGCTATAGCTCCATGCAGCGCTCAAAGCAGAAGCTCAGATCCCCTAGAGTTTGGCAGAAACTTTGAGAGTGAAAGCCAACTTTGGTATTTACTTACCAATCAGGGCCCCTGATCTGATCATATTTTTAGCTTCTACAGAATCCTATATTTTATGCCAGCTGATTGACGCATTTAAAGAATTTCTAAAAATTTTAGTTGACATTTTAGTTGTCTCAATTGAGGGGTTTGGAAGATCAAGAATTAATCTCCCAGTGGCTCTATTTCTGTGTGAACATCTCTCTGTGCTCCTTTCTCTACTGAGTCAGCTTATCCTGTTTAGGCAGAGTTTTTAGCCTTCTAGAATTCCAGCTTACTGTGGCTTTCCACAACTAAGGTCTCTTTGATTCTGATTCTATCTTCACTGCTATTTGCCTCGTCACTCCAATTCTCAAATGAAAATTATTAAGAGAGGAATCTAATTTTTGAGTCAAGCCATTCAGGGTCATAGATCCTTGGTCACTTCTTTTGTGCCATTGTCTACCCTGAGTTCAGTCAGGTGTGGTCAGTGGGTATGTGTGTTGGGAAGGGGAGTGGTAGGGCCATGTGCTAAAAACATGGCCACCATTCCTCAGCAGGGCGGTGGGCAGAAGAGAGTATGGGAAGAAACCATAAAAACATTTTTAGTACAACAGTCTGTAAGAATGATACTTCCTCTCCCCTGCCTTAAAAACAAACAAATAATAAATAAAACATCAAAAATTTTTGGCAAAGTGTGGTGGCACATGCCTGTAATCTGAGGATTATTTGAAGCCAGGAGTTCAAGACCAGTTTGGGCAATATTGTGAGACCTTATCTCTGAAAAAAACTTAAAAAATTAGCTGAGCATGGTGGCATATGGCTCTAGCACCAGCTACTCAGGAGGCTGAGGCAGGAGGATTGCTTGAGCCCAGGAGTTTGAGGCTGCAGTAAGATATGATTATGCTACTATGCTCCAGCTTGGGTAACAGCAAGACCCTGTCTCTCTGAAAAAATAAAAATAAATAGTTGAATGAGATCCAAGGCAAAGATGGTTTCTATCAAATTCTTCCCCTAAAGTACAATGGATGGTCATTGTGGGGTTTTCACATGATATCCAAAGGAGAATTCTGCATTAGAACTTAGTATCAGTGGCCCTGGCCCTTAAACTCAACTCTATGTTATGCCCTTTTAAAGACCATGAGATTATCGCAGCTTCTACCTGAAAATCAAATAGACTCATCAAAACAGTTTAGAAACTATATTAGCAACTTTTACTAAAAAGTTGCTTTTAAATATTACCAAATGTCCAAGAGTTCATTTATAATACAGATTTGTATTTCCATATTAGTGCAATAATTGAGTAAAATGAGGTATAGCCTTGACCCTTCCTGTTTCTCCAGCTACTGCCATTTTATGGCTAATCTTGTTAAAAGAGTTGTTTATAGGTACCGCTTCCCCTTTTCTGCCTCCTATTTTCTCCTCAACCCACTATAATTTCTACCATAACACTTAGCACTGTACAGAAACTTGATGGGAACAGAGACCTTGTCTGTTTTATTCACTAAAGTAACTCTAGCATGAAAGGCAGTGTTTAACACATAAGAGGTTCTCAATAAGTATTGGTTAAAGAAATGAATAAATGCAATAGAATGCTAACAACCCGTTAAAATTTTATTTATGAAGCTTTTAATAATATGGGCAAATGCCTAGGATAAAATGCTAAATAAGAAAAATATAGAAAATTATATATTTTATATGATCTCAACTATAAAAATGTGTGGAAAAAAGACTGGAAGGAAATATGCTAAAATGTTAACAGTGGTTCTCTGGAGTGGGATTAGAAATTATGCTCTTTTGGAGAAACCACAGGGCAAGATGGCTGACTAGAGACGTTGATTGTCAGATCATCTAAGAAAGAAGGAAAAGTTTTAGATGGAAAAAAACATAGCTCAGGTATAAGTCCAAGGGAGAAGTGCCAGAACCTACTGGAGATTCCATGGAAAGCAGTTGCAGAGCAGAACAACAAGGAGCAAGAAATTGACAGGGATCAACGCCCAAGATACTTGGAGTCCTGTGGAAAGGGCATGGCTGACTCTTACCCATAAGCACCACCTACTGTCTTTGAGATTAAAGTGGGCATGCCAATAAACTTCACACTGTTAAGAAGGCCACAAAACAGAACTGAGAATCCAGATATAAAACTATCCTCATATAGCCATCTAACCTTTGACACAGCAGATAAAAACATACACTGGGGAAAGGATTCCTTATTCAATAAATGGTGCTGGGAAAACTGGATAGACACATATAGAAGAAGACTGAAACAAGACCCACACCTTTCACCTTTCACAAAAATCAAATCACAGTGGATAACAGATTTAAACCTAAGATGTGAAACTATTAGAATTCTAGCAGAAAATGTGGGAAAAACCCTTATAGACATTGGCCTAGGCAAAGAATTTATGAAGAAGACCCCAAAGGCAATCACAGCAACAATAAAAATAAATAAATGGGACCTGATTAAATTAAAAAGCTTCTGCACAGCCAGAGAAACTGTCATGAGAGCAAACAGACAACCTACAGAATGGGAAAAAATTTTCGCATGCTACACATCTGATAAAGGGCTGACAACTAGAATCTATTTAGAACTCAGGAAAGTCAGCAAGGAAAAAAAAAAAAAATCAAACAACCCTATCAAAAAGTGGGCAAAGGACATGAATAGAAACTTTTCAAAAGAAGACAGAACAGTGGCCAACAAACATATGAAAAAATGCACAACATCTCTAATCATCAGGGAAATGCAAATCAAAACCACAATGAGATGCCACTTAACTCCAGTGAGAATGGCCTTTATCAAAAAGTCCCAAAACAATAAATGTTGGCATGGATGTGGAGAGACAGTAAAACTCATACACTGTTGGTGGGACTGAAAACTAGTGCATCTCTGTGGAAAGCAATATGGAGATACCTTAAACAGATACAAGTAGACCTACCATTTGATCCAGCAATCCCATTATTGGGCATCTACCCAAAAGAACAAAAGACATTGTATAAAGAAGACATCTGCACTCGAATGTTTATAGCAGCATAATTCACAATTGCAAAGATGTGGAAACAACCCAAGTGCCCATCAATCCATGAGTGGATTAATAAAATGTGGTATATGTATACCATGGAGTACTATTCAGCTATAAGAAACAATGGTGATATAGCACTTCTTGTATTTTCCTGGATAGGGCTGGAACCCATTCTGCTAAGTGAAGTATCCCAAGAATGGAAAAATAAGCACCACATGTACTCACCATCAAATTGGTTTCACTGATCATCACCTAAGAGCACCATTTAGGAATAACATTAATCGGGTGTTGGGCAGATGTGGGGGTGGAGGAGATGGGTGTGTACATATATAATGAGTGCGATGTGCACCGTCTGGGGGATGGACATGCTTGAAGCTCTTATTTGGGGCGGCAAGGGCAATATATGTAACCTAAACTTTTGTACCCCCATAACATGCTGAAATAAAAAAAAAAAAAGAAAAGATTATTAAAAAAAAAAAAAAGAAGAAGAAGAAGACCACAGAGCTGGGGAAAGAGAAAGGATTTCAAAGATCTCCATCTTCCTTGTTAATAAAAGACAGGGAATCTGCCCACACACATAGTACACCACCACCTACAAATAACCAGCAATTGAGAAAACCACCACATTACGGATATCTATAATCAAAGTATCCATCCAGAGCCTAGACCCCCATCAAAGAACCCACAAAAAAACCCAAAGGTCCTTATCCAACAGATGCTACAGACACACCCTTAAGAGTGAAGAGAGGAAAAAGCCCCATCTAAGCAAAAGGAAATCCAAAAACAAGAAGTGACAGATGTTCCAGATGAGAATAAATCAGTATAAGATCTCTGGAAGTATGAAAAATCATAGTGAAAGGATACTCTCAAAGGAGCACACTAGCTTTCTAGCAATGGATCCCAAACACAATGAAAACACTGAAATGACAAATAAAGAATTCCACATATGGATTGTAAGGAAGCTCAGTGAAATCCAAGAGAAAATGGAGAACCAACTCAAGAAAAACAGAAAAACAATCCAGGAAATGAATGAAAAATGTATAAAGAGATTAATATATTTTAAAAAACCAAATAGAACTTCTGGAAATGAAAAGTTCATTTAGGGAAATATAAAACACAGTGAAGAGTTTTAAGAATAGACTAGACCAAGCAGAAGAAAGAATTTCAGAGCTTGAAGACAACTCTTTCAAATTAACACAGTCAGTCAAAAATAAAGAACAAAGAATCACAAGGAAATAACAAAGTCATGAGAAATATGTCATTATGTGAAATGGCCAAATATAAGAATCATAGGCATCCCTGAGGGTGAAGAAGAAAAAGCAAAAGGGCTGGAAAACCTATTTGAGGGAATAATTGAGCAAAACTTCCCTGATCTTGCTATAGATCTAAACATCCAGGTACAAGAAGCTCAACGTATACCTGGGAAATTCATTGCAAAAAGGGAATCACCAAGGCATGTAGTCATCAGGCTGGTCAAAGTGAACATGAAGGAGGAACTCCTATGAGCTGTGAGGTGAAAACATCAAGTAACTTACAAAGGAAAACTCATCAGACTAACAGCAGATTTTCAAGAGAAAGCTTACAAGGCAGAAAGAAATGGGGTCCTATCTTTAGTCTCTTTAAACAGAATGACTGCCAGCTGTGAATTTTGTATCCTGCTAAAGTAAGTTTCATAAACGAAGGAGAAGTAAAGTCTTTCTCAAACAAGCAAACACTAAGGGAATTTGTCATTACGAGATCTGCTCTACAGGAAATGCTCAAAAGTGCCTTTTACATGCAATAGCACAAGAGATAGCAACCAGTGTAAAAACACCCAAAGTTATAGCTCACAGCTCTTATAAAATAATATTGCAACAGGGAAAACAAAACAATAAGATATCAACCAACAAGATGAACAAAACAGCATTCCAATATCAATACTAACACTTAATGTGAGTGGTCTGTATGCTCCTCTTAAAAGACACTGACTGGCTGAATGGATGAAAACACACAACCCAAGTATCTCTTGTCTCGAGGAAACACATCTAACCCACAAGGGCTTGCACAGACTCATGATGAAGGGATGGAAAAAAATATTCCACACAATGGAAACCAAAAGCGAGTAGGTGTAGCCATTCTCATATCAGATATAATAGACTTGAAATTAACAACAGTAAAAATGACAAAAATGATCATTATATAATGGTAAAGGGAGCAATTCAACAAGAAGACATAACAATCCTAAATATATATGCACCTCCCAGTTTCATAAAGCAAACTTTTCTAGATCTAAGCAAAGAAATAAACAGTGGCATTTTAATAGCCAGAGACTTCAGTACTCCACTGATAGTACTGGACAGATCATTGAAGCAGAAAATGAATAAAGAAACACTGGACTTAAACAGGACTCTAGAACAAATGGACCTCACAGAAATTATAGAACATCCTACCACAGAAGTACTGAACATACATTTTTCTCATCAGCACATGGGACATTTCTCATCAGCACAAGAATGATATCTTAGGCCACAAAACAAATCTTAGCAGATTCAAAAGAATCAAAATCATACCATGTATCTTCTCAGACCACAGTGGAATAAAACTAGAAATCAATTCCAAGAAAAACACTAAATTCTACACAAAGTCATGGAAATTAAACAACCTACTGCTGTATGACCCTTAGGCCAATGATGAAATTGAGATGGAAATAAAAAGAGTCCTCGAACTGAATGACAAAGGGGACATAAGCTTTCAAAATCTATGGGGAAAGACTTAAATGCCTACATCAAAAAGACAGGAAGATGATAAAAATTAACGACCTAATGTCACATCTCAAGGAACTAGAAAAAGAAGAACAAACCAAATCCAAAGGCAGCAGAAGAGAAGAAATCACAAAGCTCAGAGCAGAACTAAATGAAATGAAAACCAAAAACAAAACAAAACAAAACAAAAAAAACGACACATGCAGAAAAACCAAAAAGCTCAGTGAAAATTTTTGCAAAAGAAGATAGACAAATGCCATTAAACATATGAACAAATGCTCAGCATCACTAATCATCAAGGAAATGCAGATTAAAATCACAATGAGATACCACCTTACCCCTATCAGAAGGCCATTGTTAAAAATTCAAAAAAGAATAGATGTTGGCATGGATGCAGAGAGAAAGTAATGCTTGTACACTGTTGATACAAGCAAATTAGCACAACCTTTATGGGAGACAGTATGGAGATTCCTCAAAGAAATAAATGTAGTCCTACCATTTGATCCAGCAATTCCACTGCTGGGAATCTACCCAAAGGAAATCAAGTCATTTTATCAAAAAGACACCTGCATTTGAATGTTTATTGCAGCATAATTTGCAATTGCTAAGGTGTGGAATCAACCTAAGTACCCTTCAATTCATGAGTGAATAAATAAAATGTGGTATATGGTATACTCAGCCATAAAAGGGAATGAAATAGTGTCATTTGCAACAACGTGGAGGGGACTGGAGACCATTACCCTAAGTGAAGTATCTCAGGAGTGGAAAACCAAACACCACGTGTTCTCATTAATAAGTGGGAGCAAATGGATGGGTACACATGGGCACAAAGTGATATAAAGGACATGAGAAACCAAGGAGGGGGTAGCGTGGGAAGGTGGGTGTGGTGTAAAAACTTACCTGTTGGGTACAATGAACACTATTCTGGTGATGGGCCACCAAAAGTCCTGGCTTAAGCATTACACAAGATATCTATGTAATAAAAACACTTGTATCCCCTTAATTAATATTTTGAAATAAAAAAGTTTAAAAATGTAAAAAAAAAGAAAGAAATGATATTCTTTTTGTACATCTTTTACTATTCTCCCAAACTTTAATATGGATAGCTTTTATAATGAATCAAAAATTATATCCATGCAACAACATAATAGACATGGTATAGTATTTAAATGTACCTTACTTCCAAGCTCTAATAGCAAATATTGTTGTACTTATTGAAGATACTAGTATCATGTGAGATCACATTTGATAAGTACAGATTGTTTGGATAATAGATTTATTGCTATCTATCATTGTAATTGTTTCAGTCTCATCTCTCTAACTAGATAACAACTACCTTGCCATAAGACAAGTGCCACAATAGCAAACATTTATTGGGTGAAACTATGTGAGACACATGTACTCTCATTAAGCCATAACACCAACCCTGTGAGGGAAGTATGATTATTACAGTATTACCAATTTTCAGATAAGAAAACTGAGGCATAGAATGTGTATTGAACTTGCCTAGGGTCATGCTACTAGTAAATGGTCCAAGCCAAGTGAAATTCTTAACTGGGGCTCTTGGAATTGTGGCTTTCATTGAGTAACACCTTCCAAGGCAGTTTTTCCCATGCACAGAAGCAAGATGCCAGAAACATAGTCTACAAACTCTACCTAGGAACCTATTATACCATTCCAGCAATTTTCAGCAACTGCTGCACACACTACTATAGGTGTGTCATTTTCCCACTGTAGTTGGCAGAAGCGGAAAAATAGAGTTCATGGTTGGTTTGGATCAGGGTGGGTATTGGGATAAAATGAGAAGCATCAAGTGACAATAATTTGGTGATTTGTTTTCATTGCTGAAAAATACATATAAAAGTATGTTCCAGCTCAAAAATATACTTTAAAAAATTTGTACTTTACACAGATAAGCAGAAGTCACATGGGCTGAACTGGGCCAGGATACCACATGTCGGCTGCTGGGAACTCCAGGTGTGGGAGGACAGGTAGCATAGCACCAGTACCATGGGCCTCTGCCTTAACAGTCTCTGGGTATGCCATTAGAAAAGCAAAGAACTTTTCTTTTTTTCAATTGAGAAAGTTCCATACACGTGTTAAGAAAATGTACGAAAGGGAATACAGTGAAAAGTCATCTCCCACCCACAACCCTCATTTCCTTTCCCCAGAGACAGCCATTGTTACCAGTTTCTTGAGTGTTCTTCCAGAAATATTTTATGCATAAAAGAATATTCAATATTTGTGTGTATGCTCTTTGAAACACACACATGGTATCAAATTACACCCACCTCCCTTTTCTCCCCTTAATGTGTCTTGGCAGAGTTGCCATATATAGTTGCACACAAGACACTTGGTTGAGAGGAGAGTGGGAGTTGGAATTTAGTAAACCGTTCTCTGTCAGGAGTCTGGGTCTGCCTGGAAGAGGGCACCTTTTCTTAATTTGCTCAAAGGTGCCATCTTAGGCTCTGGAGTTTGTCCATGTCCGCACATATGGATCTACTTCACTCTTTTTCATCATTGCAGAGTATTTTGTTGTAGTGGACAAACGATATTTTATTTAACCATTAGAGTGTCCTATTGGTGGACATTTGGGTTCTTTCTAATCTTTTGCTCTTAGAAAAAAATGCTGTAACAAATTTCCTTGTCTAACCAATTTTGTGCACCCATGTGAGCACATCTGAGGAGTAAGTTTGGGGATGCCATTTTTGGGATTTTGAAACATTTGGTTTCAAATGAGGAACAAAATATGTTAATTTTAAAAGATCTGAATTCCAGAGATATTTCTTTTTTAATTTTTCTAAACAATATTTTAAATTCTCATCCACTATTAGCCTTGATAATTGCCTTCCAGCTGCTATGGGAAGTGTTTGCTTTCTTCTCTTGGGCCCTAATCATCCCCAGCAGGTGCCTTTCCTCTTCAAGCTGTCCTCACCACTCCCAAAACTGTCGCTCTGGGCAGGCTCCTAGACTTGAGCAATGCTCTTCCTTGTTCTTGGGGAGGTTCTTATTCACTGAAATTCAGAAGGCTAAAAATTTCGCACCTGATTTCATTGGAAGGGTGCGGTTCATTCTTACACCTCTGAAGCCCTCAGCTTTCCTACTATTAGATGTCAATAAATCTTCAGGTTCTCTAAAAGACAGAGACAGTATAAGGCTAAACTGAAGGGATGCACGTGAAGGAATTTTATTCATAGAGGCAATGTGGTATAGTAAACAGGACAAGGCCTTTAGGATCAACTGAATAGGGACTAGAATGCTTGCTCTGCCATGCTTGATAATGGATTTTGAAAAGCAATTTGCACATAGCAGGCAATCAGTAACTGGGATTAATAATGACGAGGATGATGATGATTGGGGGGTACTCTATGTGAATGAATAAGGAAACAGATATGTCCTGGGAACTGTGCTAGGTGGTCTATAGATGTTAACTGATGTCACCCCACAGAGCAGACATTATACCTCCACTTTAAAGAGAAGACCAGAGAGGTGAAATAACTTGTTCAAGGGTTTGCACCTACTAGGCAGCAGGGGTAGTATATAAGCCATGCTTTCATATGCCAGTTGATGCTCCTTTCCTAAATATGTGTAATAATTTTTTTTTTTAGAGAAGTAAGCAATGTTTTAATCTGAATAGTGAGTTAAATAGGTTCATTCTCTCTGTTTTCTATAGACCATTTCTTTCAACCAACTTACACATAGCATTTGAATTTTAAGAGTAACTTTTCTCAGTAACAATACAAAAGATGGCTTGTTAACTCGACAGATACACTAACAGGAAGGTTCGAGTTTCTTAAAAATTAATAAAGAAGTCCTCATGAAGAAACCTTTGATCTGCAATTCTGTAAAAATGTATTGTGACAATAAAGAAGTGCTTTGCTGATCTTCTCTGTAGCCTTGAATATTTTACTGTGTTCTTTGTGTTTTTCTTAGTGCATACTTCGGCCCTAAAGAAAGTTTTCTATATTTTTTATCCTCTGTATTTATCTTTCCACCTATGAAACATATCAGGTTCTTAATTCCTTTCTCCATTGCTAAACCACAATCTAGGCAGCTTATTTTTCTTATCTTGTTCCAAGTTTATGGTAGTAGATTTTCCAGTTTCTTATCTCTTTTTTGAGAAATATGACTTGTAGGGTACCTTCTGGGTGTAGGAGAAAGGAAGATAAGGCAGCCTTTTGGGAAATGAGGCCATGAAGCTCTGCCTGTTTGGAAAGCTACACGTGTAGGTAGTTGCATGCCTGATAGTGGCCTGCCCTCTGAACTGAATCATTGGTTACACATGTGCTTATAATGGTGTTTGAAGGATTCACCTGAATGCTACTTTCAAAATGGGCAAACATTTTCTCATTTACTCTTTGTAAACATCGTTCTTCTTTTTAGGCAGATCTACCATGCTGATCAGGCTAAAAGATGAACCTTTAACATTTTTTTTGTGCTTTATATTGTGAAAATTTAACTTTCAGGACAACTTGATGCCATTTAAACATTGAATGAAAGTTATTTGCATACATCTGATACAAACATTTACAGGGGGCCCACTGTGTACAGGCATAGCACAAGGTGGATGTGGTGGATAAAGTAATGTCCCACTCTATTGTGGATTGGGTTACCAGATAAAATACAGGGCACCTGATAAAATGCAAGATAAAATTTGGATTTCAGATAAACAATGAGTAATTTTTAAAAGTATAAGTATGTCCCATGCAATATTCAAGACATACTAAAAATTATTTTTGTTTATCTGAAATTTAGATTTACCTGGTATGCTGTTTTTTAATTTGCTAATTCTGGCATCTTTAATTGTGGGAGACTGACATAAATAAGTGATCCCGTGACAGTGGGATAAATGCTGTGATGGGGGGCACTCTGAAACATCCCAGCAGTTATCTCTGTTATGTTTGCAGAGAAGAAACTCTGGTAGGGGATGAAGGGGAAGCCTGACCAAAGGTTATGTTACTAGGCTGATGGGCCAGAGAGCTGGAGCTTCACAGTACCCTGGTCTTTGGTACATGGGAATAATCAAGCAGAGGCTTGTGAAAATACTATGTTATCCCATATGTAGGTTAATTAAAATCCTTCCTGCTCCAGCTCCCATCCCCAAAGACAATCACTCTCAAGAAAACTATTGATGTTGACATTTTAGGTGCCAATTGGATCCTGTATTTTATTTGGGCAGTTTAGTTTCCATGTCCTTTTGTCTCTAGCTATCAAAAACTGGCAAACAAATATTTATTTGTTCAATAACTGTAGTGCTAAAAATACAGTATTCCTGGTCACCTAGGAAGGATGGGGGAAAAGGCAAGGGACAAATGGCACAGAATCATCAAACAGATTCCTGCTCTTGATCAGCCCGTTGTGTGTATGTGTGTGTGGGGTGGGGTGGGGAGGAAGCAGTGGAAATGTGGACTGGGGCAAGGAAAACCTAGAACCAAATACTCACGAAAGAGCCATGTTATTTCAAGCCAAGTCCATCACAACCAAAGACCTGGAATTTATTTTCATAGGATTTGACCTTAATAATTAAGTGTTAAGGGAGTAATGTGGGTTTCATGTCTCAAAGACACCTGGAGAAGGTGAGTTTGAGCTCAATCTTGAAGGTCTGGAATTTGAGTGGGTGCAGAGGAGGAAAAAGAGCGGCACATATGTCATGTACCTGTGTGCATGTGCACATGTGTTTGTGTATGTGTGTCAGGAGGATCACTGGGACAGGTTGGCATGAAGGTAAGACGGTGAGGCAACCTGAAGACTTAGACTAGGAAGTAGAAAGTTATTTGTTAACTGATTAGATTTCACATTCGATGAGAAAGCTAAAGAAATTTATCCCACCAAACATGAAAATTGATACATGGAAATTTCTGGGGCATGTCTGTAAAAGTAGGGCAAGATAGTGATTTGGTATAACATCTTGGATAACTCAAGGGCTGTCCCATTTTTGACTGAATTACTCAGGAATTCAGAAAATTGCTTCACAGAAGTTACGTTCTTGCAATCATATTCTGCCAGAGGCTTCTAGCAGGTGGTATATTAGGAAAACATTTACATAAAAGATGATAAAGAGTCATTTTATTATCCTCCTAATCCATGTTATGCCTTAATTGCCTTATGGAAAATCCTTTTTGCTTGGCCTTCTTTCTTGCACAGAAATACAGATCATGACCTCTAGAAAACATAACTGCGGTCTTTTGCTGCTGCAGGAAAATGCATTATTGTTTTGCTGGGTGTTTTATTAAAGGTTTCTGAAGAGGCTGAATATCTTTTTCTAAAATTCACAGAAACACCTCAGACTAAGAGCCTAAAAATTGGAATTATTTACCTGTAATCTCTTTCTTTCACTCTCTGTTGTTCCTTTCTTTCTCTCTTTTCTTACCTTGCTGATTATTTTACCATGGCTCTGTGCAGCCATAATATTTTCAGCCAATCTACTACTTTTAACCACTCTTGACTCAATACCTGAGAGAAATTGTTTGATTTTTTTTTTCTCTCTTGCTGAGATCAGGGAGGGTAGGAGATTTAACCTGAATATTCCTTTTCGTGAATTAAGAAGGGCTAATAATCTGGAATTCCCAGGAGAAAATAATTTGGAGAACTCTGACTTAGAATGAGCATTCCAGTGGAGGTGTTTTCTCTGCATGTTGATTCCCCTTCTTGCAGGTTATCCCTTTATTGTGGAACCACAGACCTTGAAAGGGTCTCCAGAGGATGTCTAGGGATGGCTCACTGCCTCAGGCAGGCACAGACCAAAAGAGTGGCATGAAGTTAGATTCTGGGCCCAAACAACCATTTGAGAAAGTGCTCTATCAACCTTTGTTGTTAATAAATAAAAAAATTCTCTGAGATGTTCTGCTAACTTTCACGATCAACTTTATGGCCAGTTACTAAATTACCCCTAGAAGCTGACCGTAAATCCATTTTTAAGATGTGTATTGTCTAACAGAGTAGTTGTTCTTAGGAACTTTCCACTTTCACACTTAAAATACATAAAAACATATATCCATGTTTCCAGAGGTTTGCCTCTCTATGTTAACGGAAAAACCCAAACTCTGTAAAATAGCTTAAAGAGGTTTATTTGAGCTGAATATGTGTAACTGCAGCCCGGAGTTTCACAATCTCAAGAGTTCTTGAGAGAGTGTGCCCGGGGTGGCTGGGTTATAGTTTGCTTTTATCCATTTTAGGGAGATAGGAAGTGTGGGTAAAATCATAAATCAATACATGGAAGGTATACATTGGTTTGGCTTCAAAAGTTGGAACATCTTGTAGGTTATAGGTGGGTCTAAAGATTCTTTGATTTGTAATTGGTTAAAGAAATAAAGGTAAAGACTTGGAATTAGTGGAAAGGAATGTTTTAAGATAAGGAAGTCTGTTAATCATAGAGCAAGCCACAACATGCTGACTCAAAGTGATCTGTTAAGCAGGTTGGTGGCTTGCTGGCATGACTTAACCTTTGCCTTGCGTGGCCTTAGGTTCTGTCTGTAATTGGTCTACACTCCCAAAGGGAGGAGGTCATACCTCCCTTCCCTTCATGTCTGGGGATGGAACTCAGTTTTTAGGTTTTTCTGGGGTTCCTTTGGCTAAGAGGGAATCTATTCAGTTGGCAGGGGGGTTCAGGATTTTGTTTTTAGTTTATGTAATATTGCATGGTTTCCCCTACTTGCTAAAATGTTTTTCACCTCAAACTAAATATCAGGATGACTGAAGGATTAGTTCCTAGCCTTTGTACTTCAGCTCCCATTACCATAGCCCAGTGTCACTGATTGCATTTTTCTCATATGAAAGCCCAAGTTCTATTACCCAGGAACATATGACATACTTAATTTTAACTTTTCAGGAAAGGCATCTCATGTCCTGTTAACATTTAGTTTGTGACCTATGATGACCGTCTCTGTCCAATCTATTTTTGGTTACCTCTGGTTTCTCCAGACCTTGCAGGGTAGACTAGGCCTTTGTGGACCTTGTAGTGATGCTATTGTGTGTGTGTGTGTGTGTATGTGTGACTTCATACAGTGGCATTTGTCATTTTACTGAAGCACAGATTTGAGTTTCAAAGACTGCAAGGCTGGTATCCAGAGCCAGTCACATTGCAAGTGCTGGTCCTGTCCTTGCATCCCCTCCCAGGGGGGCTTTGTTTTTCTCCAAAGTGGTATTTGCACATTTGGGAGTTTGAGAAGGTCTCAATACCCATCCCTCACTAGCATCATAAGACACTATACCGTATGAATTCTGTGAAATCAGTTTTCAAGTGCACCCTGTTTTTGATGGCTATCGTTCTACTGGTTTATAGTTATTTTGTTCCAAGTAACCCTTTATTAACATATATACTATATTAGTTTTCTTGGGCGACTATAACAAAATACCATAATCTGGGTGGCTTGAACGACATTTATTTCTCATAGTTCTGGAGGCTGAAAAGTCCAAATCAAGGTACTAGCTGATTTGGTTCCTGATTAGAGACCCCTTATTGGCTTGCAGACAGTCACCTTCTTGCTGTGTCTTCACATGGCAGAAAGAGAGAGACTAAGCTCCCTGGTGTCTCCTTTTATAAGGACACTAATCTTATCACAAGAACTCCATTCTCATGATCTCATCTAAACCTAATTACCTCCCAAAGGCCCTACCTTCAAATACCATTACACTGGGGGTTAGGGCTTCAACATGCAAATTTTGGTGGGGGACAAAATTCAGTCCATAGCATATAGAATACAATACTATCATATTAGCAAGTATACAAATTATAAGTACACAGTTCAATAAGTTTTCACAGGTGGGCAGACCTGTGTAACCAATGTCTAGAAGAAAAAATTATCATCAGCACCCAGAAGCCCTTCATCCTGGCTCCAATGGTACCACTGTCCTGACTTCTAACACCATTGATTAATTTTGCCTGTTTTTGAACTATTGAATATTTTCTGAAGAATATTCACATCAGCATTCTTCATAATAGCCTAAAAGTGGAAATAATTTGGTGAACATGTATACCTATTTCTGTTGGGTTCAGAACCCAACAGGTATGTGTATGTTCAGCTTTATTAGATACTGCCAAAGAGTTTTATAAATTGTTGGAACAATTTACATCTCCATGAGTTTGCGAGTTCTTATTGCTATACATCTTCACCAACATTTCTATTGTCAGTCTATTTTATTTTAGCCATTCTGATGGTGATGATGGTATCCCATGTGATTTTAATTTGTGCTCCCCTGATGACTAATAAAGTTGAGCATCCTTTCATATTTTTTAAATTACAGGTGCTTTTCATTAGGATTCTATGACTTTTAAGCAGTAATTTCAACTTTGTGTCATCTGAAGGACTAAATTGTGTAATTTTAATCCAAGCCTTCATTTCAATGATACCCTATGGTGCTTGGACTGACACTGAGCCACTGATAATTATGCTTTGGTCTGACCTTTGACCACTTAGATATTAAGCCATATTTTGATAAGTAATTGATATGAATATCAGATAGACCAGAATTGAATGTTTCAGAGATATTAGTTCTAATTCTGTTATCTACACAACACATAGATCAATCCTGTAGTAGAGAACTACCACCTTCCAGGCTGGTTCTTCATGGAGCTATGCAGGGTTATTTGAACCTGGTGCTTCTCTGGGTCCCATCACATGGACAGTTTGATGATTTATCCTTATATCTCCATAGGAATTAATGTTGAAGAGATGAATTTGTACTTGTTTTTACTTATATATTTATATATTTTTTAAAGACTGGATCTTGCTATATCACCCAGGCTGGTCTCAAACTTCTGGTCTCAAACTTCTGGCCTCAAGTGATCCTCCTACCTCAATCTCCTGAATAGCTGGGTCTACAGAAGCATACCACTGTGCCTGGCTAAGTTTATAATTGTTATATCTCATGTCTTTTCCTACTTTCCATGAAACTGTCAGGGATTGTATATTGATAGGATCCTGGAACATTAGTTGCTTTTAAGTGTTGCCATTTGCAGAGTCCTTCCTCTCAAATAGTCCTTTCTCCTTTTTGTTATGTCTGTTTGAAAATATCAAGCTTTTCAGATGACCAACATCCTCTTGATGATGGTCAATTTGTGGTTGTACAGAACAGAGCTGATTATGAAATTCAAGGCAAGGCTGCTGGCTTTTGGCAGGTGTGGCACCAGGTATCTCATGGTGAGCTTAGGGAATGATGTATTACAACTGTCATTCAAAAAGGAGTCACTTTAATAACACATTGTCCAGGGAACTTTGAGTTAATTTTAAAATGACACATTGGAACCATTGTGGACTTTGAAAACTACGTGTTTTGGAAACTATCTGTAGAGTTGCTTTTCCTTTAAAAACATGTTATTTGCAATGCTTTTTAGTTGGTGTATCTTTTCTTAAGAATATTGGTCTTAATATATTTTTATAACTTGCAGGTTTAGACTTCTCTTTGAGTTTTGTATTTATATTTGCCATCACACAGACCTCATTTTTTACTTCTAGGAGAAAACAACATTGAACAACCCCATCTCCCACCAGGTAGCTTCTTGGACATCTGGGATTTGAAAAGGTGCTTCACTTTGATTAGAAGTGTGTTCCGTTATTCTCTATTAGCCAAGCACCAGGTAATTATTAGGAACATCTTCTAGGGGTGGCTGAGCCTTTCAGGAGTGGCTGATTCATGTTGGGATCCCTGCCGAGATGGTCATTAAGAAATGTCAGCCAGCGAGAACTGGGCACCTGCTCTGCTTGACACAGAATCAAGAACACTTTATTTCTCTTGGGCCAAAAAAACCAAACAATACAACCCCCACAACCCCCAACCAAACAACAGCAATGAAGAGAGGAGTGTGCCTGCCAAGCAGTCTAGGCTTGAACCAGCTTCTGCTCAGTAAACACCACTCCCTAGAGGCCATCTCCACCCACCTTCTGATTCTCTTGACCCATCATTCTGTGGTGGACAGCAGGGTTGCTATTGAAGCTCCGTGTGATGTATTGTCCCTAACTTGTATCTGTGGTTAATTTTGATTGTCCTGCTGGTTGAGGTACTTGGAGTTCAGCTGGGGCTGTCACATGCTTGTTAGAGGTAAGGAAAAACACATCATTTAGCAGTATTTTTTCACTGTGTATTCAGAGATCTGAGACTTTTTAGGTAAATAATTCTCAAACAACAGTAAACTTTTGTGAGATGAATAAACATGGCAATTTAGATGTTTATGAACTACTGCAAATCTTTTCTGCATGATGCTTTGAAAAAATGTTTCCAGCTTTTCTTTCTTGCCTTAGCTCCTAAATACTTGGAAAGAATTGATTTGAGATGATTAAACATAGCTTCTCCAACTTATTTATTTAGAGAGCGTCATCTCAAATCACATTTTTTGATTTCAAAGAAATGAAACAAAATTCACATTTTGAAGTAATTTGTCATTAGCTGGGATAATAATCTGTTTGGGTTTCTTTTTTATTTTTTTCCTTTATAGACCACATTGGGAGTTTCTACTTGGAAGTTCATACATTATTTTCTCTCAGAGGAGTTTGTCAGTAGGCAGAAGGTAAGAAGACAGATTAGTTTGCCTTGAGAGTAGCTCTCAGTTACTACAGGGAGGGAGAGGAGGGGGCTGGCTAACCCACGGCCTCTTGATAGTCATTCTCAAACTTTAGTGTGCCCCAGAGGTACCTGGGGAGCTTGCCATAAAATATAATTCTTGGACCCACCTCCATAGATTCTGATTTGGGAGGTCTGAGATCGTCCTTGGTGATCCGCATGTTTTTAGCAAGCACTACCACACCCCCGCCCCGTGATTGTCATGTTAATTAGCACAGAGCCACACCACGTGAAATACTGTTCTAGGGCCTCTTACCATAACATGATGGACAGTTGCTGAAGCTGGTAAGAAGACTGGCCATGGTGAACTCTATTAATACCATAAGTAAGACAAAAGCTATCTCTTTAGATCTAAAATTCTAATCTATATGTCCTAGGCTAGGTTCCCTAGGAGCAGAGCCCAAGACAGGCATTTGAGTGTGTGTGGTTTATTAAATTGGTCTCAAGAGAAAGAGAGTAAGGGATGTTGGCCAGGGCAAGGCAAGGTGTGAGCAGGGATGTGGTCTCAGCTGGAAGCCTGTACTAGCCCTGTCCCATGGGGAATGCTTCAGGCTGAATAGCAACCATATAGTTGGTCTTACTTTGAGGAATGTAGGCTGGATTTTGTACCCCATGTCACTCAGTTACTGGTTACAAGCTGTGCTGGGTGGATGTAACCTCATGGATAAGGTGACTCCTGCATAAGATAACTCTCCTGCCACTAGCAACCGACATTCATGGCAGCTAGGGTGGCGGTGTACACTAGCCAGGTGGAGGGGATCCAGGAAGGGCACCATTGGTATTTATCAACTGTGACAGCATGGAATCACACGGGAGGCTTTTCACAGTATGTCTTCTGGTCTTGGTCACTCTGACTGCTCTTGCTGTAGTAATTTACTTAATATGTTTGCTGCTCTTATGATGCTCTTTATAATTACAAAGGACAACTTGGACAGTACATGTACTTGGCTTTTTGTTTTTTCAATTTTTTTCTTCCTGTGCTTTAGTAATAGTTGTCATCCTGCAGCAAAGTGTAGAAAGTATGACAACCTCCTTTGTCAATTTTGTTTCCTGTTTTCAATGAGAAGAACAATGACTTCAACTATTGAATTATGGATCCTTAGGCTATAGTGAAATCTTAATATGTTTTACTCAAAGCTTCATTTTCAAATGATTCTGTCCCATGCTTGTTGTAATGATATTGCTTGTGGGGGTGGGTCCCTTGTTTAGGACTTTCAACAAGAAATATGATGTTCTGGAAACTATTGAACTGGTTGTCTTTGGTTACTGGGCTTTATTAAGTCAAAAAGACTCTTCTAGACTGTGTTCTGTGGAGCATTAATGCCTTTTGTACTGTGTTCTACAGAAAACAAGTTCTATGTTCAAATAATTGTGATGACACTCTGTATATGATATTCCTTTCTTGAAGATTCACAAAGCACTTTGGCCTACAAAAGGCCCTAAATATCCTGCAGGAAAGAAACCTTCTTACCTTTGTTTAACTGATTGCTTCCCAAATCCATTTGCTCACAGAATAGCCACCTGTCACAGCTACCTCCTTCCTTTTTATTTTCTCAGAATATACATTACTATCTTACAGAACTAATATTCCATGGAACACAGTTTGGAGAATACTGAAATAAAACTTTATTCTTCATCACATGATATCAGTGCATTGGTAATCAGCAAAGAACTGGTTCCACTCTTTTACTTTGTAAAACCAGCCTTCTACATCTTATCTACGTGCAAGGCAAATGCAAAGCAGATTTGGGGATGAGGGCAGTCTCTGGAGGACAAGGACAGGTTATTTGTTTTCTATGCTAAAGGGGCCATAGATATAGAAACATTTAATGAGGTCTTACTATGGATATATTAGTCTCCATAAAACATTTTATTCAGCTTAACCTACAATTACTTAATGGACAGAGAGTTTCATAAACAGCTAGTCCCTAGCCTAAAATGTTTATTAAGTGTCTGTTTTTGTTTTTGTTTTTTTTTTTTTCCGAGTGACTTCGCCAAGGAGAGTCATGCAAGATTAAACAGATAGAATATTAAAAATTCAACCACGACACACCAGGGCTGCCCTGATAACAACTGTGGTATAATGTTTCTGAATTCATATGGATTTCCATGTCCTCAGTAAAGAATACCCTGCCATTTCCCAACATTCTTTCATTAAAAAAATTATTCAGATTGTCATTGGTATGTGGCATATCTTTTTTGCATAAGAAAGACCCTCACTGTATTTTTTCTAGAGATTTTGAATTGTAAAAGATCGAAGTGAATAAATATTTCTTTAGAAGAAAAATAGTGAGTGAGTTCTTACATTTTGTACAGCATTTTGAAGTTTATAGAAAACTCCCTCTCCCCTTCCAGCTATCACTTTTATATTTACAGAAATCCCGCAAGACTGGTAGTATTATAATCACTACAAAAATGGCCAAGGACTCTTGGAAGGCTGGCCAGAATAGCCTTACAGAGTTTGGAAGATTAATTATCATTCACCTTGATTATTATCCTAAGTGATGGGCTCTCATGGATTTTTTTTTTTTTTTTTTTTTTGCGCACCATAAGAAAATTCTAGGAGGAAACCACAAGATTTTCCTTCCCTTGCTCTTATTTCCTTCATACTTATTATGCTAAACCAATTTTGCCTCCAAACCTAGCCATGAGCTTCCTGTTCCTGCTTCTTAGTGCACTGCTTAGCAGCAGTCACCTCTTGGATCGCGGTAGGGTAGTAAGACTTGTGTGTGCATGTGTGTGTTTGTGTGTGTGCACATGCACACACATGTAGGAGTCTGTGGGGTGAAGTAGTCAGAAGCCATATTTAGACAGAATCTTTCCAAGGAAAATGATTTTTTTATAATAGGAAGCCTAAGGAATCTATTAATAGGACCTTGGATGCCCAGGACAGGGTAGGAGAGAGTCTGAAAACACAGGAGGCTGAATATAGCAGACGATGCTGAGGTCTGAACAATGGACATAGCTGAGGAAATGAGAGAACAGGCTATATTTGAATGAGATTCCTGAGGTAGAACTGACTGGTCTGGCTGGGGAAAGAGACACAGGACCTGAAGATTATCTGTGTGGTTTCTAGTTTAGCTGGACTCTAATGCTGTTATCAGAGAAGAGAATTGAGGGGAGAAAAGTGGGTGGGGTAGGGTAGGGTGGAGGGAAGTAAAAAAGATAGAATTCACTTTAGAACGTTCTAAGTTTGCAGTGAGATATTTAGAAAGCAGCTTGAAATATTGGTCTGAGTTACAGAGAAAGAGAATAAAACCTGAGATTTAGGTCTGGAACTAAACAATATGTAAAGACCTGGGCAAGGACAGGAGCATTCAGGAGGAGTGTGGTGCTAGAATAAAGCAGCCCACACAACTCAGATGTGTTAGAAATGCCACACGTCTTTATGGTTTATAAGTCAACCCGGTTTCATGCTGAGCACTCCTCCTCCTAGTCTGGGGGAAAACTTAATTCTTTTATTTGAGTTTACCCTCCTTTTATGCAGTGTGGAGACATCAGCGTGCAGACTGGTGATCTGGTCCTTCGTCGTCCATCCATGCAGGTTACTGCTAAGGTTGCTGTCATCCTACCAGCTTCCCTTTCTCTGCCGCAGCTATGCCATGTGATGCTGCCTGTGGTCTTGTCTACCTAGCTTAGGCTCCATTTAGCCCTTCCACATGGGGTTTTGCTGTCAACATTGCAGCTGGAAAGCAGGCATGGCTGCTCTGGGACCCTTTGGCACGTGTCTTCCCCTCCCTCTCTCCTCAAGCCCAGGCACATCTCCTTCTAGTCTGGAAAGGGTGGGGACGGAAGGAAGGATGAACCCCTGACTCTGTTGTTTCTCACACTCTCTCCCATCTTCTCCCCAAACCATCAAGTTCTCTTACGGGTTTAAACCTGTTTTTCAGAGAGGGAAAAAAAAGCCAGATGGACTTGCAGGCTATTTCTGGTTTTGGCCCTGATACATGCTTCCCTGTGGTCATGAAGTATCAAGGCTGCCACCAGCTTGAATTGGGGGAAGGAAGCAAATAAATACAGGGAGAAAAAAGACTAATAGTTCAAAATACTATCTAGTCACAGTGTTAAAGTAAGAAGAGAAAACAAGCTGGCCTGTGGCTACAGAGTATGGAGCCAAGAGAAAACAGAAAGGGGGCATCTGGGGAAGAAGCCAGAAAGCTCCTGGAGGGTGCAACAAAAGCACCATCTCGAGGACACCAAGACACAAGGCACAGTCTCAGGTGAGATGCAACAGGGTGGTAACTGGACATGCCAGAGGAGGGCAAGTGGGTTCAGAGCCCAGTGTCTTAAAGTACGCCTATGGCCCAGTCTGGTTGGGAGGAAGCACTGGTCAGATGGAGTTCAGATGGAGCCACTGCCACCCTGTGTGTGATGATATCATGCCACTTAAAGTGTTTTCTTGCTCTTATCTCTTCTATCCCTTTCTCTGATGGTCTCCCACTCTGGACTACAAGTTCCTTGGGGACAGAGCAATGCACTTTACATTCTTATACCCTCAGCCCCTAGCACAATGTCTGACGCTTAGTGGATTCATAATTTAGATTTAGTAAATGACTAAGATCCAAGGTCTTCCAGGAGGGCCAGCATTTTATCTGCCCAGAAATAGGGCCAAAATTATCCAAGATCTCAGAGAAATTTCCCTCCTTTGCTGTGTTGGACTGAAGCAAGAGCTCTGAGACCTGTGCACCTAGGTCTAGTAACCTTGTTTCCAGTGATAAGGGTATTAACACCATTGGCAGTAAAAGGCAGCATTTGGACACTTGCTTGTTCCCCTCCCTCATTTGTACCCTAATGTAGACATTGGGGTCATAATATATTTTGGAAATATTTTAACTTATGGGTGCAATTCAAAAATAAGTCAATTCATCACAGATCTATATACTCTCTGTACAAGGCACTATGAGAAAAACCGGTACACAGAGAAGAGGTACGAATACACAGGTATTGTTTTTTAAAAAAGCTTCCAATCTAGAAGAAGAGGATAAGACAAGTCAAGAAATAGTTGTAATTCATAGAATATTAAAAGTGCAAGTGTTGGAAAAATTAAGGAATGAGGGAGGGAGGGTTTCTACTTAACCAAAACTATAGATTATTCAGAATTTCCTATTTGTTAGGTATCCCAATTAAAAGTTGTTTTGCTGAATCTTGCAAAGTAGAAGGACACTTAATTTTTATAGGATACCTTACCCTTTGAAAAAATTCTTCAAAGCACAAAATAATAAAATTTTGGGTGGGGGTCTAGATTATGCCAGTGGTTTATTTCCTAAGAAAGAAGAAAGATTTAAGGAGGAGAGAGAAAGTTTTTGAAGAAGAGCCAGGATTCACTGTTTCCATTTATGGAAAAGTATATGATTTTTGCCAAGGAATTACACACAGCAGACTGAATCCATTTTTAGCTTCTGAATCAAAGTTGGAAAGGTACATGGTTTGGAACCATTTCAGCTGTGTTTGAAGTTGCTCGGGGACCCTTAGGTGAAAGGTAGTATGTAAACCCAAATAAATATTCTTGTTATTTCATTACTGTTGCGATGAGTTTTGTTGTCAGGAACACGGGTTGCTGGAATCAAACTGGGAGTGCGAAGGGGAATGCGTAGTCACCTAAAGACTGTATTTCACAGCTGTAAACACCCAAAAGAACTTCTGGCAGAGAATTGTCAGCTGTAAATTTACAATCTGCACAGGCATCCAAGCTTTGCTGGAAAAAAAATCTCCTGAAAATATGTTATTCTAAATGCTTGCCTTCTAAGAGAATCTTACGTATTTTTAGTAAGCATTGGAGTAGGGAAGGGCTTGAAAGGGAAGGAGGGAGGGTCTCAAAAGCACTTTGAAGGACCTGTAGATTTTTTGTTTATTTTTTCTCCCTCCTAACATGCCAATGTTCAGCTTCCTTATAAAACTAGCTGTTTGATTTGAAATAACTACTGAAATCACATCTATTGAGTGCTAGCTGTGTATTTGGGCTAGGGCTGGTGCTTTGGAGACTATAGAATAGGTGTTTAAGGCTTGGTCCTTGCCATTTTGGAATGTCTGGCTAAGGGAAGAAGATCAGACTATGGAAAACAATAGGGGACCTTCCTTAGGAGAGGATCTGTCATTAAATGTCAGACATGTGGTTCAGAGTGTTTGGGCTGGGGAGTGCAGGGCAGCGGCACAAATGAGGGCATTGAGAGGCTCCCTGCTGTCTTAGAAACTGGTATGATCTTTAAGGGGAAAATTCCCCTTGTCCACTGTAACAGAAAAAAGGAGGAGGCACAGAAAGGCTACTCTGCCTCTGTGAAGTGATGGGAGCTACTCCCTTGGTACCAGGCACGAAGAGCACACCTTGGCTTTGGCTGCTCAACGTGAAGATATACCCAGGGGCCCAAGATGAACAATCTGGCCATGGAGAAAAGCAGGCACCAAAGCTGAAAACTCATTTCACCAGGATCCTTTGTTCTACCTAAGCTGTGGAACTCAGGCCATGTTCCTGCAGCTGATGGCTGGACCTTGCCCTCTGCTCGCAACCCCTTTCTCAGACCTGGTGGAGCTATGTGAGGTGGGGGTGGCAGCTCATGAGCAGTGACCTGGGAGTTTCTGAGGGGTCTGGGCAGTTGCTCAGCAATCTGTTCTTTCTGAATGGAACTGGGAAAGCTGCCCATGGCAAGAGAACTCTGAGCTGGCCAGGTGAGCCTCTCTGCCAGAGCCAGGTGCCTGAGTTGGCACATTTGGACCCCACTTAGGGAGGTTTGCTTCTTCAGGTCACCAGCCCGTGAGGGCAAGGGGGCCATGTAAACAGAGAGACACTGAACTTACCTGTCTCACTTCATCTGCTCACGCAGGTTATTGGGTGGCTGCAGAATGCCCCGCAGGGGATGCCTGACACATGAGCATGAGCAAATTCAGTCAGTCGTCATTCAGCTCATCCATTTCAGACTCTTGCCCTGCTCCAAACAGTCTCTGAAGGCATGTCTACCTCTAGTACTTTAGTCTCCATCTGGACACTAACCCAATGTGCTGGAGCTCTTAAGGTGCCCAGCTAGGAAGGGGTCTGTGCCCAAGGGAAATATCTCCCCACTTTTGGGCACACTCTGTTAGAGAGGGATTTCAGGATAAGGCTGTCTCTGGTCTGAGCACCCCTACAGAGTTCTTAGGGAATAGTTCTTGTGAATTTTGCTTATACCTCATCTTCCATAGCCCTCAGGCAGGCGTCCTGTGTGGGGTTTGGGGGAAGGGACAGCATGTGTGCTGTGAAAGTGGTGGGCTCCCCTTACCCTCTGAGGACTAATGCTCTGCCTTGGGTCCAGTTGCTTGTGTCTGGCCCCTACTTGGTTAGGAGCCCTCCCTAGGAGGCTCCTCTGCCCTCCTGCACCTGGTCTGCTAGTCAGCCCCTCTGAGAAGGGCGTACTTGGGGAATTCACTTGTTTTTCTAGAGAGAGAGAGACACCGACAGAGACAACCAGGGCTATTTTTGGTTTTTAAAATTATTTGAAAATTAATACATTAATATATGCATTAAGGCTTAAAATGAAAAACTACATTCACCTGCCCCATCCCACCCAACCCCAAATCCTAACCCCAGAGGCAACCACTGCTTAACGTAGCTGTTTCTTCTGGCACTTATATTTCTAAGTAATATGTTTATATCATTCAGTTTTGATTTGTTGGTTTGGACACCACCTCTTAATTTCTTGTCACAGTAAATGAAGACTTGCTCTTGCATAAACATCTCTATTTTATAGTCCCCAGCCCCCTCCCCCCCAAAATAGTAATACCACAGATGTTGGTTAAATCAATCATCAGTGCTTAGAATATTATTACTCTGGAAATATTGTTCACTGCTGAGTCCAGTTATATGCTACAATCATACCTCTTGTCTTGTACAAGCCTTTGGGAGTTAATACTTGTTTCTTGTTTTCATTTATTTCCTTTCTGTGTACCTGCTGTCGTTTATCCCAAAGTGTCTCCGAAATCTCTGTCACCCATACTTACCAATATTTTCCATACACTTAAATCAATTCCATTTTTTCACCTTAAAAGTGTTGCTTCTGAAGCTCTTTGTCCTTTCACTCTAATCTGTGTGCATTCCTTTATTTTTGAACCTCACTTGCAGCTCTTTTGGGATAGATTCCCTGTGTTTTTTTTTTTTTATTCCAGTGTCTTCCTTTCTTGATTTGCTAGTATGCACCTTCCAGCAGCCTCCTAAGAATTGGTATGAAGAAAGTAAAATTTCTGAGATCTGAGTGTCTGAAAATGTCTTTATTATACACTCAAACTTCACTGATAATTTTTCTGGGTATAAAATTTCATTTTGAAAATCATTTTCCCTCAGAATTATTGCTATATTTGTTTCTACTTTACATAATTGCTATCGAGTAGTCTGATGCCATTCTGATTCATAATTCTCTGTGTGTGTCGTCTCTGGAAGCTTAAGAAAAATTTTTTCTTTATTCCTGATGTTTTCAAATTTCACAACAATGTGCTGTAGGGGCAGAAAGGTGTGATCCCTTTCCTCCCCATCATAAGGGTCATGGCTGACACTCCTATAACAAAAGACAGGTTAATAAGAGAAAAGAGTAACAAACTTATTTAATCAAAGTTCCATGTGACAGGAGAGCCTTCAGAAATGAAGACCCACTAATATCCCTGACTAAAGCATTATAAAAGCCATCCAAGTAACAAAAATATTTATACTTCCTTAATATTTTGAAATTGAAAAAAAAAAAAAGAAATGAAGACCCAAAGATCCAAAGAAAACTGCTTTTATGCTTAGGTTTGATGAAGAATAGACATCTGTATAGAAATGTGATTGGACAAAAGGGTGTGATCTAATGGTAATACACTGAGGGGAGAAACCCAGCAAGGCCTGTTCCTTCAGGTTCTTCTTGACCTCTCTGCATGGCATTCCTTCCTCCCCACCCCTAACCCCAGTATCTGAGGGTTTTTGGTTTTAATTTGATTTTTTTGTTGCTTTTTTGTTTTGTTTTTAGCTATTTAGTTTCTCTAGAGAAGGATCCTTGCATTTCCTGCTTTGAGATTTAAACCTGGCTGGTGGTTTGGGGGGACCAGCTTTAGGAAAAAAGACAGGGAGTCCTACCCTTTTTCACAGTGTAGATTGTTAGTTAATCTCCTCATTTTTACTTCAGGTCCACTCTCTTCCCCAACAGTTAATGTGGTGACCCCAGGGCCTTGGGATCAATTTCCCCAGAAAAGAATCCTCTGGTCTCTGTGTGGAGCGCAGGTCGGCAGTAGTGTAGGGCAGGTATTGTTGACTGGTTGCACGGGATGGAAGAATGATGTGTGATTCTCATCGGATTGTGTATAGATTGGGCACCATGCCTTGCTGTCTGCTCTGAGATACCCTCTTGTCTCTTCTGATAATGTATGTCTCCATGTAATGGATTTACTGTGCTTCTGTGTATCCAGTGGTCTCATTTCTTTCCAGTATCCCCTCTCCTTTTAGCAGCCTCACTGTACCTTCCTCCTCCTTGCTGAATCAGAATCATATTTCCATTCCTTTACAATTTTTTGAACATTTGTTGAAATGTCTACTCTGCTGACGTCTCCTCATATGGTCATTTGCTCTTGTGGGCTAAAATCTTTTAAATTCCTTTACAGTCATATGTATGCATCAGTTTTTCATGTTTAACCTGCTCTACTGTGTGTTGGAGACCTCGCCTGACTCTTGTTCTATTAAAGAGTACAAGGTCCTGCTCACTTCCCAGTAGCCGTGTGACCTTGAGTAAGGCACTCAAACTCTGGGCGTCAGTTTCTCACTTGTAAAGGCAGCAATAAAAACGTGTACACAGCAAAGCAAGGGCCTGTCTTGCTAATCTTGTGTTGCTGTGTGGGTATGTGAGAATGCTCTGGAAGAAACAAAAGTGGGGTGAAAACAGAAAGCATCATGAGAAAACTAAGAACGAAAAACATTTTACAAATGGCAAAGACTCCCTCCTCCATGATATTCTGTTGGTGTGTGTGGCATATGCATGAGGGGGTTCAGCTAATAAACTTCTACTTGTTTTGATCCAAATTCCTTTTCTCTCACTCCAGCACAGCTCATCTTAGCATGATTTTTAGTTTCATCTCCTCCCTCACCCTTGGATACCTTGAAGAAAGCATAGGCTATCTCTTGTGTTCTGTGTTCTTTGGTCTCAATTTGAGACCTCTTGTAAAATTTTTCTGTTTAATTGCAAATTTATGTTCTAACACTGTAAATCCACGTCCTCCTACATTGTCTGCTGGGTTATATTACTTGTATAAATCTAGGAAAACAGCAGAGAGAAATAAAAATGAAATGTTAAGCACAGCCATAATTTTGTAACATAAATTGCAACTTGGTGGAATCTGTGGCATTACAAGACTATACCATCCCAATAGATTATTGTAAGGATGAAATGGATAA
Source organism: Eulemur rufifrons (assembly GCF_041146395.1). Lineage (NCBI taxonomy): Eukaryota > Metazoa > Chordata > Mammalia > Primates > Lemuridae > Eulemur > Eulemur rufifrons. The sequence goes on from NC_090997.1 coordinate 45,176,431, forward strand.
TATGAGGAAGTGCTTTGCAAACCACAAAGGTCTATTACAAATGCAAGGAATTGCTGTCATTCTTGTCAGTCTCTCCAGCTCTCAGTTGACTCATCTGTGAAGTGAGTTGTTGAGAATTTCAGTTCTGCTATGAGGGCATAAGCTCTCTGTAGCTCATCCCTCCCACTGATTGCAACTAAATCCTCAGGATAAAATGAAAAACAAACAGCTACCTGAGGGCTCTGAAAAGCCTTCTATGTAGTTGCACGAGGCAATCAACCATATAGTATAATACTTTACAGCTCTACTGACCTGATCTCCAGGTTTTCTGTCCAGTACCTCAAAACCTGATTCAGAGGTCAACTTTTAGGTGAGAATGTTAAATCTAAGGAGACAAATACAAATACTGAAATGTTAACATCCTTGAATTCCTCTATTAACATTTCATTATAAATTAGTTCAGCAGAAGAAACTTGAATTCTGTGAACCAACCCAGATATGGGCTCCACTTTATCTGTCCAGTGGAGTAAACACCAAATATGATCCTGTTTATGCTTCTATAGCTGGGGAATGCCACACAATTTAAAAGTCTTCGAAGTAATATTCTTCAATAACAAGTTGGTGATATAGCTTCTTCAGAGTGGGACATTTCCTGCTGAACATAAAAAACTGTTTTCTGTGGGTTTTCAAAATAAAAATACTATTTTTATACTCTTGATATTCTAGCCTAGGAAGTAGGGGTTTTCTCCATGAAAAGAGAGAATTTAAAGAATCCTGGTGCTTCCAAACTGTAGGTAACAATTAAAATATTCTTTTTAATAATGTCTAGCAATAGTATTGTGTATTTTTGTAAATCCAAATGGTTTTATGCCCTCTCCACTCCACATTAAGACAGCAATGATATTAATAAATGTTTTAATATTTGTCTCTTATGTCAGAAAATGTTGAGGTGGCTTTTACTACTCATTGGATAGTATTTTGTTTCTTTATTGGTGTTTTAAAAGCAAATAAGCATTATTTTAACATTAGAACATCAAAGTAATCCACCACATCAACAATCTAAAGAAGAAAAATCATATGATCGTATCAATTAATATGGAAAATATATTTAACAAAAGCCAACACCTATTCATGATTGAAAAAAACTCTCAGCAAATTAGTAACAGAGGGAATTTCCTTAACTTGATAAAGAATATCTACAAGAAACCTACAGCATAGAAGGGTGTGGCCGGGTGGGCAGTGCTGTTCTGCCAGGGGAAGTGGGGGTGGGGTGGGGTGGAGGGTAGGAAAACACTGAAAATTGTTGGGGGGAGACACAGAAGATGGAAAGAAGACTATTGAAATGGTGATTGTGAGTGTCAAAGCCATAACAGATTCACAGTTTTGCCTGGAGCTACCTGGACATAGCATGGTTGTGGTAGTTCTCTGGTCTGTAGACATAATTGTGCCCAGAGATGAAAATTATGCTAATAAGCATACATACGTGGAAGAATCAGTCTTCTAGGTCTATCCAACCTGGCTTTCAGGGTTGATTTGGTTCAAGATTTTTGCCTGTATTGTCAGTATTCATAAGTGCCAACTTAAAAATAGTGGAGACTACATATTCAGTGTATAACACTGATACCAGCAGAGATTGGCTTGATTGTGTTTAATTATGATATGTCTGGTATAGTTAAGTCCTTTCAGTTTTATGGTTTCTGTTACAGATGCTGATGCATATTTTCCCTTGTTTTTCCTGAAAATCTCTCTTGGTCTATCCTTCCAAAATCTCATCCTCATTAGTCCAGAGGTATGTTTCCAACTCAGAAGCTCTATTCATTAGGAACTGCATCTCACATGAGAATAAAACTTCAAACCTTATTTCCCTTCTTTGATGTGGCTCATATATACTGGCTTCAAAATACTGCTGTGTGATGACTACACCAAGGGATGCTTCACAAAAATCAATTACAATATGTTTTACAGCAGAATAGATTCCTTTAATGTATCTTGTTTGTAGTATTACTTCAAAGTACACAGGGGATGTTGACATTACTAGAATTTTAGGAAATCTGTCAAAATAGAAGCATCAAAATCATAGGTCAGGCAAAATTTCCTTTTCTGGAAATCAATTATGTTGCAAGAGGGAAGAATGAATGGCTTTTTCCTGCCTTCTTCAAATCCAAGGAAACAGAGTCCCAACTCTATATATTCCTTGGAAAATTCTTAGCATGCCAATTTTCAGGGTTTTTAAAAAAACCTGTACTCCTTGGCTACTACCAAAATTTTGTCCTCAATATCACTGAGTATGAAAATTAGCTGTAAGAAGTTAGAGCTGGGTTGTCCAGATGCTCATTTTCTCAAAATGGCAAGACAATTTACTTTCTTCTTTGCTATTATTTTACTTAAGGGAACCTTTAAAAAAATATGTTAGTCTTACTTTAGCCATTAGGTACATAAACCAAAAACTGAGCTTCCTACCAAATGGCCTATTTAACTGGAAAGACTATGAAAACCATTGATTTAAATCTGATACTCTCTCACAAACACACCAGATGTTTTATATGCCAAATCATCCGTTGGTGCTGAAATCTACATCTTACTGACATCTAAATATTGCTATTGCAAGTGTTGAAATACTCCCAAGTTTAACATATGTAAGGAAACCAAACCTTTTCTCCAGATAAAACTATGCAATCTCAAAGTATCCAAAGAGCTATGATTTATTTCAGGGATTGCAAATGTGTGGTTAGGCATAAAAAACACCATATGACATAAGGTGGTTAGGTTATACTTAGCATGTTTATATTCAGAGGTTCAAACACCATTAATTCATGACAGGTGTGGGGTCTATGATTTGAAACAATTATATTTCAGGCCATTCATATCACTGCTTAAGTGATGACTTCATTCTTCCCAGTTACCATATGTCCTGACCATGCAAATGAGAAGGAAAAGAACATCTGGTCGACCATTGTTGTCTCGCCTGTCATGCAGGACATGTGGTATTGCATGTGCCTCTCATCAGGTTCCTTCGGGATGTCAGCATGGCGGAGGGTTTCATATTTTACACAGCTGGTGCTTTTAGGACATACCATCAATCTTAGCTCAGTAGCATCCTTACACCTTTGGGTTTTTATTGGGCTTTGGTGATGAATTCCTTTTTTGGATTATGCAAACATCTCTCCTGAAGCTTCAAGTGAGAGTAGCATATTTGTGTAACAGCATTCTGTATAATTTGACAGTTTTGGGGTAGAAATGTGGCCCGGAAGAGACACTTCTCTGGAAATCCTGAGTTAAGCTCTCTCTATATCTTACTGACTTTATTTTAGTAGTGTTGGGAAGAATTCACTAAGCTCTCTATATCTTTATTTAATCTGTTATAAAATAGCCACCAGATAATCATCCTGACATTGTGTCAATTAGTGGATGGAGGCTAGATTACCCATGCATGGCATTATTTTATGCAAGTTACCTTTTTTAGGGTATGTGTTTTAATGATAATTTATTTTAAAATGCATGATTTAAGAATTACACAGTAAATCTGGTAACATATTTATTCACTGTAATACCTCCCATTTGGCCAGTTTGGTCAGATTCTTACTTGCCCAGGGGTCTGACAGCAAATCTAGGCATCAGGAGAAGGTTATATTTTCTTATGATTAGTGACTCATTCTTTGCTACTGCTAAATCTGTCTTGTGAAAGAGTGTTTATTCAGGTGGAGGAAGCGTCAGTCCTAATCTAAGTAAAGCACACAAGTCACCAGGTCACAATCTATATTCCTGGACTTACATATTTTTACTATTCTGAGCCAAGGACAATTTTGTTGCTCATTTTTTTCCAAGCCTGTATGTTTCCTAAACAGTGCTTAAATAGAATCAATTTTATAATGTGAGGAATAACTAAAGTGGGAATTTTAGTTTTAGATGCAGGTACAGATTCAAATATGGATCCATTTAAGTATATGGAAACCAAAAATCAAACCTAAAGGTGAGCAACAATCCAGATTTTTAGAACATGTTTAAATAATGGCTAACATAAATACAGGATGCATTTTTTGTTATTTTTCCTCCATTAGTATTCACATGATGGAACAAAAAAGGGGTTTTCTTTTCTTCTTTTTTCCCCTGCATAATCAATTCTTTAAGAAGCTATGAGAGCTGGACTGTATTTTCTTTAGCCTCTAAATGCCAGCCAGCACACTAGGGACAGTTAAATAATAAATAATAACAAATACTGTGTTTATTGACTCTTGAACCCTTGAATCAATCAATTAATCATGATATTATGGCAAAATCAAAGGGATAAAATTCTAAAACTGACTGCAAGATGCAATTGGATAAACCTCCCAGCAGGAATAATTGCAAACCATTTTGATCAAATAAAAAATGATGATCAGTTATGCTCTTTAGGGTCTAATAACTTAGATTTATTTAAATACTGTAAAGTACATCCCTCCAGGATCTAATGATCTCCTAAATATCACTCGTTAGAATAAAGCATTGTAGTCCAATCATTCTAAAGACTGAAGCCACAGATTCAGAGTTGTGAGTACCATCAAGGATAATTTCCTTTTAAAATGTTCCTTTACAACGTACTTTTTAGATATTTTAGTAAGTCTTACAATCAAGGCCAGTTTGAAATTACCTTTCCTTTTCCCTGCTCCCTATCATTGGTTAGGTATTAAAGTAAGAGATCTATGTGAACATTTTGATGAATTTATAAGAAACAATGTAGTTGGTACTAAGAAAAAGAGTGAGTTACCAGAAGGAGAAAGAAGCCCCAGGTCAGAGCTTGCAATATGCAGTAATAACACTTAGTTGTAATAATGTGCATAAAGGTCTTCCACATAGCCATGGGACTCCAGAATAATAACTGCTGGAGGTTTATGCTGGCTGCTGTGAATTTGTTTTTGTGGGTTCATTTGTTCACCCCTGGAGGAGTGTAACAGGTGTGCAGTTGATACCCAGGGGAGACTTCTCCAAGTCCTGAGGGACTGATGTCCAGAGAACCCTCATGAGTTTTGCCAGAGGATGTGGTCTTTCCAATAGGCTGCTTAGAACACAAGCAGCAACCATAGCAAGAGAGGTTCTTTTGGAGAATTGAGATGCTGTCTTCAGAAAATCTATTGTCCCTGTGATTCTGGAATTGCTTGACTGTATATCAGGAGTTCTGGAAATCTTATTTTTAAGGCCTCAGGAAGTCAGTTTACAGGGTTGAGATCTGAACATTGTATTTTGAGTACAATTAGGGGCCAGATTGAATTCATTCATGAATTCATTCATTCATGCAACAAATAATTGCTGAACATCTGCTATATGCTAGATACTGTAGATTTAAAAAGGAATACAATTTGATCATTGTATGTAGGAATTCATAGAATCATTTCTTAGAGTTGAGTGATAATTTCACATCTATTATTTCCTTTAATCAACTGATCTACCCTTATCATATTTTAAGATAAGGACAGTGTGGCTCAGAGAGGTGAAATAGTTTGCTTAAGGTCCTTTAGTTTGTGTCAGAAAATGGACTTAACAGTGTCCTCTTGTTTCTCCAGCTGGTGCTCTTTCTTGTAAATCATAGCATATATACCCCCTCTGAGTCTCTTATAAATTAAGGTAGAGAGACTACAGTATTTTGTCAAATTCTCCTCTCTCTCATAACTAGAGTTTGGATACAAAGAATTAGACAGGACTTTAATTTCAATGATTCATCAACCCCACTTACACACTGTGGGACTTTGGTACCCAAACTAGTTGGCACAATGCCTTCCCTATCTTGGGGCCCCTCAAATTCTGGTGGCAATTCCTATGGGCTCCTGGGTGCTAATCTTCCATAACCTGCCAGAACAGCTACTACGAAGTAGGTCTGATTCTGAAGACACTTCATCTCCTGTTTTTATACTTTGTCCCTACCAGTGTCTGTTTTCCAAATCCTTTGCCCAGGGCCACAGTGTTTGCTAAAGATCTCCTATCCCTTCTCTTCATGAGCTATCAGTATCAGAGCTCTTTTCCTTGTGGGTCTCACATAAACTGTCCTGAGATGCTGGGAGAGTAGCATCTTCTGGGATGGATACCATCTAACCCCTGGTTATAGGTTGAATTGTGTACCATTAATACTTCATGTGTTGAAGTCCTACCCCCCAGTACCTTGGAATATAACCTTATTTGGAAATAGAGTCATTACAATAATAATTAGTTAAGTTAGGATTAGGTCATATGGACTAAGACGGGCCTTTAATCCAATATGACTGGTGTCCTTATAAAAAGTGAAAATTGTACACACACACCCCAGAGGATGCCATGTGAAGATGAAGACAGAGATCAGGGTGAGGCAGCAAAAACCAATGAGCACCAAAGACTGCCAGCAAACCACCGGAAGCTAGGAGAGAGGCATGAAACAGATTATTCCTGATAGCCTCAGGGTGAACCTACCCTATTGACATCTTGATTTTGGACTTCTAATCTTTAGAACTGTGAGACAATAAATTTCTGTTGTTTAAGCTACCTGGTCTGTGGTACTGTTATGGTAGCACTAGCAAATTAACACACCCTTACACAAGAACTGGCTTGGGGAGAAAGGTACCTCTCTCAGCTCAGGATGATATCCCCCTTAACTCTGACTGTTAATAGAGGAATGCCCACCCATACTTTCTGCATGGGGCGGTGAGTCTTCCTCAAGTGACCAAATAGTTCCACCAGTTGCCCAAAACCTTATGTAAATGACCTGGACATTGGCCATCACTTCCTCTCAGATGTTTTCCTAAAGGTCTGCACATAGTGTTCAGTAGGGCCTTTCTCTTACACTCTTTGAACCCACAGGACTTTGGCCACTTGAGTTTCTAATGGTGATTATGGAAGTCTCAGTGTCTTTCTCATTACAGGAGAGAAAAGAAGGACACTGAGATTTGCAAAATCTCTAATTAATTGTGATGCTACTTTCCTCCCTACTGAAAAATACCAATGACTATCCTTCATCTCTCCCTTCCAAACTGAGCTCATTGCTCCCTCCCTTCATGCCTGTTCCTTCATGCATTCATTCATCAGGCATTTATCAGGGACCAGCTCCATGTTGTCAATATAAAAAGTAAGCTGTTGAACTGTTTCTACAGAGCTCAAAGTCTAACGGCAGAGATAGACATGGAAGGAACTGTTCCACAAGAAACCCATGGTATAGTATTTAACATATAAGACCAGAGCCAAAAGTGGCTAATTGTTCTCGAGTGAAAAGTTTTGGAAGTCCTCACAGGGGAGGTGACTTTTGAAGAATGAGAAGGAATTGGTGGCAATTGGGAGAAAGGCTCAGGATGGGGAAGGGATCCTAGGTAGAGGTGACCAGTGGAAGGCTCTATGCCTTAAAAAACCTAGAGTGTATATAGGATGCAATAGGGTTTGGAAAGAGATGGGCTCAAAAGTGAGATTGGGGATGATTTTCTACACTTTGAGTGGAGCTTGAAGTAATAGGAAGCCACTGAAGGTCTTTATGTTTTGGAGTGATATGGTCAGATGTTTTTTCCCAATTTCTTTTAATTAAAAAAATTTTTAATTTCAGAATATTATGGGGGTACAAACATTTGGTTACATATAATGCCTTTGTCTCACCCAAGCCAGAGCTACAAGCGTGCCCTTCCCCCATACAGTGCACTGGTTGTGAGTTTACCCACCCTGATTCCCCCTCCCACCTGACTGGCACCTAATGAATATTACTTCCATGTGAGAACCTTAGTGTTTGTCAGTTAGTACCAATTTGATGGTGAGTACATGTGGTACTTGTTTTTCCATTCTTGTGATACTGCACTTCGAAGGATGGGCTCCAGCTCTATCCAGGATAATATAAAAGGTGCTACATCACCATTGTTTTTTATAGTTGAGTAGTATTCCATGGTATGCATATACCACATTTTATTAATCCACTCATGTATTGATGGGCACTTGGGTTATTTCCACATCTTTGCAATTGTGAATTGTGCTGCCATAAACATTCAAGTGCAGATGTCTTTATTATATTATAGAATATGTTTTTTTCCTTAGGGTAGATGCTTAGTAGTGGGATTGCTGGATAAAATGGTATTTCTATTTTTAGCTCTTTGAGATATCTCCAAATTACTTTCCACAGGGGTTGTACTAATTTGCAGTCCCACCAGCAGTATATGAGTGTTCCTATCTCTCCACATCCACGCCAGCATTTGTTGTTTTGGGACTTTTGGATAAAGGCCATTTTCACTGGAATTAGGTGATATCTCATTGTGATTTTGACTTGCATTTCCCTGATGATTAGAGATGTTGAGCACTTTTTTATATGTTTGCTGGCTATTATTCTGTCTGTTGATTTTTTTCTCATTAATTTTCTTAAGTTCTATATAGATTTTTGTTATCAGCCCTTTATTGGATGTGTAGAATGCAAATATTTTCTCCAATTCTGTAGGTTGTCTAGTCACTCTAATGATAGTTTCCTTAGCTTTGCAGAAGCTTTTTAATTTGATCAGGTCCCATTTATTTATTTTTGTTGCTGCTGTGATTGCTTTGGGGGTCTTTTTCATAAATTCTTTGCCTAGGCCAATGTCTATAATAGAGTTTTTCCAACACTTTCTTCTAGAATTCTTAAGATGTCAAGCCTTAGGTTTAAGTCTGTTATCCATTGTGAGTTGAGTTTTGTGAGAGGTGAGAGGTGGGGATCCAGTTTCAATGTGCTGCATGTGGTTATTCAGTTTTCCCAGCACCATTTATTGAATAGAGAATCTTTTTCCCAGTGTGTATTTTTGTCTGCTTTGTCAAAGATTGGACAACAATGTGAGGATGGTTTTATATCTGGGTTCTCAGTCCTGTTCTAAAGGTCTGTATCTCTGGTCTTGTACAAATACCATGCTGTTTTGGCTACCATAGCCTTGTAGTAAAGCTTGAAGTCTGGTAAACTGACGCCTCCCAATTTGTTCTTTTTGCTTAAGATTGCTTTGGCTATATGAGGTCTTCTCTGGTTTCATACAAAGTATAGAATTATTTTTTATAGATCTGTAAAGAATGATGATGGTATTTTAATAGGGATTGCATGAATTCTGTAGATCACTTTAGGAGGTATGGACATTTTAACAATATTGATTTTGCCAATCCATGAGCATGGTAGGGTTTTCCATCTGTTTACATGTTCTGCAATTTCTTTTCTCAGTGTTTCATAGTTCTCCCTATATAGGTCTCTCACCTCCTTCATTAAATATATTCATAAATATTTAATTTTCTTTGATGCTATTGTGAAAGGTGTTACATCTTTGATTTGACTTGATTTGTCTTTGATTCGGCTTGACTATTACTGGTGTATATAAATGCCACTGATTTGTGTGCATTGATTTTATATCCTGAGACTACCTTTCCAGCTTTTGTGGAGCCTGGGGGCAGGCTCACCCAGCCCATCCCCACCCAGCCTCACTCTCCCACCTGTCTCTGCTGTGGCAGAGAATAAGGACTCACCTGGAAGATCCAGGGCCACACCCACCACCTGGGGCATTCATGTCCTTCTCCTGAGGGACTAGAGCTGGTCACAGGTCCCCAAAACAACATGTTAGCTTATTTCTTCCGGCAAGTACCACCTACTGACCGGAAGTCCATTTGCATGCCCTTTCAGCATTTACTGATTCAATCATATAGGGTGTGGTTGATTCTCACCTACAATCACCACCTACTATCTCAGAGATTAAACTGGGTGTGCCAATACAATTCACACTGTGAGGAAGACCATAAGGCTGGGGAATGAGAAAGGATTTCAAAGACCTCCATCCTCCCTCATCAAAGAGAGACAAAGAATCTGCCCACACATATAGTTCACCACTGCTACAGCCCACAAACAACTAGCAACTGACATCTATTTCTGCATTCCCTAACCCACTCTTCTGGGCTATAGAATCAAACACACAACACCAAGTCCCTTGAAAGGGGCCTATTTATTAGGGATGCAGTGGAAGAAGAAGGAGAAGGAGGAGGAAGAGGAGGAAGGGAAGGGAAAGGAAGGAGGGAAAATAGTGGCTCTAATTTTTGCCATGCCCCCAATCTCCCACCTTTGATATGAAGGTGCAATAAAAGCACTCTCTGTGCATCTTTGATCCTCAGGTATATAGCTGGTAATATACATGATGGCAATTTCTCCCACTGCTTGTTCAAGGGAATAGTGGAGGATGCAAGTTAGTCTCCAGGTGTTATCTGAATAGGCAGATTTGGATGCACATTGTAGCAACTTCCTCTTGGGACTCAGACTCAACCTTTTGATGATCTTTCCCTTGATTGCTATTTTCCAGAAATGTGTTCTAGAAATTACTCTATTAGAAAAGAGCACGTTCTTCTTACAAACTTATTTACTCTCTAGGTTCATTTTTTGTTAGAAGTGCACATGCATCTTCTTTTGATTCAATTGCTTTATATAGTCTAGGAGCCTAGCTACTCAAAGTCCCCAGCCAGAAGCATCACCATCACCTAGGAACTTGTTAGAAATGCAAAATTTTTTGAGATTCATCTTAGTCCTACTGAATCACAATCTGCCTTTTAAAAAAATCTCAGAGAATTAGTAAGCACATTAACATTTGACAAGCACAGGTTTAGAGGAGCTAAGTTCAATAATATGAGAAATTAAAACATTTAGACAATCAGGAGTGACCAAAACAGCTCATTAAATTTTGTTTCATCACTAGATTTTCTATCCATGAAATACATTAACATACATCCTCCCTTCCTCACATTTCAAGACAAGATAATCACAATCAGAACTTTCCAAAACTCTTTGAGCCAGCAAATAACTAGAAATTAGGTCTGCACGTTGAGGATGTGAATTGGATATCCAGATTTATTGCTTCCCATTCAAATGTATATATTGAAAATTCTGCCAAGGTTACCAGGTGGTTCTTAAAAACCCAGGACACAATCTCTATGAAAAGAAAAAGAACATATTATATGGTTAAGCAACTAAAATCAATGGAGTGGTTGAAAACAATGAGCATGATCTTTTTGGCTACAGATAAATTTACAGAATTTTATCTGTAGAATTTTGAGGTGTTGGGTCATCACTAGCTAACAAGCCAAGATCAACCAATCAAACTATGACCAAGAAAACAAGTGGCATGTGGCTGAGTGCCACCACAAAATAAAGAAGGTAGGAGGGTGAACACTACTGGATGCAAAATGTCAAACATCGATTGGATTGACAAGAAAAGTGGGTTCCACGTGTATGTCACTAGAAAAAAGCCAAGGCAGAGATCTTGCTATGATTTTTCTGCATAGATGACAAAGAATCAATGTGACTAAAATTCCAAAGAAACTGGAAGCAGGAATTAGAATCTTAAAGTTATGCTTTTCACATTCATCAGGATTTACATATAAAAAAGACTGGGAGAATTCGGAGTTTTGATTTGACACTGAGACTTTCAGATACCCCTTTCTGAGTAAGGTGCTCTGGTTTTGTCAGGAGAAAAATCCTGACTTTTTAAAAATCATTTTTCTCACACAGAATAATAATGTCAAGTCTAAAGACATTCACATAAATGTCAGTGTTGTCAAGAAAATATCTTAAAAGATGGGAATACTTTTGTGGTTATTTTTGTTTTGATGAATCTGTTGTTAAGAATGTGCCTTAACAGAGATGGGGGGTGAGGGGAGGAGATGGGGGTATAACTACATGATGAGTGCGATGCGCACTATTTGGGGAATGGACACTCTTGAAGCTCTGACTCGGGGGGATGGGCAGGACATGGGCAATATATACAACCTGAACTTTTGTACCCCCACGATAAGCTGAAATAAAAAAAAAAAAAGGTGAAAAAAAAAGAATGTACCTTAAAGAGCATCAAATTTTTCAAGGTTATAGGTCAAGAATGATTTTTACAATTGACTCAGTTTCAGGGAAAAGGAATTAAGGCCTCATGAAAATTTAGGTTGCTGTTAGGTCATTAAATATGAAATGTCCGATTTTTAATCAAAAGTGTAGCTTATTATATCTCAAACAAGAAGCAGTATAATTAATCAAAGTGTGCACCTAAACTATCACACAGTTTTACCATCTTAATGGTAGCTTGTTTATGCCAGCAGCGAAGAAGCCTGGAGAGTGAGTGGTGATGAAATTGCGAAAGGCGTTTTCCACAGCTTGTTGAGAATTGAATATTTTTCCTCTCAAGAAGTGGTTCAAAACCTAGAAGAAGTGGTAGGCACTTGATGCAAGGTCTGTTGAATACAGTGGATGACAGAGAGTTTCCAAGTCCCGCCTCCATAGTTAGAGCAGCATTGTTTGCACGACATGTGGTTGAGCATTGTCTTGCAAGAGAATTGGCCTGTCTGTAGTGACCGATCTCGGCTGCTTAATCACAATCATCCTTATCATTTCATCCAGCTGGTTGCAGTAGACATCCATTATAATCGACTGACCAGGTTTCATGAAGCTGTATTCAATAATACCAGTGCTGGACCACCAAACAGACACCATTAGCTTTTTTTGATCAATATTCAGTTTTGGACTGTGTTTCGGCACTTCGTCTTTATCCAACCATTGTGCCAAATGCTTGCAATTGTCAAAAAGAATCAATTTTTCATTACACATAACAATACAGTGTAGAAATGGTTCATCTTTATTTATGTTGTGACAGCAAAGAAAGGCAAGCTTCCAGATGATTTCCCTTCTGACGCTCATTTAATTCATGTGGTACCCATCTATCCAGCTTTTTTACCTTGCCTATTTGTTTCAAATGGTCCAATACTGTTGGAATAATAACGTCAAACCTTGCTGATAATTCACGCCTAGGTTGAGATAGATTCGCTTCCACTACAGTTTTCAACTCATCATTTTCCACCTTGGTCTCAGGTTGCCACATGACTCATTTTCAAGATTAAAATCACGAGAATGGAACTTCTCAAACCATCCACATACTGTGTGTTCATTAGCCACATCCTTCCCAAACACTTTGTTAACATTTCGAGCTATCTACACTGCATTGGTTCCATGACGGAACTCATATTTGAAAATAATGCGAATTTTTGACTTATCCATGGTTTCACAAAAATTGCTCTAAAAAAATTGAAAGATAAGCACAAGCCAAACCATATGCTTGAAAGAACAAGGATGTACCTTCACAATTAAAAAAAATAAATAAATAAAACAAGAAGTGTCAAAGTGAAATGTCAGAGATATCAACTGTCAAACTTAGTATGTAAGGAAATTGGACATTTCATACTTAATAACTTAATTTAATTGCAGTTAGCTTGGAAATAAAAGCTGAAGTTCCGGAACTTTGTGACCTATAGCTTTCAAGTGAAATTACCACTTTCTTTTCTGGACTTTCCATTTTAACAGCCTAATCTTTTATAAGAAATGTATTTACTGAAACAGTAGAAACTACAGCATTGATAGATCTCACTTTAATCAAACAGGTATTTTTATTTTAATTCGGTAAGTAAATTAAGGTCAGATTTCTTGCTGTGAGCAATGTCTATCTCACTACAATACAGGTACAGTATGTTATGTGTGAGATCTTGTGCTTCTTTTAAAAAAGCATATTTCTTTTACAAAACCCCATTAAAAATATATTTTCTTTTCCTGACCTTTTATATTCAGTTCATGATGCAAATGGAATTCTGTAACTCAATAATTATAACACACTTCAAACAACTTTTAACTATAATTATGAATATTATCTCTTAGTTCCACAGATGATTAATCTTGCTTTGAATCATGGTGACCTGGGCTTTTTTTTTTTTTCCCCCTCCAATTAAATCAGTCTTTTATAGGCTTCACAATCATAAAAACACCAGCACACAAGTACAAATTACATATACTACCTAAAACTACACAATACGCAACTGTATGTCAAAATTGCTCTGAGTAAATAGTTACTTGAGCCTATAAGTTTCTGGTTCTTATGATTCTCAATCTTTTAGGAACAGGTACATATAGTCATTGGAGTCAATCACTTACTCTTGGTGAAAATAACTGGAATAATTTTGGGATAATTTTGTAATTTGATGGTCCTCAAATTTCAGTGTGTGTATCAATCAGGCAGGGTCCAGGTTGGAAATAGAATCAACACAGTAATTAGAATGTAAAAATTTAATATAAAGAATTATCAGCCATTAATAGGGTGTAACTACTAAGGGATAAAAAGAACTATGAAGAGAACAAGAATGGCAAATATATGGATCCTGTTCCTAGGGTTGAGGCAGAGAACATAGGGAATGAACACATTTGAAAGAAGATTTTCCCTTCCTTACCATCACCACCGCTGAGATCTCTTTGGAGAGGGTGTCCCTGAGGTCCACTGGATGATGAAGAAGGTTGCTGAGGTGCACAGCTGAGGGAGTGGGGTGAGTGCTCCATGCAAGAGCATCTGTAAAGACCTTGAGGAGGCTTAAGAGCTTACACCCAGATAAATATTAGAACCCTTACACTACTTCACTAATTTCTAAGTTTGGGGGGGAATTTTATAAATGTTGCAAGAATAGGAAAAATGTCTTACATTTTTATAAAACTTTACACAGAATGTTTGATATGTTTTCTCATTCAAAACTCCCAGGTCTATTACTTTGATGTGCTCTCTCCCACCATTTCCTAAGGTTTAAGGCCAAATTTCTCAGAATGAATTTTGTGCTTTCAGAGCATGGATTCATCATATTTCTGTAGACTCATTTCTCACCAGTTCTTTTTTTTTTTTTTTTTTTTTTTTTTTTTTGAGACAGAGTCTCACTCTGTTGCCCAGGCTAGAGTGAGTGCCGTGGCGTCAGCCTAGCTCACAGCAACCTCAAACTCCTGAGCTCAAGCGATCCTCCTGTCTCAGCCTCCCGAGTAGCTGGGACTACAGGCATGCACCACCATGCCCGGCTAATTTTTTCTATATATATTTTTAGCTATCCATATAATTTCTTTCTATTTTTAGTAGAGGTGGGGTCTTGCTCTTGCTCAGGCTGGTCTCGAACTCCTGAGCTCAAAGGATCCGCCCACCTCGGCCTCCCAGAGTGCTAGGATTACAGGCGTGAGCCACCACGCCCGGCCCTCACCAGTTCTTAATGCTCCAGTTTCTAAAAGCAATAATAGCACTCTTTTCATCAATCTCCATTTAACTCCCTGATTGGATTTACAATGTTCCCATTCTTTCTGTAAAACACACTAACTGATATCTATAGCCTACAAAGCATACTTGGCTAGCAGAGCCCTCGCTAGTATGCCCTAAACTTGTGCTTTCAGCCGTTGAGTTGTATGCTTATAAAGAATCAGGTGTGTGTGTGTGTGTGTGTGTGTGTGTTTCCAAATCTGTTTATTTCAGTTAAACTTATTATTATAATTCCATAATTTAATTAAAGGGAATGTAAAGCATTGAACTATTAGTGCAAAAGGAGAATTGTGTATGAGAAATAAAATTGAGAATTTCTGGTTCCAGCAAGCTGACAAACAAAAGAATATGAAAGTTCTTCTAACAGCTTTTATATATGCTTGATAAAATACAATAAAAAATTCCTAGAAATGTATAACTGTGTTTATGAGAAAATGGAAACCTCCAGGTCCCAGGGATAAAGAGGTAACAGAAGTCAAAGAATCTACACTAATGCTAAGCCTTCCCTGGAGGTTGGGGCAGGAGGGCTTTAATCCCTACAAGGGAGAGGAAATGAGGGCTCATCCTGTCCAGGCAGTGAATTTGAAACAAAACCCTTGTATAAAGCCTGAATTTTGAAAGACTGTACTTTCTGTGTAAAAGTGGACTAAAAAACAATCCACAGATCCACATAGAGAGATGAGAAAGCTTATCTGTCTGTGGGTGAAGAAAAAGAAAAGAAAAATCTCTGAGAACTTGAAATCCAAGGTTTGTAATTATAATATCCACATGGTTTGGGCACCCTCAAGCCAAAAATATCAATAAAAAGTGCTGTGAGCTGTTGGTGTCCTTGGGGTACTGTACAAAAGCAAAAGTAAAACCACTTTGGAGGAATATATCTTCACCCCTGAGGCAGAGGATTTCAACAGGACAAAACTTGCTAAAGATGAGCTCACAATCCAAGATTACAAAACAAATTAGGAAACAACATACCATGAATGAAAGCCACCTGGCACAATAAATTAAAGAATTAATTCCCCAAACTTTCAGATAATAGAAAGCTGCAATGGAATTGATGAAATAAGTATATACATTTAAAATAATAACACATATTTTAAAAAGAGTGTATGCTAGCTGTGGAAGCTACCTTCCCACTTATAGGGTCTAGTAGCATTGAAAAAACTGTAGAAATTCATGCTCACATAGGTTGTACTATGATGCTAAGACTTTAAATGATAAAAATGTAGTGGAGATTCAAGACTATTGGTTTGCTTACAATGTGATCATAATAGCAAAGAGTTTGACCCGGGCTGTGTCTAACCTAGTTCTGCAATTTGGAGAAGAGATTGAAGCTTCAGGTGCTACATCTCATCCCACTGGAGTTTTGTGGTTTGGAAAAATTTTTGAGAAAGAACCCCAGCTGTTTCACATGGATACTTCAGGGATTCTGGTGCAATGCCATGTTCTGGTGATTGGCTTTTTTCTAGAGTGTACACAGAGTTCTTTTCAAAAAGTTTACTGTAAGTTTATATCACTGAATGGAGCATCAGATATTTACTTGCCATTCTTAAAGAACATTGGCTAAAAAGTTAAACATAAATAACATAGAGTTAGTTATTGTGTCAAGACAAGAAATCACAATTGGAAAATATAAAAGAAATTTAGAAATATTGAGGATAAAATGTGAAAGTCTAATGTAGGTCTAATAAGAGTTTCAGAAAAACAAAAGATGGGAAATAATGAAGAAGCATTACTTAAAGATAAAATGGCTGAGAATTTTCCAAAATTGATGTAAGAGCATGAGTTGAAAGCACAATGAATATAAGATAGAATAAATATAATACAAATAAATCCACAAGTAGTCACATTATAATGAAACAAAATAACAACAAAGAAAACAAGGAGATTTTATAAGCAACCAAAGAAAAAAGTCAGCTTACAAAAGGAATAGACCATTAAACAGCAGACTTTTCAATATCAACAACTGAAGCCTGAAGCCAATGGAATGTTACAAAATGCTGAAAGAAAATATTTGTGGTCTAGAATACCAAGCTAAGCAATCATTCAAAAGTGAGGGCAGACATTTTCAGAAAAACAAGATGGAGTGAGTCTAGCATTCACAGAGCCTCTTTACAAAAACTTACAAAGAATATACTTCAGCAAAAAGGAAATTAAACCTAAAGGAAGAAGAGGGAAACAAAAAGCAATGGTGACCCAAAAATTAGTAAAATATGAATAAATATACACAAACACTGACTGCATAAAACAATAATAATGATGTTGAAGATAAATTATAGGGGGAGGTTAAAAGCAAGGTGTAATTTAAATGTTGGGCAAAAATAACATGTGAAATCGAAGGAGATATCAGAGTTAAAATTTCAGGTTGCTTGCTATGTTTGGGAGAAGTGAAGAAATATTGATTAATTTTATAATTTTTAAGTCCAATATATATTAAAAAATTTAAATGTAATCATTAAAATTAGCAACGTATAGTTTAGCTTTTAAACCAAGGTAAAGAATAAAATAAAAATAAATTGAATAAAACTTAGGAAAGGAGAAAAAAGGAAGTACGTCAAAAGCTTGTTTAATAAAAATTTCAAAATTACAGGATAGAAATATATGAAAATATTTTAATATTACAACTAATGTCAATGGACTAATTTGGTAGCTAAAAGCAGAGAATCTTGGATTAGATTTTTAAAAATCCAGCTCTGTAATACTTAAGAGACTCCAATAAAACTTGATACAGAGGGTTAAAATTAAGGATAGAAATGTATTCTAGGCCATACAAAATAAAAGTACTCTTTAAGAATTAAGAGCATTATTTTTTAGTTGCTAAGAATTAAGAATATTATTACACTATTAAAAGAAAGAACATTTCACTGGGAAAATAGGTCAATTCAAGACTTGTATGTACCCAATGTCATAAAAAGTGGGAGAACGCTCTCCAACTATTTTTTGAGGTTAATACAATTTTGATAGCAAAATTGGAAAAGGAGAGTATGTGAATACGAAAATATAGTTTACTCTCACTTTTGAACAGAAATGAGTATAAAGTATATAACAAATAGAGATCAAATATAGTTATCTCATGAATATAGGAATATTTAATATATAAAAGTTACCACAATATTAAGGAAGAACAACTATTTTGTACTTTGATATTTGCAAAAATTTCCTGAAAAATGTCAACACCCATTCATGGCAAAATCTCTTAGCAAACTAGAGTAGAACAAAGCTTCTTTAATCTGATAAAGATATCTAACAAAAATGCATAGCAAATATCATATGTATAAGAGAAACATGCTGGGTAAGAACAAGACAAAAATATTTCCTATTCTTGCTTATATTCAGCATTGTATTAGAAGACCTAGTCAGCACAATAAGAGAAAAAGATTGATTGGTATGTGTAATTGTAAACTATGAGTGTCTATATAGAAAATACAAGACTTGGCAAACTATTAGAATTTATCAGTAAGGCAAGCAATACTGCTTGATTTATCAACAATATCAAAACATCAAATGTGGTTCCTTTACCCCAGCAAGGAATTATTAGGAGATATAATTTTAAAAATATATTATTTGTAATAGCAATAAACATTCTAAGTTACCTAAGGATAAATCCAACAAAAGTTGTGTGTAAGACTTTTATGAAGAAAATAATAAATTTTATTAAAAGACAAAAATGTGACCTAAATGAATGGAGAACCATGTTTTTGGATGAATTGATTTGATATCATAAAGTCTCCTCCAATTAATATTTATATTCGACATGATTAGAGTAAAAACATTAGCAAGATTTTTCCAGGAACTTGACAATCTGATTCAGAAACTCACATACAAGATTAAATGGACAAAGATGGTCAAGATAATTTTGAAGATGAAGAATAAGTAGGGGGAGTGATCATACTTGTTATCAAGATTGATTATAAAAGTTCTAGTAATGGGAAGAGTGGTATTGATGTACTGATACACAAATTATTAGATCATTATATCTAGAAACAGATAAGAGTTTCAGAAAAACAAGAGGGAAAATAATGAAGAGGCAATACTTAAAGATTAATGCCTGAGTATATATGGGAGTTTGATTGTTGACATTAGCAACATCATAAATAAGTGAGAAAATGTTAAGCTTTTAAACAATGGTGCTAGGACAACTTGATATCTACATGAGAAAATGTTCATCCTTACTTCATACTGCAACACCCCCCCCCCACACACATACACACATGGATTAAAGATCAAAACGAGAATAGAAAATATTAAACACTTTAAGAAAAACATGTAGAAGAAGAGGTTTATAACTTTCATGTAGGAAAGAGTTGCTTGATTAAGACATAAAAAAATACAAGCCAAAAAAAGAAAAGATTGTTAAAATTGACTACATGAAAATTTAAAACAAAATTGAAAAGACAACTCACCATCCAGGAGAAGATATTTGCAGTGCACATAAAGATTAAGAACTCTTATAACTCAGTAAGAAAAAGACAGAAAATAACTATGATGAACATGGAGAAAATTACTAATATATTACTAATATAAACTATATTATATTACTAATATAAACATGTAATTCACCGAGAGTGAAACCTGACTGGCCAATAAACATATAAGAAATGTTCAATTGCTTTAATTATCTGAGAAATTTAAATTAAACCAACAGTGATATATGATTATGTTACTAGAAAGATTATCAAAATTAAAAAGTCTAATAACTCCAAGTGTTAGTGAGCTTGTGGAAACATTGCTGGTGAGACCATAAGTAGGATGGCTGCTTTGAAGAACTATTTGGTAGCATCAGCTAAAGTTGGAGGTGTGCAAACCCTATGACCCAGCAATTCTACTTCTAGGTGTTTACTAAAGAAACTGTCAACAAATGTGCACAAAGAGGCCATTCTAAAGAAAGTGGAGGAAAAATGGGATTTGTGACTCACATTGATCAGAAATTGTCTTTCTGGTCCCACTCCAAGTTTCAAGAAGTTGAAACTAGACATCATAGATATATTTTGATATTTATGCAAGAAATACAATGACAATGCATGACTCCTATCAGAAGACACATACTGAAGGAAAAACAGAAAGGTTTTTTTTTTTTTTTTTACCTGATTTCAAAAGATTGAAGAATAAATATACATTGCTATGTTCATGAAAGAATATAAAGTTATGAACAAAACAAAATGCAATTTTCCCTTGTTTTACAAGGTAGTTGCAATCCTAGAAAATTCAAAAATATTCCTGGATTAGAATTGTGCCTAAAGCAAAAGAAAACAGAACATATCCTTTTATGTTTATGTTTTTGTGGTTTATATGTAAAACTGAATTAGCCTCTAGGCTCAAATAATTATAAACACGTTTTTCACCTCCTAAATGCCTTGCACATTTGGCATTTGAAAGTCATGTGGAAAGCAGGGCAATTATTTGTGTGGGGGAACTGGCCCGGGGTCTCCCCACTAAATGCCAGTTGTGCCACGGTTACTGAAAAGACAGTCAAAGCCCCTTAAAGGATGAAAACCGTTGTTCAATCTACAGTGGTTTGAACATTTTCTCCTTCCTGAAGAGCTCTTTATTATTAATCATTTCTCTTTGCCCCTGAAATGCACGTGACCACTGTAGCATTTATCCCATTGAATAGCAATGAGCTTTTTATATACCTGTTCTCTCCTCCAAACCACATCTTCCCAGAGGACTAGGATCATGTGTTACTTTATATACGCAGAGCCTAGAAGTGCACATAAATGTTTGTTATATGAAAATCATAATTTAGTCAAATCCAGCCTTTTAGTTTTGAGTTTCTAGCATGTTCCTGGATTCCTTGTTGCTTGCCTAACCCCCCCACCTGCCTTCCCAGTGAAAGCTTTTACCTATAAAAGGCTACAAAAAACAAGAGCCCTTTAGCAGAAGTCAATCTTCAGTTTTCTAAAAAGTCTGTTGTGTACTGCTGGTGCCTCAGGTCATTCTCTGTTAACTGAATGTCTTCATCTGCAGAGAAATTCGGGTAAAGAGGGTCATAGCTCTTAGGGAAATATGTAAATGTATCTTGCCAACATTTAAGAAATACTTGAAGACCTGAATTTTACATGCATTCTTTACTCCTCTGGAAGGCTAGCACTGTTCATTCCTCCCCACCCCCCTTCTTTTGGCTGTATCTTTGTCAAGCAACTTTGTTTTGGTCAGTTCTGGTCCAACATTCATCACAAAGATACATCCTGTGGGTCGAGATGAGACTTCACATTCTAAGGTACATGGATTGATGGGATGGCCCTAGTAACTGAAGTAAGATTTTTCACAATCTGCAAATCATAAGTAGCATTAACTGAACCCAAAAAGAAATCAAGGGGATTTATGAACAGATTTATAAATTTTCTTCTTTCTGCATTTTAATTATACTGGCATTTTAATTGCATTGTAATTGCACTTTAATTGCATGTATTTGTATAAATTAAAAAATAATTAGAGCTCTGCAGCACTATGGGAAACTAATTTATGCATATAGACCTTTAAAGATGTACATGTGGAGAATGATTTTATAGTTCTTATCACATTAGTCACTTTAAAATTGTCCTCCATGAAAAGGTCTATAGCTATCTAGATTGATATGCCTTCCCACTGCTTTCTGTGATTGGGAAAGCAAGACAGAGCTGGAGCTTGAAGGGAAAGCATTGCTTGGTATGCATGGGACTCCCAGCTTGGAAAGTTCTTTAAATATTAAAAAAATTGAAAAAATATACATATTTTGTAGCTTAGCCCTGGGAAGTTTCTGGGCTCTGATTGCATGTGGGTGGGAAGGACAGAGGATGAATCACTAAATTAGGGCAATGGAACCAATGAATTTTTAACAATATTCCTGGCACAGGTTATCAAGGCAAAGTGTGTGTGATGTAGGAACCATTCATTCAACAAGCAGAACGCCTACTGGGTGTCTGGCACCTCTGAGTATGGACCCACCCTGTTTCATAGGTCAGTTACCCAACAGCTATTTAAATTTTCCAGCCTTCATTTCTATCTCCTTGTTCAATCTTTTAGCTTTCTTTCATTGAAAACCTGAGCATTATATAATCTTGGCAAATTGTAGTTTGGGCTCCCTATATCCTGGTTCTTTACTTCTTCAGAATATCCTCTTCCCTTCGTCTACCCATTATTCCAGACAGTGCTTAGTGGCAGGCTTCTTGCTTAAAAATTGCATTTTTATCTTTCTGGAAAGAAAAAAATGTAAGAGGCTTAGTTACTAAGAGTGTACTATCCCTTGCCTTGAGATTATGGCACTTTATGCTTTCATAAGCAAGCAGATGCAGTATAAGTAAACTTCCTATCCTCTCCTGTCTCAGGGCCCATGCTGGAGCTGCCTGCTCCTCTGGGTGGTCCTTCTACACATAGGGCATTCATTCTATTTCTCCCAAGAAAACTTCCCAGGCACCCCATACGGAATTAATCCTTACTGCTCCTTTGCTCCTGTAGCACATTCTGCATCCTCCCTCTTTTGTAACACTCAGGTTAGAGTTATATTCTATCGGTTCCTGGAGGTCAGTGACCATGTCTTATTTCCTTTTGAATCACCAGCAGGACCCAAACACAGGACTTTGTCTCTTCTAAATATAACCCGAGTCTGGAAGGCAAATATCTTCAGGTGTGTGTGTGTGTGTGTGTGTGTGTGTTTCAATAAATTACGAGCCCCTATTACAATCCTCAAGGGTCTTTTTTATTGCCTGAAAACACAAATCAGTCAACATTCTCAGGGGAATTTGTAGGCTCTGCTCTGGGCTGTGGCTGGATTCCTAGTTTTATTCTTTTGTGGGGATGCTTTTTGCAAATGGCAACTCAGCAAGTCTTAAACCATTTGCAGCCAGATAGTGTTCCAGGCTATGGAAGCAGGCCCTTGTCTAAGAGGCATATGATGGGGAAAGAAATAGAGGGGACTTATAATTAATATCTCCTCTGAGCATTATCCTCCAGTGTATCCTAGGCAGAAGAAAATTCAAGAAGGAATACTTGCCATTCAAGCCAAGTAATACTTACACAAAAGTCTTCCATCTCTTGCAAACACCTAGTCAGAGTAGGGTGGCTCCAGGCTCCTGTCAATCATACCTTGGACTAAGCCTTATTCAAGCCTTATCTAGACACAATTCCAGAGCTCCAGGAACTACAGCATTTACCTTTGGCCTAGCCAAATACATGAGTTAGGGTGGAAGAAAAATTTAAACTACCGTTGTTACTTTATCCTTCAACTTTAAAATGACTGTTCAATTTTTCCGACTCTGAGAAATTGTAGTAAAATTTAATTTGCACTTTTTACGTTCTTAGGATTAGAAATATTTATTTATGTAACTCTTGCTTATGGTAAAAATGCAAACAGCACTGAGGAGTTTATAGTGAAAAGTAAGTTTCTCTTCTACCCTCTACCTCAGACCTCCTTGGAGGCAACCATTGTTACCAGCTCTTCTGTGAGTATTCTGTGGTATTCTGTGAGTATACATGGTGGGCATTTCACTCTTCATTTTTCTCCCAACTTCTTCCTCTCCGTTTGTTAGAGCAGTAGTTCTTTTTTCATTTTTCTTTCTTTTGAGGCAAGGTCTCACTCTGTCTCCCTGGCTAGAGTGCAGTGTCGTTGTCATAGCTCAATGCAACCTCAAACTCCTGGGCTCAAGTGATCCTCCTGCCTCAGCTACCTAAGGAGCTGGGACTACAGGCGTGCACCACCACACCCAGCTAATTTTTTTCTTTTGTGTACGTGTGTGTGTGTGTGTGTGTGTGTGTGTGGCAACAGCGTCTCGATCTTGCTCAGACTAGTCTCAAACTCCTGGCCTCCCAGAGTGCTAGGATTACAGGTGTGAGCCACGTCCCTCCACCAAGTTCTTAAGTTTTATTCTGTGAAAAAACCACCCGGAGAACTTTATAGAAATGCAAATTCCCTAGTCGCTTTCCCAGAGATTCTGATTCAGCAGGCCTGGGTGAGTTCAAGGAGTTTGTATTTGTAACTAGGTAATTTGGAAGCAGCTGGTACATGTACCTTACCTTGAGACATTGTTTTAGAAAATAGAAAATAATTAGGGTTGCACTGTATCGGGGACTAATCTGGTTGAGGTATAGGAATCTATCATAATGCTATGTCTACTTTTCCAGTCTTTGACCTTTAGTGGGGACACTTTCCCTTTGGTCTCCATGGTGATGCACAGAGGTCTTCCACAGGCAATTAGTCTAAGGATCTTGATTTGTTTCATTGCCTCTCACTGCCTGCCCCACTGCTGAGCTGCAATGTTATTAGTTAGGCTGAGAGAACTCAATTTTTCTTTCTTCTTCTACTTGTATGATCACAGTTAGCAACAGTTTTCCTATATCTCTGAGGAATAAGTAACAGTTGCAAAATTGTAGACTTTGGAGAGATGACAGTAATTAAGGCATTGTTTTAGCCAATCCATAGATGGAGAAACTGAGGCCCAGAGAAATTAAGCAACTTGCTCAAGGTCACAAAATAAATTATTGGACTAGATAATAAATTAGAGCTGACTAGAAACCTGGTTTACTAATTCTACATCTGGTGCTCTTTTCTCATTTTGGTAGCAGCTAAAAGCTCAGGGTCTCTGAAAATTATTCAGACAGTTCCTGTTCCCCAGCCCACCTACCACCTTGAAATATGTCCTCTTGTGCTGTCTTCCCCCACCTCCCATGGGCCACACAAGGCCTGGCTGGTTGTCTTGCTCAGTGTAGTGATAGTGTGAATTATTTTTGAATTCTTGAACATGGCAAAATCTTGTCTCCTTGAACCTCAGGTCGTCAAATATACAGCAATTTTGAACTGAAGGCACTGTGGTTACTTTAAGTCTCTGTGGGAACATAGGAGCTCACAATTCTCATTCTCAGCTTCCTCAAACAAAGGCCCAAGGAACGGTCCTTATTACTTTTCAGCAGTTGGGGGAGGGTTGAGGTCATGAAAAGGTTGCTGGGTTTACAGTCTCATCCTGTCTCCCTCCTCCTATTGAGAAGTCATCAAGTTGGTTTATAGATCACTGCCTCATGTTAAGGCCTATTTGCTGATGTTTTGAGACGTTTATCCAATCTCAAGAAACTCAAGGGACCTGATTTCAACTTTAAATTATATATTATCCATATTTGGGATGGAATGGGCAATTTTAATGGAAAAACCCTATCAATCAGGCCAGGGAATAGCAAAGGGTTTGATTTATATACTGTGTTGAAATCATTTATATTGATTTAAAATTTTTACAGTTCCTATGAATTTAATATTTTAACCTGAATGTGATTCTTAACAACCCCTTCCCCCCAGCTTCTATTTTTCTATTTATTTTAACCTTTGGTGAAATATTAACTTATTGTACCATGCATTGATAATGTCCCCAGAGTTTAGCCAGGAAAAATATCACAATGTCCTTGGAGAACTTGTCTGTCCTGATGAGAACAAAGATTCCAGGAAAAAAGGCTCAGTTTCTGAAATAATTACAGTAATTCAGAAAGGAAATTAAGTATCTATTGAAAGATACATTTTAAGAGTGACTTTTCCCACATTTTTAAAATCTAGATACTATCAGAAAAAGGAAATTTACTGAGGTTTTTGGAACCAAATGATGAGAAAAAAGTATTTGCAAGCCTTTAAGCACATATAGTTTTGTATTTATGTAATTAGAGCTGTTGGTGAATTATTCTAATTATTCTAATATCACAACTGATTTAGCTACGATCTTTCAAACAGGTATTTACGTTAGGCCTGATGATAGGTACTGGCATGAAGACAATGGAATTCCTTTTATCTATTATAACATATAGCCAGTAAATCAGCTTCCCTCTAACTATAGGATGTGAAATGATGCTATTTTGTTTACGCATTCCTGGGAAAAGGTGGTCAAAGGTTGCATTAGCTGTGCACTGAGGCAGCGACAGCATATCCAGGCTCATACTCAAGGTAAAAACCCTGCTGTACACGTCTACTCTTATTACTCTATGCATCAGTGCTTATAATTTTTAAGGACCAAAACTGTACATGGCTGTATTTAGTCCACTTACTTCTTTTGAGGATGATGGTCATTATTTTCACATTTTGTTTCATATATACCTCCAGCCCCATCAAAATAGATGTTAGTTTTCCATCTATATGTTTTCATACCTACCACATAATTGGGCTGAGCTCCTTTGCATTTAGTTCTCTTGGGAGAGTTCATGATTTTATTTTCAAAAGGTCACTTGCTGACACACAGCCTATAAAATAGTTAGCTACCCAAGATTCTTTTCACTCATTCCTCAAATACTCAGTTTAGTTTTGGTCTTTTTAATTCACTACTGAAAATCATTTGCCTCTAGGAATTTCAATATTACATTACAGCATAACAAACTATCCAATATCACTAATGGCCTATTTAGGAATGAAATGCTTTTTTCTGGTTTTAAGCAATTTCTAATTTTGACGGGGATCAGGCACCATCTACAAGGATAGAGTTAATAGCTCCCTGAAGGGACACATCACTAGCCAGGTCTTAAAAATCATGCATGGTTTGTTCTTTCAGCCATAAGGCAAGAGGAAAACAAATACATCTATTTTCCCTCTGCATTACCTTTGTGGTCTGAAGATGCTTGAAAAATTGCAATCATTTATATTATTATTATTGATATTATTTTTTACAATGTTTCTGAAATCTGGATTTTTATTTATTCCTATTTATCTATTTATAGCTATCTGGTATTTATCTATTTGTATCCTTTCTCCAAGAATTGACTTTCTAAGATGTCTTCTTCTTTCAAAATCGTCTCCAAAACAGAATGCAAGTGCTGGGGTGAATATAATACACTGTTTCAGAATTTGCCATGTGACACTGTTATCTGGAAAATTCAGGCAAAAGAACTAGTTGTCGAAGGAAGAAATTACTCAACATGTTTGTTTTGACTGCTCGCATTGATCAGAGTTGTGGGATAATAGCTTTAATTCCTTGTGATAAAACACACCAATCCTCCCCTATTTCTATATTGTAAATATACCCCAGTTTGACTAAGACAAAATTGATCTCAATGCAAACGGCTTTGCTCTGTCACTATAAATGGTGCTTGAGCAACTCAGGGATGGATGGGAGAGCACAGAGCCATGGAGGAGGAAAGACGAATGGGTGGGCTCAGGGCAGGGTTTGTGATCCCACCCAGGAACCTCATGATAAGAAATTGGAACATCATCTCAGCATTAGGAGAAAAAAAGAAGGCCAGGTGGTGAGGGTCAGGGGACTTGACAGAACTAAACTTAAGGGTGGGGGGAGGGAGAAGATGGCATAAAGGTGTGCAAGCTGCTTTCTCTATGGGGCTGTGGGCAGAGGGAGGGGCGGGCGTGTATTATTAGGTGGCCTTGGGAAAGCACCTTGGATTCAGATCCAAAGTCTTCACCTGAAACCCAAGCAGATTCTAAAAGGACTTAATTTTTCTCAAGAGGAAAGAAACTAGTGTTTGTTGAGCTCTTCCTACTGGGCCAGGTCTTTCACAGATGTTATCTCATTTAATTCTGCACAGCATCCCTGTGAACAAAATTACACTAATAATAGCTAACATCTTTGCATGCTTAGTGTGTGCCTGGCACAGTGCTAAGTGCTCATTTTGTATTGCCTCTTCCTCACAGCCCTTTATAATTGAGGAAACAGACCAGAAGCTGGGAGTAATTTACTCAAGGAATTTAAATCCAAATATGTTTGGATCCAGGAGTTGGAATTTAAATCCAAATATGTTTGATCCAAAGCCCAGAGTTTCTAATATAGATGATGCTTCCTCAGTGAGTGTAAAACTAATGGAGATGGATGCAGAGCCAGGTGTAAGTGTCAGTTTGTGACATGTTGTATCTGGTGGGTAAGCTGAGTGCCTGCCATTTGTTTAGATAGGCCAGGTTTTTCCCTAAATCCCTCACAATGAAGTCAAGGTAAGAGTCAAAGGATGTTCTTAGAGTGAGGGTTTCCATGATTTCTGGAGGAGCAGGGCCAAGGAATGGAAATATTTGGCCAGGACCCCTACCCAAGTTTCCATCTAATGAGAAATAACCAAACACATGATTACAAAAGACTCTAAACCTTTAACTCTCTGAGCTGTAGTGATGAAAGGAGAGTATGGGAAGCCTTGATTGGATGGTACCGTGGAAACTGTAATTTCATTCAGCATCCTACGCTGCCTCTGGGCTTTCCAACCACCGTATTGTGGTGAGTCTAATTCTGCTTCATAACTGTTCTCCACATATGAGGAGAGGACTGGGCCTTCGGAGGGGAGGTCTTCCTGGAGAATGTCTTTCTGTCGAGGTCACAGGTAGGTTGGCTCACCACAGCCTCCACAGGCCACTATAGCAGTATTTGCAGATATGACCTGATGAGAGGAAAGGTCAAAGAACCCTAAAGGGGATCAGTAGCTATAGCAACACAGTCCTCTTCCCCCCACCATAGATGCCTGAGGGATTAAGAAAAACTTTCATCACTGGTTTTCTGGTTTCTGATGTTCCAGGATGTGGTTGTGGTGTGCCCAAGTGTGATTATTGTGAAATCTGAGGTTTGACCCAACTACCACCAAGAATTCTCAGTGGGTGGCATTGCCTGTGCTCTTTCAGACTTAAGTAAGAGAAGTGGGCTCAGAAAGAAGCTTTTGTGTCTAAAATACAGTATTTTTATGATTAAGTTATAATTTTTTATAAACAAACCAGAGACAGTATCATTACACTATATTATCTACTGGCTTTCAGTTAGAATTTTGTGATCTGCTTTTTTTTTGTTTGTTTTAAATCAGGTCTATAAAATGATCTTGTTAAATTCTGAGCTCCAAACAATTTTTTTCCCTTCAAAACACACCAAACTTCACACTGTACTTATAATTTATGTTAAAGACTTTATTATCTGATAGGCTGGAAAGCTGAGAAAGTGACACATGAGTTAAGACTTCTGGTTGTCTGAGCTTTAATTCAAGTTGATTTCCCAGACTTCAAGCTGTACCTAATCCTCTGTCTGCCACATGAAGCAGAAAACTACAGATGTCCTCTGAACAATTATTTAAATGTAAGGAGTTTCAACAATTCCTTAGGAGAGAGAGCATGAGAAGAGCATATAAAAACCATATCCCATTGCAAAGTAGATTTTGAAAACCCAGAATACTCTAAAACACATCCTGAAACCATGGAAGAAAATAAAGTTTCAATTCAGAAATAATTAGGATTGAGAATAAACATGTCCTGGTTAAAGCAAATGGGCGGATTGGCAGAGGAAAGTGCTGTCCAGCTATTAGAGGTGTTTATAAAAATGTGACAGGGTAGGATTATGCCAGTGAAACTCGGCCAGACTCTAGGTTCACAACCAGAGATTGTCTGCTGTGACATAATTTTTTGACTAGGGCTCAAAAAGGGAGCAAAAATTTATTTTGGAAGACAAGAGAAAAAACAGCCTCTAGAATTATCTATGTGGTAAAATGCCAGATACCATGGATTTAACAATAATAGGAATTTTCTGTTCTGCCACTTTCAGAGTTAATTTTCTCCTTCTCTTGAAAGGAGGAATTACAAAAGCCTTTTATATCAGATTTGCAAATACCGATAAATTACCCACCCCTACTTTTTTCTTTATCAGCTTGCCCTTTTGACAGGCGGCGCACAGTAAAATGAATAAATTCAGCACATTTTCCTGTTCACCAAGCATAAATTATTACTAACTATGGTGAGAGGCTATTTGAAAAGCTGTTTTATTTGAGAGAGGAGGCTTCTTTTATCTATAAATGATTCTGTTTGAAATCAAAGTAGATATTGTCTTATCTTTGTGACCTCAGGAAACTGAACTATGATGACATATTTCCATTCTAAAGAGGGCAATGGGAGGATTCAGGCATAAGCTGAATAAACTCTACTAATCTATTCCTGTTCTTGGCTCAGATTCCCAGCCTTTGAAATACTAGGAGAATTACCATAGCATTAGTATGTGATATGACACCACTGCACATTATCTGATGAGTATGTAATAACTGGAAGGCTTCAGCTCTGGGAGGGGGAATTGGACTTGGGGGTGAATGCAGAGATTCCGTCCAGGTGAAATGTATTAGGCGTCTCTCATACCAAGGCCCTTCAGTAATGGGCTATTGCTCTGTAATTTTTGCTGTTCTTTCTGCTTGCATGTATTAAAGTCATGATTTCCCTCAAAGAAGCTCTGTGATTTTCACACCTGAAAGGGTTGTAGCAATTTGATGAATTATCAGTTTGAAGTAGCACTGACAAAATGTATATCTATCAAATGATTATAGCTTTTATTCAATGACAATCAGCATGGAAACTCATAAATAGTTTTCATGCAGTAGCACATTTATTCAGTCCTCATTTCATCTGATGCCTGTCTTCTGCCTAGCGCTTTCACCATAATAAATTGGGCACTGAACCAGAAGTTGGCATTTAGCATTAACATGTTATATTGTACCACTTACCATGTTGCTATTCCCTTGATTGATTTTTTCTTTCAGTTAATTTATTTATTTTTTATTTTGGAGAAGTGCAATGATTTCAGGATCAGTGATTTCTGAAAATGAACATTTTTAATAAAGCAGCTCTGGACTGTGACTTCTAACTATTCGGGCATTGGCAGTAAAGAAGAGAGATTGGACATTTTGAACCTTGTGTGGTAAGGCAGAAAATAACATTGAATCAAAGCGTCTTGGCTCTGAGCAGGGCTGACTCATAACCTTGGCTCTCCAATTCAGAAGGAAGCAGTGCTGGGGGGAGGGGGAGCTGACTCACCGGCCCAGGCGGCACGTGCGTGAGGTTGAGCAGTGAGACCAACTGCTCCACAAACCAGCCGTGGTGGTTGTTCTCTCAGTGAAGTGAAAAGCATGTGAAAATTATTCATCCTCATATGTTAGGTCTTAAAATAGTCTGTGGTGTTGATCCATTTATAAGAAACATGCAACCAGTTTTCTTAGCTCACCTGCGTGAAAGTTTAAATGACCAAAAACACTATGTAGTAGGAATGCAAATGAAGTATGAAGCTTTAGGGTTAACTTTGACTACTCTTCCTTTCCTGCCTGGAAATAATCTCTTTAGTCATACAGTTTTTGCCCCTCGACTGCCTCTTGTGGAAGCTACCCCATAACCCTGGTAGCCTCTTGTCTATCTATGTTGTTGCTGTGGCCTTTAAAGGATATGAAGGGGTTAGGGTTCCTCACTTACAAGCAACAGAAACCAATTCTAGGTGTTAGAAGGAATTATTGGAACCAGCAGGATTATGGACAACTGGGCTTGCAAATAGTTAGGAACAGGGCATCTCTGGAAGGTCAGGAAGCAGGAAGCACAGTACCTGCTTCACAGCAGTTAAGTCTGGCTGGGGTCAGGACCACTGTGGCCATGGATCACGTCTAATCATTCCTTCTGACCTTGCGTCACTGGTTTAAGGAATGTCCAAATGACACTTTTTGTCCCTGGAAGAAGGAAAATTTGATCCCATGACTTCCTGGACCCCAGGAATTACCATCCTTCTAAGACCACACATGGAACAAAGAGGTAATTACCAAAAAGGAAACTGGAGGGCAATTAGGAAGTGAGAAAGGACGCTGGGTGACAAATATCCATGATGAGGCATTTTCCCTCCTCCAACTCCTCATCTCTCCAACTCATTTCAATTCAATTCAAAAAACATTTATTAAGTATCTACTCTGTGCAAGGCATAGTGTTAGGTATCAGGCATGCTGGGAAAAGGGGTCTTCCACACTTTGCTGCCAGTCACATTGCATTAGTGGGGCTGTGTACTTTCATGGCTTTTTGTTGAAGAGTGGAGATGAAGGATTGCCAACTCTGGCACAGTCCAGCATTGCCTCCTGAGGTGATCTGAAGCCTTCCGTAGAGCAACGAACCGCATGAAGCCTTTGATCTCCCCTACACTCTCATCTGCAACCCTTTCTGGTGTTCTTTCACCCTCTAAGGCTCACGGCTCCCCCTGCTTTGCTCTTCTGTCTTAGCCTTACTTTTAGCTACCTGTCAAACAATACCATTAAGATGTTAGGTGCAAACAGGCATGAGGGCTCTTATTGGGGTGCTGGAAATGTTTAAAATCTGGGTCATGGTGCTGGTTGCACAACTCAGTAAATTTACTAAAAATCAGTACATTTTACATTTAAAACAGGTAAATTTTATGGCATGCAACATACCTCAACTAAGCTGTTAAAAAAAAATATGTTAGGTGACACTTCAGGCTAGAAAGGGCACTCATTTGGTTGGAAAAGCCTTTCAGAGGGGAAGGAGTAAATGAGATGGTGAATGTCAGAGGGAGTGTTTGACAAGCCCTGGGGCACCAGTGGTGCTGGGGTTGCAGAAAACCGAACCTCACACATGGTTAGGGAGCAGCCCATCTTGTGACTGCTTGATCATCTGTCATCAGTCTACTTTGGAAAACTTGGGGCTCAATGGGTATTCCCAAGGAGTACCCAAATGCTAGTCCATGAGCTGAGACTGGGAACCTCACACTATAGAGACTTCCCTGAGGAGAGGTGGAGAGCAAGAGGTACGGGCTATTTCCTGTGAGGGAGGGATGCTGTTTTGTTCCCTTTCTTTCCTACCATCCTTCATCCCTGGAAGTTCACTTGATCGAAGTGGATAAATGGAGATATAGCATGCTTCCCATCCCTGCCCCAAAGGTTTCCAGCCCCTGAATTATATTGTAAGAGAAGGATTGATAAAATGCCTTGTAGAATTAGAAGGTTTACTCCAGTAATTTTAACTCCCAGAGATGTTCCATTATAACTTAGGATCCTCTTCTCCAAATGTTGTTCCATGACCCAAGATCATTTTATTGGCAGGATTATGTTTTGGCAGATATCCTCATGCTAGAAAGTCTACCACAATTTTCAATGCTTATCACATCCAGTCTAATGATTTCTCCTGGCTTTTGGGGTCCCCAACAAATGTTTCCATCTTAACTATATGTTCTTCATCAGTACCCTTAACATTGGCTTCTCCACTGATACTGAGTTTTCCTTCTTCCCTTTTTCCACCATGCACTGCCTTCCTTGTCATACTGTTCCTGGTTTGTAACAATGTCGTTTTCTTCCCACTTGTGCAGGCTTAAGTGCCATTTCCTCTAAAGAGCTTCCCTTGACTATTTCTATTCCAAAACATGCTTCCATTTCTCTGAACCTAACAATGACTATAATCAGTATCACACAATTTGAACTTGATTAGTCCACCATTCTGTATTTTTCTTTTATTTATTTCTTGTTAAATCTTATGTAAGTTTGGTGTCCTGATCTACAAAGGAATTCTTTCTGTTTCTTTGGCATCTCCTACAGCTTCTACAGTTGTGTTGGAATTTTAAAGACACCCTGCTATTCTCTGCTCGCTCCCCCGAATTCCACAGAGCTGTGATTTGTGGGAGGAGAATACTTATGGACCCCTCTGCTATATTTTAATGGACGATGGAACTTCAGCTCTTTTCCCAAATAGATGTGCATTGGAGTCAACCATTCCTGACACTTTCTCCACCCTCCCACCAGCTCCTCCCCTTAGGTGAATGAATGGCTAATGCAAATGTCAAAGCTTGATATTCCTTTTGGAAAATTATGAAAAGATGGGCTTATATTTCTCAACAGAGACTGGAAATATGTCTCTAAAAAAAAGAAAGAAAGAAAAAGAAAAGAGCTCCACCCTTTCTCCTTTCATTGCCTGCCCCATTGATCAGTGGAGAGGCCACCTCTTCATTGCTTTCTATACCCAAAGCAAGGTCTTCCTATATTGATGATAGTAATGTGGGGAGACAGGCATTTTCACCTTCTGTTCTAGCTTTTCTACTTACCAACCAGGAGCTAGTCAGGTCTCCCCTTTCCCATCAGTACATCTGTCCTCAATGTGGCGTAGGAGATATGAAGCCAAACCACATTCTCAAATCTAGCTATTCCCAGGAAGCCTAAGCTTTGGGTAGGTGGGTTTCAGGTGGTTGCTTAGTCTATTAATAAAGCTAATTCTTGGATTAGTGTTAGGGTGTCTGTTTTGGCATGTCTACTCTATTGGCCATGGCAGTAAAGAGGAAGATAAGTTAGTGTTAGTTTGCCTTAAACCCCTAACATGAGATAAGTGCAAAACTGGGTCAACCAGGTGGTTGAATAATTTTAGTTAAGAATGTCCTATGATCTTAAGTAGGAATGGTCGAGGGCATCATTTGCGTGTATATATGTGTGTGTGGGGTAGAGGGTTCACTTCCCCATGGCTACACAGAGCAGCAGTGGGGTGTGATTCTCAAGTTAGGCTATCAAAACTGCCAGACCCTAAAGCCTACATTGACTATGGGGGATCCTTGTCAATTTGTGCAAAACATGCTAAGATGTTTCTGAGTTTGTAGTCATCTGTTATTATTTAGCGCCCTCCAAATCCTCTTGGCCAGTCTCAGACATTATGGAACTCCGACCTATCCTGTGGCAAAACCTGCATTTGTAACATCTTCCACGTGCTGGTTTTCCCCAGAAACAGCTGATAATGACACGTTAGCAGCATAGTGCTGGAACAAAGTAGACCCAGAGTTAGTTACCATCTCAGAGGTGAAGGATGCATTTTAACCATATTCCTACAGGCACGTAGAAGTATCTCTAAACTGGCATTGTCCGAAGGTCACACCCCGGCATCACCCCAACTCCCAAACCTAATTGTTCAGAATAGGGCTAGTACCCCTCTAGCTTTGTGAGTTTGTCTTCTGCTAATTATTTCCTATATTGGAAAATTTCCACTATTCTCCCTTTCTAGTGGCAGGCACACTAATGACTGGGATTGTTCCGGATTCCTGTGAGGCCCTCCTGAACTCTGTGGCAGCTTCTCAGCCCAGATGGCTCTAGGAGATAGAGAGCGTGGGACACAGAGGGGACCCAGATGTGCCTTTAAAACAGGGAACGTATTACCAGTTTTTTTGGCCTCCTGGCTAAAAGACCTGTTTATTTTTATGAATAAAACTCTATATTCATAGCAACAGTATAATAACAGCAGCAATAAGAATAATATACTGTAAGACTGTGTGTTGTCTTAAGGACACTCAGTACAGTCTTCTGTTTCCTTGATACTGAGTAACAAAATGCCCCTTTCCCCTTTGCCCCCTTCTCCCACGGTGGCAAGTGAGCTTTGAAATCCCTTTGATTCTGAATGAGCAGCAGAATGAAAGGGCCTTCATTTAAAATGGGGAGGCCGAGCCAGCTTGCTTTCTCTCCAGCTTCCTCAGTGAGCTCAGCAGCCGACCTTTTGGCTCAGCAACTGGCCTGCTAGTTAAATGCAACCACTGAACAATCACTTTACAGGATTTCCACCTTATTAAAAATGGAGTGTGGCCACCAGGGATTCGAGCGTAAAGGTAATAAAAGAACACCTAATAAAAACTTTAAAATGTGTGCACACACATTCCAGGACTGGTAGGCAGAGCGATCTTTAACCTTCACTAACCCCTTAAGACTAGGATTTGAAAACCATAAGTAAAGAAATGAAACTAAAGCTACAAAATTGGAATTAGAGGATACCTTGAAACCCTAGGCTTTTTTTTTTTTTTCAAAATTATTTCCTAAGTGATGGAACAGTAATGCTGAATATATTGCTTATACCTAATTTATACTTTCTCTATTTCAAGGTGTGAGCATTAGTTGTATAAATCTGTAAAAAAAAAAAGGTAAATACTTGGACATTTAATGACAAAACCATATTTTCTAATTTTAATTAATGAATTAAGAGTTACATGTAGAAAACTAAGAGTGTCAGCTTCTATAACCTTGGATGACATATAACCAATGGCAGGACACAATTTATCTGTCCCTACTGTCACCTGCTAATAAAGAAAAATATAAAAAACACATTTTCTGAAAACTTTCTGACATTGTCTTCTTGCTATTTCCCTACAGTTTTTTCTTAGGTAGCCTCAAAAGGAATCTTGTGTCCACTTTAATTATCCAAACATGTAGATGTTCCCCAATTTTGTCATGTAAGTGACTGTTTCTTGCTTCCTATCATTCAGCTATCTTTTATACATTTTCATATTTTCCTCCAGAAAAGGAATGCACTGTGAGACTGTTGGTGCCATGTTTATCAGATTCTGTTTCCGAATGTGAATAGAGTTAGAAAGAGGCCAACACAAAAGATATTGAATTACCCTCACATTTGTTGGTGGTGACTGGCAGCTGCAGCAGAACAGCTAGGAATCAGATTCCAGAAGCCAGATTTTCTTTATAATTGGCAGGATGTGCTGAAAAGCCTAGAACCAGCAGGCAGCAGACACAGCTCACTCTGCCTCTCTAGCTAACAACTTGTTTTACTTTAGGCAAGACATGGTCCAGCTTTGTCCCTCAGTCTCTTCATCTGTGAAATGGGTGTGTATGTGTGTCGGGTTGGAGGCAGGCTGAATAATCTCTAAGCTCTGAACTTTCACACACAGAACAATTGGAATGGCTCCCCCAGGGTCTGTCATTTCAATGCCTTGCGTTATAGTAATTCTTTACCAAAGGCACTCAGGATAAAAGGCAACCTGGTCTAAGTCAGTGATAAAACGATAACTCATTTAGGGGATACTTTCTATATGGGCTTCTAACAAATGCACCTGGAAGAAAGATCTCCACCCTTTTCTGCCCAGAGGTTGGGGAAGAGGATGCCCCTTGCCAAAAAACTAGATTATGCCCCTATAAGTTGTACTTATAAAGGCAAGGGATTGTGCGGGGTTTCGTTCACCAGTGTATTCTGAATGCCTAGTAAGGGGCCTATGGGTAGTGAATACATATGTGTTGAATAAATGAGTAAATCAATGAAACATTCAGCCAGGTATTTGCGTGACTAAGGATTTTTAAGAGATACCTGGCTTTCTAACGGGGCAGTTTTTGATCCCAGGAAATCTCAATGGGACACAATTTGTAAGTGGGGGTGAGAGTTAGGGAAAGAAGGATAAAGGAAAGAAATTAATACTACGCTGAATACTGTGAGTCTGCCTTCCTTGTGAGTTAAGACTGAGTTAGGAAAATATTTCTCTTCTTCAAGGTTAAGTGTTAGAATTTCTGAGAATGTTGGACAACAGGGATAGTATGTCTTCAGCTCACCTCTTGAAGGGGACTAAATCAGGAAGCTTATACCCCTGTGTTGTACTGCAGGACATGAGTGTCAAAGCCCCAACACACACCCTGGGACATGCACTGCCAAAGGTGACTCCAATCTATTATTCTAGAGGCGCCTGGTTCTTTTTCCAGACTGAATATCTCAGGCTTGGAAATTATATTGCTGCAGAGAAGGAAGATCCTGTAAGCAGAGAATGGGGTTTCTCAAAAGGTAGTCCAAGAGGAGTACAGGTTAGGAGAAAGTTGCTCTTGAAGACTTGAGGACATGGGAGCAAAGTGAGGATCTGGAATTTTCTGAGATGGCCTTCATGAAGAGTTTAACTTCTAGGGTATTTTTCTTTTGGAATATAAAAAAGTTCATATTTAGTGCAAGGTTTAAAAACTTCTTCTTTTTTCTGTTGAAATTTCCCTTAATTATTCTAACCTTTCAGGAGATTCTGATATTCCCACTTCTCCTGCCATTTCAGGAGCTTACAAGGATTAAGAAAGACTATAAAAGGGCATTTTTATTAGAAAGACCTGCCATATTTACTTTTTTGTGTGTTTGTGTGTGTCAAGGAAGCAGAATCCTACAGACTAACCTTTGGTACCCAACAAAGTCCTAGGGAGGCCAAATATACACACCTAAGTCACTGTGCCCGAAGACCACCTCAGTTGGCTATAATTCTGATAATAATACGTTTTCAAAATGAATGCTTATAAATGGGACTCACCAAATTTTTGAGCACTTAACATTTTTGTCATGTAATTAATAGTGCAGACGTGGAGAAAACAGCTTGGCTTCTTCAAAAACTACGTTAGCTCAAGTAGTTTGTATTACCCAGAAAACCCTGAATACCTCTTTGGCCGTAATTGGTTGTTCAACCAGATGAGAATTATCAGGAACAAAAGCACAGGAATATAAAGATCAAACATTTATTCTCCTTTGAGAAGGAAATATTTTGGAAGACAGATTTTCTAGTGTGTCTTTCTTTTCTGTTCTCCAAATTCATCCTATGGCCCTGAACTCCATGATTGCTATACTTACCCATAGATCATGACAATTTGGAAAGGAGAAGCTGCCAGTTTAGAAGACTCTGCTCTTGCTTGGTAAGCCAAAGACCACACGATGCCAATGCCAGAAGTTTTAAAGTGCCATTCGGGCAGGGAGATAGAAGTTAAGTCAGGCCTGGACACTAAAGGCTGCTTTTTCAATCTGCAAAACCATTCTTGTATAATTACTAAAGCCAGAAGTTGTTTAAATTGGAAAAAAACCTGTTTCTTCATTTTTGTTGTGATATGAAGATAGCTTTTTATTCTTTTAGAAGACATTACAGCCACATCTCAATAGCTTAATTGAATGAATTATTTCAGAGAGATGAATTAGCACATTTTGTTTATAATGATAAGGATCAATGACTGCCCCAGGCCCCTGTAAAGCCAGGGATCCATTCATTGAGGAATAGAAAACAGAAAAATAAGCTGCTTTGCCTAGAGAACTTCCACAGGCTAGTGGTTTGAGAGGGTTTTATTTCTCTAATGAGTATAATATTAAAATTAGGTGGGTTCAAGAGGTTTTATTTTTGCAGTATTTGAACTATATATATATAGACATCTGCAAATGCCAATCATATGACTTATGTGGGCACAATG
The DNA here is from genome assembly GCF_041146395.1 of Eulemur rufifrons. Taxonomy (NCBI): domain Eukaryota; kingdom Metazoa; phylum Chordata; class Mammalia; order Primates; family Lemuridae; genus Eulemur; species Eulemur rufifrons. The sequence goes on from NC_090997.1 coordinate 45,215,106, forward strand.
AATTGTTTGTGCTCACACATATGCTGACAGCATTTGTTTTATGCACCTGCTTCTTCTCCAGTTCCAGTTTGCTTCGATCTTTTGATTTTGTTTTAATGTGCAGGCGTTTGCTGAAGTGTAACCACTTAGAGAGCATCTGGGCTCACATGGATTTTAAAACTGAATTCACATTTTAACAGTTTCTCACTTCTCTATCTGGATTAGAAGAAAATGAATATATCATAGTAACCAATATTAATAGTTCTTTCACATTCCAAAGTGCTTACATTTGCTTCTTGGTTATAATCCTCAATTTGGAGTTTGGCTCCCTGCTTTGTTTCAGAGTCCCACGGGCCTTACAATAATGATTATCATTTGCATAGCACTTTTAAAGGCCCTTTCAATTGTTAATTAATTAATTCATAAGGTGTCCTTTCATGATCCCCATTTAATCGTTAATAAGCAAACTGTGCCAAACAGAGGTCAAATAACTAGGCTAAGGCCATATGGGGGCTTGGCTAAGTCCTTTCATTCATTTTTTGAATTTCCAGGAAGGAAGACACATTTTAGTTCCAGGGCTCACAAATAGTTGCAACTTCTGTATCATATTGCAGGTTCAGTTCATGAATTTGGGCAATCTGGGGAAATACTTGCTCCTTGTGTAGTGTCAGGTTTTCAAATGGAAATGAGAATGCTGTGACTTCTTAAGATCATGGCACAGCCCCATTATCTTATTCTTAGAATAGGGGTGAGGTCTCCAACCTTCTCTTAAGAAGCTATTTTTTGATGTTTTCTGAAATCTAAGAATTATTGCCCCAGAATATAATATGGTCCTGGGTAGTACAAATCAAAGACATAGGATAGGAAAGGGTTTTCCTACCATATGCCTAGGAAAATTGTGCTTTTTCTGCTCCTTGTCACATTTGGGATCTGCAGAGTACCTTTAGCGTCTAGTATACTGCAGGACTTTAATAAAGACCTGCTTAATTGGCTGTTACCCTGAGCTCAGAATAGCATCTAAGCTGGGACAAAAAGCTGCTGCTATGGAAAAAGAGCAAAGAAAAGGTAGAAAACAGAGAGCTGGTTGAGGAGGCATCTATCCAGGGGAAACGGGCTGGAGAGAAGAGGCCACCAGAGAGGAATAATCACTTCTGTGATGGTCACTAGGTTTCCTGTTACCCAAGTGCCCTGAAAGCAGCTAAATGGGATATTGCTTCGGTTTCCTGGGGCTTCTATAACAAATTACCACAAATTTGGGACTTCAAACAATAGAAATTTATTCTTTCGCAGTTATGGAGACAAGTTCAAAATCAAGGTGTTGGCACGGTCAGTTCTCTCTGGAGGCACAGAGGAAGAATCCGGTCCATGACTTTCTCCAAGCATCTGAGGGCTGACGGTAACCACTGGTGTTTTTGGGCTGGTACTTGCATAACTCTAATCTCCACCTCTATCTTCTCATAACCACCTTCTCTCTGGATCTTTTGTGTCTCAAATTTCCCTCTTCTTTCTCCTACAAGGACGCCATTCAGTTTAGGGCTCCCCTAAATCCATGATGATCTCATTTCTCTTAACTTTAATTATATCTTACAAAGATTCTATTTCCAAATAATGTCTTATTTATAGGTACCGGGATTGGGACTTGGATGTATCTTTTTTTTTTTTTTTTTTTTTGAAACAGAGTCTCGCTCTGTTGCCCGGGCTAGAGTGAGTGCCGTGGCGTCAGCCTAGCTCACAGCAACCTCAAACTCCTGGGCTCAAGCGATCCTACCGCCTCAGCCTCCCGAGTAGCTGGGACTACAGGCATGCGCCACCATGCCCGGCTAATTTTTTCTATATATTTTTAGTTGTCCATATAATTTCTTTCTATTTTTTAGTAGAGACGGGGTCTCGCTCTCGCTCAGGCTGGTCTCGAACTCCTGAGCTCAAAGGATCCGCCCGCCTCGGCCTCCCAAGTGCTAGGATTACAGGCGTGAGCCACCGCGCCCGGCCTGTTGGATGTATCTTTTTGGAGACATGATTTGACCTATTGCAGATGTCATCCCTTAAACCTGGGATCCGGAGATGAGCTGAAACAGTCTCTAGACATTGCACATCTGGGTTTCTCCTGTGACTCCGGAGACTGACAATGAGTGTTTCTGGAGGCAAAGCTGACAACTGCTTCCTTCTGCAATTGTCTTATCTATCCAGCTCTATGTCCAACTAGAGGGAGCAATTGCTTGGCAGCCCCAAGAGTCCCCACTGCTGCTGGGGTCCACAGGGGAGGGGGCTGCTCTCTGCCGACAGAGACAGCCTTCATGCCATCCACACCAGCAGGCAGACGCTTGCCCTTCCCCAGCCCTGACCTTTACCGCACTTCCTTAGGTGTCCAGGAGAGAAAGGGAGCTCTGTAATTCCTGGATGTGTGGGCCTTGTGGGTGGGATAATTCTCTGGTTGTGGTAATACATGGGAGACCAATATGGGCACCCTGGCAGTGTCTTTGTGTTGACTTTATCCTCCTGTTCTCTCACAAACACCCCAAATCTGCTCTTTGGGGGTTTCCTTAATCCTCCTAGCCCCCCATGTTAGTAACCTGAAGCATCACCTTGGGATTTTCCCTCTCTCTCACCCCTTGCATCTAATCAGTCCCTGGGTCACGTTAATTCCCCAATTTTATATTTCCTAATCCATTCTTTTCATATTCCTGTTTACCCTCCTCAGCCCTGTTCTCATTCAGGCTACCATCACTATCTCATGAACTATTAACCTGAGCTAACTTAGCCAGTCTGCTTTCTTCCAGTTAATCCTTCCTTCTAGTCCATCTGCTACTCTACTGCGATACTGATGCTTCTACCAACTTTTGGGTACTCTCTTGCTTTTAATCTTCCACTGGCCTCCTTGGCCCAAACTCTTTAGCAGGCCACAAAGTTCTTAATGATTTGATCCCTGACAGACTCGACTAGGCTGCTGAACCTGTTGTCAGTGGCACAGACAGGACTTCTGTTAAAAGGACCCTTGGACACCACAATCCTGAGGTCGGTGCTTCAGTACAAAGCAGAAGCCCACTCCACCTAGTGCTTACCTAGCCCAGTGCTTACAAACCCACACACCCAAATGCTGCCAACCAATCAGCAGCACTCAAAGAGGGCTTATTTTTTAAATATAGGGCATGGATCCTTTGTGGTCTGTTGGCTTTAAAAAACTTAGACTGTTTCTTCTTCCCTCGAAACCTCATCTCCCAGAGCCGATACTCTGTGCTGGATTGAGTTTCCTACTTGGCAGTGAAAATCTTTTCCCCTGAGTGCTCAATCATTGGTTCCTTAATCTTTACTTTAAAAAAAAAAATCCCTATTTATCTCTAAAGTCTTGTATAGTTCCTATTTTTCCCAAAGCTCCCTGTGTTCTGACCATTAGAAACTTCTTAGAATTCTCTGAACAACTGCACTTTCATTCCTCCATGCATTTGCCCATGCTGTTTGCTCTTCTAGGAACACCAAACGCCCTGTGCACACCTGACTATTCCTGTTCTTCAAGCTGAAATGTTAGGTCTTCTGACTCCCTCAGGCAGGCCTGGGAGCTTTTTATTTGACATTCCCATAGCAGTCTAGTAAACGTTGATAATAGAATGTAGCATACCTATCTATCCAACTGAGTTTTTGTTTTATTTTATTTTATTTTATTGAGGAGACAGGGTCTTGCTCTGTTGCTTAGGCTGGAGTGCAGTGGCAGCATGATCATAGCTCCCTCCTGATCAAATGAAACTGCCGCCTCAGCCTCCCAAGTAGCTAGGACTACACATGTGTACCACCATGTTGGCTAATTTTTAAAAAAGAACTTGCAGAGATGGCATCTCACTCTGTTGCTCAGGTTGGGTCTCGATACTCCTGGCCTCAAGCTATCCTTCCACCTCAGCTTCTCAAAGTGCTAGGGTTACAGGTGTGAGCCATTGTGCCTAGTTGGAGTGGAGCTTTTAAACCATGGGTTGACATCCCATTAGTGGGTGGTAAAGTCAGTTTAAAAAATAAAATGGAACAAAAAATATCAGAGTACGTCGCATATAGTAAGGGTCTGGTATGTGAAATTTTGCTGCTGCTTGTGTTGCTGCTGGGTGTGTGTGTGTGTGTGTGTGTGTGTGTGTGTACTGGGTATGGGGGTGTTTGTTGCTTTGGGTGATGGGCACCAGTCTGTGAGATACTTGAATGCCAGGATCTTGCCTCAATCATCTTTGTATGCTCAGCCCAGGGTTGGCACAGACTTGACAGCAAATGTTGAGTGAATGAAGGAATCATGCAAATGTGAGAATCCTGTAAAAGGTCCTCAACATATTCTCAGGAGGCCAAGAAAAGTAATGGCAAAACACTAAGGATTGCAAAGCCCACTTGCTAACCCCACCCATGTTTACAAATAGTCAAAACCAGAGGTTTCAAGCAAGTCATGCCTGTGTCTTCTGCAGGTATGAACTCAGATTTAGCTAAGCTTTAGTTAGCATCTACCTCTTTGCTGCGTGCTGTCTCATTTAGTCTTACAAAAATGCTACAGTCATGATATTCCTTTTTTAGGTGGTGAAACTGAGGCATAGAGAGGGTTAAATGTTGCTTCAAGCTATACCACAAACCCTCAGTAAGGACTGTGCTTAAATTTGCATATTTTATCAGTGAGGTGAGTGTTCGTTTATAGAGGGAGATGTACAAGTCAGGAATATGGATTGTGAGGGGCTGTGGAGGACAGTCAGGGGAGGGCCAGGGCAGCACAGGCCACATGCTCTGTGATGGCATGGAGGAGACAGACTCACAGAGAAGAACAGCCTTACCAGACGTTTGTGACAAAGACTTGTAAGGCTTGTGAAGAAGTGATTTGAGTAGGCGAATCAAAGGCCCATTAACCCAAAAGCAGAAGACACAGCTCTCTAAGTGTGACGGGAACTATTTGTCATATAGTTGTACTGTCACGGATGGGAGCCACCAGCAGCTGTTGTGCGCTGTTTGCACATTAACCACACAGTCGTGGAGATTGATTTGGGACCGAGTCCCTGAGCCCCTCCCCTGGCTGCTTTCACCTGCCTGCTCCCTCTTCCCTCACCCCTACCCCCGCTGTCTGCTCACTCCCACCCCCAGCCACCTCCTACTTCCATCTGGATGCCTCAGAGCAGATGTGGACAGAGCCATATGTTCCATCGTTCTGACTAATGCTGCGGTGCTTCTAGATCAGCTCAAGTTGGATTGTGATTAGTGTTTATTGCTATTACCACTAAATCAGATAATGGTGATGGTTACTGATTTGTGCAGTACAAACCTCTGTTTATCAGGAGCCTTGCACACGGTGAAAGGAACACATTGAAAGACAAACAAAAAATATTTATATTTATTTTTCTAAAATGGGCAAGTACAAGACTGTGTCCTTGGCTCTGTCCTGCTGAACATTTTTATCAGGGACTTGGATCAAGACATCAAAGACCTGCTGATCAAATTTGCAGTTGGCACAAAGCTGGGCAGGATGGCTAATAGGCTAGACAGGGAGAGCAGATTTTAAAAAGATCTTGACAAGTACAACAAAAAACCAAAACCAGCAGAAAAAATTTAATAAGAAATTTAAGGTCCTGTATTTGGGGTAAATAAAAATCTGCTTTAAAAGTATACAGGAGAGGAAGAAGAGACCTATCATTGTAGGAGTTCTGACAACTAAGGGCTTTTAGTGGATGACAGCCCCAACTTGAGTTAACCAAAAAGGATTCTGAGTGTCTGTCATATCTAAGATAAAAATAAAAACATATTTAACTTACTGATTGATGAATTTATTGATTGAAAATTTTCTTATCAATTTCCTCTTCAAAAATTTCCAGAGAAACAACTATTAACTACAGCTAATGAAACATTGTAGTTACATTTAAAAAACCCAATATTCTTCCTTCCAACATCTCCCAGACTAAGTAGGCCATGTTAACAGCTTGGTGTGCATCCTTCCATGCTGTTAGTCACGCTGATACAAACGTATCAAAACAAATATACAAGCATATATGATTTCTGTTGGAATTTTTTTGTTTTTCATAATGTGGATCCTGCCAAACTCATTACTCTCCAACTTTCTTTCTTCACTTAAGGATGTGTTATTGCTTCTCCAGGTTAATATATATAGATCTAAAGTATTTGTAAAATGCTTGATATCCCATAATATGGATGTGCTATCATTTATTCATCCCATATCCATGTCACATTTAAGAGGGATATTGGCAAGCAGGGGAGGGGATGATTTTTCCAGGGCAGGATGGTGGAAGATGAAGCAAGAATCTGTGATGCAGTAAGAATGATTGAAGCAGCCGGTGACATTTAACTGGGCGAAGGGAAGGTGGATGGGAGAAGGGGAGGTTGATAGGGTTCATTAATTAATACTGGAGTTTTGCTCAGCGTGGAGTTGAACAAGTTAGTGATCTTATGGTGAGTGAGTGGTTCCTTGTGGGACAGGGCTAGGGAAGGAGAGAGGGAAAGACTCCGCTTCCTTGGGTGGTTGGAAGGCTGTGCAAAACAACAGCTTTTGGGGTTACCAAGCATGGCCCTCTCCCATCGCCAGAGAGCTGGTGGGCTCAGAACAACCTCTGCAGTAAGCACATTATAAAAACATTAGGTGAAATAATAAAAATAATGACATTAAAAAGAAAAATTGTCGTAGAAACCAAACAAACCCAGACCTACAGCCGAGGCAGGCACCAGCCGGGATGTTGTTAGTGTGCTTAGGAGAAATTTGATTTCGATGAATTTCATTGTCAGTGTAACCAGGGCATGAATCACCTTCCTCTGCCCTCTCTCATCATTTTAATACCACAGATTTAGGGAACATGGCATTAGAGAGATAAAGAGTTTCACAAACACCATCAGCCAGGAGCCCCATGGGCCCCGAGGCAGCGCCCGGCTCAGCCAGGAGGCAGTTTTCCTCTGTTATGGGCCCATAAATCTGAAGGCAGTTGAACCCCTGAGGGATCTGAGGCTGTCAACCCTGAGACCACAGCTATTGCCTCTTCCCTTTTCCACTTCTGACCTTTTCCTCCCCCCCCAGACCACCTGACTGAGGGGTAAGAAATGAGTTTTCTCACTTAGAAGCAAGAGTTGCGGAGGAGGGGGGCCTGGCAAAGCCAGTGCTGGAGAAAGTCAGCTCTCACTGGCTTCCGGGGTTTATATCCTTGACCCTGAAGTTCTTTTCTGAGGTGGCTGGGAAAAGCCGCCCGCCCTGGCAGAGACACAGGGATCTGGGGGCCACACTGGGTGAGACACTTGTGGTGTGGAGATCAGGGAATCCCCGACAGCCCTGAAACCATGCTCTCATTTTTATTTTTTAACGAACATGCATTTGATCCTTTACCAAGTGCCAGGCACAGTGCCAAGCACATCACATGGAAGATCTCCCTCTATCCTCCCAGGCCTCTGGAAGGTACTGTTGTGTGCATGCTTTACACATGAGGAGACTGAGGCTCAGAGAAGTGAAATTACCTGGCCTGGGTCACTCAGCTGGCTTGAACTTCAGTCTGCCGGACCCCAGCATGTGTACCCTTTCCATTAAGAGCTGATGATGCCGCATGGTCAGGGGAAGGGTCTGTGGGGAAAAGTGGGCCTTCTGGAAGCCCAGGCTCTCTCTCATCTGATTATAAACCCAACCAATTTCCTACGTGCGAATTCAAAATGCTCAACCTGCCGTCATTTTTCTAGAGTTCATCACAGCCCTCAAGATTGCTTAGGGGAAGGGGGACCTGTTTCATTAATACCGGTGCGTCGGGCTATTCCCACACACGCAGGTGGAAACCGGAACTGGAAGTTAGAATTAGAAAAATCCACAAGCACTGAGGTTGGCTGTCTCAGGGTGGCATTTTTCAGATAACAGGGCCTACTGATTTTTTTTCTTCATAAAGAGGTGGTGAAGAACAGTGGTTAGAATTATAGTCATTAAACATGGATTCTGGAGTTGAATGATTTGTGTACCAGTTATGGTTCTGTCTGTGACTTTGGGCAAGTTACTTAACCTTGTATAAAATGGGGATAAGATGTTTAAATGAGATTTTGTAAATAGAGTTGTCAGCTCAGTGCCTTGAACACAGTAGGTACCTGGTAAATATTACCTATTGTGGATATTACGTTGTCCTCAGATACAGAGGTGACTGTCATTAACACATGCACTTGGAGTTATTTTTCCTGTGTGGGAACATGTTTTAGTCGATCCATCTCTGCTTTTAAATCTGGCGTCTTTTGGAGGAATCAGTTGGAAACTGAATGGCCTGGGTATAGAGAGGCATTTCAGGTAGGAAATAATCACAGGCTCTGAGGTCAAGGAGACTTTGATTTCAAGTATTAGTTCTGCTAATCACTGCTGGGTCGTTTGTGCAAGTTATTCCATACCCCCGAGCCTCCCATGAAGAATCACAAGAGCCATCTTGCCTAGTAATTGTCCACCTGAGATGAGGTCACAAATATAAAGCACCCAGAAGAGTGTTTGGCCCCCCAGATAATGCATGGCTGCATGGTTTCACTAGTCCTTCTGCCTTGGCCTAACCACTAGGCTTTCCAGACCAGATCACAGGTGAGTGTCTTCAAACCTGTTTCTTGTCCTTGCCAAGGAGGACACAATATCCTTAGGCACTTAGATGACTTCCCCCTGCCCCCCAGACAAAAGTGAACTCAAAGATAGAAGAGTCTGGTCATTAGAAGGGAATTCAATCAGTAAGTAGGACTAAAAATCTAGGTAGAGGAAGTCCTTTCATTAAGTATTTAAATGCCTTTTGAGATCCGAGTTTACATAGAAATGATAAAGGGCTGGTTATCATTCATTTCAATTTCACAAATATATACCCAGTGGGTTCCTTTTCATGACTGCTCTTTCTGAGCCTTGGGGGATGGGGAGTTTGAAGCCATGTGGCGGGGACCCTCAAACTGGCCCCATCCTGCCATTAATAGGGATGTGTACACTCTGGCAGGTCAGTTCCCCCAACCCAGGGCCTCAGAGTCCTCATCTGAAAATGGAAAACTTGGGCTAGATGTTCCTGACAGCCTCTCTGATCACCAGGACTCTGTGCTTCATTTTTTCCCTCTGCTTAGACTCCCCTAAGACACTGCTCATCTTGAGACCTTCTCTGACAACCCCCACCCCAGGAGCCCCCACTCCATTTGAGGTACAATTTTTTCAAACCTCTGCAAAGCTTACCAAACCTGTTAGTTTACCTTTCTGGTCTCACTACAGCTTGTGCAAACCTTGAAAATAGGAATTATATTTGTGTTCAATATGTAATCCTGAGCTCCCAGCATCCAGCTTATTGACTAGCACATAGTAGGTGTTTACTTATGTTGGACGATAAAAAAAATAAACAAGGTACTTTAGTCAATTGCTCATTTGTCATCATCTATAACATGGGGGTAATAAGAGTATCTCATAGGGTTTTTGAACTAAATGAGATAACCCATTGTTAGTGTTCAGCACAGTGTCAAGCACATAATCATCATTCTATAAATATTAACCATCATTATATAATACCATCAACATTCCAATTCCAATATTTATGTCTCCATTTTAAAAACAGAGAACCCAGAGATACAGAAAAAATTGACTTGCCCTCAGGATAACCCAGAGGGCCAAGCCTAGTGCCAAGAAAAAAGTTGAAATCTTCATTTCCTATTCGGATTTTTGAGTACAGTACTACGAGGTTTCTGCCTGAGGGCCTGTGGTTTTAGACTTTGCTAAGACCTGTGTTTAAGCAGGTGGAATTTGGCAGGGGCTCAGGCAAGAGGAGGGTGGGGAGAAGCTTCCTCAGTGGCCCCTCTGGCCTTTGAGGAAGAAAGGAAAAGCACTCTTTAATCGATCTTTGACGTGGCTTCCCCGTACAAATCTTTGAGCCCGAGGCTCAGGAAGAGAGAGCATGAGAAGATATTCAGGAGGGAAATTAATTTACATAAAAGTAATATTTGGCAGATATCACAGTGTGCAAGAAATAAATACTTCTTAAAACAGAAGGCGAAGGCACATGTCTCTGGAAATTCAGAAATGTTCTTTGGAGTGATCTAGTTGAAGAATATAGGGGAGGAGACATGGGAAGGTTCTGTACAGAGTCATTCATGTGAATGTTAGCACAGAAACCCAGCCAGCTGAGATCACAGTCCACACTTGGGAAACCTGGGGACGTGCTCACTGGAGCATAGCTACGCGCTGAGAGTTGTTGCTACCGGGTGTATACTATACTGCTGTCTCTATAGGTATCTACCTTATATCTTGGTGATTGCACCTAATTTTTAATGAGCTTATAATCAATGATTTTTATGGTTTATTAATTTCATATAAATTTCCAGAATAGATAGTTCAACTTAAATAAAAATCCTGAACATTTTAAGCTAGAGAGAGTTTAGGAATAATTAATTGTATATTAAGCAATATGTTTTGTGAAAGTATGTTTTTCTCTCTTCCCTTCTTTTTTTCTTCCCTCCCTCCTCTCTTTATTTTATTTCAGAGAGATTAGCATCAGTTTACCAAATACCCAAATAACCCTTTTTCACTTTATCTGACCCATTCATTCCATACATGTATTTATTGTTAATACTGTATGAGTACAGAGATTTTTCTTGCTTTCTCTCTTTTAAGCATCCTGTTTGGTGGATTGCTTGGTTAAAGAATGCTTTGAGAAGGACTAAGAACTCCTAAACACAGATTATGGCCCCGGAGAGAGACCTCTTTCTCCAGGGGCTCAGGTTCCCAATCTCCACTACTGACATGCAGGAAGAATGAACTGATTCACACCACAGTCTAGATACCTGGGTCACTTCAAGCACATGCCTTGAAAACGCTCCTCCTTCCCTCTCTTCAGCCACTACTTGGCACTTGAGGCATTTTTGAAGCAGTGACTAGGGATACCAGCAGGTGGCACATGGGAACTAGAATAAATACACTGTGGCCCAGGACAAAGAGAAGGAGGATAGAGGACACAGGTCAGTTGGCTGACTTCTTCATTGTTGGTGCACTGAATGCTGCCCATGAGGACCACAAAAATCTGCATGAACTGCAAGGCCTCAGTCACTAAAAGGCAAGGAGGCAGGGAGGAGGGCAAGACCCAGTGGCACTAAAGGATGAGGATGTTACATTCATTCTTTTAACCTCTCCTAATCCTCTCTCTTAATGCCCTACCTCATGAGAGGGTTGTAAGCTGAAGGACATATTGTGGGTCAAGCAACAATTGTTTTTTAGATAACTATTCTAAAAGCTACCAATGTTGAGCCTAGTGGTAAGAGCTCAACATTGGTAGCTTTTAGAATAACTATCTGGTTGGGTTGAACATAATCCAGTGGTGTTTTAAAGAAATTTTTGACTAAATGCTGTGTTCAGATGTCTCTGATTCATTAACCTGTTCATTCATTTTTTTTCAATCAGTGAATATATATGGAGTACTTACTCTTTCCCTGGCATAGGCTTAAGGACCTGGAGATAAGACCCAGTTTCAGCTCTCCAGGAAAACAAAGCGACTCACTTTGGTGAAATCAGTAGGAGAGTGAGAGATGGAATTTGTAGAAAAAGCAACAATTAGCCTGATAACCAATACATTGAGCAGAGTGGGTAGGTGTTGGGATGATGGTTTGGATGATGGGGAAATTAGGCCAGGAACATGAGGGAAAAAATGACTATGGACCATGAATAAATCAGAATCATTTCTGATGTTAAAATAATCACTATGCTCACAGATTCTACTCAACCCTCCTCCTCTTTTTAGCTGGATTTACTGGGCGACTCTATGTTACAGAAAGCAATACTCTGAGGGTAATCTAGCCACTTAAAAAAAAAAGAATATAATTAGTAGATGAGGGATTATTTTTCCAGAGAACAATGCTCAGTTCTTCCCTGTTTCCAGAGTATAAGGGGAGAGGACCTTTAACTAGAGCAAGGAAATACAAACGATTTTTTGTCACTGAGAACTGTTAATCTCTGGTATGTTACCTCCAGAAAATGGTGGGATTGTTTTGTTTGAAGGCCTTTTAGAAAGCAGAGATTACCATTTATCTGGACTAGTTTAGAGGTTGGTCTCTGAAGGAAAAGGGACACACAAGAATGATTTTAAAGGCCCTGTGCATGCTTTTGTTATATACATAGGACATATGATAATCACATTGTTATGATTAACAGAATCTGTATCAGGTATAGTAGAGAAAAGGAAGAAAAAAAGGAATGAATGAATTACTGATATTCCAATAAACTAAAGCCTATCAACTGGATAGAAATTTTAGGAAAAAAAGAGAGAACTAAAGCAAAGATATATACTAGGAGGAAGAACCAGTTTGACTCTAAAGGTTGTAGGATACTCTTGGTGTAAATAATTAGGAATGTGAAATCTCCTTGATTTGAAGGGCCGGTGTTGAGAACAATTTCAATATCTGCCTACTGGCCAAGCTGGGTGTGATGTTGGCAAGTTCACCTCTAAGATCCAAATGCTTGGTGATGGGGTAGACCTCATTTCTAAGTTGGCAAAGATGGTGAACTGCTAAATGTAGTCTTTGGAATGTACTAGGTTCTTATAGTCTCACCATATGCTAAAACAAAATTTCCACAAATCATTGATGCATCCAGCTACAGGTGATGTTCTTAATTGGAAATGGACCACCTTTACCTTCTGTCTTTTGGCCTAACCCAAAGTGGTAGAAAATATCTCAGACTTTTTATAATGTAGATTGTAGATTTTACTCAGAGAGCAGAGGAAATAATTGAATAGGATCTAAGGGGCACATAGCAATTTTCAGTAAATAGACAACCTCTGTGGGAGAATTCTACTAAAAATCCAAGGTAGAGAAATTGGCATCTAAATCCTAAGATCACCCTTCTTCTGAAGGAATTATATCTATGAAGATTAGTAGCTAAATAGGGAATACTAACTCCATTTATTAATATCTGATCAATCTCCCACTTACAAGATTACCACCCCACCCGCCCCATGCAAAATGTCTTTGGTTAAATTGCATCGTGGCATGTGGCATAGGCTTAAGGCCCCAGAAGAGCCAAAACGCTTTGCCTAACAGGGAAGATCTTGACTGTCCTGATTCCCACAAAAGACTTCGGAAGAGCAGGAAGTAGAGAAGGAGACCCAGGCCTGTCCTTGAAGGCTGGCCCTTCCTCAGTCAGCTGCAGCAAGTCTGAGATGTGGTGCTTGCAGCTGCCCATCACTTTGCAATGCAGTGGCCTTACCCCATGAAGGTCAGGCTCTGGACAGCGGATTAGCAACTCTTCCTCCTGTGTAAATAAGCAAGCAACAGAGTATGAAAATAAGCACCATGTACATAAGAAAAGGTGGCAACAAAGGGACGAAAAGAACGACCTCCAACTAAGTGTCCTCCTTGACTTTTCTGTTACCGCTTATATAACCCAGAGCACTGGCCATCTGACGAATCTGAACATTAACCAATAATAGCTTCATTTTGGCAGCCTTAAATGAAAATGGACTCTGGATGGAGAATTTGTAACACTTATCCCTGATTTTCTTTCTTGAGCTTTAAAATTCCTCAGTTGGATCCAATTTCAGATAAGGACTGAGGCTGAGAATAGGTTCAGAAGTCACACTGCTCTCCTCCTGTTTCAATATAAGACATTTCCTTTCCAAGCATGGCTTAGAAAAGTACATGTCACAGTGAATATAGGAAATACATGAATCCTAATGGCGAGGAGGAAGGTAAAGTACTGGGCTGAGAATTCTCTCTCGGTATTACCTAGACTCTCAATGATTGCAAAAATAAGTTTTTAGAAAGGCAAGTAAGGTTTATGTCATGCATAACACAATCAACCGAATCATCAAACATTTGTCTTGCCTTTGATCGTGGCATTCAATCATCAGTGGAGAGTTTAATCTAACAACAGGTTGACAAGAAGAGAAAAATAAAAAGTAGTCCAGGGAAACTGTGTTTTTGTGGAAACGGCAGCTTCCTCTTTCTGGGTCATGTTGCCCTTTTTCAGGTCTAGATACCAGATGCCACTATATCAGATGCTGAGCCAGCACCACCACCATCATTATCATCATTAGCATCCTCGACACCCTGAACATCAGATAATAACCAGTAAGTGCCTCTAATTCGGTTGATGGCAACAGAAAAACAATTTTAGTCTAGAAGTAAACCAAGCCACCTGGAAGAAAATCAAAGCTAAGGGATCACCATGACTGATCTACCCTCCCAGAATCTTCTGAACAGGTATCTAGGACCCCCAGGCTTTAGCATCAGCGCCTGGGTACCTGGTCATCCAGGTTCTGGAGGGCCGGTTTCCTCTGAAGGCAGCCACACATGTGTCAGCCATCCTCCTGTCCCCCGTGCTCGCTGTATGGCCATGTCCAAGCCCAGCCAGTCTCTTGGCTCTCTCTGCCTGCCTGGTCTCTTCCTCTTGCTGCTGAACTGCCTGATCACACACACACTGCCTTCCACCCCAACAGTTTGTCTCAGCAGGCATTGTAGCATGTAATTGTCATACTCAGCTTACCCTTTCCATTGGGCTTAGAATTTTTCTTCTAAAATAATTTCCTTAGAGCAGTGTTTCTGTGGACTTAAAAATGCAGAAATGCACTTTTCTGAGCCACTCAGTCAGAATATCTGGCAGTTCAGCCTGGGATTTAGCACTTTACCAAGTTCTCTAGGTGATCTGGAAGTGCACAGAAGTGGAGAAATCTGGTCTTGGGGAATAGCTGTGGTTCCCTCAGAGTTCCATGTTCCATGATGCAGGCTGCACCACAGTGTCTGCTGTCGAACACATTGGCTGCGTGTTCTGGAAAAGAAGAGCTGTTCCCCAACCGTGAGCCTGTTATAAACCTTCCCTAGCCTAGGAGATAAACTGTTTCCTGAGAGAAACATTTCTTGTGACTTTGTCCTTTCTCTGCATAGCATTAGCTCTGAGGGTTTCTGTCATCCCAAGTACACTCCTAGTAACCGTAGCTGACATTTATTGAGCACTTGCTATGTGCCAGGCAATGCATTAAAGGATTTCCATGTATTGGCTTATCTATCCTTACAGCAACTCTCTGGAATAGGTATATCAATATGCCCACTCTACAGATAAAGAAATGGGCTTAGAAAGATTAAAAACTTTCTCAAGGTAACACAGTTAGCAGGTTGTGGAGTTGAGGTTTGAATCCAGATTAGCTTACTCCAAATTCCTTACTTTGTTCTACCCCGTCTCCCAGGGGATCTGGATCACAAATACTGAGCAAATGGAATCATGGAATCCTATCATTTCAAAAGTGGCTTTAAACCTTTTCATTATTAAAGATGCCTTTTATTATTTCTCCCCACCACCACTCATTAATGCATATTTTGATAGATCACTAATCTGAAAATTGATATGAAATGTATAACTGACAATGGCTTTTTAAAATATTGAAAATAACTCATGAGCTTCTACTATTTCCTTTAAGCTCTCAGCAGTCTGGAAACCTAATTATCACCCTCATTTTATAAATGAGTGAGCGGAAATCCAGGGAGGATAGTGGCTTGCTAGTTATGGCTTAAGGAACAGATCTCATGTTCCTCCCTTCCTATCCAAGGGCTTGTTATCCAACATCATGCTAAATGAATAAATCAATCATTCAAGTTGTCACTGAGCACCTACTATATACCTGGTAGGCAAGATGATGTGGAGGGTACAGAAAAATTGCCACTCTGTATTGAATTTATCTATATTCAATAAATTTACAGTCTATTTGGGAAACGAGGCTTAGATGTAAAAGGCATTATATAAAATCACCAGAGAGCATGTTTCTAAAGTAGTGTTTCTCATCCTTGGCTGCACATCAGAATCACTTTGGAAGCTCCAGAAGCTTCCAGAATAAGGATCTTCAGGGGTAGAGGCCCAAGCATGTGTATTTTTAAAAAATACTCCAGCCAGGGTTGAGAACCACAGTTGCAAAGTAATGCACTTCACAATAGGGACCTCACATGTTCCAAGAGTAGAACAAGATCAGCATGGGCTGCAGTGCTCAGAGGACCTCTGAGGAATGAAGAGGTCTTGGATTGGATGGAAAAGGTTTGGCTAAGTGGAGGGGGGTGGAGGGAAAGCACTAGAAGAAGTCTAGGAAGAGGTCAGGGGGTTGAGAAGAGAGAGCAATGCCAGTGGGGTTGATGAGCGACCTGTTCTGACTGGGAGGTTCCGGAGGCAGGGGTGGAAAGGGAGGGGGCAGTCAGAATAGGGGATCTCTAAAGTCAGTCAGAGGAGATTGTTTTTGAAAACACAAACTGCTTGCAGGTTCTGAAATAAAGATCTGATACAACTGATGTGTAGCATTAACCAATCAGGGAAGCATTTTCTTTCAAGTGTCTAAGATATCCAGATGATCTTGCAGAAGTCCTCATTCTGTCTAGAAAAAGGGAAGCACTAGATTCTCATGAGATGACTGGAGTCGGGAGAATGGACTTAGGAGAAAATGGGAAGCAGCCATCCCTACCTGGCACCTGGACCCCAAAGCTTTGCAAGACAAGGAGAGAAACTATGTGCAGCAAAAGTGTAGACGCCAGGTGGCTCCTTTGGGCTGCACAGGGCAGGTTTGTGCTTGGTGGTGAGTTACCAGGGTGCACCATGAGGCGATTCCAAACTAGATAGCACAGAGCCTTCCTGTGGGCAAGGTTGTAACTCCTTGCAGCTCCCAGCTTCTGTATTTTTGGCCTATACTCAGGCGTGGCTTGCTTGGAGGCAGCGGCATCAACAGTAACAGGTGTAGATTCTCTGGGAAGCAGGCATATTCCCTGAGGTCCCAGTGCCATGCGGGCATCCGGGGAGCTGGAGGTCATGGGGAAACAAGGGAGATGCCCCAGGTATTGTCCCATATTTTGAACCAGAGGGAGAAATTTACAGGGGCCAAGATTTATTGCTTTGCACCCTGACTGTACCTCTTGTCTGGGGATTGAGCAAAACTGTTGAAGAGACTAGCTGTTTGGAGAAGCAGTTTTGGACATAGTGTATAATCTAGAATGAGGGTGGTGAGACAAATCTGAATGCTGGCAGAAGGCAGTGAGAATGCAGAAGTAGGGACAGAACTCAAGCTGCTGTCTTCACATGAGAAGTGTCACAGAATAGATTAAGTGAGGTATATAGGTGTGCACAAACCAAATGTAAAGTTACATGTGAGTGTCTACTGGCGCTTTATACATTCTTCAGAACTCTTGAACCCCACTGGCTTATAGCCCCCTGGGATATGATGGATACCCAGGATTAAGGTTCTCTCAGGGCTGGCTCAGAAGATCTCTGAACAAGGGTGGGATGACAGGGGCACCATTCCTAGGATGAACATGGCACTCTGCTGCCTGTGTTGGGGAAGACTGGCTCTGGGGGCAGGAGGGGAGGAATACATTGGACGGTCAGAGGAGGATTTACCATGAAGCTAATAAAGCTAAAATTTTAAGGCCTCTCGCTTGAACAGGTCCTCTCCAAGGCCTTGTACTTAATTTTCTCTTGCATTTTTGTATTCTTTTTCATAAAAAGTTCTTCAAACTGTACAATCCTCATGGCCCCCCAAATCCTGGGTCTGCCCCCTATTACCCATATAGCAGCAACCCTCCCTGTTGTTCTCATACCTCAAAACAGGTTTTTATTATCCCGCTACTTTCTGGCATCCTTCATTGTTATTGAGAAATCAGCTATCAGCTTAACCAGGGCTTCCACCTTGCACAACTCCAGGGGGCTACATTTGCACTGTAATCTACATAACTAGGAGCCCCTACAGTTTGTGCAATGCTTATGTGTCATTCTTTTGTTGCTTGCATTTTGGATTTTTTTGTCTCTGCTGGCCGTCAGTTCATGATGGGTATCTAGGTATGAGTTTCTTTTTAGTTTTTCTACATGAGACTTATTGGGCTTTGTCAATCAGCAAATCAATGTCTCTCACCAATTCTGAGAAATTCTCAGTCATGTCTTCAAATACTGCATCTGCTCCATTATCTCTCCACTTTTTCCTACTATCTTCCTTGTTTCTTAACATCTTATTTTGTGTATGTTTCTCATTTCTGTGCTTCATTTTGGACCAGAGGTAAGCCAACTACTGTCTTTAGGACAAATCTGTCCCACTGCCTGCTTTTGTATATAGAGTTCTATTGGAACACAGCTATGCCACTTTGTTTATGTTTTGTTGGTGGCTGCATTTACAGTCTAGTTACAGAATTGAGTAGTTGCAACATAGACCATATAGCCTACAAGCCTAAAATATTTACCGTCTAACCCTTTATAGAAAAAGTTTGCTGCTCTCTTGGAGATAATTTCTTATCTTCCAGTTCAGAAATTCTCTCTTCATCTGTCTTTATTCTGCTGTTAAAATTGTCAACTGAATTTTTCATTTTGGTTATTGCATTTTTTATTTCAAATGGATGCTTATAAATCTGTCAGGTCACCTTTTACAATTCCTTGTACCTGATTATATTTTCAAGCTTTCTAAACAAAATGTATTTAAACATAAATCCCATAGTTATAAGAAACTAAATATACAAAAATTCTGATATGTGTAATATCTGTAGTCTTTATAGGTCTGTTAATGTGGTCTATGTTTTGGGTGCTTATTTTCATATTTATTTTTACATTTTTAAAAAAATTGTGCACAGCTCATTGTTCTTGAAAAACTGTCTGTGGAGGTTCCTTGAGGCCTGGGATAAAAAAGTGTCTCTCCAAGGAGGATTTACTTGTGTTCTCTCTGGTGCCTCAACCAAATCCTTTGAGATTCTCTCTACTACTCAAGCTGCAAATCTATGTTAAGGCCGGTGTAAGGCCACATTGCCTCAAGAATATTTTCTTTCCGTATTTTTCCTGTTTCTAAAAAGATTTCTGTTGTGCTGGAGAAATGCTACACCAGACTGTGCAATCTTTAATGGCAGGGACTAGGCTGAGTTTCTGCCACCTAGCACAGTGCTTGGCCTAATACTTGTTGAAGGAATGAATAAATAAATAGGTTCTGCTGACTGTGTTTCCTCAATGTTCTCAATTCTGTCTCTATCTCTTTCTCCTTCTCATGGTCCAGGTCCTCATTGTGTTCACTAGTGTGTCAAAAAAAAAATTCATATTTTAAAAACTCTAGGGTGAGTTAAAATATCTGTTTAAAATATTCCACAGATAATTCTAATTGTACCTTCACGAAGAGGCACTCTATGCAAACTTGTCTTCAGTTCTGTCCCTCTTAAATTCACCGTCCCTACTCCATATAACATGCAAATCTGACTACCCCACTCTCCTACAAAAATCCTACAGTGGCTCTCTATTGCCTATAGAATAAAATACAAGCTATTTAGCACTGTTTACAAGGCCCTCCATCCCCTGTCTTGTACGTTATGCTTTGGTGGCACTCACCTTTGTGTATTACCTGCTGACACATCATCTTGTCTCCCATGTCTTGCTTTTGCTCAGGCAAGTCTCTGTGGCTGCAATCACCTTTTTGTCCTGCTTTACTGTCTTTTTCCTACTCATCTTGCAGGACCCAGCTCAGCTCCAGGAAGCCTCCCCAGACCCGAAGGCTGGGTTTAGTGTTCCTCCTTCCTGGTGTTCTGCTTCATTAATTATATAATTGACTCTGTTGTATAGAAAGTATAACCTCCCACTAGAGTGTGACTTCCTCAAGGGACTTAAGTTACTCATCTTTATTAGTCCAGCACAATGCTCAGAACACAGTAAGAATAAAATAGATGTTTGTTGCTCAGAACATAATACAGATGTATTATATATTTATTGAACTGAACTGTCTAGGTTTGCCCTTTAAAATCAGGTGCCTTCCAAGAATGGAAAAACAGGCACCACAAGTACTCACCATCAAACTGGTATTAACTGATCAACACTTAAGTGCACTTATAGTAGTAACATTCATCAGGAGTCTGGCAGGTGCGGGGGATGGGTATATATACACCTAATGGGTGCTGTGCGCACTGTCTGGGGGATGGACACACTTCAAGCTCGGTGGGGGGGGGGCAAAGGCAATATATGTAACCTAAACATTTGTATCCCCATACTATGCTGAAATAAAAACAAAAAACGAAATAAAATCAGGTGCCTTCAATATTTGGAAACATGGAAATGATACCTTTGGATCTCCTTAAATTTATAAGATTTGTGATCATATTCTCCAACTAAATTCAGTTGTTTCCAGTTGTATTAGGGAGAAGAAGAGATTTAACTTGGAGGTTAAAAATCCCAGCTGAAACAGAAAGCTGAATAATTTTCAAATAAAGAGGGAGAGATGAAACTATTAAGAATCCAGCACCTGCAATCCCAGGAATGAATATTATGCAGAGGTCAATCATCTCCCTGTGCAGGTTGCTTGGATGAGGGAGGCTCATTCTTTCTATGGAAATCTGGTTCTCTTTCCCACCCTTAGTCCTGCCTGACATCTCACCCAAGTCTCCCAGGGAGATGGTGAATATCAAATCTTCCCTGCTGAATGAGGTCATGCTAGAGAAACAACTAGGAATGACAGATCCCTGAGAGGAATCTCAGGTCCCTGAGAAAGCAGGAGAGAGTGGAAGATTGCTAGAGATCCCCACTCTCTGGGATAGAGGAGCTGTGACGCCCCTCCAGTATGAAACTCGGCATCACCTAGTTTCCTAATCTCCAGTCCCTACTCTCTGTAAAAACCAGTGAGATTAATCTAGCCTTCCTCAAACTGATCCCAAATGAAAAAGAGGATCAAGTCTTCTGGAATTTTGCTGGGATCAGAGCTGGCCACACCAGAGTTGGCTGCCAAGTTCTTGTTTGAGGGCATCTTGCTCAGAGGTTGGGGCTGTAACCTCATGCTAGTCCCAAGAATACATATCACCTTGACTTCTCCTTGGTTTACAGTCTTTATAACCTTTGAACCCAGATCAATGTTAGCGCCACAATCCCTGGGATAGAACAGAAACCAAAGTCTTTTTGGTATCATGCATCAGCAGGTATTTAATAAATGTCAATTGATAAGGTTAATGATCATGAAATAGAGAAAAGTATGTTTTTTGGCATTGTCTCAAATAGATGTAATCTCTACCCTCTGCTAGAAAACAGCAACGGCAATAATACAAAGATTCCCAGAAAGAAAACAAAGAGGTGGTAGAGATAGCATAGCGCTCTGAAAGCTGCAAACTGAAAGGATCTGAGTGAGGACAGCTGCTCAGCATTCCATTACCTCCGCAAGACCTGCTGCCCTTTGAGGGAGATCATGGCCGGATGTCAGCGTGAAAACCATGGTGAGCTCAGTTTGGCTAGAGAGGGAAGGGGGAGGGAGAAAGAGCATCCTTGGCAAAAAACAACCTGACACATTGATGAATAAGCAAAGGCTTTTATGTACAGAGCTCCTGTTACACCTAGATTCTCTTTTATTCCTGGAAACTGCTAGATACCCAAGTGAAAAAACATTGTCTCCCTTCTAAAATGACCCATCATTTAAGTTCAATCTACTAACCTCCATTGCCATAAAATAGTGGAGGAAAGGATCTGGTAACAGGAAACCTGGGTTCAAGTGAGTATGCCATTTCTGGCTGTGTGAGTTTAGGCAAGACACTTAACCTCTCTGAATTTAGCTTTCTTGTAGGAAAAATATAGATCATAGGAGTATATATATCAATTGTAATAATTAATGGAACTAATGTATGTGAAGGCATATGTTTCCTCCAGATGATCATGCAGTTTAGGACATTCTGTCTTTGAACAGGCCAAGGAGGAGAAGAAAAGTACAGATAATGCTGCTAATGAATAAAGCTGCTTCCAAACCCCACCCTCCTCTGCAAGAACACACTAATAAATCCAGATTTATGCAGACTGGTGTCAGGATCTGCATTCATTAGCCAATTTAAATAATTTTATATCTTAAAATAATTATGGCATTTGCAGTACTGTTTTCCAACACATACAAGGTCCAAAGCAAAATGCCCCCAAAGACAACCACATGCAATCATTGCATTTATTTTACATTTTTAATAACTCTCCCTGTTCCCAGAGCTCTGATGCCTTTCCCAGCAGACTGAATTCTGTTTTGTGTTCCTTCCTGGGTACAGACGGCAACCTGCCTATTTTCTTGTCTGCACATGTAGTTTAACTTCATCAGAAGACAGAGGATATGGAGAAGTTATCTCCTCTCAAAAGGTTTTTATTTATCCAAATTATCTTGTAAAAAAAGCCATAAATATGATGAAATAGGTGTTTGTGTTTGTTTCTCAACTAAACCAAGCAGTGCAGCTTTTGACCCGCTATTTGCTTGCAAATGGATTTAGGGAATGAGAATCCCTTCTCTGAATCCACAGCTCCTGCTCTGTTCTCTGTATTGAGAAAACAGTATTAAAAGGAAAAGGAGGGGCCAAATATCCCTGGCTTGATCCAGATTGAACAATCCCATTTCTCAAAGCAATGCCAGGGCTCAGGATTGCACAGAAACACCACTGGTAAACACGTTGGCAAAAATAGGAAACATACATTAATAATACACTTATGGGACCTAGGACTGCACCACACTATATTTGTGTAGCCTGTGACTGCTTTAAGGGCTTTCCCATCTAAAGCCGTATCAAATCTGAGCCTTGCAATGATGCTGTCAGGCCAAGAGGCCAAGTATTATTCTCAACAGCGGCCCACAAGACCCCTTGATATCTTACACCACACTTCACTTTGCCCACTCTGCTTTCTAGTTTCTATCCACACTGGCCTTCTTTCTGTTTCTTGAACACATCACTCTGGTTCCAGCACCAGGGCCTTTGCATTGGCCATTCCCTCTGTGGAATCCTCTTCCCCTGGGTCTTCCAATGACTGTCTACTCACCATCTAGCTCTCAACTGAAATGCCTCCTACTTCAAGATGCCTCATCTGGCCACTCTAAAGAAACACTACCCTTACCCTTCCCCATCCCAACACATGCTTCTCTGGTACCTTACCTTGTTTATTGTCTTTGAATGCCTTATCATTTTCTGGAATCATTGCCTTTACTTATTTGTTCATTGCTTCTATTCCTCTATGGAATGTAAGGGCCACGAGGGAAGGGACTTTGTCTGTCTAGTTCACTGCTATGTCCCCAGCACCTAGAGCAGTGTCTGGCACAGAATAGATGCTAAAAAAATTATTTATTGAGTCTATTTCAATTTTGCCAATGAGGAAACTAAGATCACAAAGATTAGGTGACTTGTAGGGATCTGGTTAGGGCAAAACTGGGACATCTCTTAACTTTCAGATCTCTGCTTTTTTCTCTAGGCAAGGGAGTTCATTACTTGCCCCTTAGGTAACCCAGAATTGACATGTTATCCTTTGGCATGACACAGGGGATTGAGATTTCTTGTCTTCAGAGACAGGTAACATGCGTCAGATCAATCCAGAGGTAGGAGTGGACAGTCACCTTGTTGAGGGGTGTGTGTGTGTGTCTGTAAGAACTTAACCTAGGGATCAATGGTGCTGTTATGCCTGATCTTCCTGAGATTTGGGGGTTTGGGTCCACTCTGGAGTGTACTGATTTTAAGAAGCAGCCTGAAGGGTTAGAAACAGACATACCTGGTCTTGGTCCTGACCAGGCCATTTACTGCTAGGTGACCTTGGGCAAGTCTATAGACTGAAATAAGGACAACATAAGCTTTACAAGGCTTCCCTGGCTAAACAAGCACAGACATATCAGACACCCAACCCAGGGCTTGCAGTACAGGACACATTCAGTGGCTACTTCAACGTTTCTCTTTATTCAGTATTTTTTAAATTAAATTATCGTCCTTTAGGACGTGGGTTGAGTTTCTCTCTCTCTCTCTCTGTCAATTTCTCTCTCTCTCAAGTTCTTAAAGTGTCTTGAAACCTGCTTTATTATAAATGCAAGTGGTTGATTGATATCTGGTGATTAATAATGACAGAAGGAAGGAGGTGAGTCTCTGGGGTGACTGAAATGTTTACTTTGGTATTTATCATACTGCAGTTGAGTTGAAGATATGACATTGGGGGAAAAAAGGACTAAACTATGTGACTCTGTCAGTGCAAATCACAGATAAGCAGAGAGCTCTGCATGTCGCCAACACTGACCTCACACCAGCACAGAGAAGGCCAGTCAAGACATGCCAGAGGCGCTGTCATCAGACCAAGGTGAGAGGGTAAAGCTGAAGCAGTGTTTAACAGGCAAAAGAAGAGATATCTGGGAGGTGAGTTTAAATTCCAGAACTTCCAAGTCAAGTTTTGCAGAAAAAGTTTTTTCTTCAATTCTCCTCATATACCTTGGAGCTTCTAAGCATGCCATGTTTGGAATATAGTTACCATAGGAGAATGCTGGAATTCCAGGTGAGAAAAGAGACAGCATTTAAGAAAATAATGATGCTCCACCTGTATGAGAAAGCTTGATAATGTTAACATGGAGCAAACTCAGTAGGTGTAATGGGGGGAGGTGAACTCCACCCACAGGCTTCCTACCGGCAGTGAGAATGATACCTGCTTTCTCAAAGAGTTTTAGAGAGAAGCATTACAGCAATGTGTTTGTTCAACTCTAAGTCACTCCATGAATACTAGGTGTTTTTATGATGATGATTTGGCTGTGAGGGGGGTTGGCACAGGGAAGATGTCAGAACAAAGTAGGCCAGTCTCCAAACGCTTGGTCTGTGCTGGTGTCTGGCTCTGAAAGCTCAGTTACCTACTCAGCTGTGAATAAACCCTGAGAGGCAGCAGCTCAGCTCCCTTCCCTCCTTGCCCCTCTCCGCTCCTTGAAAATATCAACAAGGGATTGGATGGAAACAAACCATGCAGCAAAAATGTGCTAAGGGGAAAGATTTGTATCCTTGGAAATTGCCTCTACACAGTACTTCTTGGAGGTAAAGCAGTTAAATAATATCTGTGCCTAAAAAACACTGGCTCAAACAGTAGAGGCTCTCTTAAGCATTGGTGTAGGCCCCCTTTTCTTGTTAACGGTCTATGATGAAAGCACTTATTTGACTAGATAGGGCAGAGAAATAAAACCTGCTCAGTTAACTGAAGGAAGGCAGCAGCCTTTGTTCTGGCTCAAACTCTGTTGCTTGATGGTGGCACGTAGATACACGAAAACAAAGCTGATCAAAGGGAAGAGTGTGATATAGGGACTCAGATTTTATGAGAGCAAAGCTGAACCATTCTGGAATAGCATTGTAAATGCTCCAGATGCTGCCGCTGCTCCCTGTCCACATGCCACAGACTTGATGTCTTCATTTATCCCATCAATTCTCTCATCATTTCTTCTGCATTTCCTGCTCTTAGGCTTAATTCTTTGGTGGACATCCTTATTCTCTTTACGAACAGACAGTCAATATTACATCATCCAGTTCTCTGTGATTCCTTTCACACGATGAGATATATTTGAGCAAATTCTGCTGGGACTTGTTTTTCAACTCCACGATGCTTGGCAAAGCAAGGCAGTGAGAATGCCATGCAAAATACTGCAATTTGATTGGACTGCAGCCCAGACAGCGTGACTACAGCAACATTCTTATCCTCCTTTATAGGAGCTGGTGGCTGTAAGACATCCATATGCTGTTACTTGTGCTTCCACCCAAGATGAATAAAGAATGAATGAGGGGGAAAAAGACAAGTTAATTAGACTTATCCATTAATGGAAAGGGTTTGATGTGGCTACCTTGCGTTCAACAGAACATACACCCACCACCATGAGTTCATTATGAAGACACCAGAGCTTGGGGTGGAAAAATAAAATGAATCACAGTACAGCAGGGTTTCTTAGTCTTGGCACTATATATTTTGGGCTGGATAATTCTTGGTTATAGGGGGTTGTTTTTGGCACTGTAGGGTGTTTAGTAGCATCCCTGGCCGATACTGACTAGATGCCAGTAGTAGATGCACCCTGAGTTGTGACAATCAAAAATGATTCCAGACATTACAAAATGTCCACTGGGGAGTAAAATTGTCCCCACTTGGGGATCACTATAGTAATCTGGAAGGAAAAGTAATCTCTGGTCCCTCTTTATGTCCCATGTCATCCCTTTCCCAGTGACCTATTTGACAGGAGCTTGTTGTCAAACTACAATGAGAGCATGATATTTAGACTCGAGGCTGGAGGGAGTTGGTAGTTTAAGAGAAAGAACAGTGTGACACTTCTTCAAATCACCATCACTTAACCATGTCCTGCAAAATGTGAGGATGTCTCCCCTGACTCTGAATATTCAGGAAAAGAAAGTGAACTTGCTGAAAGCCCAGCCACTGCTTCCTATGGAGGGGTTTTCAGCTGTTTCTTAAGAAAAACTGACCTTTAAAAATAATTTCTCTTCCAAGATTTTTTTTTTCATTCTTGAATTAGTCCTTGCCTTTCACTGCAGCAAAATGGCACTTAATGGATCTCTGAAATTTAATATCAGATAATATTTCAAACTCTCTGAAGTTTAATAATAGCCCTTTGAAATGATTTAGAAATAGCATTTGAGAGGAGAAAGGGCTTTATTTTTGTTTGTTTTAAAATTTTTTCTCTGCTCTTTTAGTGGATGACCAATCTGCTAAGCTTCCCCCTCCTCTTTCCACCCCTATTCTTAGTGAAGAACTACTGAATAATGTTACAGAACTTTGCACGTACTTAGCAATCTATCAACCATAACCAACTAATCTACAGGACTCAGGCAGCAGGACAAATGCTTGTTGTTGGATCCATGGAAATGACTGCCAGATTTTCCATTTTTATTTCTGTAAATAGATGCATCATACCTGGTACATCAAGGCTCTCTAAAGATCCCTCTTGGATCAATGATCTTTTAGAGTTCTATGATAAATTGTTCCTATTTTTTAACATCAGCAAACTCACAAAAACTTGTGCTGACCTGCAATATTTGCACTAGCCCCATTTTCTTCTCTTAAGCTAGGGCCAGACACAATAGATACCTAAAAACCATTTATGGAATGGCATGAAACCAGAACACAAACAGTGACTCTGACCACCACCACCACTACCACCAGCCTCTTCATTAGTACGAAGGACTTTCACGTGTGTTTTCCTTGCAACAACCTTGTGCTATGTAGGGTGGAAAAAGATGTTTAAAGCTCATTTTACAAATGAAGAAGCTGCCACTCACGGTGGCATGATAATTTGCCTTTATTCATAAACATGTAAGTGTTGAAGCTGTAATTTATTAAAGCTTAACCATCATGGCTCAAAGAGAGATACAAGGTCTCTCTTTTGTTGTGTGTTTAAAGTAGCTTATCAGATTTTCTTTCTTTCTTTCTTTTTTTTTTTTTTTTTTTGAGATAGAGTCTCACTCTGTTGCCCCAGGTAGAGTACAGTGGCATCATCGTAGCTCACTACAACCTCAAACTCCTGGGCTCAAGCAATCCTCCTGCCTCAGCCTCCCAAGTAGCTGGGACTACAGACGTGAGTCATGATGCCCAGATAATTTTTCCATTTTTAATAGAGACGGGGTCTTGCTCTTGCTCAGGCTGGTCTTGAACTTCTAAACTCAAGCGATCCTCCCGCCTCGGCCTCCTAGAGTGCTAGGATTACAGGCACGAGCCACCGCGTCCAGCCAATTTATCAGATTTTTCTCTAACGTGAATACATTCCTTAAAACCATCTCATATGCTTTCTTCTGACTTACTAGCCAGGCAAGGAAGGTCATGATTATTAATTTAACTAGATTGAAACTTCCAAGAGAACAGAAATCATCCCAACTTGCTTGCTAGCACAGAACCTGGCACATAGAAAGTACTCAATAAAAATTTGTTGAAAGAATTTGTGTATATAAAGAACCTCAGGAAGTTTGATATAAAGAAAGTAGTAGCCCAGAGAGCAGATACAAATATTCCAGGCCTTGGGAGGCACATTCCTCGCTTTATATGAATGTGAATAAATATGTTGACCTGGCTCATTCATCTCTCTTTGGTGAGTTTGATCAGTTTAAATTGGTTCTCCTGAACTGCACTCATTTCAGGAGCACTGACAACTGAATTTTTCCATTCTGTAAAGGTAAAGACAAATCACGGAGTACACTACCTTTATGAGGCTTTAAGAAGACAAAGCATCGTTACTGTTTCTTCTCTTTTAAATTCCACATGCACACCTGAGATGCAGATGTGAATTGCAGTTATTTTTGTGAATACCCTCCTCTCATCTCATTGCTACTGCTTTGTCTCTACCTTGGAGTCAAGTGGCTGGAAACCCTTGGCATTCCTGGGAATGAAACAAATTCTCCAGTGTGGAAAGAATTCCCTGAGGCTGACATCCTCCTCCTTCATGCCTCTCTGCCTTCGTGGGTGGATGATGGAAGTCAGGGCCTCTTTCCCAACGAAGGCTGCCTCCAATCACAGAGAGTGACAGTGAGAGCAATTGCAGCTCTGGGTGTTGCAGTCAAGCCAAGCGGAAAGGGAAGAAGACCACTGCCTACTCTCTTATTGAGGCACTCTTCCCCGAGTTTTTCCATTCCTGGTTTAGGTAAAGTAAAGGTGGTGCCCTTCCTCTGGTGAACTTGTTCCTTGCCCAGACCCTTAGTTTCCAGGGTCTGAAGAGTAGCGTCTTCTGTGGAGCATAGAGTTCTATGCTGCTTGCCTTGCCCAGATGGCTGAAAGCCTGTGCAGCCTATATCTGTAGATAAAAATTTGTGTGGTTCCTCTAAAATGGCAATTCTCAGCCGTAGGCAATTTTGCCCCCAAGAGACCTTTAGCAATGTTTGAAGACTTTTAGTTGTCACAACTGGGCCACGGGGTGTGCTACTAGCATAACAGGTAGAGACCAAGAATGCTGGTGAATGTCCTGCAGTGCACAGGACACCTCCCTGTGAAATACAGAGTAAAGGAAAACACAAAGGCAGGCCCATGAAGAGTAGTTAGTTTAGGTTTGCTGAATGGAGTCTTTGTTGTTGTTGTTAAAAATGTCATACAGCTTTCATCTGAAGTCCTGTGGTTTCTATTGAGTTCACAAGGCCTTGGATCAGCAAGCCTAGGGCATTTGGGGCTTGTTCACTGTGGTTTATCCAGTGTTTATGGCACAGTGCGTGGCACATGGCATGCTTCGTAAGTATTTGCTGAATTAAGTACTGTAATTGGGGTTATAGTGTCTATTATATATATTAGGAATTGACTCCTTTAATTAATTGGTAAGCAGGAGACAAGAAAAAGCAATGTCAAGAAATTTTAGGGTGGGGCACAGCCAGGAGGTCAGTTAGGCTGCAGGACTTCATGGGATTGGCTGTCCAGAGAGTAGCCAAATGTCTAGAGATTTGAGGACCAGAAAGCGTCAGCCACAAGGGGCAGCTCAACCTGAGACATCAATGTGGTAAAAGCCACAGAGCCCTTCAGTGGCTCTTGAGGTGCTTGGGGGAGTCTGGTTCATCAGCACTTTGGGAGCCAAGATCTCAAGATCAAAGCCTGGTTCTTGACTGGGCCTTTCTTGCCCAGGTCTCTCTCCCTCTTCAAACTTTTTATTCGTTGTTTCTGGGTTAGTTTCCTAAGTTACTTCTGCCATGTCAACCCCTTATTCTAAAACCTTTTCAATGATTCCTGATGGCTTACCAAGTCAAGTTCAAACTCTGCTTTGTACCAGTGCACAGAGCTTTTTGTATTTTGGCCCCACTCCGCTTCCTTGCCCTTATTCTCCCTCTCCTGTGGTCCTCTCATCCTTTCCCATTCTCTCATGTTGCACTATAGCTCCAGTCAA
This sequence comes from Eulemur rufifrons, assembly GCF_041146395.1. Classification (NCBI taxonomy): domain Eukaryota; kingdom Metazoa; phylum Chordata; class Mammalia; order Primates; family Lemuridae; genus Eulemur; species Eulemur rufifrons. The sequence goes on from NC_090997.1 coordinate 45,244,607, forward strand.
GCTGAACTATTTGCTTTTTCATGAATGAGCCCATGCCCTCCTTCGTTGGGGCCATTGCCCCTGGGTAGACAAACAGTGCCCTCCCCTGGCCACCATACAACCCAATCGTGGCTCAATTCAGTCCTGTGCACGTCTCCTTTCACTGTGTTAATTTTTCAGCCTTTCTGCTCCCATAAATATGCAAATTATTCAACACTAATGGAGTCAGAATCCCAGAATAAATACCAAGTCCCTATCTACTGCTTGCATAGGAAATGTATGTGAATTAAAGAGATAATGCTGTCTGTGAAATGCTTTCATCTTCCCAGACTGAACTACATTCCTTCAAAGCATTATTCAGGTTGCACGTTGGCTCCCATATGTGCTTAGCATAGTAAGGAAGACCCAGCTCCCTGAAAGCAGAGGCCTCAGTGCTTTGCTGAACCATGGTTGGAACTAAGATAGATAGTTAAGGTGCTGAAAATGCTCTTGAGTTTATTATTTACTTTAGATTTAAGTTTAATCAAAAGTTTTCTCTGCTATGCTGCCATTCTATGTCAGACACATTTCTACCTTCAGGAGCTCTAGACTTTGAGGGTGCTAACAAAACCCAAATTTTACAGGGGGCTTTGATTAGATATTCATCGCTATTCTCCAGTATGGAAATAAATATCTTTTGAATATGAAGAAAATACATCAGGGAACTTCAGTCCTCAAAGAGAAAACATGATAGGTGTAGAAGGTGGGAAAGTTTGCAATACAATCAAGAGTTTGGGTAGTCTTCTCCATCAAATCCAAGAACAACAGAAGTGCAGTGAATATAAAAATACAAGCACAATTAAAAAGAGATTTTGCTTCCCACATATAACCCTTGCTCTGCGGTCACACAGCCTAGAATTAAAAAAAAAAAAAGAATGAGAAGGAGGAGGGTTTCTGGGGATATCTCATTACTTTCATTGACCAGGTGCTGTCAGCTACCATGTTGTGTTTTCTATTTCCCCCATGGTCCCTGGTGGGGCTACCTGCCCACACGGGCACAGGACCACCAGTCCCCAAGCTGAGGCCACAGATGTCTATCTGGAAGGCTCTAACTGCTGAAGCTAAGACGCCTGTACCCTCCTAAGCTGTACCAGGTTTCACGCTGAAGAGCTTGGCAGAATCTCTCCCTTCAGTGTTGGAATCCCTCAGTTACTAGGATAACATAATAGTGTACCTAAAGACCAGAGAGGATTTTTTTGTTTGCTTATTTTGTTTCATTTTTGAAAACAAGCTTTTCATTTCAATATCCTCTTCAGAAGATTCAGGATGGGCTTTGCAGCAGATGCCTGACTGTACTAAAATGCTCAGCATCTGCTCTCTATTGGGCATTGTTTTTCAACCAAACTTTCTCCCCTTAGGATGAATTCTTTCCCAGGAGGCAACAAGCCTTTTTATACAAATAGACACATTGTAGGTTGGCCCCACGAGAAATATATCAATGTTTGGCTGAGCAAGGCTGAGGCCTAAGTTAGGTCTCTTGCTACATATAGAAGATGGCAATCTACGGCTCTTTTAGTACCAGACATAGCGTAGGATAAAAGCACCAAGTCATACGCCTTATTAGTTTTGTCCAAAACTTGTTTAGGAGGAACATGAACCTACTTAAGCTCACAAACCAACAGGTGATATGATGTAGGCACTGAGGACAACTAGAGCTCATGGGAGCTGTACTTTGGCACCCTCTGGGCCCAGAAGGCTACCCTCTCTTACAGGCTGTATGATCTCCTATTTGCTTTTACAATCTCCTCTCCTTCTTGCTCTCTCAACCCTCTTTCTCTGTTACATGTGGCCCAAATAGGCCAGCAGCCCAGGTCAATGTGTTTTCCATGGGTCCAAGTCCTGCCAATCTAATTCTTGTGGAAGAGAATGTCAATGATACCATTAGAAGGGTTGGCTTTGGTTTGGATGTCCACCATGCTTGAATCAGCAGCTCCTGGGGATATATCATGTATATAAACATTACCTTTCCCCTCCAATAGGGGTTTTGAGAATGGGCTAGAGGAGAGATAGTTACCTCCAAATATGGTTATTGTGCTATGGAAGGGAAAGGCTTGTGCTGCAAATCTTTTTGAATTCCCTACACAGTCTTGCCCAAAAGCAGGCACTCAGTAATGAACTGTAGGAAGAATCTCGAGTCAAAGGGTTCCTGTGGTCCTGGAGTCAAGGATGCAGACAGAAATCGGCTGTGTTATAAACCAGGTTTGCTGTCCTATAGGATAATGACGCACCACCGAGACGGAAGCCTGAAAACCTTCCTAATGAGGAACTTACAAAAGAGTAAGGTAGCTGAGGGTATATATTCCACTTCTGCCTACACTGGGTTAATAGATTTTCAGGAGAAATCTTCTAATCCTCTGGATATAGTTTCTCTCTCAAGAGGGCTTAGGCACTGGAGGAATAAATAGCACTCAGAAAGTTTGGGTTGCCTTCAACTAATGCTGCGGCTCCACTGCCTTTTAAAAGCCCCTGTGATTAACAGCTCTGAGATGCATTTAATAAGCACTTCAGTCTGGGTTTACATATCCTTGAAAGAGTTAAGGTTTCACCCAGGAGGTTGCGGCATTGCTTATTACTGCTTGAATGTGCAGCAGCAGACTTCCTGCGCTCTCAGCTGAGAGGCAGGCAGCTGCTAGAGCACCAGGATGAGCACCAGGATGAGCACCAGGATGACAGCTCTGAGGGCAACAGTGAGCTCTGTGGGTCCAAATCAGGTAGGGTGACATTAGTGCCTTCACATCACATACTGTGGGCACTGAGTATTCCACAGTTAGCTGAAGTAGAGGCAGAAGTGGGGGGCACCCAGCTAGGGAGATGTGAGATGGGCCAGGAAGTTGCTTTTATCCCCTGACAGATTATTAGGAGTTAATTTTCTTGATGTAAACATTCTTTTTCATTTTAATAAAATAGTCCCTGGGCAGTGATATTTAATTAACTTATTTCACAAACACTTATTTTGCATTTTCCATGTGCCAGATACTGCTCTGAGCACATTACAAATATTGACTCATTTAATCCTCATAACTAACATGGGAGGTAGGTAAGATTATGCTTATCTTACAGAGGAAGACACTGAGGTTCTGAGTGGCTAAGTACCATGCCCAAGGTCACACAGCTAGTTAGTGATGGAGCTGGGATTTGAATACAGCCTGGCCTCAGCATCTGTGCTTTTAAACCCTATGCCATGAATAGTGATTCACATTGAATCACTAATATCTTAATCACGCTAAATTTATCATACAACTTTTCAGTGTCTGCCAGAATTCAAGGGAGTGGGTGGGTTGGTGGAAGCATAAAAGCAGCGGGTCTTGACTGGAGGAGAAGCAAGAATGGGAGAGGAGGGAGAATAACATGGAGAATTAGGCAAAGAGACATTCAAGGAGAATTGAGGGATGCTAAAGACAAGGTTTATTCCCTTCATGATTTCCCTTGGGTATTCTTTGCCCTTCCTTCATTCAGTTGGTGGCATCAGTTGCCTTAGCAAAGAGTTGCTTCAGAAAAAAGAGAGGGAAAGAGAGAAAATACACTTGAGTCTCAAGAGTCAAGGCATCTTAAAACAGCTTTATTGACATAAAATAAATTATACATATTTAAAGTATGCAAGATTGTGAGTTTGAACATATGTGTACATTCATGAAACCATAACCACGATTCAGATAATAAACATTGTCAAAAGTTGCTTTGTGCCTTTTGTAATCCTTCCATCCTCCCTGTCACACTGCCTTGTGTTCCTAGACAACCCCTCATCTGTTTTTTTTATCACTATAGATTAGTTTGCATGTTTTCTAGAATTTTACATAAGTAGAATCATACAGTATTTAATCTCTTTTTTCACTCAGCACAAGTATTTTGAGATTCATCTAGGTTATTGTATCAATTGTTTATTCCTTTTTACTGCTGAGTAGTATTTCATTGTATGACTATAACACTGTCCATGCATCTATTGATGAACATTTGGGTTGTTTCCACACTTTGGCTACTATAAATAAAGCTTCTGTGAACATTTGTGTAAGTCTTTGTATGGACACATTTTTCATTCTTACTGGGCAAATCTGTAGTAATGGAATGACTGAATCATGTAGTAGGTGAATGTTTAATTTTTTCTTAAGTAACAGTTACACTGTTTTCCAAAGAATTGGTATCATTATACATTCCCACCAGGAGTGTATGACAGTCCTAGTTGTTCCACAGCCTTGCCAACACTTGGTATTATCAGTCTTTTTTTTTTGTTTGTTTTTGAGACAGAGTCTCACTCTGTTGCCTGGGCTAGAGTGCTGTGGTATCAGCCTACCTCACAGCAACCTCAGACTCCTGGGCTCAAGCAATCCTACTGCCTCAGCTTCCCGAGTAGCTGGGACTACAGGCATATGCCACCATGCCTGGCTAAATTTTTCTATATATATTTAGTTGTCCAGCTAATTTCTTTCTATTTTTTTCAGTAGAGATGGGGTCTTGCTCTTGCTCAGGCTGGTCTCGAACTCCTGAGCTCAAACGATCCACCTGCCTTGGCATCCCAGAGTGTTAGGATTATAGGCGTGAGCCACCGCGCCCGGCTTGGGAGGTTTTTTTTTTTTTTTTTTTTTTATTTCAGCATATTATGGGGGTACAAAAGTTTAGGTTATGTATATTGCCCATGCCCCCCCCCCGAGTCAGAGCTTCAAGCATGTCCATTCCCCAGACAGTGCATTAGGTATGGATTTACCCATCCCCCCTCCTCACTCCAACCTGCCCAACACCCTATGAATGTTATTTCCCATATGTGCTCAATTAATAGCAATTTAATGGTGAGTACATGTGGTGTTTGTTTTTCCATTCTTGTGATACTTCAATTACAAGAATGGGCTCCAGCTCCATCCAGGATAATACAATAGGTAGTTCATCATATTTTTATGGCTGAATAGTACTCCATGGTATACATATACCACATTTTATTAATCCACTCATGTACTGATGGGCACTTGGGTTGTTTCCACATCTTTGCAACTGTGAATTGTGCTGCTATGAACATTCAAGTGCAAGTGTCTTTTTAAAGTCTCAAAACATTCCCTAAACTCGGGGGGATGGGGAGGCATGGGCAATATATATAACCTGAACTTTTGTTTTTTTTTTGTTTTTTTTTATTTTTTTTTATTTTTTATTTTTTGTTTGTTTTTCAGCTCATCAAGGGGGTACAAAAGATCAGGCTATATACATTGCCCATGCCTCCCCATCCCCCCGAGTCTGAGCTTTAGTTGTGTCCATTCCCTAGACAGTGCACATCACTCTCATCATGTAGGTGTGCACTCCTCCCCTCCCCCCACCCCATCCCCCCCAGAGAGAACTTCAAACGTGTCCATTCCCCAGGCAGTGCGCATCGCACTCATCAAGTAGGTATACACCCATCCCTTCCACCCAGCCCCGACCTCTGTCCAATACCCAATTGGTGTGAATCCCAAATGTGCTCTCAGGGAAACCAGTTTGCTGGTGAGTACATGTGGTGCTTGTTTTTCCATTCTTGGGATACTTCACTTAATAGAATGGGTTCCAGCTCACTCCAGGAGAACCAAAGAGATGCCATATCGCCATCATTTCTAATAGCTGAGTAATATTCCATGGTATACATATACCACATTTTGCTAATCCATTCATGAATCGATGGGCATTTGGGTTGTTTCCATATCTTTGCGATTGTGAATTGTGCTGCTATAAACATTCGGGTGCAGGTGTCTTTTTTATAGAATGACTTTTGTTCTTCTGGGTAGATGCCCAGTAATGGGATTGCTGGATCGAATGGTAGGTCTACTTGAATCTGTTTAAGGTATCTCCACATTGCTTTCCACAGGGGCTGCACTAGTTTACAGTCCCACCAGCAGTGTATGAGAGTACCTGTCTCTCCACACCCACGCCAACATGTATAGTTTTGGGACTTTTTGATAAAGGCCGTTCTCACTGGAGTTAAGTGATATCTCATTGTGGTTTTGATTTGCATTTCCCTGATGATTAGAGATGTTGAACACTTTTTCATATGTTTGTTAGCCATTTTTATATCTTCTTTTGAAAAATTTCTATTCATGTCCTTTGCCCACTTTTTGATAGGGTTGTTCGATTTTTTCTTACTGATTTTCCTGAGTTCTAAATAGATTCTTGTTATCAGTCCTTTATCTGATGTGTAGTATGCGAAAATTTTTTCCCATTCTGTAGGTTGTCTATTTACTCTTGTGACTGTTTCTTTGGCTGTGCAGAAGCTTTTTAATTTGATCAGGTCCCATTTATTTATTTTTGTTGCTGCTGTGATTGCCTTAGGGGTCTTCCTCATAAATTCTTTACCTAGGCCAATGTCTGTAAGAGTCTTACCTACGTTTTCTTCTAGAATTCTAATAGTTTCTGACCTAAGGTTTAAGTCTGTTAACCACCGTGATTTGATTTTTGTGAGGGGTGAGAGCTGTGTGTCCTGTTTTAGTCTTCTACATGTGGATATCCAGTTTTCCCAGCACCATTTATTAAATAAGGAATCTTTTCCCCAGAGTATGTTTTCTTCTGCTTTGTCAAAGATTAGATGGCTATATGAGGATGGTTTTATATTTGGATTTTCTGTTCTGTTCCACTGGTCTGTGTCTCGGCACTTGTGCCAGTACCAGGCTGTTTTTAGAACCACAGCCTTGTAGTAAAGTTTGAAGTCTGGCAAATTAATACCTCCCATTTTGTTTTTGTTGTTTAATATTGCTTTTGCTAAACGGGGTCTTCTCTGATTCCATACAAAGCGTAAAATTATTTTTTCTATGTCTGTGAAAAAAGATGTTGGTAATTTAATAGGGATTGCATTGAATCTGTAGATAACTTTGGGCAGTATAGACATTTTAACAATGTTGATTCTACCGATCCATGAGCATGGTATGGTTTTCCACCTATTTACATGTTCTGCGATTTCCTTCCTCAGAGTTTCATAGTTCTCCCTATAGAGGTCCTTTACTTCCTTAGTTAGATATATTCCTAGATATTTTATTTTCTTTGTTGCTATTTTGAAGGGTATTGAGTCCTTAATTTGGTTCTCCGTTTGACTGTTATTGGCGTATATGAATGCCTCTGATTTGTGTGTATTGATTTTGTATCCTGAGACTTTGCTGAATTCATTAATCAATTCCAGGAGTCTCTTGGTTGAAATCTTGGGGTTTTCTAGATATAACATCATATCATCAGCAAAGAGTGAGAGTTTGATCTCTTCTGTCCCTATTTGGACTCCCTTGATTCTGCTCTCTTGCCTGATAGCTTAACCTGAACTTTTGTACCCCCATAATAAGCTGAAATAGAAAAAAAAGAAGATATGGGGATGACAATAAAAATATAAAAATATATATTAAAAAAAGTCTCAAAACAATAGATGCTGGTGTAGCTGTGGAGAGAAAGGAACACTTATACACTGTTGGTGGAACTGCAAACTAGTACAACTTTTATGGAAAGTAGTATAGAGATACCTTGAAGAACTAAAAGTAAATTTACCATTTGATCCAGCAATCCCACTACTGGGTGTTTGCCAAAGGTAAAAAAGACATTTCATGTATTACTTTTTGACTTTTTAATAATGGTCATTCTGATAGGAGTCAGGTGATATCTTGTTGTGTTTTTTATTTGCATTTCCCTGATCATTAGTGATATTGAACATTTTTTCGTATGCTTTTCATTTTTTTCATGTGGCCATTTGTCTACATATTCTTTTTTTTTTTTTTTTTTTGGAGACAGAGTCTTGCTCTGTTGCCTGGGCTAGAGTGCAGTGGCATCAGCCTTGCTCACAGCAACCTCAAGCTCCTGGTAAGCAATCCTTCTGCCTCAGCCTTCCAATTAGCTGGGACTACAGGCACACATCACCATGCCTGGATAATTTTTTCTGTATATTTTTAGTTTTCCAGCTAATTTCTTTCTATTTTTAGTGGAGACGGGCTCTTGCTCTTGCTCAGGCTGGTCTTAAACTCCTGATCTCGAGTGATCCTCCCTCCTTGGCCTCTTAGAGTGCTAAGATTACAGGCATGAGCCACCGCACCCTGCCATTTGTCTACATATTCTTTTGAAAAACTTCTGTTTGTGTCTTTTGCCCACTTTTTAATGGGGTCATTTGTTTTTTTCTTGCTGATTTGTTTGAGTTCTTTGTAGATTCTGAATATTAGTTCTTTATTAGATGTATAGTTTGCAAATATTTTCTCCCATTCTTTAGTTTGTCTATTTGCACTGTTGATTATTTCCTTTGCTATTCAGAAGGTTTTTAATTTAATCAAGTCCAATTTATTTATTTTTGTTTTTGTTATAATTGCCTTTGAGGTTTTAGTCATTAAATTCTTTGCCTAGGCTGATTACTGGAAGAGTTATTCCGACATTTTCTTCTGCAATTTTTATGGTTTCATGGCTTACATTATGTGGGATACTGTTCTGTTTTTCCTGTTGGGTAGTACCTTATTGCTTTGTTTTCTGTCTGTGCTATTGTTTTATACAAGGTGTGAGGTTTAGCTTTTGGGTTATTTTACTCTGGTGGGTATATGTGCTGATGCATGTACAATGCAGTTCTGAGTATTTCCTGCAGGGCAGGTCTGGTTGTAACAAATTCCCTCTGTGTTTGCTTTTCTGGAAGAGTCTTTATTTCTCCGGTAATTATAAAACTTAGTTTTGCAGGATAAAAAATTTTAGGCTGGCAGTGGTTCTGTTAAAGAAGACTGAAGATGGGGCCCCAATTCTTTCTGACTTGTAAGATCTCCACTGAGAAATCTGTAGTTATCCTGATAGGTTTTACTTTGTTGGTTAGTTGTTGCTTTTGTCTTGCTGCTTGTAGAATTTTCTCCTTCATTTTGACTTTGGCCAGGTTGATTACTATGTGTCTTGAAGATTCCTATTTGCTATGAATATTTCCAGTGTTTGATGACCACGTTGTATCTGGATATTGGGATCTCTGGTGATACCAGGGAAGTTTTCCTCAATAATTCCCTCAAATAGATTTTCCATGCATTTTGCTCTATCTTCTTCTCCCTCAGTGATACATATAATTCATGTATTAGTTCACTTCACATAGTCCCATATTCCTCTAAGTGATTTCTCATTTTCTTCATTGATTTCCTGAAATATTTTTTTGACTTCTTTGTGTTGATTTTCAACTTTCTCTTCAATTCCATTCATCTTGTTTGCCATCCATATTACGAATTCCATTTCTGTCATTTTGAAAATTTTTTTTTTTTGGTTGGAGTCTCCTACTATAGCTCCATTGTGATCACTTGGGGGTATTGAACTGTTTTGTTTTTTTATGTTGCCAGGTTTTTTTTGCTGGTTTCTTCTCATCTGAATTGTCTTCTCTCAGCTTAGGGTTGTAGGGCAACTGTTCTCCTTTGCTGGGAACTCTCATACTTAGTGGAAAAGAAGGGGAGGTCCCTAGATGAAGCTTTTGTGTCCTACTATGATATGCTGATCCACCAGGGGAGGAGCAGGTGCACTGAGAGCCTATAGTGCAGCTGTTCTGTTTTTTCCCATTTCCGTGTGATTGTCACAGTTTAATCTGGTGCTGGATAACCTTCGTGTGGGGTGATGCGTTGTTCTCCAGATCTTTATTGGAAGTTTGAGTTGGGGGCTGGATGAGACCCTCTCCATTGAGGCTGGTGCTGTAGGGGATTGCCCTGTTCGGGGTCTCCTCATAGAGGTGATAGTGGTAGCTGGGTGAGGCTATCTAGGCGGTAGTTATGGGTGTTTGGGCTGTGGGTGTTTGCTTGATCCAGGTCCATATGTAATGGTGGTTTGAGGTTGGGGGGCTCACTCATGGAACATTGGACCTTGGGGCTGTTCCACGGGGCCAGCATCAGTGGTGGAAACTTGAGGGTGGGGTCTTGGGCTTCAGGCACAATGCTGGAGTCTCAGGACCTCTGGAGCCACAGGGACAAAGCCTTGGGCCTGGGCATAGCTAGAGCCTCAGAGCTGGAACTGGAGACCACAGATGCAGAGCTACTTGGTTGGGGGGGGGCACTGTTTTGGTGGCATGGGGACTCAGATGCTGAGCTGAGCAGGTGAGTGTTGGTTCTGGTGTTCCAGGTACTATGGATGTTGATTTGGGCTACCAGAGGGCTGGGATTCTCCCCTCATGTAGATCCTGCTGAGACAGTCACCCAAGGCATCCCAGGTGGTGCCTGTGGCACCTAAAGCACCTCCTCTGCTCAGTTTCTGTGCAGCAGGGCAGGGGTGCTCAGCTCCTTGTCTCAGGGCACAGCACAGGGGAGTCTCTGCTCTGCCTGCTCCCTCCCTGGCCCACTGGGGGCCATGTGAAGGCTGCTGCTGCAAAACCAGGTCCTGTGCAGACCTGCCACCATGTACCTGAGAGCCCAGGATGGTGTCCAGTGCAGAAACCTGGGAGCAGCAGCCACCTGGCTCCTCCTGTGCCTGCTCTGCAGTGCAGTGTCTCTGCACAGACTCTAAGCATCCCTCGACCAGTCCAGAAGTCTGTGGTGGCGGAGGGAACCCCCTCACAGCTGGGGCTGAGTGCTTGTGAGGGGAGCATGGAGCCCTAGAGCTCTATTTTCCTGAACTTCCCCAGTGTGTATGCCTCCGCATAGATCCCTTTAATCTTGCCAAATCAGTTGCCCTGTCACCTTCTCCTTCACTCTGAAAGTCCCATGTCACTTCTTCAGGATTTTACAATGTTCTTTCCAAGAAGACACATCAATAGGTAGGCATCCACCTACCTGAAACTTTTTATCCTCTCCTTGAGAGCAGTGTGTGCTGTTTGCTTCTAGTCTACCATCTTCCCTTTCAATCTGTGTCTTTTTAAAATATCTTCCATGTCTCTATTTAACATGTCTAATCTTTCTTCTAGCTTCTTGAACATATGGAATTCCTTTATACTAATGTTTAATATTCATATACACTATCTCTTTCATTTGGTTATTACTGAGTTGGTTTAGATGGCTGTTTTTCTCTCTCATTATGGGTTTGATTTTCCTGTTTGTTTGCATGTATGGTAACTTTTGTTTGGGTGCAAGACATTGTGAATTTTACTTTGTTAGGTACTAGATATGTTTTTATTTCTATAAATATTATTTAATTTTGTTCTGGGGTGTTATTGAGTTAATTAAAAACAGTGTTATACTTTCAAGTCTTGCTCTTAAGCTTTTTTAGGTGGGACCAAATCTGCTTAACTAATGTGGCTAATTTTTCCCCACTACTGAGGCAAAGCCCTTCTGAGTACTCTAACTATGCCACATGAATTATGAGATATTCCCCTCCAGCTGGTGGAACAAGGAATTAGTGCCAATCTTACATAACCTGTGGGGATTCTTTTCTTTGCATCTTTTGGGTGGCCCTTTCCCTGGTCTCAACTAGTTTCCTCATAAACTGGTACTGGAAGTCCTACCCAGAGCAATCAGGCAAGAGAAAGAAATAAATGGTATCCAAATTGGGAAAGAGGAGGTCAAACTGTTGCTTTTTGCTGATGATATGATCTTATATCTAGAAAATCCCAAAGATTCCACCAAAAGACTCCTGAAATTGATAAATAAATTCCGCAAAGTCTCAGGTTACAAAATCAACATACACAATTATTAAAGCCTCCATTTTTCCAGCATCGTGGCCTTAAAGTCTTTCTTTCCATTGCTAGCTTTGAAGCAACAGCTGCCATGAATCCTAGAGCCTTGAGGAAATGACTTCTCCAAAAACCTGATGAGCTAGGAGGTACAGCCTTCCCCAGTTGGGTCCCCAGATGAGACTACAACCCAGGCCAACATCTTAATTACAGCCTTTGAGACCCTATGTAGAGGACCCAAGTAAGCCGTGTTCAGACTCCAAAGAAAATTTGGGATAATAAGTGGGCATCATTTAAAGCTGCTAAATTTGTGGTAATTTGTTATGCAGTAAAGAAAACTAATACATATCTGATGTAAAATTTTTAGTCTTAGTCCAAGAGGATAGGCCTCAGGTATATGATATTTTGGTAAGTAATTTTTAAAGCATTTAAGATACTTCTAAGATCCTATTGAAAAAAATCAAACATTTATGTATGGCAGAAACCAACAGAATTTGGTTCACAGCAGTAAAAATGCAGATGAAAACTTGGTAAAACATTTTAAAAGCCCATCTTAGCAAAAACCTGATTTTCCTAATATGTAAAGAGCTAATAATCAATAAGAGAAAGATTAAATCTGTTAGAACACTAGGCAAAGGATATGAACAGAGTTCACAGAAAAGCAAATACAAATGTCTCTATAACATAGGAGAAGGATCTTAACCTCAAACAAGAAGAAGCCAAAATAAAATTATAATGACATATCATTTTCCACTTATCACTCTGGCATTTTTTTAAAAAAACTTAATAATACCCTCTGATAATACATTCTGTGGTTCAGAGGTGAATAACAGGCATGATCATATGTTGCTCATGTTGTTATAAGTTCTATGAAAGGAAATTTCTAATATTTATTAAAATTAAAAAGCAAATACACCCTTTGACTCAACAGTTATGTTTCTAAAAATTTAGATATCCTCATCTACAGGTATACTCATCTTCTGTTAAACGACTTTTTTATTGCAATATTATCTGCATTAGAACAAGATTGGAAACAACCTAGATTTTTATCAATAAAGGACTCATTAAATAACATTTGGGGTAGTCATACAATGAAATGTTCTACAGCAGTTAAAAACGACATATTAATATGGAATATTCTCTAAGGTATATTGTTAAGGAAAAAAGCCAGGTTTGGAACATCTCCTATAACATACTACCACTTGTGTTAAAAATATCCACTTTTACATACATGTCTACATTTATAAATGCTTGGACTATATCTAGAAGTAACACTACAACATAGTGGCATCGGTTGTCTCTGGGACTGGGTTATTGGAGGACAGAGATGTAAAGAGACTTACTTTTCCCTATACATAATTCTTTACTTTTTGAATTTTGTACCATGAACATGATTACCTATTTATAAAATTAAATTAAAACTCACATCAAAGTAAAAAAACTTATAAACATATATTTGAAACAAATAGGTTAAAAAACATGGATAGAAAATTTAATAAAATGAATTATTGTCAAGCAATAAATAGCAAGTAAGATGCCCCAAATCTGGGGGTTTTGAATAGCCTATGTGGGTTTAGAAGTGAGAGCTGTATCTTACAAGCCTCTGATAGATGAAATTTTCACAGTAGTACATTTCTTCACAACCAAAATCCTCAGGGAAATCAGTCGAATACCATATACTGTAATTTTAGTTTTTCATTTCTGTGTGTAAAAACACCCTAGGAGCTTTACTGCAAATACTAATTCCCTAGGATTTTAAACCAGCATGGTTTAGAGAAGTCTTAACTTCAAAGTTAGGTTCCCTATGTACTTGTCCATGGGTGGTATCTTTCAAAATGAAATAATTGGAATTTGGTGAAAGTAGTGGCAGCCACACCTGGGGTTTGGTGTTGGAATAGCAGGAAATGTGGCCTGACACCCAGAACCATAAAGCTGTTACAGACAGAGAGCATTGTCAATTGAGTGTGTCCTTGATCAACCCCAAATGATTTTAACTTTCGATTTAATATGTATATGCCTTGAGACTAATTATTAGGAATGATTTCACAAAGTGCTCACCAGGGGATGGGGAGATACCCTTCCCCCCTTGCTGAGTGGGATGAGGACAGTGCTTGTCCTCTCCAAAAAACCCTATGATCATGACGTGAAGAGAGGGGTGAGTGAGCCTCTTACAACATGCCTATTCTTGCAACGTTCTACCCCTTCTGTTCTGGCTGTTGGGGCCATGTCACCTTTGTCCACATGGTGGAATTGAGGACCTCTCCTCCAAAATATCAACTCCATTGCTTGTCAGTCTACCATTTCAACCATGTTTATTTTGGTCCTGATAGCTTTTCTGATCTCACATATTCCCTCTTCCCAGGAGGGATCACACCTTGAATCCTAATTACCTTAGTTAAGAAGAAACATTGAATAGACTTTTTGGCATTCAATCAAGAGCAAAAATGTAGGAACTGGTTAGAGTGGAGGCCAAAGATCTACTTTGCTGTGTCTACTGTCTTACTGAGGTGGGTCCTGGCTGAGCATTGCAAAATCATCTACACGTGTCACCTTGTCTCAAGCACTAGAGAGGACCCTGATGCAACAGCTGGCCTGTTTCTGAAGTGCCTGGAACCCTCTGGGGTTCAATACATTCTTACTGATTAACTCTGTTCTTAACTAATTGTCTTTAAAAATGGCCATAATTAATTTTTAAGTTCTTGAGGGAAGTTGTAACAGAGTTTTATTTCCAGTGAGAGCTAGCGCTTGAATTTTCATAGGCTCACTTCATCTTCTACCCTTTACTAAGTTTTTGCTCAGTTTATTAGTAAATCTTCTTGGGGGAAATTAAATAAGAAGGGATTGGAGGAAACTTGCCTTTGTCAAAACAGTTCTGGTGAAGGATTTTGTCGGCAAGTATTTAATATTTGTAACTGCTGACTTATAAGAGGTTTGAGATTAACTCTGGCTTTAAGTTATCTGAGCTATATATTTCCCAGTCCTCAGTAAATGACCAAGAATTGATTCTGGGTGGTGACAAATCTGTTCACTATCACATTTGAGTGCCTCCTGAGGATTAGACAAGGCATTTTAATACCAAGGTACAAAACAGATTCTTGCCCTTCTGCTCACTGTGGTTGGCTATGAATGCGCACATTGAGTGGAAAGGGGGTTACAGGGTGGGCCAGCTGCCTCACACAATTTCGTCTCCTGTCTGCTGAGGTTTCTGAATTTCACTGCCACTGCAGATGCAGTCACTGGTTCAGCTGGAATTTTTACCCCATCAAATTTAAGTGTAGACATACTTTCTGGTATGCATGCCAGTGTTTGTGAAGCGTCTGCACTGATACCTGGCTTGTCAGTGTTGGTTAATACCTCTGAGGATATGTGGGAGACAGAGCCAATACAGAGGCAGATGTGTTAGCTGCTGATTGAGGACCCCTAGCCCTTGGTTGGATCCCCTAAGCTGCTTAATAGCCATAAACTAACTCTGGCTTCTTCCCTTCCTCATATTGGGTGCCCACTTACATCCTTGCCAGTAGGTTATGTTTAATGGTGTTCAAACTAACATTTCCAGCCTCAGCTTGCATCATCCTGGAAAGGCTGACCCCGCTTCCCATCTCCAAAGGGTGTTTCCTTCTGTCACTCCATTATTTCCTGTATGGATTATTGCAGCCTCCTCCTTCCCCACCTCCTGACTTCTCTTTCTCTCTAGTCTAGTCCAACATAGCAACTTTCAGTTTCTCAGACTACTTAGCCAATGAATACTTTTCTTCTAGTAAATCACAGCCTAGTTCCATGGCCCTTAATGGAATTAGCCATTCCTCATCTTCAAAGTTTGGCATGCTCTCAAACTCCTTATGTCTATGGCCAAGGTGCCTTCTGATTACCCAGGACTCCTCCCAACTCATTGTCTCCAAATCTGGATGGAGCCTGAATAATCTGCATCATTCTTGCCTCTTATAACCTCAGAGAAGCTTTCCAGTTAGCAGCTTGGGTTCCCCATAGAACTCCACTTCCAAACCCCCTCCATAAATGTCCCCCAAACCCATCTAGCATCAAAATTTGGCAGTCCCTATGCGTGTCCTTGCCCTGTAAAACCACATCCAGGAGTGAGGACTTGTTCTTTCAGTGCATTTTGCCACTTCAAACATGGCATCTCTCTTGAGCTTATTTTGGCTGCTATCATAATGAGCTTGGAAGGGAAGGCAGGAAGGCAGTGGATTTGTGGAGCCTTCAAGTAGAGTAGAGTGCTGGCTCTTTCTATGTTCAGACAGAATAGGAGGAAACTGAAGTGGCTACATAGATATTTTAGTCCCACTAGAATTCTTGCTCCATTACACAACAACTTTAGGCAGTCAAAAATTTTAAAATTGAGAAAGAGGCAGGAATTTTGTTATGTGATGTACATGTCCATTTTCTGCAGAAGGTTTGTTTGATTTAATTTGTGACATATTCTTTCCTTTCAAAAGGCACACAGGTAATACAGAAAGACCCAGAGCTTTTTCAAAGATTGGGGCAATGTGAGGGAAGGTGTAAGGAAGACAGGTGAGATTTACACTAGACCTCCACACCCCAAAATAAAAAAAGCCGTAGGTAAATATTATATATGTATATATATATCTGTGTGTGTGTGTGTGTGTGTGTGTAGGTGTGAGCACGCACACACACAGTGTGACTCGTGACTCCAAAGTAATGCAGCAGATTGTCAAACGTGGTTTTTGGAACCTTTCTTATTACATTAATACGTCAGCCTGTGCGTACGTGCATTTTATGCCCATAAGCATACGTGTGGCCATACACACAAGCTCACAATATAAGATCCAAAGTGCTAACATTAGAGATACTGCAGTTAGATGATGAACAGTGAGCTTTGAGGTTTGTGTTGTATATGTTTACATCACGATTTTGAATGCAGGGCCTGCTGTTTTCTGTGCACAGTCTGTTTGGAACTGTTACAGTCTCAGAGAGCCCGGCTCCCTCATGAATAGGCAATGAGATGCCTCCTCCCTCCAGGCTGCGAGAGATGCTGCTCCCCTCCTAGAATTTTCTCTACTTTTAGAAAACGTGTGCTTAACTTGTAAATGTAGTTTCCAGCGCTGGTAAGAATATTTTTGTTGTGAATAGCAATCACGCTCTTGCCCGCGGCGTGAGGCGCTCTGCTGAGGCGAGGGCGCCCCTCCCGAGCGGAACGCTCCGGCGGCGGTAGGCAGCGCCTGTCTCGGCTCCTTCTTCATAAACACTGCGCTGCACGACCGGCTCCTGAAGTACATAGTAAACATAATTGTTCTCACATTAAAATGAAGACGAAAACAAACAAATGCGCAGATACGTTGCACGGGGTTCGCAGCACCGTGGCGAGGCTGCACCGCGCAGGCTCTGCCTCTTCCCAGCTAGGGGACCCGGGGCGGCTGCTGAACCCCTCTGTGGCTCAGTTTCTCCCTCTGAACAGTGAACGCCGTATGACTGTTGGGTGGATTAAATGAGGTAATACAGAAAAATGCTTAGGATACTACCTGGTGCAATAAGGTCTCGCTACTGTTAACTGCTACTGCTCTGACAGAAGGCAGGTTTAATGGGAACCGGGTCCCCTACCTACAAATGCTAATATAAATTTAAGCAAAACCGCTCCTCAGAAAATGCAGGACTTTTTTCCCTATCTTGGCCTGACCTCTTTTTCCTAGCCAGTGTGAGTATTTTTTTTTTTAATCAGAATTGAGCCCCTTATAAGAAAATCCAATTTGAGTGTCAGAACCTTAGCCTTGCTTAAAACTCTTCACCAGCTCCCAATCATCTATAGGAAAAAATCCAAACTCCTTAGTAATATATAACAGGCTGTTTGCAATGTGGCTACCAACTACTTCTCTATCCTCATCCCACGAGACACCCTCCATATGTATTTCATGCTGCAGCAATACTGAACCGGCCACGGTCCTCCTACGCCACCGTATTATTTCGTGTCCCTGGGCATCTGCAAATGCAAATGCATGAAATACTGTCTTCCCCTCTTTACTTTCTGGGACAGCTCTGCCTGACTCTCCCTATGGCGTGTCTTCTCTTACACTCGTATTCCCCTAGATTAAGGTATTGCCTCCATTGCTCCGTGCCTTGCCCATAGTTTTAGTCTTTTACATATTACCTGGTGTTGCAATGCTTTTGTTTATTTGTTAATCTCCCACATTTGACTGTGAATTCTTTGAGGGCACAGACTAGGTCATATGCATTTCTGTATTCCAACACTCAACAAATAGCACAGGCCCAGTGACTCAAAAAACTGTTTGTTTCATGACTAAATTGAAATAGGGAGTAAATATATTATTAAAGCAGACGCTGCAGAGTTTTTTGTTGATGTTTTTCTTTACGATAATGAGGTCAGCTATTTTATTAAAAATATTTTTCAGAACAAGGTACATTTATATAAATGAAAGGTAGTTGAAGCCACAGCAAGCCTGGGGTTTCCAGGATTAATTTCATTTGACTCAACAAGTATTGCTGTAAGTGCTAGGGGAAATAATGAAGATGGAATAAGATACATTCTTTCTCCTCAAGGAGCTTTCAGTCTGGAAGGGGATAGAAAAACAGAGTAAAAGGAGAGCACAATTCATGCCATTAGAGGTGAACCAAAGAGAGTTCTGGAGGTTTGAAGGAAGAATTGGCCAAATGCAGCGAGGGATTAAGAAGAAGTATTGTGTAGAAGTGGTAATGTTTGAGATTTACCTTGATATACCAGACAGATATGCGCAGGAAGAACATTCCAGGCAGGAGGAACAGTGTGTGTAAAGAAAGACCTAGAGGTGACTAACAGGATATCTACTTGGAGATGAGCAACCATCCATTTGGCTCCATCTTATGCCCATTGTGGGGATGCGATGGGGAAAAAGCCTGTATACAAAGTTTGTGGACATTTTGCAAAGGGTCCTGAGTCCCAGAATGAGGAATTTTGACTTAATTTAGTAAACACTGGAGAGCAATTAATATTTTTGAGCAGGAGACTGATATAAATAGAAGAATGCTTAAGAAAATTTGTATTGTTAGCATATATGGACTGCACTAGGGGAGGAGAATTTCACAGTAGGGATAGGAGAAAGGAGCCCATTGGAAAAGTGTAAATGGCAGGTGCTAGCAGTGAGATATAGTATCTGAGAGACCTTGCAGAATCAAAACAGAGAGGACAGGGTGGTCATTTTGATATCAGGATGAGTGAGAAGAAACAGTTCCATGTGATGCTCAGGATTAAAGCCTGGTTACAAGGGAAATCATGGAACCATTAAGAGAATTTGAGAAATCAAGTACAGGAAATAATATTGTTGGGAATATTATAAATTTGATGGGGGCCATGTTGAGTTCAAGGATGTCCAGGTAGATTTGAAACTTGAGAGAGAGGTCAGAGTTGTAGCTGAACACTTAACAATCACTGACATTAGGGAATAGAGGTTGTAATGAGGAAAGGAAGGTAGAGAGAGAAGAAAACCAAGTATAGAACCTTAGATAGCGTCTACATTTATGGAATTAAAGGGAAAAAAGCGGTCAATGGAGGAGAAAAATGGTAGTAATAGAACAAGGATAGGTAGTGCAATCTCGTGGAATTCCAGGAAGAGGTTTTGAGAAGGAGGGAATCATTCCTGGAGGGGAATTTAAGGTCCATTCACTGCCTGACCCATAGTGTAAAAATTTATCTGCATTTCCATACCTCTTTGGAGCTCATATTCTTTTGTAATTATTTGCTTATATGTCTGACTCTTCTTCTACGCTGAGAGATCCTCCAAGGTAGAAACGTGTCTTGTGTTTTTCTAACACTTAGCAGAACACCTGGAACATAGCTAGGGCTCAATGATTATTTGCGAATGACTGAGTAAGCAAACAAAGCAAAAGGGAAGATGAAGACAAGGGAAGGCCCATTGTGCTTAAAAATGAGGTATAGCTCCTGAAATAAAAGAATGAGTGTCTGAATAATTTTCTGCTTTTGAGAGAGGAAGAAGCAGAGTCTATGAAAAGGTGATTCAAAAGTGAATACTTGGCAAACTTCTGAGTCCTCCACTTTGGCATGAAATTCGTCATCTAAATTCTAGTAGATTTAAGCCTCCTGATTTGTGAGACATTGCCGGAAAATTATCTAGGAAGTAAAGAGCTCTGTAACATTCCAGCTGCCTGAATTTAACTGGCCACATGATTAATGACGTCGCTAGGCACATCCAGGGCCTTTCATTTCCCAAGTATTTTACAAACATTGAGTAATCACACAATACCCTTGTGAGATATTATCATGTTCATTTTCCATATGGTTAACTGAGCCAAGAAGGTTAAGTGACTTGCTCAAAGGCCACAGTGGAAGTCAATGACATAAAACGTTCAGAACGAAGGAATTCCCAGGTCCCACACCTCACCATGGATTGCTCAACCGAATCTCAGTCCTCATACTGCTAAGAAGCCTGACTGACAGGCCAGTGCTGGAACAGATCATACTTTACAGCTGAGATAAGTGAGGATTAGTGTGCTGTCTCTGGAAGGTCAGGACTGGCCCCTGGAAAGAGAGAAAAGTATCCTCTGCAGGACCACATGATGTAAGACAGACCTGGAAAAGGAAGAGCAGAACCAGACATGGGTGAAAATTCCTCTATCTGTTTCCCAAGACCTTTGCCAAGATGGGAATCAGGCGGGAGTGGAGAAAGGCAGGCTTAGGAGATCTTGATTGATGAGCATCTTAAATCTGAACATTGATGCCCTCTTACTTTTCTTCCAAATATTTGCATTATTCTTTACTATTCAGTTTTGATTTTAATTATCTTTTTACACTTCTCTTATCTCCATATTTCTCAACCTGATGCTTCTTTGCTGTAAAAAAAAAAAAAACCCAAATATTATCATACTATAAACTCCTATGCACATGGCCTTTAAGAAAATCACAGCCTTCTGATGAATTGGTAAGGTGAAATTTAACAGCACTTATTAGCTCACTAGATTGGGATGTATATCTTTGTTTTGCAGTTATGTATTTATAGAAGTCTTAAAACTTCTTTGTGACTTAGTTTTGTCCAAATGAAGAGAGTACAGAGTGGATGCTGTTGGTGCTTTTTGCATATTCCTCCAGGCTCCCCATATGGGGAGCTCAAAGACCCAATGACTTCTACTGCATGCACCTGTGACTTCTTGCCTGAGGCCTTTCTTTGACTGCTGGAGATGCTCAGCCTGGGCTGGGGCAGGTTAGAAGTTGCGGAGCTAGTGCCCTAAGAGTAGACCTTGACCAGAGACTGAGGGGAATTGGTGGAGTAAGACCTCACCTCTCTCACCCCTCGAATATGTTCTATGCAGCCTCCCAGCTGTCCTCAGCAAGATTGGACCTCAGTAACCTGCAGCAGTAATTTGTCTGGTGATACATATCCGCTACTGACTTTTCTTCCCTTCCCTATCTCACTTCCCCTGCTCTCCTAATAAAGTTCTTGGGATCACCATCCAAATAAACCACTTGCACCCAAATGCCTGTCTCAGGGTCTGCTTCCAGGCCAGCCCAGCCTAAGGCCATTATAAGGGTTATAAGAATAGCAAAAGATAATGAGGCTTTGAAGTCCTGATAATAATCATGTGTATGTATCACTGTTTACAAAGCATGTTCATGCTCATTTTCTCATGAGATTCTAACAACCACTGGTGGAGAGGTTGGAAACAGATGGGAATTGGGGATTTGAAGACAGAGGTCTGAAGCACCACTCCTTAGCTTTGGCTCTTGCGAAGGCACATAACCCCACTCTCAGGAGCTGCTAGCTGAGAAGACGGTGTACAATGACTTCCAATTCTTATGCAAATTATAGACTACATTAGTGAGCACAGTTGAATAGCTATTTAACCTCCACCTACATGTTCAATTTCATTGAAATATCTTAACCATATATCTATTTGAAAACTTTAATTATCCACTATTGTGTTTGAAGGTACACTAAACATTTAGACTTAAATTATATCTTGATTCTCTTTAGAGAAAGGTTAAACATCATCAAAATCAGTTGTCCTTCAAACATTTTTATGAATTATTTTTATAATTTATGTATTTTTTAAAATCATAGTTTTCTAGAGTTGGAAGAGACCTTAAAATTTAGAGATGCTGAAATCCTCTATAGCATCTCTAACAGATGGTCACCGAGGCTCTGCTATCATGTTTCTTATAATAAGGAGATCACTGTCACACAAGGGGGCTCATTTCATGGTTGAAAAGTTCTAGTTATATTAAATTTCTTCCTCTTATCAAGCCAGAATGGCTTTCTTGCAACTTCCCCCCTATTAGTCTGGTTGAGACCTCTGGAAGTAAACAGAATAAGTTTAATCGTGTGTCTTGGCTTGTGCCTCTTTCTATATGACAATAATTCTTTAAGTCCATCATCTTTTCTTGTGTTAGCATCTGTCTGTGTAATTTTTCTCTGAGCTATGCTAATGCCTCTAATGTATAACTAGTTATTTGTTCTTCTGCAGTGGTTCTCCTTATGGGTGATGTTTTCATTCCTCTATAGTGGTCCCAGCATTCATGGCACCTTTTAGTATATTGGCTCATTCTTTTATAGTTATCATTTCTCCTTCAGTCTCTTTTGAAACCATGAGTATGTTAGTTTACTCTTGACTGTGAGTTTTCACTTGTTTGTTGTTGGACTTCTTCTCTTTGTTCTTGATAATTTGCTTTTCTTCTTTGGTTTTAAAATTACATGTATTTATGTAACCTATATTTGATTTAGATTTTCTCTTTGAGGCTCATCTTTCTAGATCTTGTTTCTGCTTCTTACAGTTGTAGTGTGGGGGGGGTAGACTTGTTAGAAGGAGGTATAAAGTCCATGTTTCTTCCCTAGATATCCTTTTTTTAAAAATTTCAGCATATTATGGGGGTATAAAAGTTTACGTTACGTATATTGCCTTTGCCCCGCCCCCCCCAATCAGAGCATCAAGTGTGTCCATCCCCTAGACAGTGCACATCGCACTCATTATGTATGTATACACCCATCCCCTCCCCCCCCACATCTGCCAGATACCCGATTAATGTTATTCCTAAATGTGCTCTTAGGTGATGATCAGTGAAACCAATTTGGATGGTGAGTACATGTGGTGCTTATTTTTCCATTCTTGGGATACTTCACTTAGTAGAATGGGTTCCAGGTCTATCCAGGAAAATACAAGAGGTGCTATATCACCATTGTTTCTTATAGCTGAGTAGTACTCCATGGTATACATATACCACATTTTATTAATCCACTCATGTATTGATGGGCACTTGGGTTGTTTTTACACTTTGTATGGAACCCGAGTAGATATCTTTCTTGGAGGCAGTTTTTAGCCTTGTCTGTCCTCCTTAACCTTCTCCCCCTCCCGATAATCTTCCTTCTCTAGCAGTACACAAAGAACATGGATTCTAGATTCTAACAAACATAGGTTTTAACTTGTCCTCCACCACTTTATTAATTTCCTTGGGCAGTGGCAACAAATTACCACAAACTGGGTGGCTTAAAACAACAGAAATTTGTTCTCTCAAACTTTTGCACATCAGAGGTTCAAAATCAAGGTATTGGCAGAGTAGCGCTCTCTCTGGAGATTCTAGGAAGGAGTACAGAACATTCTTGCCTCTTCCATCCTCTGAGGGCTATTGGCATTCCTGGGCTGTGGTGCATCTCTCAGTGCTCTGTCTTAATATAACCTTCTCTTCTGTGTGTGTGGTGTTCAATTTCCCTCTGCCTCTCTTACATGGACAATTGTGATGGCATTGAGGGCCCACTCTGCTAAACCAGGATTATCTCCCCATCTCAATATCCCTAACTTAATCATGTAGGGACTCTTATTCATATAAGGGAACATTCACAGGTTCCAGGATTAGAACCTGATACCTTCAGTTCATCATTCCATCCATTTCAACCTCTTATTATTACTGTGATTTTAAACAAGTATGTGAGCCTCAATTTTTTTTTGTGTATAAATTGGAACTAACAATTACCACTTTACAGTATCGTTTTGAGGTGTGAGATAGTATATATAAAGGGCTCTTCACATTATAGGTGCCCAATAAATTTTAATTATCTATCCTGCCTTCTAGACACAGTTTCTAGATGAGTTATCCAGGATCAGCTTCTTTATCTTTCCTAATTTTAGTTTTCTGAATCTTATTACTACGTAGGGATTCAAACACTTATCTCACAACACTTTTGGGAAGATCAAATGAGAAAATATATGTGAAAGTGCTTTGTCAACCCTAAACTACCATAAAATTTTAAGTTGCTACCATCCTAACGTTAATACTAGTTTATGTTAAAGTGTGACCAAGCATAAGTCCCCCATATTCTTCCAGTGAGCTGCAGTCTAATCAACTCTCTTCTCTGTGTTTGTTTAATTGATTTTTTTTTTTTAAAAAAAACCAAATATAGGGTTTTTTATTCTGTTAAATTTAATCTTGTTGGTCTTGGCCCAGCATCCTGTCTGTCAAGTTTACTTTGAGTTTGTGTTCAAAGTTATTTATGTTATGCCTTAAAGCTCTGGGGCTATTGCTGGCAGACACATATTAGGCTGTAATGCATCCAAGGAAGAGTCAGAGTTCTAAGTTCCTCACCATTACCACCTCCACCTCACCTCCTCCTCACCTTCTGACTTTCTTCAATTTTAGAAAGACATAGAAACTCCCAGTTTGATTTTATTTTTGATTGAATATACACATTAAAGCACTGATTGCTCCCATTTCACCAGAATTTTCTAAGAGTTGGTGGCTCGCTATAAACAGCTTGAAATAAAAAATAACAACAACAACAACAACAACAAAACCACAGTATGTACTTATCCGGGGACAAAGCAAACAGAAAATTGTTTTTCTGTTTCCTAATAGACGATAAGAAAGGTATTTGTTAATGTCAGATATCTGAATTTTTAAATGATTCACACACACACACACACACACACATACATATTCTTCATCATGAACTTTACATGTCACCAGTCTATAATGTTTTAAGGTTCCTATTTGTTATAAAATTTAATTTAAATAGTATTTGGGTACCTTCATCCCCTTTCAATACCATTCTTCCAATAATCACCCCCAACACATGCACTCACATGCAAAGCATACACACACAGAGACATACAAGCAGAGCCTATTTAATGCAGTGTCTTCAGTAAGGATGAATTTATAACTTAGGAGTGAACAGCTAAAACTCCCATCACAGCTTGTCACATTTAGACAGCCAGAGAAACTGTAGTGCTTCGATCTGACCTGGGGGGCCTGGAAGCATTGCAGTTTATTAGGCAAAGCTTTTACATTACCCTCATTTGCAGAGATAGTTCCATCAGAGCAATACCAAAATGTCCTCTGAACTAAGAAAATGGGAATAGCTGTGAGCTTGTCAGTCCTTGTTCTTTCAAATGTAACATTTTGCAATTTTGTTATCTGCTGCAGAACCTTAGAGAGGTTCAAGTCTGATGAATATCTTTTAACTCCTATTAAGATCAAACTCAGCAGTCTGTACCTTGTCAACCATTATATTCGTGAAGAGCAATAGATCACTTTTGAAACCTTTGAGAATAAGTAAGATGGTGGCTAGATAAAGGTTATTGTGCAGCAGTTGAATATTTAATAGGATCTGCTGGCAATTTAAAATAATGTGGCATTATGTGTTCAACTTTTTTTCCCCAGAAATGTACACTGAGGCTGAGGATATAGTTGTAGAGTTGTAATTACTGCACTTGAATTTGATGTGGCTATGCATGCATATGAAAGGAAAATTAGAGATGTTTTTCCTCAAGCAGAGAACCATTTTTGCCTATCACTACATATCAGACTAAAGAAACAAGGACACTGTTTCCTCAAAGTTAATGCTATACCCTATCCCAGCTAGTAGTAACACATTCATTCAAATTAAGTTTTAAAGACAAAACTCCAATCAGCAATCCCAGTCAAAGTATTATTTCAATCAAAGGATTTTTTGAAGGGTGGTTGATTAAAAAATAAGTTCAGAAATATAAAGAAGTAGGATAGTAAAAAAAAAAAAAAAATCTGTGTAGCTTAGAATTTAATTCCCCATTGGACCAGCCCCATTCTCCTCCCTAAGTGCCGATAAGAGAATGATCACTTCTGCAGATCATCTTAAAGCAGAGAAAAGATGTGACTTTTAGGGGCCAGAGAGGAGAGTAAGACAAAGGTACTAGGGAGTGGTTAACTCCCTAAAAAATATTCCTCACCAGTCATTGAAATTTTAGCCTTTATATTTATGTTTTTAAGTTGAGTCATTTTACCTCCCCAATGCCTCAGTGAAAATGGATCTACCTGGAAATGTTAGTGTTCATTGGGCCAAGGTTCCTCAAACTTTAATATGCAGGAGAAGCACCCGGGGAGTTTTTTTTTAATTTCAGCATATTATGAGGGTACAAAAGTTTAGGTTACGTATATTGCCCTTGCCCCCCCCCCACCCCGAGTCAGAGCTTCAAGTGTGTCCATCCCCCAGACGGTACACATCGCACTCATGAATGTATACACCCATCCCCTCCCTACCCCTGCCATCTGCCCGACACCCAGTGAATGTTATTCCTACATGTGCTCTTAGCACCTGGGAAGTTAAAGATTCCTGGGTTTGGTCTCAGAGGTTCAGACTTGGCGTATCTGGAGTGGGGTTCAGAGATCTGCCTTTCTTTTTTTCTTTTTAAAAAGAATCTTAGTTTTTTTAGAGCAATTCAAAACAATTGAGATATTTCCTCTATACTGCCTGCTGACACCCATGCATTGCCTCTCTCATTGTCAACTTCTCCCATTTGTACATTTGTTATAATTGATGAACCTACATTGACACATCATTATCACCCAAAGCCCATAGTTTACATTAGGGTTCACTCTTGGTGTGGTACATTCCATGAGTTGGGACAGATGTACATTTACCCACCAGTATAGTATCGTATAATGCATACCTATAGTTTCACTGCCCTAAAAATCCTCTTCACAAGCTCTTCAGGTGAATCCCTGCCCTGGACCATTAGCAAGCCATAGCAGCGAGCATATTTTTAAAAAAGAAAGTAGAGAAGTGGAGAAGTAGGGAGGGTATAGCAAGGAACACGGCATAGGAGGCAATGTGTGGAGCCTGGCTGGAGTGGTGGGAAATGAATTTAGGGCAAATAAGGAAATACTTGAGGGTCCTGGAGAATAGTGACAAATTATTCCACCAGTGTATTTTTATAAAGGCTATGCAAATCACCCACAGACATGAAACTTAAACCCTTGAATTTATTAATTAGAAAACATCATCTACACCTATATTACTTCCCACCCCAGCCCTCCCAACTCCCCCACACCCCCATACACGGGCACATGCACATACATACACACACCACACACTGAGGTCATTAATTGCAGTTGTTTGGCCCGTTAAGTTCTGATTTTCTCCCTTGGGGTCAACTATGGGTGGGGCTGTTCATAAATATTGTACCTATATGATATCTAATTTCCAGCTGAAAGTGGGGGAAAAAATCAATAAAACTAGTTACTTGAAATTAGCTGGATAGTTGATTTGACTCCTCATAGCCCTAAAAGTTTATAGATTTCAACATTTTTTTTTGACAGTGATTTTTGTTCAAACTTCATTGTGGTTGACCTCAGGCATCAAATTACCCTAACATTAACATACTCTTAGGGACATTTTCCCTCTTGGTTGAGAAGACATTTCTGAGCTCCTGACCTCAATTTGGTCAGAGCATCTTTAATTTTATCTTCTTTACTTTAAATTCTATAATTTAAAAAATTATGAAAACCCATCCAAATCATAGGGAATAGGAAAACTGCACATTTTTTCTAAAAAATTGTAATTGCCAAAGTAATAAAATTTAGAAATGAACAACAAAGAAAATGAATATCAGACATAATAGAGATAACTCCTGTTTTGGCATGTTTTCTTTTCATCTTTTTCCTTATTTCTGTGCATCTAGTACATATATTTTAAAAACCAAAATGGTATCATATTGTACTTATAGTTTTAAACTTGATTTTTTTCCCAGTTAGCAATATTTTGTGAGCATTTTTCTATATTAATAAGTGTTCTATGCATGATTTGTAATAGTGACATTAATTTCCTGGCTCTGAATATAACATAATTTATTTAACCATTTTTCTTCTGCTAGCTATTTAGGTGGTATTTAGTTAGTATAATTTCTCCATATTGTACATAATGCTCCAGTGAACAAGGTGGTACATAATTCTTTGTGTACATCTCTGATTACTCCTTAGGGCAAATTCCTAGAAGTGGAATTTCTGGAACAAAGGTCATGCATGACTTTAATGCTTTTCAAACATATTGTCAAATTGCCCTCCAGGAATAATGTGGTAATTTACACTTACACAAGCGTGTATAAGTTACTGCTTCCCTGTACCCTTGCAAGAAATTGTTATTTTAAAACATCTTTGCCAATTCCCACTTTTAAATTTATGATGATCATGATGAATGCATCAAGAAGTCTCTTTTTAAATAAATTCATTGATTTCTAACACACATTGCCCTTGATAATAAAATATAAAATATATTTGACTATTGGCTTATTCATTAGATTAATGGTTGACAAACTTTTTTTGGAAAGGACCAGATAGTAAATATTTTACACTTTGTGGGCCATATGGTTTCTGTTACTACTATTCAGCTCAGCTGTTGTAGTGCAAAAGCAGCCACAGACAATGCAGAAATGAATGAGCATGGCTGTGGGCCAATAAAACTTTATTTATCAAAACAGGCAGAGGGTGGGATTTGGCACACAGGCCACAGATTGCTGGCCCTGATCTAAATATGATGAAAACTCATGTGTTAGCCACTGTCCTAGATACTAGAGTATAGAGTCTACTGGCAGAGAGAATGTGGTGAGCAGAAATGATAAGAGAGTGTGACAAATACTATGACAAACAGATTCCTAGCTACTGAGGGAATCAGAGAACAGGACAGAGCTGAGTCTTGAAGGCCTGGTAGGTGTTAGCCAAGTGAAAATAGGAAGGTTTAGAAATGTTGGGGCACAGGGTGGCATGCAGATCATTAAAAACAAAATAGCATGTGCAAAGGCCCAGAAGAATAGGAACAAATTCCAAAAACTGTGTGTGGTTTCTTACAGGTGGCTCTGGCAGTGTATTAGAGTTCTCTAGAGAAACCAAATTAATAGTATATATGTAAATTGACTGATCAATAGATACTGATATATATGTATATATACACACTATAGATTTATATGTAATAAATCTATAGAAAAGATTTATTATAAGGACTTGGCTCATGCAATTATGGAAGTTGGACTTGAATTTCTCTCTAGACTAAATGGATGTAACAGACATATGCAGAACATTCATTCAACAGGAACAGAATATGCATTCTTCTCAAGTGAACACGGATTAGTCTCCAGGATATATCAGATGTTAGTCCACAAACCAAGTCTTAATAAATTTAGGAAGATTGAAATCATAGTACCTTTTCCTATCACAATGGCATAAAATCAGAAATCAATAACAGTCAAAATCTTGGAAAATTCACAAATATGTAAAAATTAAACAACATGCTCCTAAACAACCAATGGATCACATAAGAAATCAAAATGAAAATCAAAAATACCTAGAGACAAACAAAAATGGAAGCATAATATACTAAAACTTATGGGATGGAGCAAAATAAGTCTTAAGAAGGAATTGTATAGCAATAAATACCTGTATCATGAAAGAGGAAAGGTCTTAAATAGGCAATCTAATATTACACCTCAAGGAACTAGAAAATGAAGACCAAACGAAGCCCAAAATTAGAAGAAGGAAGGAAATAACAAAGATCAGAGCAGAAATTAATAAAATAGGGACTAGAAAAACAATAGGAAAAAAATCAACACAACTAAGAGTTGGTTTTTAAAAAGATGAACAAAATCAACAAACCCTTAGCTAGACTAACTGGGAAATACAGACAGAACACAAATGAAATCAGAAATTAAGAGGAGACATAATAGATACTATAGAAATATAAAAGATCCCCTTTATTTCTTTCTCTTGCTTGATTGCTCTGGCTTAGACTTCTAGTACCATATTGAAGAGAAGTGTTTTGTTCCAGTTCTTAGGAGGAATGATCTCAACTTTTCCCTGTTCAGTATGATATTGGCTGTGTGTTTATATTGGCTTCTAGTATTTTGAGGTATGTTCCATTTATACCAAATTAGAAAAAAGGAAGTCAAATGATCTCTGTTTGTTGATCATATGATCTTATACCTAGAAAACTCTAAAGACTCCTCCCAAAGACTCCTAGACTTGATAAATGAATTCAGTGAAGTTTCAAGTTACAAAATGAATGTACACAAATCATTAGCATTTAAATACATACATAAAAACCAAGCTGAGAACCAAACCCCAAACATAATCCCATTCACAATAGCTGAAAAAAAAAAATCCTCAGGAATATATTTTATCAAAAAGGTAAAAGAACTCTGCAGGGAGAACTACAAAACACTTATGAAAGAAATCATAGGTGACACAAACAAATGGGAAAACATCCCATGCTCATGGATTGGAAGAATCAATATTGTCAAAATGACCATACTTCCCAAAGAAATCTACAGATTCAATGCAATTCCTATCAAAACACCAACATCACTTTTCACTGAATTAGAAAAAAAAAATCCTAAAATTCAAATGAAACCAAACTATAGCCCAAATAGCTCTTTTTTTTTTTCAATCCTAACAGAAAAGAACAAAACTGGAGGCATCATGTTACCTGACTTCAAATTATACTGCAAGGCATTAGTAGCCAAAACATCATGGTACTGGTTTAAAAACAGACAAATAGATCAGTGGAACAGAATAGAGAATCCAGAAATAAAACCATATACTTAAAACCAACTGATCTTCAACAAAGCAGACAAAAACTTACACTGGGAAAAGGACACCCTATTCAATAAATGGTGCTGGGAAAATTGGATAGCCACATGCTGAAGAATGAAACTGGATCCCTAACTCTCACCAAATATAAAAATTAACTCAAGATGGATTAAAGACTTACATTGTAAGACCTGAAACCATAAAAATTCTAGAAGAAAACCTAGGAAAAACTCTTCTGGAGATTGGCCTAGGCAAAGAATTTATGACTAAGACTCCAAAAGTAAATGTAATAAAAACAAAAATAAACAAATGGGACTTAAAAAAGCTTTTGCACAGCAAAAGAAAATAATCAACAGAGTAAACACACAATCTATAGAGTGGGAGAAAATATTCACAAACTATGCATCCAACAAAGGACTAATATCCAGTATCTATAAGGAACTCAAACAACTCAGCAAGAAAAAAGAAACAACCCCATTAAAAAATGGTAAATGATATAAACAGACATTTTTCAAAAGAAGGTATACAAATGGCCAACAAATATATGATAAAATACTCAACATCACTAATCATCAGAGAAATGCATCAAAACCACAATGAGATACTACCTTACTCCAGTCAGTAGCCATTATTAAAAAGGCAATATATGTAACCAAATTGTTTGTACCCCCATAATATTCTGAAATTTAAAAATAAAAAAAATTTTAAAAATCTAGCTCAGCACTAAAAGAAAAGTCAAAAAACAATAGATGTTGGCACAGATGCAGTGAAAAGGGAATACTTATACAGTGAGTGGGAACATAAATTAGTACAACCTCTATGGGAAACAGTATGGAGATTCCTGAAAGAACTACAAGTAGACCTACCATTTGATCCAGCAATCCCACTACTGGTTATCTACCCAAAGGAAAACAAGTCATTATATCAAATACATGATTTTTCAATAAAAAATAATATTAACTGAAAAATTGTTTAGTAATTAATTGTACTGCAGTCATGTAAGAGATTGACATTAGGGAAAGCTGGATGAATTGTTCATAGGAACTCTGTATTGATTTTGCAACTTCTGTAAGTCTAAAATTATTTCAAAATTGAAGGTTAAAAATATCCTTTTGGCAGAGTATGGAGGACAAAGTAGAGAAGGCTGGAGGGAGGTATTGTGGTGATCTAGGGTGAGGAGGCTCTGAAATCAGCCAGTGGCAGTGGGCCTGGAGACAAGAGGGTAGATAGGAGAAATTTAAGAGTGGTAAGAGGCAGAACTCAGCAACTGGATGGGGTTGGAGATGGAGTGATCACAGTGACAAGGCATGCATGAAGTAATAATGTTCCTCCTTTAAGAAGTGAAGGAAGGGTAATTGTTAACCAGATGAGGAATAAGACCAAGTGTTTGAAGAAATGCAGTGACTCCCTTTTAGGTGAATGATAAGATTTTCAAGTGAATGTAACTCGGTCTCTAACCCTCTGGGAAAGGGCATACGCAGCACTGCTGCTGCTTTCAAGACCAGAGGAGGTGGATAGGGCTGTTAATGTGAGCACCATGGATTTGTGTATGAGGTCGGAAGAGTATGGGAGGAGTCACTAAACCATACAGGAACTCACTATTTGTCAGGTATGCAACGATTCTTGTAACTCCGAATGTTTCTTTGAAAATGATTGAATTTATATAGTAGCCTTAAGAAAGACTCATAAAGCGAATGTTGTGTTGAACTCCAGTCTCAGAGTATTAGTTCTCAGTGATTCCTAGCCTTGGGTAAAATCTCTTAATGTTTTTTTTTTTTTAATCATTTGATCAAGTACAGTGACCCTAAAGATATCAATTAGATTGAATAGAGGGTTACTCTTCCTCAAGGAAGACATCTAGAAATACACTTTACAAAGACATTTCTTGGGGATTATTTTTTTTCTCCTTTAATTTATGCCTGGATAATTGGCTGAACATGAAATATTTAGATGTTTTGTTCCAAATGATATTCCAAACTGGTTTATTTTACACACTAAATTTACTGAATTAATCAATTATGTTACTGTCATCCAATTATTTTTCTGTCAACCACTCTAAAAGTGTGAACATTTCCAATAACGCTAATTCCTTTGTAGAGTTTGATGCAATTCATCTTTTAAAGGGTGCCTTAGAGGAGATAAGAATCCAAATATATATTAAAAATGTAAATTCTGTATTTCACATTATTGGGTACATTTTTCAAATGATTTAAGAGATTGAAGGAAAACTGCTTCGGAAGCTATTGTTTCCCAAATCTTCAGCTTGGTAATTAGAGAAGAGGGAAACACAGCCAATTAAGAATGCTTTCTGTGTGCACAGGACTGTAGATGCTATGAAGATAAAAGAGAAGAAAGAAAAAATCAAAATGAAAGAAAGCATAGTCCTGGCCCTCCAGGATTTAAAAACAATAAAATGAAAGCATAGGTGTCTATCTTCTCTGTCTATAGGAGAAGAAAAATAGAACTTTGATTTCAGGATCGAGGGAAACACAAATTGAACATTTTGAAAGTGTGCATTTAAATGCTAAATAGGCACATACTTATAAACATCCACAATATTAATGCCTTATTGTTCTCTGAGGTGCAAAGAAGATGATAAAATGTACTCACTAAATGTCAGCTGGATGAAGGCACAAGCCTCCAGGAAAGCTGCAGCCAACCAATGGAGATTGGATTTCTCAATCTTGTTCCAACAACGCCTGACGAAGGTGATGACTTTGATTCACTACCCAACTATTGGAAAAAGGAGCAATGGAAATTAATCTAATGGATAACATAGTTGCTTGAATTTTTAAACAAGAAATGCCTGAATCTCCGCCTCCTAATCATCCACTTAAGGGAGACACTTCCGAGGCAGTCATATTGATAACTGTAGTACTGACACCCATGTTGTTCTTTTGCTAAACTTTAAAATGCAGCATGTTTGGAAGACTAATGCATAAACTGGCCCCAAACTGGCCAGGATGATTGTTTTCCTATCTTGTCTTACCATTTTTTAGTCCATCAAAAGGAGTATCAGTTTGGTTCTGGACAGAAAAAAAGTTTTCTGACAGGCCGTCACACAGCAGCTATTTTAGAATAAGCAGTAGGTTTTAATCTTAGTAGACTAAGGGTAGCTTCTGTCATACACTGACTACTTAACTTAAGGCTTTTGAAAGGAAAACATTCAAAAGAACCCCCAGTGAGTCAGCAAAGACATCGAAAAGATTGTGTATATTTTCTAAAGCATATTTTTAAAAATCATGTACAGGGGGAAAGTGTAGAACATGTACCCACAAGAGCTAAATTTGAAAAGTGTGCGTACAGTGAACACATGCATAGCATATGGATGCGGCTGACGGAAGAGGGCCTGGCCTCCATTCAAGACACCACTCACAGCAGATGCACCGTCATAAATTTGAGCTACACAAGCCATATCCTCACTGGTCAGGTTCCAGTCAGTTGTCTTTGAATTCAGTGTAGTTGATGCACTCTGGAAACTCCAGCTTTCATTTTGGTTGAAGGGAAGAGAAACTCCTATGTGAAAAGCCAAAGTGCACATATCTCAGACAAATAAATACTCATTCATTCCTTACCTTTTGGGAGACATTGACAAGTAAAATCCTTGGCAATTTTTCACTTCAGCTTTTTTGCCTAACAGATTTTTCCCGGTGTCTGTTATCTGATTCTAATAATGCAGCAAGGATGGACAGTCAGACTTGATAAGATTACAAAATTTTCTAGGATTAAATAATACTTCTCAAGCAGATTAAAAGGCTCTGAGGATAACATAGTAAGAGTAACCCTTACTACATCTCCTCTAATGGCCCTCCTCCCAGAAAAGTATTGCTTTTATTTTTTTTTGCCGGTGGGGTTCTTTGTTTATGTTCACTTCAAATCATGACATACGGGCTGAGACACTTTTAACATATTTGCATTTAGTATTTTAAAATTCATATCAAATATTTGAATCACCTCTGCATGGACCTAAAGGTGCACTAGTTTATCAGAATTAACTGATTCAAAAAGGGAACACTTTCATGATAAAAGGTGCAATATTCAATCAGGCTAGCAACTGGTAAAATATACCATCTCAACAGATCAAATAAATAGATGGTCATCTTTGATCCTCACTGGATGGGTAGAACAGATGTTGGAAAGGAGGAGCCTGCTTTGCAAAATCTTTTTGACAAATAATTTGATAACTTTGGCAGAATTGAATCTGCTAATTTGATTCTTAGAATTCTAGGTGGTAGAACAGTACCAGATGCCTCACAAAATATTAGCATCCATGTTTAACTGCTCCTCATCACATCCTGTTCACTCCTCTTTGGGGAGCTTCATATTAAATTAGATGCAGCTGCTGAGTGAAAGATTTCTTTCATGTTCCTATTTCGTATGAAAACAATAGCAGAAATAAACATTCACTTTCCTAACTTTCAGGAATTCTTTCTTTGGTTCTCACACTTTTTTTTTTTTTTTTAAATGGGAGAGGGGTGGTTTGATCAGGGTGCTGTTTTAGAGACCATATAACTAAAGAGAGACAAAAATTCCCTGGAGACCTATTCGTTTTCCCTACCCCTCCAGCAAAACTCACTGCATGTGCCTGAAGTGCTCATTTCAAAAATTGTATATATGTACGTTATTTTCCCTAATTCTGACAAGTTTGAATTGCATATTTAGTTCATTTCATGCATTTTAGTGAACTGGACATTAATCCTACTTTGTTTAATTTTTATTGCTCAAGGAATTAAGTTCTCATTTATTGGTTACTAGGTTTCAAAAGAGAAGAAAAAACACTTGGAAAATATGGAAGTTTCATCTCTGATCTGTATTATAGCTTCTGACATATTTTTAGATGCCAACAAGTAATGTCAGAGCAACAGCTGTTAAAATGATCCTTGTTTAACAGCCATAAAGGAATGAAGATTTCCACAGAGAGCTTTGTGAGTACACCTGGCATGTGTATCATTGTCTGAGTTATTTCCGCCTGATTATCAGAGAAGTTTAATTTTCCTTTCTCTCTTTCTTCTTCTTCTCCCTCTGAGTTTTCTTTTCTTTTATTGTGTCCTTGCAAGTTGCAAAGAATTGCTGTTTTTCAGCTCCCTGCAGTGACATAATGGAAAAGAGAAAGTCCACTCTCTTTGCGTCATTGAGCCTGAGCTCATGTGTCCCAGGCTTTGGGATAACTCATTTTGGAATTTGTTTCCTGAGTTACATTTACCTGTAAATATAAAGAGATCTGGAGGGCAAACCAGGAAGGGAAAGCTTGGAACAGGCTCTTTGTTTTGAGGTGTTTTAAATCTCTGCTGTCATTAATACTTTATCAGCTCCCTGTGGAATAAGAAATATCTGGGTTGGGTAATTCTAGCAAAAAAGTTTCTTTTCCCTTCAGATCGGTCTCAGTGGAGCTGCCATTTCCTTCTGACTGAGAGGCAAGATGGAGTGCCAGATTGTTATTTGGTTTAACTCCATGGAAATGAGGCAAGGGAATCTGACCATGACTAAACCTTTGTATCCAGCAAAGGAACGCAAAGCAATCAAGGAAAACAACTGCTGGCCCTAGGAGGACAGACTGTTGCTAGGTTTGCAAGTCGTGTTAGGCTGGCAGAAAGAGAGTCCCCAGGAACACAGAGGTGACAAAAACTCTTAGCATTCATTTATTCAGACTTTTCATTATGACAGAATTGAAGCACTTCCTATAAGGAGGCTGCTCTAAAGATAACTGTGGGTAGCATTCATCACCAAAACATCACCAAAACAGACCCACCAGCCATCAGTGGAATGACCAACCACAACTCTTAGGAGAGGCCTAGTGAAACACAACATTCCAGCTGTTTCCTGACTTCTGTGTGGGTATGTGCAGACATGTACCCACGCAGCCCTTTATCAACCTCAGTTTTGCAATTTTCCTGCTAAAGTGCCTTGTATAGGACTTAGAAGAAAGAGACATGAGCATCAAAATAAGCTCTTCTATTTTTTTCTCTCCAGTTCTCAATACTTAAATTTCCTGGTCTACATGAAACTATTTAAAAAGGTAAATTTATTTAGAGTAATGTTAGCAACTTTTTTTGTTTGTAAAGTATCTTTTCATGTCCATCATAAAAGCATAGTTTACATGTCAGTTTTGAGATAGATTTTGAAAATTTATGGGCTTCCCAAAATATTTTTGTTCATCTTCTCACACTTAAAATAAGAGTAATATGTATAACAATGTGGACCTGACCATTACATGCATCTGCCCCTGGAAGCGTATAACGTGGCTCTAGTTTTGTGGGTTAGATTTTAAATTTCCAAAAATCATCTTGTTCACAGTCCAATTTGTGTTAAGTGCCAATTTAATTTCTTTCAGGTCTCAGGCCTGTGGCTTCATGCTAATTTGTCAGGCTGCTGGTGTCGTATTGATTAAGTAGTTATATTGTTACGGACTTTTCAAGGAATAGCAAATTTATATTTATTAGTTAGCCGGACAGGGTAGGAATACTCAGCATGTTGCCTAAGTTTTAGTTTAGCACTTCATTTTGCAAACTCTTTTACATTGCTAGTTTTACAAATTATTTCTCACAAAAGTCCTGTGAGATAGGCTAATGATGTTGTCCGGAAACTGCCTAGGTTTTAAAAAGGGTACACGATGTGTCCGGAGGCAGTGGCAGAGCCAAGATTAGAATTCACAGTTCCGGGGGCTCAGACAGCCATGCCTTCTCACCCATCTGATGTGTCCACCCCTCTTCTTTTAATTATATTAAGTTTCCATGCCATTGCAGAGTAACAGATTAAGATAAAATAACACATTTTATTTTTATTTTTATTTTTTTGAGGGTAGGAACATGCTTTTATTATTTCTTGGCATTCAATTCAGCATTAGCAAAATATAATATAAGTTTTATTGGGAGTTTACTATGTGCCAAGTACTATGTTAAGCATTTACATCCCATTTATTTATTTATTTTTAATTCAGAATATTATGGGGGTACAAATGCTTTGCTCACATAAATTGCCTTTGCACTGCTCGAGTCAAAGCTACAAGTGTGTCCATCTCCCAGACAGAGGGCACTGCATGCTTTATATGAATTTACCTATCTCACCTGCCCGATCCCCCATGAATGTTACTTCCACATGTGCACATAAGAAAATAACACATTTTAAATGGAAATGGAATCCATGTCCATAAAGGCAGAGCCTGGCATTCAGTGGCCTGAGTGGTGCCTCTTGAGTGGCTGGATGCTCCCTTCTTTTTGGAGTCCCTTAGAGAAATGGCTCCCTGAGAAGCTGTTTCTAGTCTTCTTCTGAGTCAGGCTGTTTGAACTGGAAGATTATTTAGTTCAACTCCTTGTTTTGCAGATAAGGAAAACCAGGTCTGGCAAGATTGAGAGATTTGCCCAGCCCTCAGTACAGAGTTGGGTCAATTTTAGGGGAAGAACCCAGGTCTCCAGATACTGGCTTAGCACTCCATCCCTGGGACCATCCTGTTTCTCAAGACTGGCTCCAAAGCCACTTTTCATGGCATTAGAAGGTGAATGGAGGTATTAGTCAATATCCATACAGCATGAGTTTAGGGTGCTTCTTGGTTTAAATGAAACCTAGAGCTTGATATAGCTTGTAGGTAGAAGATGAGATTAAACTGATGAGTAGTGTCTTCTATTTCACTAAGTAATATTACTTCTTGTGTAACTATAACTCTGTCTACAAAACCCAGAAAGAAACTGAGACTTCAAATTGTTACTGTAGATAGCCAAACTGAGCCAATTATCCAGGCTTCAAGTAGAACTTTGTGGTCTGAGTGAGCAGGAAAATAATTTATCTAAGTAAATTCTATTTCTTCATTATAATTGTTAATATGTAAACATGTTGAGTGAGAAGGTCCAAGTTAGAAAAAAAGCCAATGCAATATATACTTTTTAAAAAATAATTTATTTTATTTCAATAGATTTAGGGGGTACGAATAGTTTTTTGTTACATGGATGAATTGTATCATGGTGAAATGTACTTTTGAAAATATATTCTGGGGCCCAAGCCTTTTCACATGTTAGTTACTGACATACAACTGTCACCATTTTTACGATATCTATGTGTATCCATTAAATTGGTTTTTAATATAAATAAATGTATGAAAAAGAAAACTTTATGCAATTATGAAAAATTTAAAACCAGTATCATTTGCCATAATCAATTAAAATAAATTCATAATTATAAAATTTTTTAAAAGTGTATCTGTGCCCCTATAAGAACCATCTCATATATGATGAGCAGTGTGTGTATTGCACCTTTGGAGACATTGATCTAGACTAGCAGTTATCAATATTTTTTAGAGGGGGAAGAGGAGACTCAGGAACTATTTACATTCTTAAAATTATTGAGAACTCCAAAGACACTTATATGACCTGTAAATATTTGCTGTATTGGAGTTTAAAACTAAGAAGTGTTTAAAATATATATTTATTCATTTAAAAAGAATAATAAACCCGTCATGTGGTAACATATATATCATAGTTGTTATTAGAAGTAACTATATTTTGCAAAGCAAGAAAAAGTGTATTGAGAATAGTAGCATTGTTTTATACTTCTGTAAATTAATGTCTTGCTTAATGGAAGAGAGGGGTTCTCACACCTGTGTCTGCATTCAATATGTTGTGATACGTTGTTTTGGTTGAAGTATTTGAAGACTATTTGGCCTCACACAGATATGTAGCTAGAAACAGAGATGTGTATTTTAATAATCCAATTGTAGATATCTTTCTTTGATACTGCAACAAAGCTCAACAAGATATAGAATATAAAATCAAATCAATGAACTTTTACTTTAAAGTCATTTTGTCTACCTTCCACTTTGAATGGATCTTTTACCCACGCGTCGTTTTGTAAAAGCATGCATTGGTCCTTTGGAAAACACTGTTTCACTGAATTATATAGATCTTCCTAATTGTGGCAAAACAATCATATTTTTAAATATCACCTCTGGTCACATCAGGAAAGTATTTAAGCATTAGAAATCTGTTTAGCTCATGGTGGCAGATATAAGTTTTCCAAAATTTCAATTTTTGCCTGAAAGCTCCATTTTTATCATTGATGACAAATACTGAAAAATAGTGTTTTTCCTTGGATTGAGAGGTCCACTTAGTCCATTTTCAAGAAAATATTATTAAATACCAAAGTCTCAACAATCTGCAAGTCAAACCTCCTCAAATCAAAGTTTGTAAGTCTGTAAGTCTTACCAGTAAACTGGTGCTCCATGAAAAAGGTGGGTAGGTCAGCTTGCACCTCCACCGCGCAAGTGCTTTTCCTTGAGACAGCCATCGTACTTTGGTATGTAGCAGAAACACGTAATATGTCCATCCCATTTTCACACAAAATATTAAACATACATTTATTCAATGGTTGAAATTTAATAAAATTAATAACTCTGCTTCATTAAGAATATTCTTAAGTAAAATTGGCTATATATAATATATATATATATATATATTTAAACTGCAAGTATATGGTATTGAAGAATACAATGACTAGAAGTAAAGTTTGATGCCACTGCCTTGATTCATGCTAAAGAGCCGTGGTTTTGCCCACCATTGCTTTAATACCATTAATGCAAAATTGAACCCAGGAAAAAATGCAAATAATGTCTTTGTATTATTGTGAAAATAGTTTTGATCTCACAAATACTGTGAAAGGATCTCTTTGACTCTCAGAGGTCTGTGGCTATACTTTGAAATCTGCTGATCTAGGCCAACCCCTAATTTTACAAATTAGGGGAAAAAAGAAGGAATCTCATTTATTAATTATCTTATAACCATCATGTTATATACTAACTTGTGTCCTCCCAAAATTCATATGTTGCAGTCCTAACTCCCAGAATTTAACCATGATTGGAGACAAGGTCTTTAAAGAAGTCATTAAGTTAAAGTGAGGCCATTAGGGTGGGGCCCTAGTCCAATACAGCTGTTGTCCTTATATGAAGAGGAAGAGACATCAGGGACATAAGTGCAAAAGAGACAACCATGTGACAGAGCAGCAAGAGGTGTCCGTCTGCAAGCCAAGCAGAAAGGTCTCAGAGGAATACAGTCCTGCTTGCACCTTGATCTTGGACCTTGATCTTGGACCTCAGCCTCCAAAACTATGAGAAAATAAATTTCTGTTGTTTAAGCCACCCAGTCTGGGGTAGTACTTATTAGCATTTAGTCATCATAAAAACTTTGTCATCCTCATTTTATGGAGGAGGGAATGGTAGCTCGGAGATGGGTAATCGCCCAGGCTCATGCAGCTAAGAGAGGAAAGAGCCAAAATTCAAATTCAGATGTGACCACAGCCTAGAGCCAGTGCATGAGTGAGCTCACATAGGAACCTGTATCCCTGTGCTCTCTCTATGGTATCAGGTTGCCCTGTAAAAGTGAGGGTGGTATTTCCTACCAAGGATCCTAATGAATAAGAAACCTAAATTGTAATAAACAATATCTTTTAATAGTACAATATAATCTCTGCCCTAAGGACACTGCAGTTTTCTTTTAAACTATAAGTAGGGAGAGACCAGCATGATTCAAACAC
This sequence comes from Eulemur rufifrons, assembly GCF_041146395.1. Taxonomy (NCBI): domain Eukaryota; kingdom Metazoa; phylum Chordata; class Mammalia; order Primates; family Lemuridae; genus Eulemur; species Eulemur rufifrons. The sequence goes on from NC_090997.1 coordinate 45,285,451, forward strand.
AGAATTTCATTACAACTATGAACTATAAAAACCAACCACACCCTACTTTCTCTAATAAACTTGTCTGGAGGAGCTAATACCAACAACCTAAACAAATAAATAAATGTCCTAACACTTCCTGCTTGAAACCATGTCCTCTCTCTGCCTTTCCCTGTAATGTGCTATCGATTGGTAAGTCAGAAGGGACACCGGTTCAACAGCCGGCTGTCCATGGGAGAATGACTTCTTTCTCCACTTGGCGTCTCTGTTGACCCCTCAGGAGGTGTGGCTGAAAGTTCAGCATCAAATGGCTTTTAACACCTAGGTTTCATCCTGCATCTCCCTCAAGTCCAGAAGCAATGAAGCAGTTGTGTGTGTGTCCAGACATAATAAATCTGAATAAAAGTGAAGCCATTGTCCCCTCCTTCCAGCGAGCACAGTGTATCGGGGTTTAGACAGATGAGGAGCCTTTTGTGCAGCGCTCTGATCAGAAGGGAGGAAGCTCCATCCCTTGTCTGAGAGCAACTCTAAGTGCTTTGTCTGTGCAGCTTGCCATTTGCTTTAGGATTTTGATTGTCAAGGAGTTTAAGCATTGTTGGTGAATTTCTAATCCTTTCTTTCGGAGCTCCTGCTTCAGTTATGTCTTCTTTTTTATGCATTTAGAATTAGTTCTACAATCAGAATTGGTTTTCACCTTGCACATCACTTCCTCAGCAAAAATTCTGTCTCCTGAGTCACCTTCTCTGCACCCTTTGGGGAATATACACATTCCCTCATGGTTTTGGCTTTGGAGTAAGAAAAAAAAACTGGTGACAGGTAATGTGATTATGGTCTCTTGGACCTTTGATTTATAGTTTTGATTCTGCACACAGAGCATGCACACGCACATGTGTGCATGTGTGTGGGTGTGGGTGGAGGGGTGGGGGTTGGCCTTTTGCAGAATGAGATCCTGTAGTTTTTCTGCACAGGATGTTTCCTGCATTGGGCCGGCCCAGTTGGTAAGAATACTGTGCATTCTTTCTGGCCTTGACTGTTCAGAATGTTATAGTGCGTTTCATTATTTATGCCCTTTCTTTGGACTGTTAAACATGGCAAATTTGGTGTAGTTAAGGCACTCATAGAAAAACATTTTAAAGGTCTCTGCCTATAAGAATGTGTCCGTAGCTAGTCAAATAAAAAATTTCCCAAGTTTCAGTGTTGACAGATGGTGCTGCTCTGCAATATAAGCAGCAATGTCCTCACGAGACTATTGATTTTGTTTGTGAAACATAAATCCCTAAACAGTGACGGATGGGCTGGTGAGAAGTGCTTCTTTAATAATTCAATAATTTCATTAAATGATCTAGTCCTAAGTGGAACGGGCGAAGGGACCTGACTGTGGACTGTATTTAAATCTCATATGAAAACAAGACCATGGTCCACGGTTTTTATGTTTACCTGTTTTGTTTGTTTCAGGATAAAGTGACGTCTTTCAGTCTTTCATGAATCCCAAGAAATAGGGCAAATGACATCAGATCCTTCCACGTGTCTCCTAGAAGCCATTTTAAGCTCAGTCTGCCCAAATTCAAGGCAATGACTTACTTCATTTGCTTCCTAGGTAGACTTGAACATTGATTTATTTTGCCTGCTGCTGTTTAGCTTTCTTTTTTCTTAGCAGGTTCCCATCTCAGTGGAGAATGAACAGTTTGTAGGGAGTAGAAGCCAAGATGATTCCCACACAGAACTTTATTATAGCTAAGAAGGATATACTACCCAAAGCCCTTTTTTTCTGATTTGCCAGAGAAACAACCAACAAGAACTCTAAGAAACAAATAAACAACCTGAAACTAAATCACAGTAACTCCTGGATACACAACTAGAATTAACCTAAGTGTGTCTTCGTGCATGTGTGTATTGGTTCTCTATGCAAGAAAAAGGGCCTATAGAATCAAATTGATTTACTTCACCTTGATTTACTTCAGAAAATATTTTAAAACATCAGCCAATTCATATATAACATTTGCTTTCACAAAGAATTTATAAACCTAATGTTTTGTATATTTAATTTGCTATCTTAATTAAGGACTTCTGGCTCATCAAAGAGATGTTAAAGTAATACAATTAAGAGTCATAGAGTAACACATGTACAATTTATTTTTTTTTTTTTTGGCAAGGCTGAGAAAAATCAATTTGATATGCTAATGGATCCTAATGGGCAAGTAGCTATTAATTAAATAAATAACCCATTAGACTAAGAAGTGAAATGTCAGTACAAGGACAGTCTACTAACATTGCTGAAGAATAGTAATTAACTTATTGTCTTCAGAAGTGGCACAGATATTTGTATTTGGTTTTGTAGATATTTGTGTCAGCTCTACCAAATTAATTAAATTAAACCAGCAACTATTTAATAAATCTCTACCATGTGTACAGTGCTACACTAAGCATTTGGAATAAAACAAAAAACAACATGATCTAAATTCTCAGAGACAATATAGTTTAGTTGGGAGAGGCAAGAAATAAGTAATTTTTTTTTTTTTTTTTTTTTGAGACAGTGTCTCGCTCTGTCTCCCAAGCTGGAGTGCGGTGACATGATCATCGCTCATGGTAGCCTTGAACTCCTGCCTCAGCCTCCTGAGTAGCTGGGATTACAGGAGAGTGCCACCATGCCTGGCTAATTTTTTTATTTTTTGTTTTTTGTAGAGACAGGGTTGCATCGTGTTGCCCAGGCTAGTCTCCAACTCCTGAGATCAAGCGATCCCACCTGGCCTCTCAAAGTACTGGGATTATAGGCATAAGCTACCATACCTGGCCATAAGTAAATTTAAAATGTAATGGTTGTACATGTCAACATCTTAGGAATGTCTTAAGGTATTACATCATCAATTCTTTATTACTTTGTTTTTTCCTTCAGAGATGGGCTGTTGCTCAGGCTGGAATGCAGTGACACCAACATAGCTCACTGCAACCTCAAACTCCTGAGCTCAAGCAATCCTCCTGCCTCAGCCTCCCGAGTAGCAGGGACTACAGGTGAGCACCACCACACCTGGCTAATTTTTTTTACTTTTTGTAGAGATGAGGTCTCACTGTGTTGCACAGGCTGGTATTAAACTCCTGGCCTCAAGGGATCCTCCTGCCTCAGCCTCCCAAAGTGCTAGGATTACAGGCATGAACCACTGCACCTGGCCTACTTTTACCATTGTTCATCATGATTTACTAACTAGGACTACTAGGTAGGGAAGAGTAACACTGGAGTAGAGCCTGGGCATACCAAGGAGGTGTAAGTCCTGGCCTCTGCGTAGGAAGCAAATGATTTAATTTGGAAGATTGATTGCTAAATGAAATCTTTGCCAAAGCAGAAAGTATCGTGAATGAGAAAGGGAGAGAGAGCTGAGTCTTGGGCTGTTCTGGCAAGTTTGTGGAGGAGGAGAACTGGAACTTGAAGTACAGGTGGAATATGACTAAACAGAGGAGGGCGAGATGATGGCTCAGGTGGGGACAATGCCTGGAGCCAGCTTCCTTCTGGGGTGTTGAGGGTGAGGCCGGAGAAGAGGTTTATGTAATGGAGACCACACTGTGTGGGTTCTGGGAGTTGAGGAATTTGGAGGGTGAGAATCAAAGTGGTTGTAGGAGGATTGATCAGATTTAAGGGTGCCAGGGAGATCTGCAGTAGGGAGTAGAGGATGAGATGAGAGAATGAGATGTGAGCATGCCTCCCTAAGGAAGATCACAAACTCCTGAAGGGAAAGGGCAATGCCTTGCTTTTCCTTTGTTTGTTTGCTTCTCCTGTACATCACTCCATAATGTATAATGCAATCTAATAACCCATTGTAGAGGAACTAACTTACGAGACTATCTAAACACAGGTGCTGACCTTTGCCTCTGATTTGGCCTCTTGGGACCAGAGTGCCTCATGAATAAAACAAGCTAGAGAAACCAAAAGAGATTGAAGCAGAGGTCGTTCTACAGCGAGGTGATAAATTTTGTGACTGATATCTAGGCTAGCCTAGTCGCAAGGAATCATTATTGAATTACCTGGTAATAACAACAGGATGTGAACAAAATATGCATTCTAACCACAAAGTGAATGCAAATTACTAGCTTCCTAGAGATCTGATCAAATAAAACTTAGCTTTTAATTAAACTCTGACCAAATTAATTAAAAGTTATTGTATTGTGTGATAGATAATTATCAACTAGAATGCTATTTACTTTGCTGCTGTATCCTGATTTCTTTATCTTTCTTTTCTGAAAATGTAACAACCCTTTTAGTCTTTTAGTTATAGTCATAGGCAAAAAAAAAAAAAAAAATTAAGTTAGAAGAATGTATTAAACGTTAATTCAAGCCTGGTCATGGAAGCCTGAATTTTTCCTTTTTCTCTATATTTTAAGTTCTTGAGATAAGTTTTACTGTGGCACATCTATTTTTTTTATGAGCTTTTAATAAAATGTGGTAATAATAGCAACTAATAATGTTAACCATAATATGATAGCTGTCATTTCTCTGTATTCTCAGGATCACTTTGTGCTGAGCATTCACAACTGAGTCATAGCTGTCTATGTTAAAGGATTGTTCCTAGGTTTTATTTATCGTGTTCAGCAAATAAAGAAGCCTTTTTTAATTCAATTGGTTTCTTGGCTGATTTGTCTCTCAGTGTGATTAATCGATGGGGCTAGGGGCCCAGCTCACATTTTCACTTAAGTCGATTGATATGTTGAGTGTGGTTGTTTAGGGGATAAAATCGGGTCACTGACTTAAAGATCATTCCTTCTTGTTTTTGTCTCTTAACTTTATTTTCCCCAGCAGGCTTTCTGATAACTGATTCTCTGGGTTATGGAAGCTTACAGGGAGTGGAAAGGTAGGCAGTAATTTCTCTCCAGTAGACAGTTTCCATAAATTTTGCTATTTCTCATCAACAATTGACGTATATCCAAAGATGATTTAAGTGTAGCTAAATGATCAGCAATTTGTTTCACTTCTTTATCTAATGCTTTCCAAAAAGCACTTTGTGGCCACTATCTAATAGAAGTTTAATAGAATTCTAAAGCTGGAAGAAAATTTGGGAGCTATACCATTCCCCCCAGCTGGCACTGGACAGGCACTCCTGCTTCTCTTCTCAAGGTGTCCAGACAGGACGATTCCGCAACTGCCTTTAGGAAATCCATTTCAACATTCCTATCCCTCATGGCCAAGGGAGAGGTAATTTGGCTCATATATAATCCGGTTCCTCCTCGTGTGTGCTGAAAGCCCTTAATGACAGAATACCCTTGGTAGGGCTAAGGGTATTCTGTCAAAACGCCATGATGGATTATGTGCTTGGTGACCTTCTGTGACTTTTTACAAGGCAAGGGGAGTAGAATGAAAGGGCGGTGAAGAGGCAGGACAATGCCCCTGTTTGCCATACCGCCATCCCGGCAGCAGGAGGAAGGTTCCCAGAGGGAAAGCTGATTGAGACTCTCCCGCCTCTCCTGCCACTGCCTAGCTCCAGGGAAGCGTTAGCCAACACGTGGGACATGGGAGAAGTACCAAGAGCAAGAGATTCTATTCTCCACTCTGAAAGCCTAACAGAAGGAGAAATTATTTGGGAAAAGAAAGACAATCTCTCTCCTCTGTACTCAAGCATTGCCGTTTACAGGATTCTCGTAAGTTTAATGAAAGGACAAACTGACTCTCTTGCACATCTCCTATAATACATCCTCTGACATATGATACATATCAGAATACATTTAGTGTTAAATATTTGTGTGTGTTTTTCTTACTTGATTTGAGTTTTCCCCCATAAAACAGCCAGAAACAAAAAGGAGCTCACTACCTTTACAGGGACTTAGTAAGAGTTTGTAACAACTGAGTCAAGGGTTTGCTACTTGGACACTGCTCTGGTAGAGAGAACATCTCTTTACTGTAAAGCAGCATTGCTTACACTCCTTTTAAGCCACCACATACAACAAAGGCTACTTTCAGTTCGTCCAGAAGTAACCTCAGAATTATAGACAGGGGAAAGGTTGCAGGCAACACTGTGGCCAGAGCCCAGTTTGAATTTGCAACACATTTATTTGCAAGAAACACTGCCACCAAGTCATGAAACAGCATACCTTAGATAAGAAAGTTTTAAAACTTCTGTGTTTGTGCTATCCCACATCGGCGTTCCTATCTGTGAAATTCCCTAACTACAATGTACTGTGTGTCCTGTCTCCCCATCTAACTTGAAAGCCAGATCACATCATCCTCTGAACCCCCAGCTCCTGGCACAGTGTCTGAAAGTGAATGGGCACTGGTCAAACAATGGTGGAGTGAATGAATAAACATAGAAACTGCCTTCTTTCTAATAAGTTTATCCAGGAAGGCTGGTTGATTCTTCTTCATAAGAGCTTTTCTCTACTGGTTCCTTGATGCAAAAAAAAAAAAAAAGGTAAAACTGTAGGTTTTACTCAAGACTATTCCTGGGGATGACATGGCTCATGCTTGTAATCCTAGCACTCTGGGAGGCCAAGGTAGGAGGATGGCTTGAGGTCAGGAATTTGAGACCAGCCTGAGCAAGAGCAAGACCCTGTCACTACAAAAACAAACATTAATAATAACAATAATAATAGTAATACAGATGATTCCTGATGAAAGCCATAGCAATTTAGGGACTGAGAAAGGCAAGGAGGAAGATGGCCTAGGAAATGGGGAAAAACATCACTGGGGTGTTTTGGGCATTTACAGAGGCTGGTTTCTGCTGGACACTTGCTGAGGAAGGGTCTAGAAAGAAATGCATTTCATTGTTCAGTGTACAGAAGGCTGCAGGTGTGAGGTACAAAGTCGAACCTAGGGGAACATGCAAATGAAAGTCATGTTTCCCTGAACACATTCTATAGCTCTTCATTTCTCAGGCTAGCTTAAACTTGTGGCAGTTGTCTCTCTGGACCAATATGTCATTTATTTTGGTTCTACTAAGTCACACACCACTGGAATGCAATTGGTATTCTTACCAGCCAAGAACCATCTGCTCTTTTCTCGACAACAGCTATTCTGTTCTGGCTCTCTCCACCTCCTGCTTCTTTCAGTTTTCTCATATATTTTCAATCTTATGCATTCTTTTCTCTGTGAATAAGAAACAGTGAACGCCTGAGGAATTATCTCTTTGGATATATTTTTTTCCCCTCAGGCACTGGAATTTTAAAGTGTTGTTTGTTCCGTTTCAGAGTTTTGATCTTCTACATGTAAAATAAAATGTTTATCTATAACATTGGCAAAGGGAAATGTAGTCTTCTAAAAAGCTTCTCTACGTTCCTTAGATAAATCATGAGTCACTATTTAACTGGTGACCATTTAATGTCATAATATTTCCTCTGTTTTTCAAAAATCAGGTAGAAAAGGTAAATAGTTTCCAGAGAAAGTGACAGGTAATTGATGAAGACAATGTGACTTTGATGTAGGCTTGCCCCCGCTCTGCTCCGAGTGTGGTTGATGACAGGCTTCTCGGCAACAGTCAAGACATGTTCAGTTAGAATATCAGAGGAGCAAACTCATTCCTGGGTTGGGGGTGTTTACCTAGAATGTGTGGCTTTCACACTCACGTCTAAATTTTATTTCTCATCCATTTATCCATGTGGTTTAAAGGGAACTTTGCCAGACTTAAAGTAAGAGGATATGGGTTCCAATCCAACTCCATGGCAAGTTATAAACCTTTCTGAACCTGAGTTTCCTCATCTGTAAGATGCAATTAATGACACCTACACTACAAAGGTGTTAGGAAGATTAACTGGGGACAGCATATGGAAAATCTTGGAATCAGCTGCTGTTCAACAAATGTTGGTTGAATTTTAATCTGCAATTACTAAAGAGAAGTCCAGAAATGAGATAATGAATCTAGATAATTCATCCTTGCTTCAATTATTTGGACTCTTTGCATAAAGAGAAACGCTTGGGGATTCAATTACCTGCTTAATTACTCAATTCTACTCTGCATCTTCTAAGCATGCTTAGAATTTAACAGGCAATCATATTCTTTCTGTAGGCAATTACTTCCAGGGATGAAAGGGTTAAGGAATTGCCTGTCCCATTTTGTTCAAAGATTTGTTTTTAAATGGCACCATTGGAAGAGACAGAATCTAATGTAGCATGTCAGCCCCACATCAAAATAAACTTACTGCCATTTTACAAAATTCTCTGGGTTTATTAAGGTGTTATGAATTTAGTTAGTAGGATTTCCATCATCCCTTACTCCATTTGTAGTGACCAAAGCATCAAACGTTGCTAAAACCACCTATTAATCAATTTGTTCTTCGGCTTTTCAGTAATTGAGTTTCCCAGATGAAACAGTATATCAACTTTAACCCTTTTCTATTAAATTAAAGCTTTTCTTTTACTAGCCAGGACCATTTATGCCATTTTGTATTAAGACTATTCATCCTTACGCTGTTAATCATTAAAATAATTAAAATTGTTTTAATTAGACATCCTTTAATTTCCAGACTCATTCAAGTCTTTATGCCCTAATAATTCTTTAAGTCATCAAAGGCCCTATGTAATATTTTAATTGGGCATTCCCATTTTGATTTATAGATTTGCTATTGACTTATTAATGACTGAAAGGTGAATTATAAAAATATCCCCACCCTCTAGCATCCATTATCCATAATACCTCATCAGTCTTCCCGGGCTTCAAATAAGTTCCCCTTTGGCTTAATTTTATTGCTTCATCAATTTTAGGTATCATAATCCATTGAAATTAAATTCATTTGGTTGAAATAAATAAAATAGCATATAATTGTTGTCAAGTTTTCGTTTAAAATGACATCTTTTATATAAAAAAATTCAGCGGTATATTTTATATCTTTGCTTTTCCCCGTATTTATTAAGAAATATCTGCTGAGGTCCAATATTGTATTCCTTAAGGGTCCCAATAGGAAAAAAATAAACACACTCAAATGAAATAATTGAAAGCATTTTAACAAATGAACTAGGTAAAAAGGTGCAAGCAGGGTTGAGGGAAACTAAAAGGTAGGGGCATGCATTCCAGAGCCAGCCACAGTGGGGAGCCATTTCCCATCACAGGCACGGAGGAGCAAGGGACAAGAACATTTATTGGAACCTAAGGAGAGTTAACTGAACCTGTAAGAGAGGACTGACTGCCAGAAGCTATGTGTTTGCTGGAGGATGTAGCCAATCCAGGGTGACTGTGCAGTGAGGGAGCTAGGGAAATAAACACCCCGAACTCATTCTCCTGCCTTTCCAACTTGTACTAGGAGCCACCACTGGCCAAACCCAACTGGAAGCTAGAGGCAAGAGTGCCTTTTGATGCAGTTCACGTAGGTCAGCCTCCTGTGGCACTAAGCAGGGCAGAGGATGGTACAACATGCCTCTGAAGGGGCAGAGGGCAAATATCAGGTACTAAGCCAGTGAGTCTCAAACACTGTGATGCATTCATTTTCATTGAACAAATGTTGATGGAACATCTCTTAGATGAGAGCAACGTTAGTGGCTCTGAGGATACAAAGATAAATAAGGAGGGCTGGACTAGGGTGAGGCAAACAAGATACCTAGGGCAAACTTGCATGAACTTGACAGCACGTCCTTAAATTTTGCACTGAGGTTCTTCTTCACTTGCTTCACCCTAATCCCCGCTCTATAAGTAAGGAAGCCCCAGCCCTACCTTCAAGGATTTCTCAATCTAGCCACACAAACATGAAGGTACAATTACAAGTGCCACGCTACAAGTAGAAGAAGTATTATGAGAGCCCAAATGCCTGAACAATAAATCTCAATTACAGGATCTGGTACGTGACTCCTCTGAGGACAAGTCATCCACGCTGGGTGCTGAAAGACAAGTAAGGTTTTGAGAAATTTATTTGTTCAAGTATTTACTGAGCTTTCATTATACGCCAAATGCTGTTTTAGATGGTTAGGGGAAGGGCAGAGACCAAGATATATAAGGTCCCTGCTCTCATGGCCCTCATGTTCTGGTGGAGGCAAAAGACAATAAAAAAGTAAACAAATGAGGGAATATCAAGAAGAGAGAAGTTTTATTTTGAACTATCTTTTCAAGGCTGTTTGTATAGCAAACAGCTTTGGAAGATATAGTGTCCCCCTTAGGAGCAGGGGGTAGGTAGGTTTGCTTACTGCCCAGTATAAAAGATTTGGGTCCCTAAGCTCATGGTTCCTCAGCTGCAGTGTGTGCAGCACTCATGTAGGCCCCTCCACATCACTTGTATTGAATTTGAGGAGCAAAGGGAAGCAACACAAGTACTAAGCTCTTGCCGTCTGCCGTGCTTTGAGTAATAACGCGCTTTGTCTTTGAACCAGGAGTCTGCCCTCATCCATGAAACTGTGGCAGCCCACCCTTTTAGTCTGCAAGCAGGGTAAAAATCTCAGATCCTTCATAGTTTCCAACAGCTTTTGGTGAGAGTGCACGATGCTGACAGAGACATAGCTTTCCGGAAAAGAAAGGATGAATACCATATGGGCCAGATTCAGGAATACAAAAGGACTCCCTGGAATCCAGCAGTAACGCCCTTACCCAATGAGTGAGCAAGGTTTGTGGGGGGATTAGTAAGCCCCCCCCCCAGTTCTGCCTGTTAATATCTTTAAAGGCCAATTAAAGAGAGGTAGGAATAAAACAAGCCACCAGAACCACACTTTGGTTGTGTTCACTTGCCTCTGGGTGGGAAGAAGAAGAAATGTCATAGTGACAATGGGGCAGCAAGTCCTGTGGCCAGAAGGCAATATGAGTCCCCTGATACTGAAATAAATGGTGTCAGCAGTGAAGATATAGAGCTCTAGACAGACTGAAAACATCAGAAGTTCATTTGGTTGCACTGTACTTGTGACTGCTTAGAACTGAAAGTAAACGCACAGCCCTGATTCCTGGTGCAGAATCACCCTCTTCTTCTGCACCCCCCGGGGCCCTCCTTCTCCCTTAACCTTGACCTCAGATGCTTTAAAGATTATTGGGCCTGACCCAAGGCCTTCCTGTCCCCAAGGGCAACTGAAGGCCATACACACCCATCTGAGTGTGTTGGGAAACTTTGGGGAAAGGAGGGCATCAAACTTTTAAGTTCTATTGGACACAGGTAACCGACCCATGATGTCCCAATTGATAGAAGTTGGGCTGGGTGTACCGGAGGGATGGGAAGCTGACATGACTTTGTGAATAGGGTGCTTTAGGCAGATTCAATGGGTTGTTCTTGTTGCTTCTACATATGAATGTATAGTATGAATTGACGGTTTATATTCTTGTACTTCCCTGTGCCATAAGTTGCCAGAGGGGATTCTTCTGATCAGGAAGAGCCTCATGTATAGAAGTGTTAGTGGGATAATTAACTGGCATGTGCCACTAGTAGATTAGCTGGGATGTAGCATAAATGCCTCTACCCTCTGACGCCCCAAGTTTTCTCTGTGCAGATGATATCCTTTTGCTTACCAAGTCAGAAGCCCGAGTTTCAATGGTCCTGACTGTGGTATTACATGTTTGCCAGCAGGGGTGGCTGATAAACCCTGACAAAATTCAGGGACCTGCTCACTGAGTGAAGCTTTTGGGACCATGGAGGGATTCACAATGTTCCATCAGTCAAGGAAAATCTCTTTCTAGCCAATCGCCACCAAAAAGGAGACCCAGCACCTAATTGTAGTTTTTGGGTATTAGAGACAGTATGTGTCTCACTTGGGCATTTTTCTTGCTCCTTTTTATGGGCTAATTTGAAAATCAGCACCTTGTGAGTAGGGCTCAAAGAAAAAAAAAAAAACTAACAATAAGTCTGTTATTAACCCTTTGAGCTACAAGTCTCTGTGACTGATGATTTTGCTGATTGGAGCAGCTGATGAAGAGAGACAGCCTTCACTTGGAGGTGCCCCTTGGAATTTTTGACTTTTTGCCCGCTGACATGGCTACCAGGTACACGTCTTTTGAAAAGTAGCTATTAGCTTGCTATCTGGCTCTTGTCAACATTGGATGCCTGATTCATGGAGACCTTTTGACTCTCCAGTCTGATGTTCCCTCTGTGGAGTAGGTCAACTTGGACTCAACAACTAACAAGGTGGGAAGGGCCCTGTTTGTCAAATAGGAATGGTTGTTCAAGAATGCAGCCACCCTGTCCCTAGCAACTTCTCAGCATTGCATGAAAAAGTGGCAGTTAATCCTCTGGAGGAAATTTTATTCCAACTCTACCACCTGAAGCAAAGATACTGGCTCAATAGAGACTTCAATCCATAAAGATGCCCCTCAATCAGCAGTTACCAAACTACAGCCTGCAGGCTAACCACCTGTTTTTGTAAATAAAGTTTTACTGGAACACAGGTATGCCCATTTATTTATGTATTGTCTACTTTTGCACTATTGTGGGAGAGTTGAGCAGTTGCAATAGAAAGCATACAGCCAATAAGTCTAATATTTACTATCTAGCCCTTTAAGGAAAAGTTTGCAGATTCTTACTGTAGATGCCTGGGCCTGGTTCACTGATGGTTTGGCAAAGCTGAATCCCAGTAGTGCCCAGTGGGCTACTGCAGCTGTTCAGCTTTGCAGAGCAAAATGGATGTGGTTGGTCCAAACAGTGGTCCAAATCAAAGCCTTCTCGTTGCCCTGTCTAATGTTCCCCTTGATGAACTCTGTTATACTTTTACTGACTCTTGTGGTTTTTCCAAAGGCCTAGCTACTTGGAAAACCACAGACTGGCAGATTAAAGACATCCCTCTCTGAAGCCATGAACTGTGTTAACAAAACAAAATAGTCTGGCTCACTCATGTAGATATTCATTATAAGAACCCATGCTTTGATTAAATCAACTGGAATCAAACTGCTGAGCAAGCCTGCACATCCTGGATTGCCACCATTGCTGCTGCAACCCATCATCATGCCACACATGGCAACACATCCACCATAATACACTGGGCACAAAGTAAAGGATTCTGTGTTTCTGAGGCTGCCACTGCATGCTAGACTTGTGAATTCTGCCATAAGCTGACCCATTTGTCTCATGGTGTGGGAAGCCACATTGCATGGGCTTAGTTTCCGTGTACTCCTGATTGATGTACCACATGGAATCTTTGACCCCCCTATTAGAGCTATCAGTGGTGTTTCACTGCTGTAGATACTTTTTCAGGTTACAGTGCTGCTGTGGCAGTCTGGTTAACTGACTCCAGCCACACATTGTGGCTCTTGAAACTAATATACAAAATATATTTGATTTTTAGGACCATTTTCAGTCTGACAGTTATGCAACTTTTATCACAAAAGCCACTCAACAATGGCAGTAATAGTCAAGTTATCCAATGGTCCTTCCACACCCTGAACCATTCACAGGCATCTAGTAGTGTTGAGCATCGGAATGGCCTCCTCAAAATTGACTCAAAAAGATTTCTGACTATCCCTCTGTAGTGGGTTAATTGGTAGCCCCCAAAAGATATGTGCATGTCCTAATACCCAGACCCTGTGAATGTTACCTTATTTGGGAAAAGGGTTTTTGAAGTTGTAATTAAATTAAGCATCTTGAGATGAGATGTTCTGAATTACCAGGTAGGTCCTAAATTTAATGACAAGTCTCCTTGTAACAGACAGAGAAGAGAAGAAACACACATGGGGAAGAAAACCATGTGAGGATGGAGGTAGATACTGCAGTTATGCAGCCACAAGTCTAGGAATGCCTGGAGCTACCAGAAGCTGGAAGAGGCAAAGAACGATTAGTCCCTAGACCCTTCAGAAGAAGTACATCCCTGATGACACCTTGACTTTGGCCTGCACAACAGTGAGAATAAATTTCTTTTTTTTTTTTTTTAAAGCCAGTCAAATTTAGCAGTGAGGAGACAATAGTGAGAATAAATTTCTGTTGGTTTAAGCCACCCAATTTGTAGTAGTTTGTTACATCAGCCCTAGGAAGCTAATACAACCTCCCTTCACTCTTCCTGGGTCCGTACTCCTTAGTAAGGCAGTTGGTCACTGAATGTGGTTGTCCCCAGATAGGGATCACCTACTGTAGGCAACTTCTTGGGTAATGATCGCGATGAAAGGGACAGGAGGCATATAGCTCTATTTTGAAATTTTAGATTATGCCTTGACCATTCCTAGGCCTGATGCTTCATTTGTTCCCTTAATGGCAACCCCAGGCCAACCTGGTCAGCGGACTCTCTTGGGGGTAGCCTGGCCAAAAGGTGACTTAGGATATTTAAACTTAATTTCCTTTCGGCCACTGGATTCTCTTGTTGTACTGATATGGTCCTAGATCATAAGGACAATTTTGTTGAATATGCTGCCCACCAAGTCTCCCATGGGGACTGTGGTGGGGGCCATGGTGGCTCACAGGCCAAAGTAGGGTACATGATAGATCTCTGTAAATTTACAAAAATGTCCTTTCTCTTTTGCATGTGAGTCCTACCAGATGAGAGATCTGGGATGATTAGAGAAAAGATGATGTTGTAGCTATTAAAATGAGACACACTAATTTTGAGACAGTGGGAGGAAAGCAATGGCCCCAGCAACTGGGGAAGGACTACTTTAGATCCTGAGGGTCTTTCAGAATCACCACCCTATGAGCCTTCCTCATGAAGGAAAACCTGGTATATCTCTCCCAACTGTTGCAAGCATCTCTCCTCTAGGTAATTCCAATCACAATTTCACCATCATTCCTTTTAAACTTTCTGAGAAGTCTACTAGCTCCTACACTTCCCCTGCAAAACTGTCATCTGTCATCTTTAGAGGTCTTCTCTACCTGTTCTTGGTCATTTCATGAGGCAGATGAATGCCACCTGGTTGGTGGTTTGGAAAACCAGGACAAGCTGGACTGACTGCTATCAGCTAGTCCTTCAAAAAAAAAAAAAAAAAAAAAAAAAGACTAGGGTAAATTATTCCAGTTGAACTGGGCCCCCTAAGGCCTGCCAGCTGGCCAAGAGTCTACACTGGTGGTACTCTCAAGCTGTACTCCTGACTGATGGAGGAAGCCAGCATTAACATGTGTCTGTCCTGAACATACAGGGACTTGCATCTTATGAACAGTTATAAGAGAACTTAAAGTATTTAAGGAAATATCACTTTGGCGGTGGAAGGCATTAAAGTCAGCTTCAACTCATTTGCCATGGTTGCTAAGAATTGCCCTAAACCTCTTCCCTGTGGGCCGTGGTGAAATCTGTGTAATTGCTGATACACCCTGCTATACTTGGATTAATGGTTCAATCCAAGTGCAAATGTCACTGTGGAAACTTAAAACCACTTGGCTTTCTAATGTGGACCCTAATATCTTAAAGGATTTTTCAGCTGGTTAGGTCTGGGACCATGGGGGAGCATGGTTAAGGTTTACACTACAGGTTGGCCTCATCCTTTTGCTTGGAGTCCTATCAATAGTAGTCTTAATGGGACAAATTTGTATGACACAATATGGATGAGACAAATTGAATGGATTTGATCCCAACCTTTGTTGTTCAGATTATTCAGAGTGGCTGATAGAGCAGTATATTCATGGGAAAATTTACCAGAAGCCAACACAGTGTAGAAATGAGAGTTGCATATCGTTGGGAGATAATTCTTGAAGGTTCTATCAAGTTTCTGCATGTCTTTTAAGCAAAGGCACAAACTTCCCTTTTGTTCTGCAGTATCTTTTTAAGGATGTCTGTATAGCAAACAACCTTGGATGATAAAGCTAGTGTCTCTGGAGCAGAGTGGGCTTGATTACTATCCAGTCCAATAAAGATAGTATCTCCCTCTAGAGAAATGGTTGGGTAGCTTTGCTTTCTGTGTAATATAAAAGATTCAGCTTCCCTAAGTCCTAGGTTCTTCAGCTGTGACACAACTCACTGTGTATGCCGTATATATCTGGGCCATACTGTTTATCCCTAGAACTTGGGTAGCAAGAAGTACTGGTACAAACAAAGCTCATGCTGCTTCTTGTGCTGTGAGTAATAAGGTCCTTTTTCTCTTGTGTCAGGAGTCTTGTGTCTTGTGTCAGCATCCATGAGACCATGGCAAGGCAAGTTCTTAGCTTGCAAGTAGGATAAAATTTCAGACCCTTCATGGTTCTTGATGCTGGGAAGAAGATTAAATGGGGGAATAATGAAGAGTAGATGGCAAAGAGGGAAGCATTAGATCAGGAAGTCCAGAAAAGGCTTTCTGTGAGAGGTGACATTTAAATGCAAACTGTGACAATGAGAAGGAAGCAGAGAGCAAGACAGAGGCAAAGATTAATGCAAAGCCCCAAGGCAGGAATGAGCCTGGACTGTCTGAGGAAAATCAGGAAGTTGAGTGTGACTAGAGAACAGTGAGTAAGGAGGACAGACGGAGGAAATGAGACTGGAGAACAGGACAGAGTCCAGGCCATTTGGAGAACCATAGGCACTGGCAGAGTAAGTTGCTCTTGCAAAGGTCTTGACTAGCAATTGAGTCCAGTCCTTTAATAAATTAACCACACTGCACCTCATTTCAGACTTATTCCCCTCCAATCCATTCATCTGGACTTTGTCAGAAATGCAAATCTGACCACACTACCCCCCTGCTTAAAACCCATCATTGAGTGCAGTAGTCTTTTTTTTTTAGTTGCTGAGTAGCATTCCATTGTGGGATATACCATAATTTGATTAGTCATTCACCTGTTGATGGATATTTGAATTGTTTCCATATGTTTTGAGATTATGAATAAAACTGCTATGGACGTCCATATCTTGTTGTGGACATACGTTTTTATTTCTCTTGGGTAATACTTAAGAATGGAATTGCTGAATTACATGTTAACCTCCTAGGAAATTGTCAAGCTGTTCTCCAAAGTGGTTGTACTATTTTACATTCCCATCAGCAATGAAGAGTTCCACATTTCTCTATATCCTTACCATATTTGGTATTGTCAGCCTTTTTATCATACTAGTGGCCATTCTAGTGGGTATGTAGTTGGTATCTGTGGTTTTAATTTGCATTTCCCTGGTGACTAATGATATTGAACCTCTTTTTATGTAATTTTTGGCCATATGTATATCTCTTTTTTAGTGTCTATTCAAATCTTTTACCCATTTTTAAATTGGGTTGTTTGCCTTTAATTATTGAGTTCTAAGAGTTCTTTAGATAATATGGATACAAGTCTTTTTTTCAGATAAGTTTTGTGAATATTTTTTCCCAGTCCAACAATACTTACTTTTAAAATTATTTTCATTTCAAAAGAACTATCTCTAATATACTAAGTTTTCCTTAGTTCAAGACTTCTGTTGTTCGTTCAAGGATCATGTCACATTTTTTAAATAGCTTTAAAAGAGTAGTGTATTTTATGCACATTCATTTCTGTTGCTCATTTAATGCACTCGTGTTTATTAATGTCCACTGACCAAAATACTCTGGCCAGTCACATACCTGTAGCTATGAATTCTTCTTAAATTTCCTATTTTCAAATCCCTGGCTTGGCTGAAAAATAATCTGATCACCATAATAAGGTGAAATTCACAATGGTGAAAGTCCATATGGCCAGGACTGACATAGCCTACCCCAACATCATCATCCCTTTTCTACTGATTTTATCAGAGGAGGCCAAGTGCTTAGCTAAAATACATTTCCCAGCCCCCTTGCAGCTGCGTGTGACCATGTGATTGATTCTGGACAAGACGTTGTTGATTCCTTGTGGGCAATACACGAAGAGGAAGAAAAAAGATAATACATTTTTTTTTTGTAGTCAAAGTTTTTAGGCTTAAGACAAGTGCCAGTGGTTACCTTATACTTATTTTAAGATTTATTAGATGTTGTAATGTGATTAGTTCTCCCTTTCCCTTTGCTTGTCTTTCCTTCCTCTCCTTTCCTTTCTCCCCTATATTAGTCAGGGTTCTCCAGAAACAGAACCAATAGGACATACACAGATATACAGAGATGTCTTATAAGGTATTGGCTCACATGATTATGGAGGCTGAGGCTGCCACCAGTCAGCTAAAGGCCCAGGAAAGGTAGCAGTATGATTCCAGCCCAAGCCTGAAGGCCTGAGAAAAAGGAGAGCTAGGGGTGTAAGACCTAGACCAAGTCTGGAGGCCGCCAACCAGGAGCACCCATGTCTGAGGGCAGAAGATGGATGCTCAGCTCAAGTACAGAGAGAATTTGCCTTTCCTCTTCATTTTTGTTCTATTTGGAGCCCTCCATGGAACCAGGCCACAGAGCTCCACCATTCCCTGTCCGTGGAAAACTTGTCTTCCATGAAACTTAGGAAACACGGTGGGGTTGGGTGAGGGTGGGGGAAGGCCCGCACAGCCGGAGCAGAGCTGTGGCAGGTGAGCAGCGGCAGGTGAGCCAGTGAAGCTGCGTCTGTATTTACAGCTGCTCCACTGCCTGGGCTCTGCCTCCCCTCCCCCACAATTTGTGGAAAAATCGTCTTCCATGAAACCAGTCCCTGGTGCCAAAAAAGTTGGGGACCGCTGTGTTAAATGATGCCCACCCACATTGGTGAGGGTGATGTTCTTTAGTCAGTCTATCAATTCAAATGCTAATCTCTTCCAGAAACACCCCCACAGATGCATCTAGAAATAGTTTTACCACCTGTCTGGACGTCCCTTAGCCCAGTAAAGTTGACATATAAAATTGACCATAACACATCTTTCCTCCTTTTCCTTTTCTTCTATCTCCCCTGCTCTCTCATCTCTCTTCCCTTTCTCCAGAATAAGAGCTTTATATTTTAAATACAACTTTATAACTCTAATAGGTAGTTAGACTAGAGGCAGTCACTTAGCCTTAAATGACTTGAAACTGAAGGATGATGCAATGGAGCATAGTTTTATTTTGATGTACAGTCTCCCTTAAACTTCCATTCCAGGCTCTTTTATACGTCTTCTCTGGCATTTGACATCATTTGCTTTAAATAATCTACTGTTCCATGCTTCTGACTTTCCATTGCCTCCTACACATCTGTTTGGATTGATATTCTGCTGTTCGTCATGCAAGCATGACTTCCCTTTGAAAATGATTTCCGTTTGATGGATGCTCCGGTGGTTCAGGCAAGCATGGTCTTGTGTTTCTAACATTGTCTTCAGCCGGTCTCAGCACCCCAACAGTCATCCCTCACGGTCTCAGTCATTCACTCATGTTGGCCGCAGACGTCTTTGTAATTAAATGCCAGAAATGCTGTATTCCTTGGATTAATCTACATTAGGGCTTGGCAAACTATAGCTGGTGGGCCAAATCTGGCGCTACTCTGTTTCTGTATGGCCTTTGAGCAAAAGACTGGTTTTTACATTTTTAAAGTGTTGTGAAAGCAAACAACAACCACCAAGAATATGTGGTAGAGACTATAGATAGCCTACAAAGCCTAAAATATTTACGATCTGGCTCCTTATTGAAAAAGTTTGCTTAAACCTGACCTATGTTAATAAAATTAAGTTTCTATGTAACACCACATCATGCAAAACAGCAAGCTGCATATCCTCCCAACTTAGAGACTCTTCTGGGCATGGTGTGACTATAAGTATAAGCTATGCAGAATGCACAAAATATACTTTAGGGAGATCCCAGGGAAGATCTCAAAAGGTAATTATCAATCTCCCAAAGCAGCTGAAACTGACATTCAGTGAGAGACTGTTTATGATTGAGTGAGACATACTAGACAAACAATAGTTGCAAATAAGCCCAAACTGAAAGGACCAATGTGCCAAATTATATGCAAATTTAGCTACTTCTCATTTGGCCTTCTCTACACCAAGCTGTGGGGGAGTAGCACCAAGGATTTATTTATCTGTTGACGGGCAATGATTTACCCAATGGAACTCAGGGGAGGTTAGCTAGTATTAACCCTTTCACTCATTCATCCCTCTCATTATTCGTACTGGTCATTATACAGCAGAAAGGGACAAACCTTAGTTATTAGCCTTATACCTTACGACATTTGAACTTGAACACAATACCAGTGAGAAAACTTCGATCATATTGTCCCTCTAATCTACCCCCTATTCAGCTTTTATTCTCACTCAACCCCGTTCACCAACTCCTTACCTTATGCCACATATTCCCTCATGTGCCTTTGCACAGGTAAGTCTCCACCTGGAGCACCGCTTCCCTAATGCTGTCTATGGAGATTCTGTTCCTCCTTCACCTTGTAATCGGCTCCACGAACAAACACAAAATACCTCCCCTCCATATATGTTTCCTCTGTAGTTTTCTTATGCTTTGCCCAGGCCAGTAGGGCTTGATGACCAGAATATTAATCTGTCTGTTTAGCTAACATTTTTACCTCTTGAGTTGTCTCCCAGAGACAGCAGATTCTTCACAGGATAACAATGCCAAGATGCACATTCATCACTAACCTATGGCTTGTGAATGAGACCTCCTGCACACGGTGCTTCCAACACAACCTGACCCAATACAGGTAGCCACTTTCCCGAACCCCTTATAAAAACCCTTACCCTCAGTTGGTTGGGGTAAGTTGTACACTCAATATGTCACAGGACTGGGGGTTTGATTTCTGGTGACTATTTTCCAACCCAAGGCCCCAGAAGATCTTCCTTAAGGCTTTCCGGAACTAGTGGAGAGTTTTTCTGGCTCCTTTTGCCTGGAGGAGGCGTTGCTCCACAGCTCTGACTGGCATGCCCAGGGTCCAGTTAGGCTCCCAGCCTCACGTGGCACCCAGACTGAACTCCCTGCCCCTGAATCAGCTGCCCCAGGGGCCTCTAGCCCATTCAAGCCCTGTAGGCTGCTGCTGTGTCACACTCTGCTCTGGCTTTGGCTTCTGTCTTCGTTTCTGCTTCTTGCCTTTCTGCCTTTCTCTTGTGCTTGGCTTCTAGTAAAACTTTTGTGGTGGTGTCCTATTTTGCCCCGCATTTCTATGTTTTGGGAGCTGGGTGTGAGGATGGTGATGCAGGAGGGAAACTGCTCCTGGCAGCTCATTCTGCTATTTCATCTGATGGTCGTAAAACACTATAAAGTTGTTTAATTATGGAAGTTGTCACAATTACTTATTCCATTTAATCTGAGTAAACAGAAAGATCTTGAATACACTTCCTATGTAATATTATTACTTCTCTAACATCTAGATATCTAGGGTTCCCATGCAAGATTGTTTCTGAATTCTTCCAACTAAAGAGATAGACAGATCCTGGTGAGGAAAAGTTAAGTTGCCAGAGATGTCTGGGAAAAAAGGAGTGGACCAAGGGAAATTTCAGACTAATAAAAATATAGTCAATTTCCAATTACCTGGGCAGATAACATTTTGCCACAATGCAGATAACCAGGAATTCACTGAGTGGCACAGTCAACCCTATGCCAAATAATGTTTAAATTTAAATTATAAGTTAGCATTCTGAGCTCACACTTTACACACTTTTCATATAACTAAAATTATTATTATAGCTAGGTAAACAAAACATGATATATATTGAAAATAACTTGTATTAATATTTTAAAGGCCAAATCTGACTTTACAGGTCAATGAACTAACTTCATGCAATTTCAATCAAGGTCACAATGGAGGAATAATATAGGATAGTTAAAAGCCATTTATATCAGAGTATTAATAATATTTTATTTCTAAATATGTATCTATAACAAAATTAAGGCAACTTGACCAATTGGTAATGCTCATTTTTTAGTTATTGAACCTATATTTATATCTTTATATAAACTTTCATGTAAATATATAGAAATTATATCTTTTTCATTTGAAATAACAAATATCCTCATTGCCTCATTCTCCCAGAGTGAATCCTTGAATTCATTCCTATAATATGCATGACTGGGAAAACATTGAGTTAAATCTTTATGACAGACAGAGTGTGTTTACTGCCAAATTTCCATGAGAACAGACACTGAGTACTGTGCCATATCAGCAAGAAATGCAAAAGTGGAGCGAAAGACCCAAGAAGAATGAAGGGATCCCTTATTTTACTCTGTTTCATGGAGTCAGAGGTTTTCATAGTCAGAGACTCAGATTGTGAAGCACAGTTTCATCTTTGTGACCAGCTCAGGAAAGGTGAAATGACTTGCCCAGGGTCACATGGCTGGAAGGAGGGCTGCAGCTGGAACGCAGGCCTCTTCGTAGACAATCTCTCAGAAGTGCATTCATTACTGGGCTCACTTAAGGAGCTTTCTGTAGCAGCACTTGAAGATAGTGGGCTCTTTTGGAATAAGTGTCTACATCGTGGCATAACAAGCACTGCCTGCGTACGTATAGCTTTGTTACAGAAGGAAGACACATAATTGGTATATATATTTTTTCCTGGTAGCCCTTTATTCTAAACCATCTAAATGTTTCTAAACGTTCTGTATTATAAGGAATTGCAACTCATTCCTCATATTTTACGAAGAGTGTGTGTGGTACTGAGATGTTATTTATGTGGGCAGGTTGGGAGTTGTGATGGGAACCTAAAGATGAATAGGATGAGACAAGAGAGAGATACTGAATTTTCTTAGGTAAACTTTGAAATATAATATGGAAAAAATTAAGAGCATGTGTTTTAAGGGACAGCTGGGATCCTAGCACTTTGGTGCAGTCAGCACTGCACTTTTTTCCAGGTCAGTAGATGCACAGCGTCTGCATTTGACATTGTTGTTATTGTTTAATGCTTAGCATTGTCCTCTGCTTGGGAAGCATTCACAGGACACTTGTTGACTGATAGACTAATTCTTCACATCACAGAGCTGCCTAGTTGTGAGGATTTACTCAAGTCTTTATTCTACAGTTGAGCAAATAAACAAGAGTAGGGGTATAGCTTCAGATGCAAAAATTGCATAGACTATCTCAGATACTTTCTAATATTGATCTAGGAGTATTCTTGAAACATTACTATGGCAACAATCCCTATTCAGTGGGAGAAAGCAATGCATTATCTATGCAAAGAAAGAAGTGAGAAAAGAGTATTTCAGCTGGTGCCTTTTTATACCCGGCAGATAGATGTGCCCTGACCTCTCAGTATTATTTTTGCTGAGGACAGTGTCTGGGAAATAAAATTTGTTGAGAGTTACTGGCTGACGATGGAAGATATCATCAATTTAAACAGTATGTCACAGAAAACAGCATCTCGATGATTTAAGATTTTCCACAAAACTGAATACTTTCATCAGACTTGAAGCCAATCAGGTTATCACTTGAGAACACCATGGAGAAAAGATAATATTTTCAGCCAGTAGTTGAAAATAGTAGCAGAGGTTGCAGTACAAAGATATGGCTGTAGGTGTTCATAAATTTGTTCATGCGGCATTTACTGAACAAATATTTATTGAGCATAGTCTATGAGAAAGAAGAGTGCTAGATGTCAATTCCATCAGCAAGAGTTACTAGAGCTTACTGATCTTTTTGAACATTTACGATCAGACTTTGCTTTTATCATTAAACACGTCAGGCTTCCGCCAAGCATGATCTAATGCAACATTTCATTTCTTTCTTTTTTCCCCACAGAATCTAGAAATGGTAGGTAACTTACCTACTGTTGATTATCTTTATTTCAAAATGAGAAAACTAAGGAAACTAGGCTGTCTATATAGCATAAATTACAGTATAAATTGGCCCTTTTCCAGAATTTGCTTCATGTTGATGGCCAAAGCTGACAGAACACTTTATATATATATATATATATATACACACACACACACACACACACACATACACACACACACACACGCATATGTGTATATATGTGTGTATGTGATATATATGCACACATGTAACCATATGAATTATGTATATATACCACAAATATACACAAACATGTATATGAATTATCTGGTTTCACCAGATAAGTAGATTCCTCAAATGCTCTACTATTTATTACTCAAGTGTGGTCCTTGGACTAGCAGCATCAGCATCACCTGGGAGCTTATTAGAAATGAAGAATCTCAGGCCCCACCCCTAACCTGCCAAATCAAAGTCTGCCTTTTAACAAGATCCCCAGGTGATTCATATGCAACCAAAGTTTGAGAAGCATTGCTGTGACAGATTTTCACCAGCCCAGTGCATTAAGAGTTGAGACAATTATCTAAGGTAAAAAATCTGTTTCAAAAATCTATATGAGTTTTTAAAAGTGATTATTTAGGGGGTAGCTGAGGGAATGGTCAGGATCTTGAATTATCTGGATAATTACCTCAATTTTCAGATTTTCAGGGTAGGCACTGCCATGACGACTGCTCAAGGGTGATCCTTCAAGCTTCTTAAACCCTTGATGCATTGGCAGAGGCAAAGTACTGCTCACTATTTAAAGATAAATTATTTACTATGCAAACACTAGTAGAAATTTAAAAATTAAAAAGAAAAATCCTAACTCTCGTCATGTGGCTTTTCAATTTCAATGCCCTACCAGTCACCACATATTCACACAAGATGTTTACATAGTTGTATTTGTACATTGATTCATTTATTCCAAGCTAAGGGTGAGCATGGACCACACTGTGGAGGTTAGATGGAAAGAATGTGATGTTTGAAGCTTTGGTATTCATTCTTTCTCATATAGTGCCAAGTTGAGCTAATTGTGATCATAATTAGTAACGACAATTCCAGCTATTTAATGCAATCAAATTTCCTAATCATGATTTATAATGGCTGCATCACATTCCATTGAGTTGCTGCACAAATATTATTTAATCATTCTACTATTATATGGATATTCAGATAGTTTCCATGTTTTGTTCATTATAAATAATGCAGTAATAAATATCTTTGTACAATAGTCTAATCCATCAAATTCATTTCTATAGCATAAATTACCAAGAATGGAATTATCGGATTTAAGTTAATGTAATATTGTACATGGCACACATATAAGTATATGAAAACTTATTGGGCTGGGCACGGTGGCTCATCCCTATAATCCTAGCACACTGGGAGGCTGAGGCAGGAGGATTGCTCGAGGTCAGGAGTTTGAGACCAGCCTGAGCAAGAGCGAGACCCCGTCTCTACTAAAAATAGAAATAAATTATATGGACAGCTAAAAATATATATAGAAAAAAATTAGCCAGGCATGGTGGCACATGCCTATAGTCCAGCTACTCAGGAGGCTGAGGCAGAAGGATTTTTTGAGCCCAGGAGTTTGAAGTTGCTGTGAGTTAGGCTGATGCCACAGCACTCTAGCCTGGGCACCAGAGCGAGACTCTGTCTCAAAAAAAAAAAAAAAAAGAGAAAGAAAAAGAAAAGAAAACTTATGGATAAGTAGTTTTAGAAAAGTTCCATAACAATTTTGTTTTGAATCCTGGCATTGTTAGAGCATTCCAGTTTCACCACATCTTGCTAGCAGTAGAAATGATTATTTCCAAATTTATTAATTAATCAGCATACAATTCATGATTTTTACCAAATGAAAATTAATTGAAACTATAATGAAAATTAGCTTTGTGTATCTTGTTTTCTCAGAGAAAAATTTTCCAACAGATCTTCTGTGGTCCAAGGCATAAATGGGCAGCAGGTGTATTGAGGTACTGTGCTCCATGATCTTCTGAATAGAGATGGAGGTAACTAAACCCTCTGGATGGCCACTCCCCACCATGAACAGATTGGAAAAAGTTTGGGCAGGCTTAGACTCACTGTTTTTTCTACTTCAGCTCTCTTTCTTTATTTTAGGAAAACATTTTTTTTAATTAAGATTTGTAGGGCAGAGAAAATACTCTGTATGACACAATAAAGCTGGATGCAGTACATGCTGATATGCATTTGTCCAAGCCCATAGAATGTACACCACCAAGGGTGAACCCTAATGTAAACTATGGACTTTGGGTGATTGTGATGTGACAATGTGGGTTCATCAGTTGTAATAAATGTACCACTCTGCTGTGAGATGTTGATAATAGAGGAGGTTATGCATGTGTGGGTGTAGGGGATAGATGAGAAATCTCTATACCTTCCACTCAATTTTTCTGTGAATCTAAAACTGCTCTCAAAAACAAAGTCTTTTTAAAAAATTAATATACTTTACTTTTGAGCAGTTTTAGGTTTACAGGAAAGTTGAGTGGAAAGTACAGAATTCCCATATATCTTCTCAACTCCACGCCACCCCCCAGTTTCCTCTATTATCAACATCTTGCATTAGTGTGCTACATTTGTTAGAAATGATGAGTCAATATTGATACATTACTATTAACTAGAGTCCATTCTTTACATTAAAGTTCACTCTTTGTGTTATACACTTCTATGAGTTTTGATAAAAACTCTTAATCATTTGCATCCACCATTACAGTATCATACAGAATAGTTTTACTGCTCTAAAAATTACCCATACTCTACCTATTCATCCCTCCCTCCTCTTCCTCTCCTGAACCCTTAGCGACCACTGATGTTTTACTGTCTCCACAGGTTCACCTTTTCTAGAATGTCATATAGTTATATAATCATACAGTATAATTACAAAGTATTATATCATAAAGTATATAGCCTTTTCATTGGCTTCTTTTACTTAGCAATTTTCCTCCATGTCTTCTAATGGCTTGATAGCTCATTTCTTTTTACTGCTGAATAATATTCCATTGTATGGATGTATCGCAGTTTATATATCCATTTACCTATATTGGTTGCTTTCAAGTTCTTGCAATTATAAATAAACTGCTATAAACATTTGTGTGCAGGTTTTTGTATAAACATAAGTTTTCAACTCATTTGGGTAAATACCAAGGAGTGCAACTGACAGATCAAATGGTAAGAGCATGTTTAGTTTTATAAGTGTTGCCTAATGGTCTTCCAAAGTTGCCATACTGTTTTGCATTTCCACCAGCAATGAATGAGTGTCCCTCTTGTTCCACATGTTCACTAGCATTTGGTGTTGCCATGTTTTGGAATTTAGGTGTATAGTGGTATACCATTTTTTAAAATTTGTAATTCATAATGACTTGGTGTTGAGCATCTTTTCATATGCTTATTTACCATCTATATATCTTCTTTGATGAGGTGTCTGTTCAGAACTTTTGCCCATTTCTTAATTGGGTTGTTTGTTTTCTTATTATTGAGCTTTAAGTTCTTCATTGAATTCTTTGGCTATCAGACCTTTACCAGAAATGTGTTTTGCAAATATTTCCTTCTAGTCCCTGGCTTGTCTGTTCATTTTCTTAATATCTTTCACAAAACAGAAGTTTTTCATTTTAATAAAGTCCAGCTTATCAATTTTTTCTTTCATGGATCATGCTTTTGGTGTTGTATCTGATAAATCATCAGCAAACCCAAGATTCCCTAGATTTTATCCAATGTTATCTCATAGGAGTTTTATATTAATAGTTTTGCATTTTACATTTAGGTCCATCATCCACTTTGAGTTAATTTTTGTGAAACACATAAGGTCTATATTCTTTTTCTTCTTTTTTTTTATGTGGAAAACCAATTGTTCCAGGACCATTTGATGAAGAGACTATTCTTTCTGTATTAGATTGTCTTTCCTCTTTTGTCAAAGATCACTTGATTATATTTGTTTGGGTCTATTTGAGTGAAACTCAAAGAAATTGAAAACAAAAAATAAAAAAATTAATGAAACAAAAAGCTCACTCTTTGAAAAGGTAAATAAATTGACAAACCTCTAGCAAGGCTGACAAAGAGAAAAAAAGAAGACACAATTATTAGTATTGAGTATGAAACAGAAGATGTCATTGCAGATGCTGCAGACATAAAAATGATAATAAGGTAACACTATAAAGAACTCTGCATCCATGAAATTGACAAAGTAGACAAAATGGACCAATCCTTCAAAAAGCACAAATCACTACAACTCACCAACATGGACAATTCAAATAACCTTACAACGATTTAGGAAACTAATTTTGTAATTTAAAAATTCCCCCCAAAGACATATCCAGGCCTAGATAGGTTCATTAGAAAATTCTAACAAATATTTAAAGAATTAACAGCAATTTTGCATGATCTCTTCCAGAAAATAGAAGAGGGGGAATACAGTTGGCCGTTCACATCTGTAGGTTCTGCATTTGCAGATTCAACAGCCACAGATCAAAAATATTTGAAAAAAACATAAAAAATAACAATACAATGAAAAATAATACAAATTAAAAATACAGTGTAACAACTATTTATATAGCATTTACATTGTTTTATAAGCAATCTAGAGATGATTTAAAATATACAAGAGGATGTGTGTAGGTTATATGCAAACTGCACCATTTTACATAAGGGACTTGAACATCCTTAGATTTTGGTATTCATGCGTGTGTGTGTGTGTGTGTGTGTGTGTGTGTTGTGGAACCAATTCCCCAAGGAATACCAAGGGATGACTGTACTTCTCAACTCATTCTATGAGACTAGCTTTACCTTGATACACCGAACAGGCACAGACAGTACAAAACAAACCAAAAAACACAAATAAGAAACAAGACTACAGACCAGTCTCCATCATGGATACAGATTTTAAAGTCCTTGACAATATATTAGCAAATAGAATTCAGCAATATATAAAAAAGAATTATATACTAGGATCAAGTAGAATTTAACCCAGGAATACAAGCCTGGTTCAATATTCAAAAATCCATCAATACAATTCATCATATCACAGTCTAAGGGTGAAAAAAATCATATGATCAGTTCAACAGATACAGAAACAGCATCTGACAAAATTTAATACCCATTCATAATAAAAACTCCCAGAAAAATAGGAATAGAGGAACTTCCTCAACTTGTTAAAGAGCATCTGTAAAAGTCCTACAGCTAGCATTATAATTAATGGTGAAAGACTAAATGCTTTTCTCACAAGGTTGGGAACAAAGCAAGGATGTCTGCTCTCACCACTCTTACTCAACTTTGTACTGGAAGTCCTAGCTGAAACAGTAAGACAAGAAAAGGAAATGAAAGGCATAGAGATTGGAAAGGAAGAATTAATACTGTCCCTATTTGCATATGACATGGTTGTCTGTGTGGAAAATTGCAAGGAATCTGCATAAGTGAGTTTAGCAAGTTCACAGATAAAAGATAAACACACAAAATCAATTGTATTCCTACATATAAGCAATGAACACATGGAAACCTCAATTAAAAATACATACTATTGATATTTTGTTTCATTTTTCTTTGTATAAATTTAAGGAGTACAAGTACAGGTTCGTTACATGGATATATTTTGTAGTGATGAAGTCTGGGCTTTTTGTGTAACCATTACCCAAATAGTACACATTGTACCCATTAAGTAATTTCTTATCTCTGACCCTCCTCCCACCCTTCTGAGTCTCCAATGACTATCATTTCACATTCTATGTACATGTGCATACATATTTAGCTCCCACTTATAAATGAGAACATGTGATATTTGACATTTTGTTTTTGAGTTATTTCACTTAAGATAATAATGGCTTCCAGTTCCATCCATGCTGCTGCAAAAGACATGATTTCATTCTTTTTTATGGCTGAATAGTATTCTGTGTGTGTGTATACATATATATATATAAACTTACACACGCGTATTAAATATATATACCACACTTTCTTTATCCAATCATCTGTTGATGGACACTTAGGTTGATTCCATATTTTTGCTATTGTGAATAGTGCAATGATAAACATATGAGTTCAGGTATCTTTTTGATGTAATAATTTTTTTTCCTTTGGGAATATACCCAGTAGTGGGATTGCTGGATTGAGTGGTAGTTCTATTTTAAGTTCTTTGAGCAATCCTTACACTGTTTTCCATAGAGGTTGTACTAGTTTATATACTCACCAACAGTATATAAGGATTTCCTTTTCTCTCCATCTTTGCCAATATTTGTTATTTTTTTGACTTTTTTATAATAACCATTCTGACTGGTGTAAGATGATATCTCACTGTGGTTTTAATTTGTATTTCTTTGATGGTTAGTGATAGTAGACATTTTTTCATATGTTTGTTGGCTATTTATATGTCATCTTTTGAAAAATGTCTATTCATGTCCTTTGCCAACTTTTTCATATGGTAATTTTTGTTGTTGAGTTGTTTGAATTCCTTATAAAGGCTGGATATCAGTCCCCTGTTGGATGCATAGGCTGAAAATATTTTCTCCCATTCTGCAGGTTGTCTGTTCACTATATTGATTATTTCTTTTACTGTGCAAAAGCTTTTTAGTTTAATTAAGTCCCATTGTTTATTTTTGTTTTTATTATATTTACTTTTGAAGTCTTAGTTATAATTCTTTTTGCCTAGACCAATGTCCAGAAGAGTTTCCCCTAGGTTTTCTTCTAGTATTTTTTATAGTTTCAGGTCTTACATTTAAGTCTTTGATCCATCTTGATTTTTGTATATGTTGAGTGATAGGGGTCCAGTTTCATTCCTTTGCATATAGCAATCCAATTTTCTTGGCATCATTCATTGAAAAGTGTGTCCTTTCCCCAATGTATGTTTTTGTCAACTTTGTCAAAGATCAGTTGGCTATAAGTATGTGACTTTATTTCTAGATTCTCTATTTTGTTTCATTGATCTATATGTTTACTTTTGTATCAGTACCATACTGTTTTGTTTTTGTAGTATACTTTGAGATCAGGTAATGTGATGCCTCCAGCTTTGTTCTTTCTGCTTAGGATTGCTTTAGCTATTTGGGCTCTTTTTTGGTTCCATATGAATTTTAGGGTTGTTTTCTCTAAATCTGTAAAAAATGACATTGGTGTTTTGATAGGAATTGCATTGAATCTGTCTATCACGTTGGACAGTATGGTCATTTTAATGATATTAATTTTTCCAATCCATGAGCATGGGATGTTTTGCCATTTGTTTGTTTCAACTATGATTTCTTTCACCAATGTTTTGTAGTTTACCTTTTAGGGATCTTTCACCTCCTCAGTTAAACATATTCCTAGGCATTTTATATTTTTGTAGCTGTTGTAAATGGAATTGCCTTCTTGATTTGGTTCTCAGCTTGATTGTTATTGGTGTATAGAAATGCTTCTGATTTTTGGACATTGATTTTGTATTCTGAAACTTTATTGAATTTGTTGATCAAATCAGTGTTTGTTGGAGGAGTTGTTAGGACTTTCTAGGATAAGATCATATTATCAGTGAACAGAGATAATTTGACTTCCTCTTTTCCAATTTGGATGTCTTTTATTTCTTTCTCTTGCCTGATTCCTCTGGCTAGGACTTCTACTACTACATTGAATAAAAATGGTGAAAGTGGGGTATCCTTGTCTTCTTCCAGTTCTTAGTGGGATTGCCTTACATTTTTTTTACCATTTAGTATGATGTTGGCCATGGGTTTCTCATATATGGCCTTTATTATTTTGAGGTATGTTTCTTCTAGGCTTAGTTTCTTGAGAGTTTTTATCATGAAGGGATGCTGGATTTTATTTAATGCTTTTTCTGCACTTATTGAGCTAATTATATGGTTTTTGTCCTTAATTCTGTTCATATGATGAATCACATTTATTGACATCCCTATGTTGAAGCATCCTAGAATCCCTGGAATAAAACCCACTTGATTATGGTGAATTATCTTTTTGATGTGCTGTTGGATTTGGTTTGCTAATATTTCGTTGAGGATTTTTGCATTTATGTTTATCAAAGATATTGGTCTGTAGTTTTCTTTTTTGGTTATGTCCTTGACTGGCTTTGGTATCAGGGTGATACTAGCTTTGTAGAATGAGTTAGGGAGGATTCCCTCCTTGATTTTTTGGGAACAGTTTCAGGAGAATTCGTACCAGTTCTTTGTATGTTTGTTAGAATAGGAGCATGAATCAATCTGGTCCTGGGCTTTTCTTTGTTGGGAGATAGTTTATTACTGATTCAATCTCACTTCTCATTATTGGTCTGTTCAGGATTTCTATTTCTTCCTGGTTCAATCTTGAGAGATTGATTGTTTTCAAGAATTTATCTATTTCCTCTATGTCTTCTGTTTGTGAGGATATAGTTAGTTGTTCAGTCTCTGATGATCTTTTGTATTTCTGTGGTATCAGTTGGAATGTCTCCTTTTTCATCTCTGATTATATTTATTTGGATCTTCTCTCTTTTTGGTTTAGCTAGCAATTTTGTTTATCTTCTTAAAGAATCAACTTTTCACTTTGTTGATCCTTTGTCTTGTTTTTCTGGTAGCAATTTCATTTAGTTCTGCTACAACCTTTTTTATTTCTTTTTTTTTCTGCTAGCTCTGGGTTTGGCTTGTTCTTATTTTTCTAATTCCTTGAGGTGCAACATTAGGTGGTCTTTCTGTTTGTTTGATGTAAACATTTAATGCTATAAATTTCCCTCTGAGCATTGCTTTTGCTCTATCCCAGCAGTTTTGGTATGCTATGTCTCCATTTTCATTCATTTCAAAACATTTTAAAATTTCTATCTTAATTTCGTTGTTGACTCAAAGATCATTTAGGAATATGTTATTTAATTCCACATATTTGTATAGTTTTGAGGATTCCTCTTGGTATTGATTTCTAGTTTTATTCTGCTTTAGTCTTATGAGATATTGACATGATTTCAATTTTTAAAAATTTGTCAAGACTAATTTTGTGGCCTAACATATGGTCTATCTTAGAAAACATTCCATGGGCTGATGAGAAGAATGCATATTCTGTGGTTGTGAGATATAATGTTCTGTAAATGTCTATTAGGTCCATTTGGTCTAAAGTCCAATTTAAGTCAAGTTTTTCTTTGTGGATTTATGCCTCAATGATCTGTCTAGTGCTGTGAGTGGAGTGCTGAAGTCCCCCACTATTATTGTGTTACTGTCTATCTCTGTCTAATCTCTTTCCTTAGGTCTAGTAATATTGTTTTATGAATATCTGTGTGCCCTTGTGTTAGGTGTATATATATTTAGGTTTGTTAAATCTTCTTGTTGAATTGATCTCTTTATCATTATATAGTGACCTTCCTTGTCTTTTTTTTTTTTTACTGTTTTGATTTAAAGTCTATTTTATCTAAATATAGCTACTCCTGTTTGCTTTTGTTTTCTGTTTGCATAGAATATCTTTTTTACTAGTGAGTTTCTTGTTAGCAGCATATAGTGGGCTTATGGGCTTTTTAAAATCCATTCTGCCTATCTATATCTTTTAAATGGAGCATTTAATCAATTTACATTTAAGGTTAATATTGACATGTGAGGTTTTGTTTCTGTCACAATGTTCATTGTTATCTAGTTGTTTTGTGGGTTCATTGTTCCCCCCCCCCCGTACATTGGTCTTTGTGGTTTGGTGGAGTTCTGTCATGTTGCCATTTGATTTCTCTCTCTTCCTCCTTTATGTAAGTGTTTTATAAGATCTGTGAATTTTATACTTTTTTGTGTTTGTATGACATAAGTGAGTATTGGCCATTTGTTTCCATGTTTAGAATTCTTTTGAGCTTTTCTTGTATGGCAGATGTAATGGTCATAAATTCCCTCAGCATTTGTTTGACTGGGAAAGATTTTATCGTTCCTTCATTTATGCCATTATGCCATTATTCTGGCAAGATATAAAATTCATGGTGGATAGTTTTTTCTTTAAGTATCCTGAAGATAGGATTCCAATCTCTCCTGGCTTGTAATGTTTCCCCTAAAAATTCTACTGTTAGTCTGATGAGGATTCCTTCATAAATGAGTAGACATTCTTCTCTTGCTGATTTTAGGATTTTTTTCTTCATGTTGACTTTAGATAGTCTGATGACCTTCTATATGTCCTGGTAAAATCCATCTTGCAATGTATTTTCCTGATGTTTGTTGATCATCTTATATCTGGATATCTAACTTTCTTGCTAGATTAGGGAAGTTTTTGTCAATTATTTCCTTAAATAAAGTTTCTAAACTTTTTGCTTTTTCTTCTCCCTCAGAAACACTGATTTAAAAGTTTAGTTGCTTTATGTAGTACCATGCTTCATGAAGGCTTTGTTCATTCCTTATTTCTTGTTTTTGTCTGACTGGATTAATTCAAATGTACTGTCTTCAAGTTCTGATATTATCTCTTCTGCTTGGTTTAGTGTATTGTTGAAGCTTTCAACCATATTTTATAATTCCTTCAATGAATTTTTCATTTCCAGAAGTTCTGGGGTTTTTTGTTTGTTTGTTTTTAAGATATCTATTTCTTTGGTAAATTTCTCACTCATATCTTGAATAGATTTCCTTTGTATTTGTTTTCAGATTTCTCTTGGACCTCATTGACCTTCTTTAAATCAATATTTTAAATTATTTATCTGGTATTTCAAAAATTTTATTTTGGTTAGGATCCATTGCTTGTGAGTAGCGTGATTCTTTCGGGGTTTTATAACATCCTGCTTTTTCACACTTCAGTATTGTTATGCTGATTTCTTCTCATCTGGAGAAACAGTCACTTCTTATTTTTTAATTTACTTTTGTTTGGACAGGGCTTTTTTTTTTCTTCAAGATGTGACTATAAGTTGAGTAGGCCACTTGACTCTGCTTCTCGATGCATTCAGTGGTGAAGACTCTGTATAAATTCCTTGGTTGTAAATAGCCTTAGTGTGGTGTCTTTCTCAGATGCTGGTTGTAGTAGCAGTGTACTGGGTGGGTGAGCGGGCTCACGGGCTCCTGGGTAACCAGGGTGGTGTGGGTGATGGTGGTAGCAGGGTTTGGGAGAAGTCCCAAGTGCTGGGCACTTGGGTCAGATGTAATGGGCTGTGCTTTTCTACCTGCAGGCCAGTAGGTGGCACTTGCAGGTGAGAGCCAGCTGTGGTGGTGGCAGTAGGGTTTATGCTTAACCTTTATTAACCAGAAGTACTCAGTTGTACCGGGGGATGAGTTAGGCTGTGGAATGATTAGTGCTTAGGTCCCTTGATCCACGTCCGAGGTGGGGGTCGGGGCAAAGTTGGGCAAGGCTAGCCAGGCAAACCCACTCTTCGGCCCCCCAATGATGGACACAAGCGCCGGCCTCAACAGGTGTCAAGGGGCGGTCCTCAGGCTTTCGGAGAAATGCCCCGGCAAGAAGCAGAGCAACCCCTGCTGCACAAAAGACCCAGCATGGCGAAGACTATCTGGTTCCACTGCCTAGCAAGCAGTAGCAGAACCCGCCTCGCTCTCACCCTTCAGATCCTGTGGGGCTCCCTCCCACAGCGGAACCCTGGCAGCAAGATGGGACAATCAGTCAAGTCATAAGCAGTTTGCTTTCAGTCCACGAAACTGTCCCACGCCGTAACACTTACTGCCTGGGTCAAAACCACGCCTCTCAGGCAGATCTCCTCCTGTTCTGGTCCCACAAACAGGGGCACCCAACTCCAGCTCCTTTGGCTGAGACCCATGCCATACTCACCTCTCAATTCTGGTTGTGGGGTCCCTCCCTGCTCCGGACCAGACTGACAAACCCCAACCTGAGACTCTTCAAACTGGTGACTGCTGACCCGGCTAGCTGGCAGGTTCCTGCACAGCCTTCTATTAGCTGGGATCAGCAATAGTCTCCTATTAGGGCCCAGGTCTGGGAGCATGCGGGACACTTCCCAGTACAGTTTCTTTTCAGTCTCTCGATTGCTCCCCAAGTAGGATCCAGTGCTTGGTAGTGTCAAATAGCTCCCACATGCCCCGGATTGCCTGGGTCCCCATGGGAGACGTATATTATGAAGATACACCCCCTCTCACGTACTGGGGATTCAGTCATCATTTTCCACCAGACCCTGCAAAGTGGGCTGTTGCCTGGCTTCTTTTTCCTAGTATCTGAAGTTTTCTTTCACTTTTTTATTGAACTCTTGAGTTTCTTCTTGGATAAAAGTCCACAGTGTCAGTCTATACACATTATTTTGCTATTTCCAAGTGGCGGAGGCATGCTGGCAAAGTCCCTATTCTGCCATCTTGGAAAAACTACAGTGCTATTTACAATTACTCAAAAAATTAAATACTTAGGCGTAAATCTAACAAATCCTGCAAAAAACCTATAAAAGACATGGAGAAAGCTACAAAACACTGAAGAAAGAAATCAAAGAAGATCTAAATAAAATAAATACCACGTTCATGATTGTAAGATTCACATGATAAAATTATCAATTCTCTTAAAATTGATAAACAGGTTTAACACAATTTCTACCAAAATTCCAACAAGATTTCTCATAGATATAAACAGATTATTCTAAAATTTATATAAAAAGGCAAAGGAATTAAAATAACAAAAACAAATTTGGAAAAGAAGAATATGGTGGGAGAAAACAGTCTACCCCCATTTCAAGATTTAATTTGTAGCTACAGTAGACTGTGTAGTGTAGCAAAAGGACACACATGAAACAGTGTAACAGAACAAAGAACCCAGAAATAGACCCACACAAATATGGCCAACTAATCTCTGACAAAGGTGCAGACACAATTAAATGAAGGAGGAATAGCCTTTCTATTAAATTGTGCTAAAGTAATTGGATATCCATAGGCAAAAGAAAAAAAAAATCTAACTCTCATACATTATACAAAAATTAACTCAAAATAGATCACGGACTTCAATATAAAATGTAAAACTGTAAAGCTTTTAGGCAAAATTAAAGAATATATTCAGGATCTAGGAATAGGCAAAGAGTTCCTAGACTTGACACTAACAGCATTATCCATCAAAGGAAAAACTGATAAATTGGACTTCATCAAAATTAAAAATGTTCTGCCTATGACAGATCTTGTTAAGAAGATGAAAAAACAAGCTACAGACAGGGAGAAAATATTTGCAAACCACATGTCTGACAAAAGACTAGTACAATATTTAGAATCTACAATATACCTAACAAAATTGCTAAATATTAAAAAAATGGTGAGGATGTGGAGAAACTGGATCACTCATACATTGCTTGTGGGCATGTAGAATGGTACAGCTACTCTGGAAAACAGTTTGGCAGTTTCTTTAAAAACTAAACATGTACTTATATCACACAACCCAGCAATTGTGCTCCTAGCATTTATCCCAGAGAAATTAAAACTTATGTTGACACAAAAATCTGCATACGAATGTTTATAGAAACTTTATTTGTAATTCTCCAAAACTGAAAACAACCAGATATCCTTCAGTGGGTGAATGGTTAAACAAACTGTGCTACATTCATACTGTGGAATACTACTTGGTAATAAGAAGGAACAAACTATTGATATACACATTATACTGAGAATTATACTGAGTAAAAAACAAAAAAGGTAACCCTAAAATGTTACATATTGTATGATTCCACTTATATAGCATTCTTGAATGGACAAAATTACTGAAATGGACAATAGGTTGGTAGTTGTCAGGGATGAAGGAGGGGGTTAGAGCAGTAGAGGAGTGAGTGTGGTTATAAAATTTGCTTCACTTCAAGAAGTTCTTGAAGTGAAGCAAATGTTCTGTATCTTGACTGTTTTGATGTCATTATCTTGGGTGATATTTTACTATCATTTTGTAAGATATTACCATTGGGAAAATTAGAAAAAGGCCCCCCAAAACTTCTCCATATTTTCTTTCTTTTTTGGGTTGGGGCAGACTATCTAATCCTTTTTAGCCTTTATTTGCACAACTGGCCAGAAAGGCTAGACTAATAGGCCTTTTTGTTGCCTCACCATGGCTTAAAGGCTCAATTTAAAAGTTATAAGCTCATAGACAAATAACATATGTGTTAAAAATATCACAGAAGCAACAGTTTTATGACCTTAAACAATTTAGCTGAGATAGATAGCATAAACCTGTCTAACTAGTATGTTCAGAAAAAGAATGTCTAAATTAAATTTTGAAGTTGTTTTATTTTATTTTACCAATATTTTTAAATTATCTTTATTATTTCTTACAACCACATATGGATTTATAATTGTCTCAAAAGAAAAATTTAATATATAGTAACTATATGTTGTCTACCAAAGACACAATTTAAATAATAAAGTCACAAATAGGTTAAAAAAATGGATAGAAAAGATATACTATGCTAACATTAGTTAAAAAAAAAAAAGCTGAATTGGTTATCTTAATATCAAAAAATGTAGATTTCAGAGGAAAGAATATTACCAAGGATAGAGAAGTTTATTTCTGAAGATAAAGGGAACATCAATCATGAGAACACAAATATCCTAAATATGTGTGCCCCTAGTAATGGAGCTTCAAAACACATGAAGCAAAAATTGATAGAGATTAAATAAATAAAGGAATGGAAAAATCCACAATTATAGTTGGAGATTTCAATATCTTTCAATAATTTATGGAACAAGTAGACATAAAAATCAAGGATATAGTTGACTTGACAATTACCATCAACCAACTTGACCTAACTGGCATTTATAGAGCACTCCACTCAACAAGAGAAGAATACACATTCTTTTCAAATGTACACAAAATATTTACCAATAGATCATATTGTAGGCTATAAAATGAATCTCAATAGATTTAGAAGGATTCAAGCCACACAAAATATGCTTTATGACAATAATACAATTAAATTAGAAATTTAATTATCTGAAAATATTTAAAAACTAAATGCCATACTTCTAATAGGTCAAAGAACAAATCAGATGAAAATTAGAAAATATTTTGAACTCAATGAAAATTGAATCACAGCATATCAGGAAACTGTGGGCTAATGCTAACGTAGTACTCGGGAAGAAATTTATAACACTGCCTATATTTAAAAATAAGAAAAGTCTCAAATCCACTATCTCATTTTCTATCTTAAGGAACTAGAAGAAGAGCAAATTAAATCTAAATTAGTCAAAACAAAGGAAATAAAAATTAAGCAGAAATCAGTGAGCTAGAAAATATAAAAACAATGGAGAAAGTAATTGGAATGAAAAGCTGGTTCTTTGAGAGTGTATCAGTGAAATTGATAAACTTTCAGCCAGACTAAGAGAGAGGGCATAAATTACCAATATTAGAAATGACAGAGGTAACTTCATCATAGTTTCTACGGATATTAAATGGATAGTAAGGAAATATTATGAACAGTTATCTTTATAAATTTTATAAATTACATGAAATAAAAAAATTCCATGGAAGACACAAACTACCAAAGCTCACTGTAGAAGAAACAGATAATCTGAACAGCTTTATATATATTAAAGACATGAAATTTGTAGCTAAAAAGATTCCCATAAAGAAAAATCTGGGACATTAATTCACAGGTGAATTCTACCAAACATTTAAAGCAGAAATAATGCCAACTCTACACAACCTTTTCCAAAAAACTGCAGGAGAAGGAATATTCCCCAACTCATTATATGAAGCCAGCATTGCAGTAATGCCAAAACTAGACAAAGATATTACAAGAAAAGAAAACTATAAAAAATATTCTTGGTTTATAAAAATCAATATTCATGGTTACATGTAAAAATTCTAAACAAAATATTATCCAATTAAATGCAACAATATATAAAAGATATAAATGTAATTATAATATAAATATATGTATAATTACATATAAATACAATATGTAAAACAATATATAAAATGCATTATGACTTAGAGGATTTTATCTGAAGAATAAAGGGTTAGGTTTGCATTAGAAAATCAATCAATATAATTCATCATATTAATAAACTAAAAAAATTTCAATAGAAATAAATTTGACATTTATCATTCCTGAAAAAATTTTTTCAGCAAACAATTTAATGAACAGAACTTCCTCAACCTGATAAAGAACAACCACAAAATACCTACAGCTAACATTCTTAATGGTAAAAGACTGAATGCTTTCCTTCTAAGATCAGGAAAAAAACAAGGAGGTCTGCCCTCACCACTTCTATTTAACCTTAACTTAGGGGTTGTAGCCATTGAAGTAAGGCAAGAAAAGTAAATGAAATAAATGCATGAAAATTGAAGTAGAAGTAAAAGTGTCTTCATTAACAGATGACATGATTGTCTATGTAGACAATTCAAAGGAATCTATAAAAAAAGTCTATCAGAATTAATAAATGAGTTTAGCAAAGTTGCAGAATATAAGATCAATATACAAAATTTTATTTTTATATACTAGCAATGAATAATCAGATGTTGATATAAAAGCAATAACATTAACAAAACCATCATATATGAAATATTTAGTGATAATTCTGAAGAAAGATATAAAACATTTATATGCTAAAAACTATAAAACATTGCTGAGAAATATTAAATACTAAAGGCATTTATCTTGTTCATGAGTCTGAATACTTGCTAACATAAATAAGTCTATTCTTCCTAAATTAACCCACAAATTCAATGCAAGCCCAATCAAAATCCTAGGAGACTTCTTTGTCAGAACTGATATGCTAACTGTAAAGCTCATATGGAAATGCAAAAACTTAGAATAGCCCAAATACTTTTGAAACAGTAGAGCAAAGATGGAGGTATAAACTATCTGATTTCAAGACTTATAATAAAGCTATGTAATTAAAACAGTGTGTTATAGGAGTAAAAACAAATAGATTCATGGAACAGAATAGAGTCCTGAAATAGATTCACACAATTGATTTGTGACAATGGTGCAAAGGCAATTCAGTGGAGAAATTTTTTTCAACAAATGGTGCTGAGACAATTTCATATACATATGTTAAGAAATAAACTTTAATCTATACCCCTGCCCATGTATAAAAATGAACACAAATGACCCATAAACCTAAATATAGATCCTAAAATTTCCAGAAGGAAATATATGAGAAAATCTTTGCAACCTTGCAAAGATTTCTTAGATAAGACACCAAACCAACAGACCCATAAAAAAACAAATGGATAAAATAGACTACATGAAAATGTAAAACTGCTCTTGAAAAGATGTAGTTAAAAGAATGAGAAACCAAGTATAGGCTGGAAGATATTATTTGCAAAATACATATCTGATAAAATGTATATATAGAGAACTCTCAAAAGTTAATATTAAGAAAACAATCCAATAAAAAAAAAATGGGCAAGAGAACAGACATTTCACAAAAGATATACAAGTGGCCAATAAGCACATGAGAAGAGTCCCAAGATCATTAGGCATTAGAGCAATGCAAATCAAAGCCATATTGAGATATTTCTATATACTTTCTGTATACCCTTCTGCTTATTAGAATGGATAAAATTTAAAGGCCTGATTATACCAGCTTTTGGTGTGGATGTGGAAGAATAAGAACTCTCATGTAGGGCTGGTGGTAATGTAAAATCATACAACCACTTTGAGAAGAGTTTGGCAGTTGTTTAAAAAGTTAAGTATACACCTACCATATGATTCAGCCATTCCAGTCTTAGCTATTTGCCCAAAAGAACAGAACATATGTCCACACAAAGACTTGTGCAGAAATGTTCATAGCAACTTTATTTATTATAGCCCCAAATTGGAAACATTTCCCAAATGTCCACTAACAAGTGAATGGAAAAACAAACTGTGCTATTATCCCTACAATGGAATACTACCCAGCACTATGAAGAGATGAACTATTAACACACATGACAACATAAATGAATCTGAAAATAATTTCGCTGAATGAAGCCAGATATAAAAGAATATATACTATGTGATTCCATTTATATGAAACTCTAAAATAATACCAACCAATCTATTAGTGACAGAAAACAGATCAGTGGTTGCCTAGGGACAAGGATAGAGGCATAAGGAGGAGAAGGGGATGTGGAAACTTTTCAGTGCAAGGAATATGTTCACTATCTTGATTGTGGTGTATACAATTATGTCAAAGCTTCTCAAAGTATATATTTTAAGTATGTGCAATTTACTGGATGGCATCATGTCTCAATACCACTGTTTAAAAACTCTCATTTTGGGACAAAATCTTTATTTGCATCTCAAATCACCTAGATAATTTTTAAGATGAGTATCTGTGAGTTTTGGGATGTGCAGATCTTGTATTTTTACCTGCTTCTGAAGCACTCTTCTCCAGAATGCCTGTCTGGGCTATTAGCCAGTTGAAAATAAAATGGTGCTTCTGATGTTTAATGGTCCCATGCAAGATTTCCTGAAGACTCTGAAGAATCCATTCTATGATTCACTTTCACCTACCTGTGGGAAGAGTCTAATATCTCTGGTATACCTGGGCTTGGATATAGCAAAAGATAGTAGACGTTTATAGATATTGGTAATAAATATTCTGAAACCCTGGGAGTTATAACACCCTGTGGGGTTTGTGCTGTGTTGGTGCTAGGCAGTAGAGTTATAAGAGAAGGGGAAACTGTAAAGAAACTTGAGACCTTGGGGTTACTTTTGAGTTCAGAAATTAGGGCAGTTTAGGCTTGTCACCAGGGAGCACGTATTTAGAAAGCAGGGAGAGGGGCATATCTACTTTGGCAGAATTAGATGAACAAAATAGGAAAGAGTTAAGTTGTGTTTGGAGTGGGTGTGGGTAGAGCAGTATTGAAATGGGGTCGTAGGATAAACCTTATTCCTCAGTAACCAAAACAATTGAGAATATTTTTTTTTACCATGATTCAGAAATAAAAGAACCAAAAAATAGAAGCACAAAAATTGGGCAGGAACCTCATTGATCTAGGTAAATTCTAAAATTCTGTTTTATGTATTAATCTGGGCACATGGAGCTGTGTACCTATGAATAACCACAGATAGGGCACCTTATTCAACCTTAGGAAATGTGGTTTACACAGCCCTGCAAATAGAGGAATTTGAAAGTACTATGTGCTTTCTATCAAGACTTATTCACAATGTGATACTTAGTCCTGTCACAAAATGCTAACCACATTTCTCTAGAATATTATTTAATTTTCAAAGGCTTTTTCAATTCATATTACTAAAATAGAGTATCTTTTGGGTTCCACTCTTCCCTTAACACCTGTAAACTATTATTGCCTTAAGGCGGCCTTTAGAAAGGTAGAGTCTTTGCCGGCAGCTGCATTAGATGAAAAAATAAAGGGGTACGAGAGGGTGGGTCGGTAATAAGAGAAAGAAGCTACTAGATATGTGATGGACTGAGAGGATGTTCTATGACCATTTGAAACCACTATTCCCATATTCAAAAATCCAGGAGGTTTCCTATAATTTCTATCACAAAATTCCCCGATCGTGTAGCAATATAGCTTTAAGAGGTGGACAGAGGATGAGGACACAACAGGGGTAAGAGTGTCAAACAAAAAGCCAGGGGAGAAATCCTGCTCCTAGGATCTTGCTCCAGACAGAGAAAGTTCTTCTCCCCTAAAGGTTGGAAATATTACAAAAGTGGTTTGAGAGCCTTCTCTGTGGGGGGTTACTATGGAGAATGCTTTTTTTTTTTTTTTTTTTTTTTTACCAATTCAAGCATATTAAGCCCAGATCAATTTTATCTCCCAGAACTGTTTTCCTATATACCACAGTAAAATTCCTACTGTTACAGCCATACTCAAAACATCATATTAACTGGATATACATATGTACTTTTCCTGCTGTGGCACACGGCTAGTAGTTTTCATCTTCTGACTTTCGTTGTTTATGGTCATCTTAAGCTGCCCACTGGCTATTTTCACTTGACTGTTGATACCTTCAACTTAACCTGCTTCAGCAAAATATCTACTGACTTTCCTAATTCCCCCCTTGTTTTATCTTTCTCCCTCACTTGGTCATCTTGCTTAGGCAGCCAATCACTCCATTTTGTTAATCCTTCCTTTGTAATTTCTCTCACATTCATTTCTCTTCTCATTTTTATGGTGATTTTTTTGTTCAGGCCTTGATGATCTTGTGTTTATACTACCAAAGGAAAAAAAATTGGTCTTCTTTTTCAGAGCAAAGAGTCTGCAAGGGTAGGTAGAGTGGCGACTGGATAGAGGAATGATTTTTCTGCATGCTAAGTGAGCTGCAGGCAAGGTGAGGTCACTTGGCA
Source organism: Eulemur rufifrons (assembly GCF_041146395.1). NCBI lineage: Eukaryota > Metazoa > Chordata > Mammalia > Primates > Lemuridae > Eulemur > Eulemur rufifrons. The sequence continues at coordinate 45,328,857 of NC_090997.1, forward strand.
TGAGACCAGCATATAGGTGAGCTATATTTGGGCAGAGTAGGGCTGTGGACTCACCAGAGACTGGGCTCTAATCCCTGCCTCTTGGAAACTGGAGCTACAGGTGGAGATGCTTAGTGCCAGGCAGGGTGAGGTGAGCTGACTGAACTGAGGAGAGAGGGCTCAGGAGCAAATCAGGGACTGAGGTTGGAATTCCTGATCCTTAGTAATCTGCAACTCAGAGTAGGGTCAATACCTCTAGATACTGTGCCCTGCCCTTCCAGCTAGAATTTACCTTTTACTTATTTGTGGCTTCAACTGGAGAGAGTATAAGTTTGTTGAGGAGAGATACTATACTTTTTCTTACAACTCATATGAGCAATACAATATTTTATAGGCGATTGGATTGTTGCTATTATAGATATTATTTTAATAGTCTTCATTTCAAAGTTAAATCTTTTTTCACCTCTTCAAGACCCATTTGGACTCCCTCTGGAGTGTTTATTTACTAGGTCACTGATGTTTCCTTGAGTTAAATGACATACCTTAGAGTTTATGAGACTTTTTCTCTTCAAAAAGGATACTATCTTCAGGAAGAGATGGGTCCTAAAGTTGTCTTTGAAATACTCAACAATTTACCTGTGACAATATTATATATCTCATTTTTTAAAGTCTGTGTTTCAAAGCATAATTTTTAACTTATTTTTCTCAGAATTCAAAGAAGAAAAATTTTGAGTCTTTCATTTGGCCATGAAACAAAGGCCTTTACTTCTCAAGATCATCTCTAAATTTCTCATTTTAATGTCTCTCATAATCTTGTTAGGTGCTATAATATTATGGCATTTTAACTGATATAAACATTCCCAGTGCCAATGCCAATTCAAACTGTACTACTGAACATTTTTAGCGGTTCTTGTATTTTCCAAACTAGAAGCCTTTGTGAGAAAAATATTCAAATAAAGATTTTAACTTTTGCTTCAAATAATCTACTTGCTACAAATAAGTGTCTCTGAAGAATACTGTAATACTTTCCTTAGAGTTACCTGCTTATCTGTTAGTCTGCTGAGGCTGGATATACAAATGTTCCCAAACCCAGAGTTTTTGCCTCAAGTTCACTTTGTAGTACATGACTCCTCATCGTGTGTCATAGGAATTTAAACATTAAACCTCAAAGTATGGTACCCTATGTGCCTTTTCGAAAACAACAAAGCACATTTTAACTACTAGATGAAATGAAACGACAAAATTTAAAAAGTCAACCCTAAGTTATTTTCGGTGCCTGAATTTTTGACTTCCAATCACCCCACTAAACGCTCCTTCATTAACTTTGAATTATAAGAATCATTGACTATTGAATGAGCATTCAAGAGGACTGGTTGTGAGATCCAACTTTGCAAATAATTTGCTGGATGATTTTGAACAAGTCGTTTAATCTCTGCAGTTCTTAATCTCCTCAGTTAAAAATGAGGAGCCTGGAGTATTAGATGATTGCTAAGCTTCTCCCTACTCCAAAAGCCTATGACTCTATTCCTAAAGAAGAAATCCGAGTCCTTAAATATCCAAATTGGATATTCTGAAGAAGGAATTTTACAACCAAGTGACATGAAGGGTGCTTGAGGGTCTATCTGGTTTGGAGAGCAGCACACCTAGGAAGTGCAAAAAAGGAATGTCGTAGAAGACAACAAGCAAGGTCAGCGAAGAGGTTAGCGGGTCTGTGGATTAACTGAGGCAAGGGGAGCAGGTGGCAGCAGCGTCTGATGGCAGCTGGGCCGCGCAAGGGCGGACAATGTACCGGTGGGCGGGGAAGGCCGGCGCCCCCTCGCGGCTCCTCGGCCTGCGCGTCCCGCCGCCCCGTCCGCGCGCGTTCCAGGCGCGTTCCATGCACGCAGCCCGCGCGGCCAGGCGAGCCGGCGGCGGTGACGGCCCGTGACGCCTCAATGGTTGCCTGGGCGCGACGCGCGGGTTCGGAGCCGGGCGGCTGCGGGCGGGGCGTCGCACCTCTCTTCGACGCACCTCTCCTCGGGAGCCGCGGCTGCGACTGCGCCATGAGCCCCGGGCTCACGGGCTGCTTCTCCGGGCTGCTGCTGACCGTCGGCTGGCTGTTCCTCGCGGGCCTCCAGTCCGCGTGTGGGACAAACGTCACCGCCATCCAGGATACCGGCCTGGCCCACGAGAGCGAGAGCGACGGCGAGGGCGAGGGCGAGAACGAGGAGGAGGCTGAAAACGACAGCGAGGTGGAGGAGAACGAGAGTCAGGCGGAGGTCGAGGAGGACGGTGAGGCCGGGAGGCCCCTGGGCGGGCAGCAGAGGCCCCGGTTGAGGGCCAAGGCCTGCTCTTTGCCCGAGAACAATAAGAATTACCCGTGTTTATCCGTTTCGTGCATCTTATGGCCTTGAAGAAGGATTGCTAATTCTCCAAGGCCATAGCAAGATAAACAAATAAGCACATGTATAGAAACTGCTACAGAAATACTGCTGAATATTGCTTTAGACAAGCAAAACGACTTTAAGAGGTGGGACGTAGCCTCCCACCAAGAGGAATCATTTTGACTCTTCTTGCAGTCATTTTCCCTTCCCATTGTAGATTTTTCTTTTAGTTCACATTGCTTGCGGTCCTCTTCTTTTCCACATTTGCAGGGGTTGGAGCTCAATGTAATTAAGAATTCCCCTTACTGTGACCGTCTAGATAGACCAATATGCTGACAAAACTGCCCAGAAGCGCCATATCACCTTCGTGCAGCTCCTACTCTTTGCAACGTGGTGTGGTTTTATTGGTATGTTCAACTTTGAACAAAGGAACTGGGGCAGTAGAAAACATCTATCAAGGGATGCAACTAGTGGCTTTGTTAGATGCTATATGTTAACCAAGGAGGAATGAGCCTGTGCTTAGTACATAAATTTGCCTTATTCTGCTGGCTCATTAAACAATAAAATTTGACAAGCTGTTGTGCATGTTATGTTGACTGGTAACTTATGCACTGGTAGGTTAAAGGCCAGTTGCATTGCAGCCTTCTAAAGCAGATGATTCCCTTCTCCCGTAAATGACCCAGCTGAGATTGTTTAAACATCATTTGCATTCTCATGTCTCCTCAAACCATGATATAGAGTGGGTGCTGTGTTTATCAGCCTTTCTTTTATTTCCTGATGACAAGATAATGACCTTCAGCAGTGGAAAGAAACTGACTATCAGAGGTTAATAGTGGGATGGAGGTTTGTACTGTCTTGATAACATTACATTACAGAGAGCTTGAAAAGGTCCTTGACTTTGGAAATGTGAAAAAGAAAGATGACTAGGAAAGAAGAGAACATGTTCTAAAGTTTTACTTCATTCTAGTCCTTTAAAGTAATTGAATTTACAGTTTTAGTAGTAAACTGGTCAGGGGATACTACTAGCTATAAACTGCTAAATATTATTTAGGCTAAACCCAGGCAATGGTGTTATAATGCCTTGCTTTCAAATTCATATGTAGGTTAGTTACTTATTCTGTCAGTGTTTTGGTTGCCTCATCTGTGGACTTCAGGGAATCCATGTACTTTCTAGAGTTTTATATATACAATTTCATGCATAGGTGCTTTTTCCTGGGAAGAGTGAGAATCTAGAACTTTAAACAATCTGACATGTCAGAGATCTGAAAATTTCCAGAAACATTATTAAAATTTGCAAAACCCTCTAACTCTCAGTGGACCAGCAAAAAATCAATCATCGTTTTAGTATCCAGTGGGCCCTTTTTATTTTTTCCTTTTAAGTCATGTTACAAATGATTTACAGAAATAAGAATAAAGAGCCAGTGAAAACAACTTTGTCAGAAATTTTAATAAGAATCTAAACATGGAAAAACTAAAATTTTTGTTGCATATATCCTAGTTTTGAAAGTGTATATACCCTAACTAGGCAAAGTACTTGGAATGCAACTAAATGCTCAACTGTTAAGCATGAACCTGGAATGCATTCATCATATAAATACTGATTCCAGATTTCAAGTGCATCATAATAGATTCTAGCTGATCATTACTTTGATTCTTTCTGTGCTTGTATCGTCAAAACACAATACTTTTGAAAACTGTGAAAGCACATATTTTGTTGAAGAGAAGAATGCCATAATCTTTGCTTCATAACTGCAAAACATGTCCATTTTTAGATTTATAAACACCAACTAGAATGATTGGTGCAATGAATTTGATTCATTTCTATATCATTTATTTTCCTTTCAGTCACTTTTATATACCCACTTACCCATCGTGATATGTTCATTTACAAACCTTATTAAGTAACTGTTGGCGCATAAACATTATAAAAAGGAAACAATACTGTCCACATCTTTTTAGCAAAACACTATGATCTAGGTTATTGTCACAAAATATTTTAGGATCAAATCTTTCCTGTTGAAGGACTATCTGGGTGAGAATATCGTATATCCTTTTCATCCTTAGAAATAATAATGCTCACTCATTGATTCTTAAAATTCATCTAGGATATTCATCTAAGATATCTCTCACTGAGATTTTGCTTATACAATCAATTTCACCCTCATCATTAGCATCTAAAGTGCTGTTATCTGTGTCTGTTCATCTTCTGATTCGTTCACTAATTGTGAAATGTTTTTCTCTGTCAGTTTTCTTCTTTTTGCCATTATGAGCAAAAAATGAAAATTCTGAAATCTCAACTATATTCAATGAAAGCCAAAAATAGACTACAAGGAGGATGCCTCTAGACTTCTTTTATATCTTCCTGAGAGATGATGCAATACTTTGGGAAAAACAATAAAAAAACAGAGGATGATGTAATAGCTATGATTTATTTCACAATTATATCATCTTTCTGGACAATTCCAATCATTCTTCCATTTTTAAATTTTAGTCTTTTGTAAAAACACAATTGGGAATAATTGATGAGTAATAATGAAATAATAGCATCATTATGGATCATGAAGTAACAAAATGTTTCAAGATGAAGGAAAAACCACTTAGATTTATACTCTTACATCTTTTTTATACCTCGTATGCCCTCTTATATACCTTTTAAATATATTTTTATAGTTTTATATAGGTATACCCTTGGATTTATAAAAGGGCCCAATAGACCTAAATAATAATTGCAACGTAGAATAAGTTTTACCCTATAAACAGAGAAGTATATCTTCTACTTTTCTTTGAAGACCTCTAAGAAAGAATAAAAGTCATGAAATATTAAAAATCAACTCTCAAGAAAGAAACTCAAAAGTTAAAATTGCACCTTGATGATACATATCAGAAGTTACAGTGTGCTGTCCAGAACTGAAGAGAACATTCCAGGATCTGGCCAGAACAAAAGGCAAGATCATTATCTGCATCATTGTGGATGCCAGGCTTTATCAGTGTAGTCTAAGACCCAGTAGATTTTTAGCAAGCCTCACCACATTGTTGACTCCTATTGAACTCACTACTGAACTCTCCATTCGTTTTTTAACTGTTCTTCTATCAAGATGACCCATAAAATATTTTTGGACAGCTGACTTTTCAGCTTTACATGCAGGACTTTTTATTCCTCTACGGTTTCATTTTGTTAGATGCGCCCATTTATTCCACCCTGTCATTTTTAGATACAGATTTATCAAACATATTTGCTATCCTTCCTAGCTTTGCAGAATCCTGGATTCAGTCACCATGATATTAGCATCTTTTTCAGGTCATTAATGAAAATATTGAACAGGACAGAGCCATGTGACATACTGCTCCTACCATGTTGATGCCAACCAGTTAATTAGCATCTGTGGATCTTAGTACTTAACAGTTACACATAAAATTTTACTGACATTCAGATCATATTTTTCCTTATTACTCAGAGGTATATAATGGAATTATATTTATAATTATATATATTAATTATTACTACTCATAATTTTGACAAATACACTGAAATCCAGATACATATAATTTCTTTGACCCACCATTGTAGGATTCCCATTAAAAAAAGTGATTGAATGATATAATGGACACTCAGTATGTCGTAGAACATTAAAGCTGAAAGGGACTTTAGAGACTATCTGATGTAATTCCCTTATTTTTTTTTTTTTTCTCTAAGGAAACTCAACTTAGGAGAAATTGACTACTTTTTATTTTATTTTATTGCTACTTTTCCAAAGTAGAATAGGTAGTGAATAGTAGAGCTGATTGACTAGTGGTTTTTGCAAAAAGCTTATATTTAAAAATAGCCCACTACTCATTCTCTTATCTGTGTTTTCTCTGTTTAGGATTGGCTTTTAATTTATATCTCATAAAATGCCAGCAGAAATATCAAATCATTTCAAGCATTAAAATTTCAATTCAAAATTGATCATCATGATAGTCTAAATCATTTAACAAAGTCAATATTGATTTACTTATATGCATCAGGTGCTTACTATATATTTAAGGTACTGTATTTGGTGCTTGTAAGTACAGAATGGAAGCATTTTTGAAACTATTGAGGTTTTACAGTAATCAAAATGGGAAAAAAACCTCAGCATTATATGAAATTAATAAGTACAAAATGAGTTAAATTGGGTTATTATATCTTAAGCATGTTTATAGTGCTAAACAATTTATAGAATGCATTCATGTACATTATCTTGTTTAATTCTTACAATAATCAAGTGATATGGGTTCTCCTTTTCAGATTTTACAGAAGGGTTAACTAAGCCTGACAGTGTTTAATTAATTTGCTCAAACTCAAACAGCTAGTTGGTGGTAGAGGCAGCTCCTTGGACTGCAGTTCAATGTGCTTTCCCATGTGATTTGTTGCCCCAGGGTACACTGCCTTTTAAAAGTTATCTTCTAATATCTCATTTTGTATTTTTTCTATTGAGATTTTAGTCCTAATCTGGACTATGAAGAATTGGTTATATACTATAGCTAGTGGAATTCTATGCCAAACTTCAAAAAATTAGAAAAAGAAAACCATTTTATGTGATTTAGAACCAAGAATATTTCACTTCTTTAGTAGTGATGTGTCACTAGATTATCCTGCTAAATAAAGTGTTGAAATAAATTCTTAGAAATATTTAAATTTACCATCTTATCATGGGAAATGAGTAGAACCAATCTATAACTTTTACAATTTTAATGAACACTTGGTATAAAGACTTCTTTTTGAATAGAAATTATACACTCAATTTTGGAAAATAGAGAGAAGAAAAAATGGTTCTTACAACTAACAGACCTTTTTGTGCTTTTCTGACCCTTTAGACTTTTAACTCACTATATATTAACTGATGAAAAAAATTTAAACTATATACAGGGTTTAAATATAAACCTTCTTTTCAGGGTATTTCCAAATTTAATGCACTTCTTTATAGGTTTGGGATTCTTTTGATTTAAACAATAACAGAAGAGATACTAGGAATGGCATTGCTTTTCCGGTTTAAAAGGAAAACTTAAAAAATGCCTGCTGCCCATATGATAAATACTCTTATCTTCCATCCCCAAGTAAGAGTTTTTTCACTTAGAAAAGTTTTCATATGATTAAATAATGTATCTTTACATTTTATGTTCAGTGTCAAATAGGACAGTAGTCAAAGAAGTAGAATTCGGGATGTGCACTGTTACGTGTGGTAAGTAGCATGAAGCAGATGAATAAACCATATTGTAATTTTGGGGGGAGGAAAGGTAAAAACAGTGAGGCCATCTTTTATTTTTAATTTGTGCACTTTCATTCAGCTCTTACTGATTTCTATTTCTATTAACTATAATTTATACACTAAATTCAGGCTGATTGCTTTAAAAGGTAAGATATTTTCAGCTTGTAACCTCTGAGTCTTATTTTAAGCCAGCTTCTTATATTTTTGGGGCACATAAACTGCTTTCACCAAAGTAAAATTTTCTCTGTCTCACAGATGTTCAGAAGATGAAAGATTTTCCAATACATATCACAGATGTCTTCCCACATACTATGTTGGCAAATCTATCAAGAAATTTGCTTAGTTGTAATAGTCTATTCTAAATTCTACATTTCTCCAATTTGTATGTCATATCTTGGAGAAAAGAGGTATTGGCATTATGGGGAAGATAATGTTCAAAGAACATGACATTTTGGTCATTCCATTGGTAGCAGCTGGACATCAAATATCTTACATGGGGTTGAGATTAAGGGTGCACATGCTGTAGTACGCCAGCAGTTAACATTCACCCTAAGTGCCTGAAGGGCTTGTTAAAACAGAGATTATCAAGCCTGCACCAGAGTTTCTAACTCCGTAGGCCTGTGGAAGGGCCTAAGAATTTGCATTTCTAACATGTTTACAATGAAGCTGATGCTGCAAGTTAGAGGACTGTCATTTGAGAACCAATGCTATATAGAACAGGGTGCTGAGAAGGCAATAGATAATTCACAATGAAATTGAGTTTATTCTCAGTAGAATCTGCCTTGGGAAAAAAGACAGTGGTGAGAGGGAAAGGGGAGTAATAACCAGAAGGTCAGATGACAGAAAATCCACGCTGACCTAGATCAGAATGAATTTTGGGGGTGGTCAAAAATTACACCTGAATTGTTTTATAATATTTGAGATAGTTTTTTTTTATTGTGGTAAAATATACCTAACATAAAATTTACCATTTTAACCATTTTGAAGTATACAATTCAGTGGCCCTAAGCACATTCACATTGTCACACAACCATCACCACTGCCCATTTCTAGAACTTTTTCATCATCCCAAACTAAAACCCCACTCTCACTAAACACTAACTCCCCAGTCCCTTCTCCTCCCAGCTCCTGGCTATACTTGACATCTTTCTTTAGCTGCTTGCTTGATAAATTTTCACAGGTAGAGACTTATTTTTATGATAGTTCTAGTAATTTATATTGTTTTCTAAGATATGTTTTAGAAATTGTATTTATATATTTATTCACTGAACAAATGAGGGTTTTTTTATTTTTAAGTCTTTTGCCAACTACATGGCAGGTACTGTTATAGGTTCTGGGAGTAAAGCAGCAAACAAAGCAGATAAAACTCTCTGCCTTCAAGGAATGTATATTTTAGTAGGGGCAGGCACATAATATATAAAACATCTAATATGTCAGATGGCATTAAGTTCTAAGGAAAAAATAAACCAAAAAGGCACTATTTCATATCTACAATATTAAAAATAATTCAATTTATAACAGAACTATTTAGAAGAGAAAAATGCTTTTCTGAAAATTCTATTTAACTCCTAAAACAATTATTTTAGAAATCAAAAGTTTTCTTTTCTATTCAGGCAGATTTTTAGGTGTTACTTGATCTTACAGAAAATCTCACACCCACACACACCTCAATGAAATGTATTTAGCTAAATAAATAAATACATATAATACCTGCTTTGAAAATATTTATGCATTTCAGAGTAAGGCTGTGCTTCTAGAGAGTCTTCCATAAATTCAAGTGGAGCCATCCTGCAGCAGTTCTCAGCCTTCTCTCTTAATCAGAGACCTTTCCCTTTCCATCCTTCCATCTCCTTGTGTCCTATGGAGTCCTCTCCCTTGCTACTTAGAGTGTAGGGTCCCCAGACTGGCTGCATTAGCGTAACTTGGGAGCTTGTTAGACATGCAGAATCTCAGACCCACTCAAGACCGACTGAATCAGAATCTGCGTTTCAGTAAGATCTCCAGGTGATTTGCATGTGCTGTTAAGTTTGAGAAGCACCGTTCCAGGCCATGTCTACTCTTCAGCTTTCCTTTGCCCTTGAAGATAGGTTTTATGATTAACACCTTGTCGGGGCTGAGAGAGGAAATCTGGTAGGCAAAGAAATCAGGAGAGACTCTCCCTTAGCCTGTCTTCTCTCAGGACATGGTTCAGCGTGTTGCTGACCCAGCGTTTTATCTTCTCCCTCAATCCTGGTGATGAGAGGCAAACTCGGTAGAGCTCTGGGACCAGTTAGTACAGTGGTGTGGTCTACCAATGTATTTCATCAAATGTATTCATTGGCTGTAATAAGCATACTTTATGTACTTTAAAAAAGAAAAATGCTGCCAATTAATTTATAACATCATCAATTATAAATGTATTCTAACTTCAAACATATTAAAATGTAAAAATTTTACATCTTAGGTTAGTGAAAATTTATACACAATAGCTTATTAATTTACTGGCTTATTAAAAGTTTCCCCCAAAATTCTGTAGCAAAGTGGTCCCTTGAATTTTATTTGATATACCATTTTCAAATGTGTATGATCATAGAATCCTTTTTCTTATGGTAACAACCAGAGGAACTAGTGTTTTATGTAACTCACTTCAGAAAATGCCGTTTTATGAGATAATTGAAAATGAGGGGCCTAAAAAAATTTAAATGTTATGATCCTGAATTTAGGAATTTAATTTCTGAAATTAGGAGAAAGGTGTCAATAAAAGACATAGGTGGGAAAGTGAAGACACTCTGGAATTAGCTTTTTCTTAACATTTGCCCAACCTCATTTTTTTCTTTTAAACCAAAGGTGTTGGTGTGAGAGAAGTTATATTAACAAATGGATGCCCTGGAGGTGAATCCAAGTGTATCGTGCGGATAGAAGAATGCCGTGGACCAGTGGACTGTGGCTGTGAGTTGAACTACATAGTAGAGGGAGACTGAGGGCAGGAGTTTACTCTGGGGAAATATCTTTAACCTCAGCTTCCCACCGAGTGGAAGGAGACAGTCAACTGATACATTGAAAGGAAATCATCATAAAATTTTAAATTCTACTTCTTCTCTAGACAGTTATAGTTTTGAGAATCCTTGCGATTTAACTTGACATTTTTTAGGGATGTCTAAAATTTAACGTATATTCTCTGTAATGTATTGGAGCCTTACTGTACTCAGATCTGTGGTTGAGGCTGTGCTATAGTGAAATGCTCTTGAAACTTTAGTCATGGCATTTTATTGGTAGATTGGTAAATCTTAAATTGGGAACTTTTTCTTTTCTTTTTTTTTTTTTTTTTGGAAACAGGGTCTTGCTCTTTTGCCTGGGTTAGAGTGTAGTGGTGTCATCAGAGCTCACAGCAACCTCAAACTCTTGCGCTCAAGCAATCCTCCTGCCTCAGCCTCCTGGGTAGCTGGGAACTTTCAAAGCTGTTCTGTATCAAATGATGCTATTCTCAGATTTCAGTATCTCTAATAGGAGTTCCTAACTGGTAAACTGGAACCCATCAATGGATCTCAAAAGTTAATCTAGCAGATCACTAAGTTGATTGCCCTTGCCTCCTCTTCAGAATAAATATGCAATTTATTCTGCATAAAGAGTAGAGAGCCATGGCATCTCCTCACCTGCTTCCCTCTGTGACTTCATCTTTACATCCGTCACTCTTCTGCTCCTCTACACTCAAACTCCCAACAATAACTTCCAATATAAAATTCATTTAAGGAGGTGGCTTTTAAAAGTAGTAGTATGTGTAGAGCAATTTATAATGCATAATGATATTTATGTATTTAATGTTTCTTTTTTTCAGGGGGTAAACCAATTTCAGAAAGTCTTGGAAGTGTTAGACTGGCATGTATTCATATATCTCCTGTAAATCGTTTCAAATATATGTGGAAACTTCTAAGGCCAGACCAAGTGAGTAATGAATGTATGTGATCTGGTGATTTCTAATGGGTAATAAAATTTGTTCCCCAGTTCTGATGACTCTCAGAAAACTTTCTCTTTAAAAGCAGTTTGCCAAAATGAAATTTAAAATTATACAACTTTATTATTATTACAATTAAAAATTTTTCATTATTTGGTAAACTAAGACTTTACATATATCTTAGGGTGAACTATAATCAGAACTTAAAAACTTCCATTTTATATAAAGGGTTCTATTTTGGAAGCAAGATTTTCATTGGCTTTTTTGGGAATTGTATAATGATAACAGTGGCTAACACTAATTAAGGGTTTATTAAGTGCCAAACCTACATCGAGTGCTAGGGTCTCCTTTAATCCACACAACAACCTTATGAAGTAAGTCTTATTATACCCATTTTACAGATAAGTGATTGAGGTGCAGTGAGTAACTTGTCCACAGTCACACAGGCAGGAAGTAGTAAGGTTGGGATTTGGAGTCTGGATTGTGTGACTCCAAAAAATCCATGTGCACGATTAATTATGGAAGGAGGCTAAGAGAGACTAAGAGAGATGGTAACTTTTCTTTGTTAAGGGAAATAAATTGTTTCCTGATCTTAAGTGTACATGAAGAATGTTGATACTTTGTTTTTTTGTTTGCTTGTTTTAAAATAGCAACCCATGATACTTGCAAATGATTCAGCAATCCTAGAAGTACATAGGGAAGCCTATCCCTTGGCTTTCGAGTGTGATACCTTGGAGAATAATGAACTAATAGCAACTGTAAAATTCACAGTCTATACGATGAATGGTAAGTGCCTAGCAATGTTTTGGTTTGCTTATGTCTCAAACTTTAAAGAGTGTCACGGTCACCTGGAGGCATGTTAAACACAGATCTCCAGCCCCACCTCCAGGGTGTCTGATTCAGTAGATCTAGGATGGGGCTGGCACAGAATTTGAATTTCTGACAAGTTCCCAGGTGATGCTGTTACTGTTGGTCTATAAACCACACTTTGAGAAGCTCTAGGTTATGTCATTTAGACTTTTCTACAAGATAGTACTTAATTTTCTTTTCGTAAAGTGTAGAGTCAGATGTGCCTCACTTGGGAAAACTGGTATATGTCTGAAGTATCTCCAAAGAACAGTTCTCTAACTTGAATTATATTCTTACTTATATTCTAAAAGTAAAAATGGATAAATGGAATCTCATGGATGCTTACAAAAATTTTGGTACAGTAAAGTAAATAAAATTAATAAACGTGATATCAGAGCATATCTCTTTAAAAATTAGACATTTGAAGAAAATGTTTTTTGATGAAGCAATAATAGGGTTCTCAATATATGTCACAAAATGCAAATCTTGTCCTGAACATAATTTTACATATTAGAAGCTGTATTTCCCTTGTGAGATGGATTCATTTGCAATTTTTTAGATTTAATCTATGATGCCTTCTGTATCCAGGTAATTATTTTCTTTTGTTCAGTTGCTCTTAACCATTTTTATTGTTCTTGTTATCTTTGTTGTTAGGGGTATGGGGGATTTGGTCACAAGATTTTATAAGAATCCAGTCAAGGGTCAGGATCCTCTTCCCAGAAAAATATTCACATATACAAACATGCCCAAAGTTACATGTAATTTTAAGGGAGTTTATGGATTTCTTGAAGGAATTTCTGAACCCCAAGTAAAGAGCTTCCACTGTAGTCTAGACATACTGCACAACATAGTATTTTTTTTATTGAAATGAAAACAGGTTAAAATGTTTTGGGGTGATCTTTAAAAATAAACTGTTTACTATTTAAACTTTGATATGTTGTTTAGTGATTTTCAAAAAAATCTTCATGGTAAAGCTAATAATCTTACTACTTTGTTGGGATATCAGGTGACATTAAAAGGCTCATATCAATAAAGTTCCAAAAATAATGCAAAAAAGGACCAAAACATCATCAAACTAAAAAATATCTCAGCTAGCCCCAGTTCATGATATTAAAAGGTGTGTGGGGCCATTCTCAGTTTTTGTCCCCACTGCCTCGTCCCTGTTGGGATAATTCAGTGGTTAGCTCCTCCCATCATTAGAAGAGAACATACGTTTGCTCTTGTGTATGCCCAAGGCTGGAACACAGACCCCAGAAGGTCAGGCCTTTATTGAAACAAAGTTGGCTTCTCTCTCTCGTAGCAATTTGGGCCTGGCAGGATAGCTCTCCCATCTCAGTACCTGCACTGGTTAAATGACAAAACGTGTTTAGAACACTTTGGTATCTATTAATTAAAACTATCTATTTTAAAATTACAATTGCGTATACTACCACAACAGACCCTTTTAGCTGTTCAGAAATCAAAGAAATGTTTTGGCTAGAAATGTCCACATAATATAGTACTCACCTGAAACAAATATGTAATTGAAATATTTTTAGGGTAAATATGGCTTAGTTAATAAAAAATTCCCTTATATATCAGATTTTTTTCACTCCCACAATAGTTGTCTTTCATAATTAGGCATTGTTATAGGTGAATTGTGTCCCTCCCAAAATAGATACTTTGAAGTCCTAACTCTCCAGTACTCAGAATGTGACTGTATTTGGAAATAGGGTCGTCACAGATGTACTTAGTTAAGATGAGGTCATACCAGAGTAGAGTGGGACTTTAATCCAATATGACTGGTGCTCTTATAAGAAGAGGGAAATTTGGACACAGGGAGAGAGAGAGAGAGAGAGAGAAGGAATGCCAGGGTCAGACATAGAGACAGACAGGGAAGAGACAGCCATGTGAAAACGGAAACAGAGATTGGAGTTAGGCTACCACAAGCCAAGGAACGTCTGGGGTTACCCGAAGCTGGGAAAGGCAAGAAATGATCTTCCCCTGGGATCTTGGCAGTAGGCATGGCTCTGCCAACACATTGTTTTCAGATTTCTAGACTCTACCACTGTGAGACAATACCTGCTGTTTTAAGTCACCCAGATTGTGGTACTTTGTTATGGTGATCCTAGGAAACTAATGTGTACATAAGCTTCATTTATCTAAAAGGTGACAGTATCAAATTTAGCCTATTTTTATTAGAAAATTTCAATAGGAAATTCAGCGTATTTTATGTTAGCTGTAAAAGTAGTCTAGTAGACCCCTGCAAGAAGACTACTGTTGTAATAAACTAAAATCTTCATACCCCTCACTCTCCACCCTCTCTTGAATGATGTTACAGGGTAGTAGATAAATGATTTTTGCATTTTTCCTAAGGTTTTAGTTCTAAAAGCTGTCTTTTATTTAAAAATCTCACCACTTCTATAAATCTAAAATTATTTTAAAATAATATTTTAAAAATTAAGCAATGTTGGAATATCCATATAGATGCAATTTGTTTATTATACTTAGAACTAGTGAGAGCACTAAATGGAGTTTATAGCTATAGAATTACTAGGGAAAATGGAAAATTATACTCCATGATGTTTAAAGGATAGGAAAAAAAATCCAGAAATACAAGCACTTGAGATTGCCCATACAGGAGACTATTTCTGACAGAATATTTACCAAAATTAAAATATTAAAATAGTCAAAATATAGCTTGTGCAAATCATTAAAACTCCCTGGACCTTGGTTTACTTATCTATATAATGTGATGGGTAGATCAGATGATCTCTATAGTCCTTTTCCCCATGAATCTTATGATTCTAGAATTTGGGGACCAGGAAGAGCCACAAGAAAGCTATATAATTCAAAAATAAGTAATATTTGATGTAAATTAGCTTTTCACCAGTTTACAGTATCACAATGCCATAACACATATGGTAAACTGCCTTTGTCTCTTTAATAGCCTTATTTTCAGAAAAAGCAGAAGGATATGAGAGAGAATGATTGATTGAAGAGTGGTATGTGAGCCAGGCTCAGTGACACACACCTGTAGTCCCAGCTACTTGGGAGGCTGAGGCAGGAGGATCACTTGGGCCCAGGAGTTCAAGGCCAGCCTGAGCAACATAGCAAGACTTTGTCTCTTAAAGAGAAAAAAAATAGTAGTGTGTGGATATTTGTATGGAAAACAATGAGCCTCAACTCCTGCCTTATGCCATATACAAAAATTAGAGATGTATCATAGTCCTAAGTATAAAAGCTAAACCATAAAAGCTTATAAAGGAAATATAAGAGAATATTTGCATGATTCAGGAGTGGGCAAAGGTTTCTTCGACATAACTCTGAAAAGCAATCACCATAAAAGGAAACATTGAATAAATTAGACATCATCAAAATTTAAAACTTCAGGTCACTAAAAGAAATCATAAGGGTAATGAATAGGCAAACCAAAATCTGGGAGAAAACATTTCCAAAACATGCACATCCAGTACAGTCAGTTTGGGAAAGTTTTCATGGTTTCATAGAAAACTAAGCATACATCTACTATCTACCCTTTGACCCGGCATTTCTACTCTTAGGTATTTAGCTAAAATATTAAAATACATGTTCACAAAATGGCTTGTACAAGAATGTTCACAGAAGCTTTATTTATAATAGCCCCAAACTGGAACAGCCTAGGTATTCATCTGTAGGAGAATGAATAAACAAATTGTGTAATACTGCTCAGTAGTAAAAAAGAAAAAAAACTGTAGTTACATGTAATACTGTGGGTGAATTTTTAAAACATTATTCTGGGTAAAAAAAACCTCTTACACAAGAGATTACATAATGTTTGATTCCATTCATATGAAGTTCTAGAATATGTAGAACAAATTTATGGTGGAAAAGAAAATCAGAATAGTATGGCCTATTGAAGGATGGGCCCCGGACTAACTAGGAAAGGACCCAAGGGAACTTTCTGGGGTATGGTAATACTCTGTGTCATGGCTGACATTTGATTACGTATGTGCGTTTGCCAAAACTAAGCAAATGTACATTTAAGATCTTTGTGTAAATCAGTGTATGAAAATTTTACCTCAAAGAAAAAATATAAACAAATATTAAACTGTAATTAATGATGCTTGTTGAAGAATTTGGGGGAAGTGTGCTGACATCTGCAGATTACATTGAAATGCATCAAAAAATAAGATGGATTGATGAATTGATAGAGGGATGGATAGTTGAATACTAATGTATTAATGATAGTGTCTAGGTGATGGTAATACAGGATGTTCATTGTCAATTTCTTTCCATTTTTTTTGTGTATTTGAAAAGTACATTTAAAATGTGCAGAGCAAGTTCATTAATAGTAATTTTTTTCCATTAATTATTTCTGTATTTTTCTAGAATTGTTTTTCAAATATAAAGTCTCCATTCAGAGATCCATTTCCTTTTTTATTTTTTTTTGGTAGTAATAATCATCAGGTATGTGTGTTTTCTCTAGAATTGCAGATAAGAAGATCAAGCCGACCAGACACTGACGCAGTACTAGTTTTTGTGCTGACCATAGGAGTCATTATCTGTGTATTCGTGATCTTTGTATTGATCTTCATAATTGTAAATTGGTAGGTGAATGGTGGGATGCATCATCACCCTTAATTGGAGTCCTCCTCTTCCCCTTCCTCATCCAGTGAATTGCAAAGGCCTGCCCGTGATGCCCTCTACATGTGTCTTGAATCGTCCGACTCCTTTCATTACTCCTGTGACTATCCTAGTTCAGTCTACCCCATCTCTTTCTGTGGATGCTTTATTAAACAATTGCATGACTTGCTTCTCCAGCCATGAGAGAAGCTTTAAAAGCAATTTTTACAATTTTATGTGGTAATTGCTATAAAAAGGCTTATTTCATGAATATTTGTGTTGTTCAGTTATAGTTCTCACAACCCTAAAACTTGATTATTGTAACTACTAATTATATGAGAATGTTTATTTTCATATATATGAGTATTACACCCTGGTAAGTCTGAGAGTTCATGTACTATCAGACTATGTACCTGATGCACCACAAACTAAAAATGAATCATGAATAAAAAGGCCCTTCTATATATAGAAAATGTAAATGTAATTCTATTTAGCTTTATTTTTCACTTCATATGATGGGTTTTTGTTTTTGTTTTTGTTTCTTCCAGGGCAGCAGTCAAGGCTTTCTGGGGGGCAAGAAGCTCCACAGCTGAGATACAATCTGAGCTGAGTTCTGTGAGATATAAAGATTCAAATTCTCTTGACCAAGCACCAACAGAAATACCTGTAGAAGATGATGCTTTAAGTGAATGGAATGAATGATGTATGGATTCTTTTGACAAATCAAAGGATATTAGAGCTTATCAGATTCACTATTATAAAAATAAAATATATACGGAATACTTTAATAATGTTGCAGTAGATTTACCACAGTCTGAAGGTGGTGCAGCGTGAGGATAGGGCTGTTTTAATCCATCTTTGTGGTACATTTATCGCATAATACTTTTAATTTGTTCTCAACACTCTGCATTTCAGCTTGGGGACATTTATCTAGAGGTACAAACAACAAATCTTCTAAACACATTTTTGATCATTTTGATAAATTCTTAGTTGATTGCTTGTTCTGTCCTAAATAAGAAAAATATAATATAGAAATGCCTTGCATATTAGACTTCCTCCCCCTTGGGAGCACTGGATTGAACTTGCTAAAGCAAATCAAACTTTAGAATCTCTGCATGTGACATACAAAGCTTGTAAGACATGAAATAATGATACTGACGATGATAACAACCAACACTTAGTGACTACTGTGTGTCAAGCATTGTTTAAGGCATTTTCCATATATTAGGTAATTTAATTATGATTGTGTGTAGGAAATATGTAAGGAAGAACTGGAGAGGAACTTGGAGATGGCTGAGGAAATGACATGTATTTCTCACAGAAGCAGTGAATTATGGATTTTTGAATGACCACGGATAAGTACTTTCATTGCTCTTGGTATGCAGGTCCTAACATCTCAGAACCTAGGTACTTATTTCTGAACATCCTCACTGCCTTTTTGTGCTGTGTCATTATGTGATGCAGTTACGGCCAGCTGTCAAACAAGGTACCAAGGCATTAGGTAATTTGATTTAGTAGACTTCATTAGGAATTAATTCTCAGAGGTTATGATGGTAGCACAAATTACATTTAATTTTTTCTGTTTAAATGAATTCTATGCCAGCTTTATTCCTGTTATGGGATTTATCTGATGATACCATTAACTCTTTGCACACCTATGCGGAATTCATTGTAAATGGACATTTAGGATATACCTCCCTATGGTAGCCTAGAAATAGGCTGTGTTGTGGTATTACCCATGGTTTTTGTTTGTAAGAACATTTGAGAGAAGCAATGAGGAATTGACTGGAAATTGATTTTGTTATCTACTGTGGAATATCCACTGAGGACTTTAAGTGAAAAGAAATGATTTTCATAAAACCTTCCAAAAGAATTATTCTTTGTGACACCCCCACCCAGTAAGTGTTTTTTAAAATTAGCATTCCAGTTCTTCCTGAGTATGTATGGTCATATAACTTTAGGTGCTGAACATTCTTGAATAGTAATTATCATCAATTCTTATTTTTAAAACCATGAACAGCAGTGGGTTCCAACTGTAATTCAATAAACACTAATGTTCAGTCATATTAATGGGGTTATTTGTCATTAGTGCTGTTCACTGAATATTTTTGGCTGTCTACCTTTCAGGCACATGGTAGGATAGTATTTTCTCAGCCCCTCGTGGTGGGGCCATGTGACTAGTTCTGAGTCAAATTCCAAAGTTATGAGTCACTTTCAGGCTGCAACATTTAATTGTGAAAACATCCAGAGCTCACCTTCCTTCTGCCAGAGCAACCAAAATGCTCAGACGGTGCTTGCTCTGCCCCTTGCATCCCAGAGTGAAGACCGTGTGGCACAAGATCTCCAGTCAGCCAACAATGGATATGCAGCGTGAATGAGAAGTAAAGCGTGCTATTTTAAGCCAGGGAGGTTGAGAGGTTGTGTGACACAGCAGCCATGCTAAGATTATCTTGATTGGTACATAAGTCTTTTCTGAATGAGAAGTATCATGGTCACATGAGTTGAAGAACCTTCTTTAGTGCAGAACTTCTTAAAGTCATCCATGTGCTGCGCACACTGTGACTATCCAGGAAGGGCATATAGGTGCAACATTTCCCAAATTTATTGGTGGTCTGTGAAATAAAAATAACACCATGCATGAACATTAATACTTCACCAGCTCAGAAATACACTTTTGAGCAGAACTGTCCCTGATGTCTATCCATGGGGAGCCAGGGCTCAGTGAGCTTGTCTTTCATAATATATAACACACAGTAAGTCAGCAATATACCTTGGCAATCACAGCACTTTCTCTGAGACTTCTGGGTGTTAACTTAGACTATCAACTGCTCCAGATCCACCTGGATGGCCTTTCTTGAAGCCATCCTATTCCTAAGACTAGGGGCTCATCTCTTAAGTACTATGACCACACTGAATTGGGTAAAAATAATGAGCAAACCTTATTTGTAAAGTAGATTATAATATGCTCCAGGTCTCCATGAAATCACTCCAGGTCTCCTGACGATATGCTGTCATTTGCCACTTAGTCATAGTCTGTGTGTTGGGGAATCTCTCCTTGCCATTGTCCATGAGTCCCCATGGCACACCACTAACTATCGGTGGGGCTGGCCACATTCCTCTTCAGGAGGCATATACCAGAGGAATCTTCTGGCTCCTATCTTCTAATTTCTAGGCTGGAATTTTTGCTGGTCACCAAAATATCCTCATGGGAAGCCTTGAAGTTTTCATCTGAATCTGGGAGGTAAATAAAGCCAAGCAATAATGTATCGAAAAGAGGCCTTCATTTTGGACACCAAGTCATTGGTCTCTGCATATGCAGTAGCAGGATTTTGTGAAAAGTTCAGAGTAACGCTGTAATCACCAAGAAAATCCTTTCTTCATTCATTCAACGAACACTGACCGAGCTATTCCTACTATGCTAAGCACTGGGAATACAATTTCTGCACACACACACACACACACACACACACACAAAAGCTAAAGGAGAGAGAGCCCTCTTAGAGTTTATCATTTGCCTGAGATAGACATTATAATTAACCCCAACTGGGGTGAATACATTGAATGAAACCTGCAAGTTTCTGTGAAGCTATAGTAGGGGAAATAACATTTAAAGGGGACTTAAAGTCTAAATAGGAATTACTCTGATTAAAAGGGAGGAGGGACGGGGCAGAGAGAAGAGCAGGTGTAAAGGCTCTGAGTCAGGAAGGAGGACGATGCAGCCTGAGAGAAGGATGGCAGAGCTGGAGTGTAGAGAAAGAGGAGATAAGGCTGGGATGTAAGCAGAGGCAGGTGATATTATAGATACTATACATACTCTGTATTTTACTATATATAAGATAATATTAAAATATATTTATTCACAAAATAATACAGCTAAATGGCCTGAGAATGCATATCGAGGAGTCGATGTTGAAGTTGGCACTCTTGGTTCTTTTGCTACACCCTATATGCCCATGCTTTTCTGGAGTTGACTTATTGTTGGTCTTTTGGCAAACTATGACTGTTGTCCCTTTATCTAGATAGGGTAGTCTACACTTCAGCCTCGGCTCCTTTGAATTGTACTGGGAATGCAAGACCTATCAATGAGAACTTAATTCTCTTCCATAATGGTTCCTGATTCACTCTCACATTATGCAGCTAAGAACCAGATAAGGAGATTAAGAGTCTGCAACAATGGCCATGGTGCTGGGCGTACCTCTAGGCAAGCAGCAAGTGATTAGGGGATTGACAGACAGTAGACTGCAATTTTCTACAATCTTGGACATGATACGGAGTGAAGTACATAACATTACTCATCTTGTTGAAATACTTTCCAATTTCCTTGTGTTAACATAAGCATAATGTTTCAATTCAAAATGGTTTTCTTTCCAGAGTGGTTCTGATATAATCTGTATGTTCTCTTGATCTTTTAAAAAATTGATGTGATTTTTCTATTGGTTTCACTTTAACTATATTTTAAATCTGCTTCTTCAGTCATTTTTTTCTTATATTCTGGAGGACAATCTTTTTGGAATTCATAACCCATCACTGTTGTGATCCACCATCTGTCTCAAAAAACATAGAACCCATTTACATGGTTATTTAGGCTTTGAGATTTGTGCAATTTTATTATTTGTGATCAAGTCATTTGTATGATGGAAAACAGTTTGCCTTTGACAATTTTCTGATTCTTATTGAAAATGAAACTCAGATGCTGAATTTCAAGGGTTTTTTTCACCCTTTGAAAGACATAAAATGCAGAAAAGGAACAAACCTTTCTTTGATATTCGACTTCTACATTTTGTGAAAATATCAAGTGCATTTAAATAAATGAGAGGTATTCAAGCATTTTTTTCTTGAGAAGAAAACTTAGAATTAAGCAACAATTATTTAAATCACACTCCTAGAGACATGCATACTAGTTTATTATTCTGTATACCTATGTATTTATAGAGACCTTATTTGAAATTAATCTTTAGGCTCTATCATGAGTATTTTCACCAAAAATGAAGTACATTAGTATATATGCTAAGTGAAACTGGCATGAGCAAAGGTTCAGAGTAGGCAATGCAAATTGTTGCTTTCTATGATAACAGTATCGTGTCCCTGAGGAACGTTCCATAGCTGGAGAGGAGTTTATGCTAAGCTACTTATAATGCACATTGAATTTCTTATTTACTCAAATATGCGTTTTTTGTTTATGAGTGTTATTTGTTGAAGACAATAGAAACATCACAGCTTTTGTTCTATACATTAATGTTCTTCGTCTTCTTGACAGACACAGTTTTCTTCCAGGTATTACTGGGACAAAACTCAAGGTGCTTTTGGACAAACTGGTTGGGTGTAAGCCCTCTCAATCAGAGAGGCATTGTGAGATTTGTATTATTTATGCAGTACCCCGAGGCAACACCAATAAGTGCTTTACAAGAAACAGAAATCATCTGACAGTAATGAAATCATGTTCTTCCAGAACAAACAATATAAGGTCTTAGAGGTAACAGGGACAGGAAAGAGTACAGTACAAGCAATACTCTTTTGTATACTCTGGGGGAAAGCAGCACACAGCATGCAGCCATAGAGCCGGCAGGCCTCACAAAGGAAGGGGGTATGCTGGGTTTCTCTGCAGCAGGACTAGGAGCTATGTTGATGTGCACGAGTTGGGAGGTCTGCGGGGGAGGATGACGTAGGGTGTTGGCCTGAAGTTATGAGTGCCTGAATTTAGTGGTTAATGATGCCAGAGAAGATGAGAGGGCCAGAGGAAGGAGTGAGGGTGGGGGAGGTGGGGGCCGTAGGAAGGATGAGGAAGAGTTGTAAGCAGGTGCAGAGTCGTGGGGAGGCTGGAAGGTGAAGAGAAGCCAAAGCAGAGTGGGAGAAACATAGTCTGAACAGCAGGAAAGGAAAATGGACTTGGCAGTAACATTTGGCAAAGACTGGAGTAGGGAACTGATGAGAAAGAGGCCAGTGAGAAGGAGTTTGTGTAAATCAAGGCAGGATGTGATGAGTGTCTTGGCAGCAGAGAGAAATAAAAAAGAACAGATTTTAGGGCAAAAAAGATTTTAAGTAAAGCTAGATATGAGGATACATAGATAAAAAGAACATGAATTCATGAGCCCTTTTTCTGTGTAGTTACCTTCCCTCTCACCTACTCCCGTGTTGAGTAGCCCCTATTTTGTCAAAAATCTTCCCTTGACCTTCAACAGCACCATTTTGCCTATTTTCCTTCTACCTCTCTTTCATCCCTTTTCCAATGGCTTCAATCTTTCTTTGGGATGCCATTAATTATCTATCTCTAAAATGAAGGTCCCCAGAGCTTTAATTTTGCCTTTCTGCTGGATGGAAATTTCCTCATGGTTGCATTGCCATCACCTCAGAGTGTATAAAACTGAAGTTTCCTTCATACATTTAGTTCCTCCACTGCAGTATCCCTGTCCTCTAGAGTTATCCATGCCCCAAACCACACCTTTACATAGCCAAATAGTCACCAAGGCCAGTGAATGTCTCCCCAGCTCTGTCTTTCCTTTCCATCCCAGTTCAGACTAACCTTTTCTTACCCTCCTAGATGGTATCTCCGCCAGCTGCCTCTGGCCATTCAGTGCCCTTCCAACAGGTGAGTCTATTAAAACACTGGTCCCATTGCCTGCGTGAAGAATTTTATATCACTTAGCTTTTGTTCAAGTGCTTCCACAATCTGGCCCCAACTCAACTTGACTTTGTCTTTTACCCCTCCTATGCATATATTTTTAATTTCAACATAATCGACCCATCAACTTCCCTTTAAGCATGCCATGTGCTACATTCACATCTTTGCTTTTACTTTTTTCTTTAGGTGGGAATCCTCACTTACTTTTTCCTTCCATCTCTCACTCTTCACTTCCTATTTAATCTATAGCCTAGTTACCTTTTGAAGGCATTTCATCATGAAGCTTCCTTTTTACCACTGTATAGGTTAAGCCACTGTAATGAAGAGACCAAATCATTTAATGATTCAAGTAAAATAGACATTTCTTTTCTTCTCATGTAATAGTCTACAGGTAGCCAGGCAGTTGAGGATGGGTAGTCCATTCTTGGCTATGAGATTATTCAGAATTCTGTCTCATTGAGCTACTCGTTCCCATGGTAAGAGCTTCAGTAAGGGCACAGGCACAGGTCCACATTTCAGCCCGCAGTAAGGCAAAAGAGAAAGCAGAGAACAAAGCAGCTTCCTTTGAAGAGTATGACTCGGAAGTTGCACACACGGCTTACCACTCACATCTCATGAGGCAGCACTTAGTTACGTGACCACACCTAGCTGCCAGGGAAGCTGGAGAATGTAGTCTGTATCTGGGAGTCTGATCCTAGCTAAAATGCAGAGTACTATTACTGAAAGGAAGAAGGGGAAATGTAGGAGGTGGAAGGTAGGGAGAATGCTGGGAGTTGAGGGGGAAGGAAGAGCGAATTAGCACCTTGTGCCACAACCACTAATCTCCTCAGGGATCTCTACTGCCTCTAACCTGCTTCCATTGAATTTATGCTTCTTTACTTTGTTATTTCTTCTTTTACATTTTTTTTTACCTCTCCACTTAAAACATAAGCTTGTTAAGGACTTCAGCTCATGATAAATTATTTGAATACCTAATACAGTACCTGGTACATAGTGGGTGTGTAAAAATTATCATTTTCATAAATTATAATGATGATGATGCCTTTTGGATTTGAACACGATTGGAATTTGTGGCACAAACTGGGAGAGAAGAACCTACTCTGAGCAGTACATTAAGACTTGCTGGTGGGAAGAGTTACCAACCACAGGGCTGAAGTGTGAGTATGCTGCTGCCCTTGTACATGGATTCAACCTTTTACCTAAAAATTCTTTGACGTCATTCAGCTAATCTTTCTAATGTCATGTGAGATAATTAGAATCAACAGCCCTGAGGAGTTTATGTGCCAAGCTCATGATCTCACTGAATCTTTACATTTGCATTATACGTTTGCAGGTCAGTATTAGCCTCCTTTTAAAGATGAAGAAACTGAAGTGTAGAGGCAGTTCGAAGTATTATTTGAGTGATGGTTAACACCTGTTTTTCTGACCTAAAGTCCAGCTCCCTTCCCACACACCACCAATTTATGAGTATGATACATGTAAGATGGCAATAAGCGGAAATTCTGAACATAAATAGTTTTAAAAAGGGAAGGGAGAAATTAATAGGCAAGTTTATGGAACCCAATGAGATCATGCAGCCAACTGTACTCTTAGGTTAGAAATTGAGGGAAACCTAACAGAAGCCATGTTGTAATATTTTAATGCAAATGGAGTAAAAGCTCTTTATTACTTCAGAAGTCTGGATATAGCTCTAGGTGCTATATTACTACAGACAAATTTCAGACCAATATGTTGACTCTGTCAGGTATCAGAAACTCTAAGATGAGCAGTGTGAGGAAGCCATGGGAGTGGGGTAAGGGTGGGGGGATATCAGAAAAAAAGAAAGAAGGGAATACAGGGGAATAGTCAGGGGGCTGTGACCTCGTGGGTAAAGGACTAAATCAGGTTGCAAAACCTTGCAGAGACAGGCCAGGGGGCAAGTGAAAGGAGTCATGTAAATACAGGGAAATAACCTTCTCAACAAGGGAAATGGAACCTAGGAGCATGAGAAAGTAACTTACCACAGATGGCCAAGAAGTCACTTACATCACTAATAAACACAGCCACATTGAATGAAATTGGCAAAACCCGGCTCCAAGCTCATTTCATAACAAGGTAAAAGAAACATAAGGTGCAGAGATAATTGCTTAATAAGTTAAAGGTTTCTGGCAAAATGGAGGGGTCAGATGAGGCTGAGTAACAAAAGAACTTTTTGAGGTGGCAATTTTAAACAAAGGATCATGACTTCAAGTGGTGCTAATGCCACTGACGAGACACAGCTGGGCCCCAGTTCCTCTACCGTGTCGGTGGGAGCATAAAAAGCCTGCCACTGCGTGATTAAGGATGGCTGAAAGTATGCGCCAGTGCTTTCACTAGGAAAAAAGGTAAGTGTTTTTATGCTATTGTTTTACTAAGTAATTCCATAATGATGTCAGAAATTTGACATTATTCTGGTCCAAGGGATCTCCCTTTCAGAAAGGATATTGGAAGAAATAGTCACAATTTTTTTATTTATATTTGATAGACAGGATCAACTGTTTTATGTTTTGTCAATGGAGATGATAACATTTATGATAATATTGACAATATATTGTCTATTCTATACCTCCTTTAAAGAGTGCTGTAGCTGAGACTAGACCCCCCATATTCTTTAACAGAGTTGGGGATGAAAGTCTAAAACTTCTATTAGAGATGGAGACATGAGTTCTACTTTAAGAGAAAATTGACCTTTTTTTATATCATGAAAGCATCTTAGTTTTTTTCCTTATGGTTAAGCAAAGATGAAGCAAAAAAAAAATTTTTTTAAGTGGTAAGAATGGGGGTAATGAATTCCGTAGTTCTGTCACAAGTTTGTCCCCTGTGAGAGGAGTCATATCCCAGCAGAAGCTGCTCTGAGCCTGTGAGCAAGAGGAAACCTCTGAGGGGTGGGTGTGGACTGGGGAGAGGAGACAAGGCCAGGCTGGCACTGGCACCTGGGAAGGAGGTCATGACCTAAGGAGACAGACACTTAATATGGGACCCTGGTGGGACATGGGGACCTTGGGCACATTTTATTTACATTAAGTTTTAAGGTTTTTGGTGCTTTAATTCCCTTTTGCAATTTGTAAGCCAACAGTAAGATCTGGCTAAATCACTAGTCATCAGGGAAATGCAAATCAAAACTACAATGAAATATTATCTCACCCTAGTTAAAATGGCTTTTTTCAAAAAGACAGGCAATAACAGATGCTGGCAAGGATGTGGAGAAAGGGGAACCCTTGTACCCTGTTGGTAGGAATGTAAATTAGCACAGCCACTACAGAGAACAATATGGAGGTTCTTTAAAAAACTAAAAATAGAACTACCATATGATCCAGCAATTCCACTACTGGGTATATATTCCAAAAGAAAGGAAACCAATGTATTGAAAAAAATATCTGTACCATCATGTTTATTGTGGCACTATTCACAATAGCCAAAATATAAAATCAACCTAAATGCCCAGCAAAGAGTGAATGGATGAAGAAAATGTGGTATATATCTATATAGAGAGATCTGTATCTCTCTCTATATACACACAATGGAGTAGAATGAAATCCTTTATTTGCAGGAACTAAGCCAAGCACCAAAAGACAAATATTGCATGTTCTCACTCATGTGTAGTGGAGCTAAAAAAGTGGATCTCGTGGAGGTGGAGACTAGATTGGTGGTTACGAGAAGCCAGGGTAGGGCAGTGGGGAAATAAAGAGAAGTTGATTAATGGGTACAAGTATATGGTTTGATAGAAGAAATAAGATCTAGTGTTACACAGATCAGTAGGGTGACTATAGTTTACAATAATCTATTACATGTTCCAAAATAGCTAAAAGAGAATAATTCAAATGTTTCTAGCACAAAGATGAATATTTAAGGTGATGGATATCCTAAGTACTGATTTGATCTTTACAAATCACATGAATGTATTAAATTATCCCATGTACCCTGAAACTATGTACATCTATTATGCATCAATAAAAATTGTTTAAATTGAAAAAAAGATTTGGCAAAACATGATGTCTGGCCTTGCTGTGCTTTGGAGAATTGAGGCTAAATCCACGCCCGTACTTGGGAGAAGTGGCAGAAAGAAGGAGCAGCAGTGTGAGGAGGCACAGGGGCCAGGGGGTGGGGGTCAGGAGAGGACAGGGTACAGCCAGATAGGTGTGTGGGACTTGCAAGCATTCCTCATGGGTTCACTGAAACACAGACGGGTGACAGCTGGGTGAAACATTTGACAAAAAATGCCAAAAACTTTGCCCCTCTGGAAAACTTTCACACATCTGTGTCAGCTCCAGTGGTGAATTAAATAAATATTAATAATTCTTTGTTTCTGCTGATTCATCCACACAAAGTCTTGAGACAGCTCCTCTCTCATCCTTTTTCCTTACTCTGCTCTGTCCAAACCAAGGAGCTCACCCAGGCATCGGCTGGAGTCAGACTATCATCTGCTTCCCTGCAGCCTGGAGCATCTGCACCTGGACCTGGGGGATCTCCCTGAGGTCAAACCAGATGCTCGGAAGACTGAGACCTCTGAAGCCAGGTGGCCTTTTCACCCCACCCCCTAATCCAGTATGACCCCTTATCTCTCCTCTGCCATTTCTGCAACATTCTATAGGGCAAATCAGAGATTTGTAACCCAGGGAAGGTAGTATGGGCAAGTGTTATAACTTTAAGGACTCAACCCCTCTTTTAGTAGTCATGGCTCTTTTTTATAAAAGATAAAGTTTTCTTGGTAAGATGATTCTTGGGAAAATTTATTGGCCAGATGGCATCTTCCATGCAGTGTTCTAGTTCAAGGGCAATTCAAGAAAGGGAAATGTAAAAGAATTGTCAGCCAAAAATGTCATTGCATTAAATGTTTTGCTTTGGCATCCCCAGCTTGTCAGCCCATGTACCAGAAGGGACCCGAAGAGGAGGGTTTTATGATGCTATCTAGGTCAGGAACTTTGTTCTCTGTGATGATCTGTGGTTTACATCATCACAGATGGGCTCCTTGCTGTGCTATGGAGAAACTTATTGCCTAAATTTTACTCACCAGTAAGAAATTTCTCCAAAGCACAGTGGGGAACCCATTCTTCTTTAGAAAAAAGAGACTCATTCTAAACCAATTAGTTGGGATCAGCTGAAAGGACAAGATGATGACAGGAAGAATATTATGCAAATATCAGGTAGTTCACTAAATTTAAGGTGAAAAAAAACACATGGGGAAGGGGACAATCTCAAATTTTGGTTTGTTTTTTTTTTTAACAAAATTTACTTTCTGTTCTATTGGTGCTACTGCTGCTATTGTTTTTAGCATTTCCTATTCTGTTTTTATAATAGAAAATAAGCTTCTGAAATCATATTAACATTTATCAATAGAAATGATACGGGATTTGAGGTTAGACAGATGTGGAAATGTATCGTGTTTCTGCCACTTTGTGTGTGACCTTGTCACAAGTTATGTACACTCTCGGAGCTTCTCTTTCATGATCTATAATTATAGCTACCTCATTGTGTTTGAGGAGAGGTAAAACAGAATCTAAATATAGAGCACCTAATGTGCTGTCTGGTACACATTAGACATAATAAATGGCAGCTGTTATTATTATAACTATTATAATAATTTTTATAACTACTGCAGCACAAACTCCACACATAAAATTAGAGCAGCAGAAACATAACATAATTGAAATCTTGGAACCACATTTGCCCACTACAGCAACTTTTAAGTATCAGTTTAGTTGGCAGGATTCAAGTTCCTAAGGAATACCAAAATCCAAGACAAAATACACGGGCATTCATAATCGCAATGTAACTTTCTACTACAGACAACTGGGTCAGGGGAGCACAGCCCCTGATGGCCAGAAGTTGACCTGGCACTCACAGCTAGACTGTGGTGTTCTGTTAAACATTAATAATTTCATAGAAAGCCGTTTTCAGACAAAAACATGAACATTGTCCAAACAAAAATGATAAAACACTCTCCTATTCTGTCTAATATAAGCAATTGCTGATTCTTTACCAATTACAGCTTTAGTTTCATTCTTCTTCTCTTTTAGAGAAGAATTACTGGGGTACACAACCACAAAATGATTGCTGCTTCCTGACAGCATTAAATCCAAAATCCCCCACTTCCTTAAAACCTCCCCAAATTTTTGAACATACTTTGTTGCCTTTAGAAGTGTGTAGATGCTGATTCACTATTTATGGCACTGTTACTGAAAAGAAGTCTCTGAGGTCAACTTGATTATTTCCGCCTCTTAGGAAATTTATTTTTCTATGTGTAGGTGGACTTGAGATTCACTTTTTTGTTTGTTCTTGAAGATCTCTAATTTTATCAGGATATAAGCATACTTATTCTGTGTCATTTTTTTTCTGGGTTAAAGTTTTTCTTTCAACCTATAGATTCAATTTTGTCAATTATTCCAGAACGGTTTTCTTCTATTGTATTGTTGAATACTTTCTCTGTTTCATATTTTCTGTTTGCTTCTTCAGACATTCCATTCAAAGATCCTGCTGGATCTGGCTCTTATGTCTATCAACCTGTGTCAAACCACGTCACCTGTTTTTCCTGTAGCCACACTCCAGCTCCCTGGCTTACAGCCAAATATTCTTCCAACTGAAACATCCTTGGATGAGCCTTTTTCAACAGAGACAGTTATTTTAGCTCATCTGTATTTTTTCCAAGGCTGGACAAAGAACACATCATCTCTCAATGTCCTTTTTTATGTTGACACAAATTTTATGTTTGACAGATATTTTATAGTATGTGATTCAGGGTTGTTGCTCCTTCCTTTGTTGTAAGCTTTTTGTTCTTTTGGGTAGGTTTAAAAAGAAAGAAGTTTCATCTTTAGCTAAAAGTATCAGAGTTGTTTTTAGTAATTTGCTCTATAATCCTGGCACAAGGATGGTGTGGTTGGGAATAGCAGTTTTCTCCTTGACTCCAGTTTCATGTCCCTACTTCGTAGGGAAGTCATGTGATCGCAGGGATGACCTTAGTGTCAGGGCACAGCATATCCCTAAGCATGAGATTAGTTCAGGAGTGAGACTGTGACAGTGAGGTGTGAGATGAAGTTTGCAAAACTTTGGGAAATATTTCTCCATCTTAAGAGGGAACACAGGAAACAACATCTTTTTTCTTCCCCTATTATTATCCTACATACATGAGAGGCCGAGAAGTGCTGCGACCACCTTGACTTCATCTTAAGAACGAGGCTAACTTGTGATGTGCTTAGAGACAAGGAACCAAAGGGAAAAGAAACTGCTTCTACACAGATACGCTGACCCTCAAACTGCCCTTCCTTTAGGCTTCCAGCAAATCTAGCTAATGCCAACACATTTCCTTATTGTTTAAACATGTTGAGTTTTCTGGTACTTCCAGATTAAAACTATCCTACCTAAAAAATACAGCAATATATTTTTTGTTCTGCCTCCACTGGGCATGCATTGTGTTACTGGTGTTCCACATCAGTAGTAAGTTCACTTAGAAATGTGTCCAAGCAGTTTATGTAACCACAGTGACAACAAATGCCAAGCTTATCTTGGATGCCTTGGACTACAGTATGTGCACTGAAGTGTCCAAATGAAATTTTGTATTTCTTTTTCTTGTGACAATTACAAGCAAAGTAATCATAGATCTAGTAATCATTGGCTCTACCTGTGTGATATTTGGTAATAGCTGTGATTATGCTGCCTGAGAAAAATAATACTTCAGACACAGGGCCTTCATAGTAAAGTATGAAGCAACCTACTGAATATAGTTCTTGCTTTCTTTCTGGAAATGTTCATTGGAAGTGATAGTGTCCAATAGATATATTTGGGAATGGTAGAATGGTTGAAGAGTGATAGGACAAACCATATATGGCTAGAGTAGAGTCTTTACAGCTCAGTCATTACGTTAGGTAGATAGGGAGGGATTCAAGATCTCCTAGGGACACAAGTGGGTGCCATTGCTTTGGTGCAATTGCCCCACCTGGGAAGAAGGATGAGGGTGGACCCCAGGCCCCATCTTGGTCCCCAGAGACCTGGGGGAGGAGGGAATACCTTATGAATCTGCCAATCATAACCTAGTATGCCACTTGCAAAAGAATGCAGAGGACTCTCTAGCCCATGGGGCAAGCTGCATAGGTACCATAG
Organism: Eulemur rufifrons; assembly: GCF_041146395.1. NCBI lineage: Eukaryota > Metazoa > Chordata > Mammalia > Primates > Lemuridae > Eulemur > Eulemur rufifrons. Next base: position 45,360,522 of record NC_090997.1, read on the forward strand.
AGTCCAGAAATTGACCTAGACCATCCGCATGCGTAGTGGTGCAACTCCCAACTGTCCAAAGTGGTTCCAAGGTGACATCTGAGCCATGAGGGAGGTCACAATCTGGGCTCTATCAAACAAGATGAAGACCATAGCAAGCCCCCCTTTTTTGCACCCTTTCTTTCGCTCTCCTTTGCTGCAACAGTGGGTCTGGTTGTCATCTGTGGCATATGTATCACGCTCTGTAAACCTCTATCTTGCTCTTGTCCTATAATCCTATCTTTCTCTCCTCCGTAAACCTCATTTTCGTAATTGCCTTACTTTGGTGTGCCTGGTCATTCTTCAGTCATGAGTACACTAAGAACGGACATTTCAGACTAAAACCTGACAATTGCAATCCACTCCCTTCCATTACAGCTAACCTTTTACTGAGAGGTAATTCTGTTTAAAATAAAGCTGATTTTTTTCATGATAAAAAAAATCTCTCTTGCAGTTTCATCCCTGAACTTTTTAATCAACTAGCTGTATTTACATTTAATTATTAATTCTTTTGTTCAATAGCCATTGTTTGGGGGGGGGGACTCTCAAACTGTGTATTTTCTCTGCTCTTACAACACAATAATCATCAACATGGAAGACCTCTGTGGCTAAATGTGGGGATTGTTCCCCCTACACCAAGCAGTGGACAGCAGCTTGGTGTCCTCCAATTCAATTCTGACACTACTGACCCAGACATAGCATCAGATATGCAGGTGAGGGCTCAGTCCCCAAAACTTCCCCAGCCCTCAGACACCAGTCACAAGTCTGCCTCTAGAACTTCTGATTGACTGGCTTCAAGTCGGGGCTCTCACAACCTCCTCTTTGGGTTTGACTAATTTGCTAGAATGGCTCACAGAACTTAGGAAAATACTTTATGTGTGTTGTAAAGGATATTCAAAGCTTACAGATGAAGAGATGCATGGGGTGAGGTATCAGGGAAGGGGCATGGAACTTCCATGCCCTCCCCAGGCACCTCGCCTGCACCCCAGGGCAGGTGAAGGTCAGAGAGAGTCTGTTTCCTGAGGCTGCTCCTGAGGCCTAAAACACCCAACATTATAACAAAAGACTGTAAGAAGGGTGATGGGAGTTATGAGCCAGTAACCGTGGATGAAAACCAACATATATATCATAACACCTCAGCCCCCTATTGAGCACTATTTGCTTGGCACTTTGCCAGATGCTAGGGGGTCAAAAGAAACAAGGGACAAGAGGACATGGGGATGAACAAGGAGATCCTCAGTCTCTGAGGACCTCCTAACCTCTGCAGACACAGACACAAAAACACACCCACTTAGAAGCTAGTTAGGGCAACAACGTAATTAAGAACCCAAAGGGAACACTAAGGTGAAAATGGTAACTATGCTACTGCTAGCAAATTTATACAATGTGTTAATGCTTCACTGTGTTTGCCCTCCCAAGGATATCTTTACTTATAAGAAGAACTTCTTGGATACCATGTGTTAGTTCTCAGCCAATGATGGAGAGTAAGAAAAATTTTGAAGAAAACAACTCTCAAGTAATATCATGCAGACAGCCAAATGTATGAAAGCCTAGACAAAGACACATGCATTTATTTTTAGTAAGTGGAAATACAGTGGTTTGAGTTACTACTTGTATTGATGGATATTATCAGCTAAACTGGATTTTTTTATTGCAAAACTTTTCTCTATCTCTAGACAAATTTGGTAGAGAGGATACATTCATTTCTTCAGGTAAAAGCTCTAGTCATTAAATTAAGCCTTCAATGTTGTATTTAAACATTAAGGATCTAAAAGTGTTAATTTTGCTTCAAAACGTGCCTGACAAATTCAGGAAATAGCTCAGAATATTTACTTCGTATTTATGCATGTGTTTTGGAATTCTCTTTGACAGGTTAGAATATGTCTTCAGACTCTATTATCATGAACACAAGTGACTGTTAGAGTGGAATTTACAGGGAAAGGATTATTGTATGTCTAGCTTTGGGATTATTTTTATCTTTTAAATTTGCACAGCTTTCCCTCCCACGATTAATGATGGACATAAAGCAATAGTGTTCTGGAGAGAAATTAGCATATCTCTTTGAAACATCTTATAATGGTAACTGGCATTCAGGGCAATTGATTCATCTATAAGTGTTTGTGGAAATTTCACCCCAGAGAAGTAGTTAGAGCCATCACTCAAGTTACAATGCCAAGCCTTTTTAGTGATGATTACATGCTGTTGCAGAATTTTTAATCCTAGCCGCAGATTGTTCTATTGAAAATGAAAACTCATGAAAGGAATATAGAATTAAGGCTTAGGATGGTTCAAGAATGCTTTCACAGGAGTTACGAGTTTGCCTTCTTCGCAGCTGAGCTCAAAGTTTTGCATCATTCTGCGCTTCTTTGAAATTAGGTACCAGGGGAGAGGCAGCTCTACTTTTGGGAGTTAGTGCCTGAACCTGCTGTCATATTTCCAGTCTCTTCTACTGGATGCTTCAAAATTCTGGGCATATCCAGAACCACCTCCAGTCACAAAAGCCGTTCAATGTAGGCCCTTTCCTACCATGATGTGTTCTGATACAGACCTGTTTTCATCCTGGTAGTAGGTCTCCAGGCACCGTGAATAAAGGTGGTCTCCTAACTAGGCTCTGCAAGGAACACACTTGGCTGACTTTCAAACCAGGTGCTCCCCAATTGCCTAGCTCTGGCTCAAATCATCTCAAGAAATACATCACATTGCACTGGGACAATTTCTTTCATCTTCAGCACCTTCAGCACCTTCAGGATGTCTCTTGGAATCTCTGTTATGCTTGGTGACTAAATTTGACTCATTGTGGCCCCTGGGAACCTAATTTCATGAACAGATACCCTCTTCTTCATTTCTCATCAACCTTTTGATATACAGTCCAATGAAAACCTGAAGTTTATCTGAAAGACTGTGGGATACAAACCAAAGAGCACCTCCATCCCACCAGCTGGACTGTGCCTATGCACAAGAAGATGCTCACATCTTCTTCTCTGCATGGGAAGCACCGCAGATCTGACTTTAGATCTGAGCAAAGGCTTATGGATAGTAAAGGAAGAATCTACTGAGCTGGAAGAGCCACAGATACCACTGTTCATGGTTCATGAAATCCTGGAGAGTTTGCACCAGATGCAGGGGACCCAGGATGTGCATCCTGGTCCGATACTACCCTATCTCCTTATGCTCCCTGCGTTCTAGTCCACCACTGTCAGACTTTTGATGCTTTCTTGAACATGCAATTCACTTTCAGAACTTATGCCTTTGCCTCAGGAAGATCCCCATTCTCTTGTTTCTACCTGGCCAAATTACACTCAGCTGTAATGTTGTATTCTCCTCTGTGAAGGCTCCTCTGCTCCAACCCTGGCAAAATGAATGCTCTTTCCTCTGTGCCTCTTATAGTACTTTTACCAAAAGTTTCTATACAGGTGGCTTTATGAGCACCTATTCTTCATTTTCTGTAAAGCTTTGGCTAAGAACATTAGCCACTGAACCACTTCCTGTCTCCTAGATGATGGCTGTGAACAAAATTTCTCTGCATTAGATGGGAGGATAAACTTTATCTCTTATAAAGAATTGGTATGCTTCCTTCTTTCAAATATTATACTGCCTTCTTTGCCTCTGCTGCCAGGAAACTTAAGGCTAGATTTTATATTCCTTCTGAGTAACAGTATGGGCTTTAATATCTGCTTTGTTCTTCATAACCTATTGTTCTCTATTTTTATTTTCATTCTGTTAATTTTTTATAGTAATCAATTTTGTGAACAAACTCAAATTATTTTTAGAAATTAGTAGGGCATCAACAAACAAAAAAAAGAGCAAAGTGTTACATTAGAATGATATTTGCCAGAAAATATTTACAGGAGTGGGTATAAGGCCGGGGGGAACCCGTGGCCTTGGGGCTACATGTGGCCTTCTGGATCCTTGAGTACAGCTTTTTGACTGAATCCAAATTTTAAAGAACAAATCCTCTTGATAAAGGGATTTGGTCTGTGAAGTTTGGATTTGGCCAAGGGGCCACCCTTGGGGATCTGGAGGGTCACATGTGGCCTTGAAGCCGCAGGTTCCCCATCCCTTCTAGTTTTTATGTAAAAGCTAAATATTGGATTATTGGGAGCTTAAGCAAGTTGATTGGAACAGAATTGGATCCAGTTCTATGATTTGAGGCTAAAGGAAGGAGAAGAGATCTAATTCGAGAAACTGGGCAGGAGCCGAGTGATTTGATAAAGTGTAGCTTCGTGCTGAAGCATCCGTGCATGAACCCTTAGCCTGTGAGGAGAGAGGCTTGGGCTGCAAAATTGCCTTATATTCAGCAGCAGGTGCTGAAACAGGTGAGAGTCGCAGGAGGCGGGTAGAAAGGAGAGAGAAAGAGCTTAGTGGGTTTTGCTCTGAAGAGCTGGAACAAATAAGAGTCAAAGGAAGCAAGGCTGGGTGGGGTTGGACATACAGAGTACATGCCAGCGTTTTCCTTGCTCAGTTCTCTAATGACCAGTAGCTACTTGTGGTCCAGTTTAGTTACACTCAGTCTGTCTGTTTCTAGCAGAAAGCGGAATGCATCTGTTCTTGGTTTTCTCGGTCTGAAGAAAACCAAGCGCAAGTGGACCCCAGAGTCCAGGTATCTCCCATTGTCCTTATAAGGTCCCAGGTAAACTATTACTGGCCACAGCCCTCACACCACCCTGTTCTGGCCACTACCACCTCATCCCCACCAGCTACCTCTGGATCCCCTCCAGGAGAACCTGGGGAGCAGAGGGGAGAGGTTTACATCTAGGGGACTCCTTTTCTCTTTCAGGTCTGCAGAGTCCCATGTAGCCATATGGGAAAATGGAGGCAGGGAAAGGAGAGGCGTGCCTCATTTTCATTAATAGTAATGATAAAAGATTAGGCACAGACTCTTCAAATAACAATAACCTTCTGAAAATGCCAAATACTTCTCAGAAAGGTGGGTAAAACTATTTTATTTTTCTTAATAACTTTCCTGGCCAAGACAACGTCAAAAGAATTAGCCTTAAAGTGGGGGAATCCTCAGCCAGGAGCGTCACTTTCTCTTCAGGGAACTTTCATTCCCCTGCCACCACCAGTGACAGGAACTGCTCCGATGCTCCCAGTCTGCCCATTTCTAATCCTGGAGGGGCGCTCCCATCAGAGCACCTGCCGGAGAAGGTGATTGTTGCAACCCCAGCTTCCAATGGCGATGACAGAGGATGGTTCCCTAAAGGATGCCATTTCTGGCTACCTTTCCTCTGCGTGTGTATCAGAATCTCTCCCTGCCGCCACCTGTATCCTCTCTGTGTCTCTGGAAGCTCCCCTTTCCCAGACAGCCACTGGGTTTCTCAGCACAGGACAGCAACCCATCCACTCCAGAGAGCACCTGGAGGTCCCTTCTGCTTTTTTTCCTCCCTTTCCTTTCCTTAGCATCCACTAATATTTAAGTGAGTTGTTTCCAAAATCATGCCAAGTAGAAAACCCCTATAAAGCATTTATTATCTCAATAGTGATGCATGGCTTATTTTTTTTTTCATGTTTTCTGTGACATCTGAAATTAGAAAAAATTCCAAACTAAAAATTTACATAAGTGTTTATTTCTTTACATTGGCTTTCATATTTAACTTTGGATAAAAGAAAACAGGGGTATCTTGAAAATGTAACATCTAATTAATTAAATACCCAGAAGACAACCCTCTCTTCCCCTACCGAACTCAGCCAAAGCAAGGAACTTAAGGTGAAAGGTTAGAAAAGAGGAGTAACAAGTTCTAGTTACAAAAAAGGCAGATTGGAGGTCACCCTCAAATTGGATATTGCCAACTTTTTGCTCTATACTGGTGTTTTTTATGGATTGCATCTTAACAATTTTTGCCCAACATGAATGCAAATAGTAGCAATGGAGCATCCACATAGTGATGCTCAAAAATGTCACTGCAGCTTGGTCTAAAAAGCAACACATAGATACTGGAGGAAAAAACAGAAAGAAAAATGTGTATGTATTCTTTGAATCATGGCGCATTTCAGTGGAGGCTTTTAGGGCAAATCTCAGGGTTTTCCTCTTTTAGTCTATTTGCTTTTCCCTGACACTATCTAGGAAGTATTACAATAGGTTTCAATGATGAGAAGGTACTTTGGGTTAACATCCTGATTTCAGTGAAGTTCACTTTGGATATTAAATAAAACTGAAGTGTAAAAAAGAACTGAGAGGAAGGAAAAGAAATAAATATCTAATCCTTAAGTACATATTTGCACAGTGTGAATCTGGCAATATGATGGATGATTAGACAAGCCTGATTTCTTTTCTAATATTGAATAACATTTCCCCCCAGCCATTTGTATGATTTTCTTCCTTCTTGTATAAAGTTTTCCACAGTTATAGCATATAAAACTATAATTAAATACACAGAAACACAGTTTGATGGACTCAAAATCTGCTGTCGTTAAGTTGTTGCACTGAGCATGACAAATCATTTTTGCAAATACCCTGGCTTTATAAATTTGAGAATCATTTGCTGCATATTTTGAGTTCTGATTAAGATCCTTCTAGTTCCGAAGCAATACTATTAGCATACACTAGTGTCACTGGCAGGATATATTCACGGCATACTGTGGTGGACAGAAGGATATCAGGAATTGGGGAAATATGGACCCTAGATCTGTTTTTATCTATTATTTAGGGTAGATTTTAAATATTTTATTTACTTATTTTTATTTCAAAATATTAAGGAGGTACAAATGTTTTTGTTACATGGCTTGAGTCAGAGCTATAAATGTGCCTATCACCCAAATAGTGTTCATTGTACCCATTAGGCGGGTTTTTGCCCCCCTTTCCTTGGTCCCTCCTGCTTGATTTTCAATGACTTTTACTTTGCTCTGTGCACTTGTGTGTCCATCAGTTAGTTCAAATTTATTAGAGAGTACATGTGGTATTTGTTTTTCCATTCTTGAGATGCTTTGCTTAGGATAATGGTCTCCTTTTAAATATTTTAATTTGCTAAAGAAATAACTTCCTAGTTTGTCCCTCTTTTTTTTTCTATTTATTTTTATTTTTATTTTTTGTTTGTTTTTCAGCTCATTATGGGGGTACAAAAGATCAGGCTATATACATTGCCCATGCCTCCCCATCCCCCCGAGTCTGAGCTTCAGTTGCGTCCATTCCCTAGACAGTGCACATCACACTCATCATGTAGGTGTGCACCCCTGCCCTCCCCCCACCCCATCCCCCCCAGTCAGAACTTCAAGCGTGTCCATTCCCCAGGCAGTGCATTGTGTCCCTCTTTTTATAATCATCTGGAATAGTGATTGGACTGGCAATCATCTAGGGCTGTTCAACCTCATGGAAAAACCATGCGTAATCTGGTTAAGTCATTTTGTGACTTTGGCTATGGAATGGGAAAATGGAGTTAGACAGGAAAGAAGGGAGAAGAAAACTTGCCTAATATAATGTGAACATGCATATTCCCTACTAGCACTAGTTTTATATGCTACTCCTACTTATGTCTTGTTAATAAAGAACGTGCATATGAAGTCGTTGACTTGACATAAGGGTGAAGTCTGCCTAGTTAGAGAATACAAATAATTAATCAAAAATGCCATCTTTCTTTAATTCTAAGATGTTCAACAATTTAGTTTTCTTAGAAAATCTTAACATTACATTAAATGAATATATAGATCATAAAATATATCCTTATTTCAGAATGTTAAAATGTTAAAAAATTGTATTTTAGAATCTAAAAGATATATTATTAATTCAGTGATCTGCATTATGCTAAATGACATGGGAATATAAGAAACATAAAATCTACTTGAGTACATAAGCAGCAATGAATTAATTAGAAAAACAAAGATTCATCTGCTGTTATACCAAAAATCTGGCTCAACAATTTCAGAGCTCAAAGAGTGGGTTTTCTACAGGTTTATATATCACTGAAACTCTGTGAATAATGAAGAAAATAAAAAGAATTTGAGGAGGAACTGCAGAAACAAGAAGAGACAATATTTCCATTAAAAAAGGTAAATCAAGAAAGACTAACCCACTGAAAGTGTCTTTACTTTTAAAGATGATAAACTATTTATTAAAATATCATTCAAAATTTCAAATTCAAGAGCTGGAAAGGACTTATGAAGCCATCTGGTCTGACCAACCCACTTTGAGATGGGCAGTGGCTTTCCCCAGGAGATGATGGGCAGAATAGCCCAGAATGTCTCATGTCCCAATCTTAGTCCAGTGTTTCGTCTTTGAAACCACACAACTATCAGACTCCAGTGCCAGCAGAGCAGAGCCCCCAGGCATATCCATCACCTGCTATGTGCCTGGCACTCAATGAAGATTCATTCAATTGGTGAATGAAACTCAAGGATGCTAAGCATGTCACCAGAGGGGTAATTTTTCACTTTGTGTTTCAGCTTCTAAGTCTTTCTGAAGAGTCAATGAGCATAATACTGTGAACTGCTTAATGCATGACACAAGTTATTAAACAGCTTATTATATGAACTGAGCCAAAAAAATTTGAGATATTGTAAGGAAAACTGCTAGCTGATGTATGAAAATACTGTTGGAACCCCAGTTCATTCTCCAGCAATCAGAAAATGCTTTTTTAGATGCTCACTTTATACCTCAGATTCAGCTATGTTAAATGAGTTGAGAACAAAGGTTAAAGAATTAATGGTTGTGGCCAGGCTCAGTGGCTCACGCCTGTAATCCTAGCACTCTGAGAGACCGAAGTGGGTGGATCGTTTGAGCTCAGGAGTTGGAGAGCAGCCTGAGGAAGAGGGAGACCCCATCTCTACTAAAAATAAAAAGAAATTATATGGACAACTAAAAATACATATAGGAAAAAATTAGCCGGGCATGGTGGCACATGCCTGTGGTCCCAGCTACTTGGGAGGCTGAGGCAGGAGGATCGCTTGAGCCCAGGTGTTTGAGGTTGCTGTGAGCTAGGCTGACGCCACGGTACTCTAGCCCAGGCAACAGAGCAAGACTCTGTCTCAAAATAATAATAATAATAATAATTAATGGTTGCCAAACATCCCACAAAGATATCCTCAAAGAAACTATCATTCTCTTGATATTCCCAAATGCCTTTAGGAATTAGTAGTGGTCCATCTCCTTTTCCTAAGAATCAGGATCAAATAAAGACACTTGTCCCTCTTTTCCAAATAGGGTCAGGCCAAGATTACTGACCTGGTTTTACCCATGGCCACACTAGCTTTGTTGGCAAATGGAAGGCACAGAGAAGCCCTTGACTGCCCTCCTACCTCTTCCTGCCATTTAAGATATGGTGGCTAGAGTAAGGCCACAGTTAGACTCCAAAGGCCTGCCCCATGATGGCAGTGACAGTCGGGCTTCAGCGTTCTAAAATGGAGCAACTTCTATATAATTCTGTTCTTTCTGTTTTTGAAGCAGAGCCAGAGATAGGTGGCTCCCCAGGCAGCCTAATACCTTGGGGCCTTGATAGTTTTTAAATATGCACTCTGTATTTATTTAGGCAGCAAAGGGGAAGGAAGGGGAAGACCACTAGCAGTGGTGCTCAGCTTTTCCTCACTTTTCTCAAACCATGCAACTCCAGTCCCAAACGTCATTATCCAGTGTCTGAACCAAAAGCCTGCACTCTGATTGAGTGGGGCATTTGTTGGCCACTCAAATGGTTTGATCACCCTCTAAGGAAGCGGTTTAAAGGCCACTGTGGATAGTTTTGCAGGTCATATGTAAATGACATCTGCTGGAGTTGTACACTACTCCACATTGTGGCCTCCTGACCCTGAGTTTAAATAAATAAAAATCCTGAACACATCAATAACAAGCAGCAAGATTGAGGTAGTAATTAAAACTCTCCCAACAAAAAAGCACTGGACCACATTGATTCACAAATTCTACCAGCATTACAAAGAAGAAATGGTACCTATCCTACAGAAATTATTCCATTACATTGAGAGGGAGAGAATCCTCCCTAACTCATTCTACTAAGCCAGTATCACCTTGATACCAAAGCCAGGAAAGGACACAACCTTATGAAGATTGATGCAAAAATTCCAAAATACTAGCAAACTGAATTCAACAGTACATCAAAAAGATAACCATGATCAAGGTTGTTTCATTCCAGGGATGCAAGGATAGTTCAACATACTCAAATTAACAGGATGGAAAAAATTATTTCTCTAACACTCCTGTTACTCCTACATTTGAGAGGCTAGAAAGAATCCAGTTGTAAATTGTATGTGGTGGGGCTGTGTGTGGCCCCTTTTCCAGGAGAATACATGAAGTTATCTTTTAACTTGCCTGTTTATATATTCCTTGATTTAAAAAAATCAGAGCCGTTTTGACAATATAGCTTTAGAGAAAATATTTCCCTCAATTGCCCACTTATATTAGGCGAAAGACTTTGTTCCTCAAATTCACATGATGAGTCTAACAATACAATCTATAAAATAAATTTGGTCCCCAGACCATTATTAAGGCATAGAAAATAAGATTTTAAAGGGGTATACTGAGAAATAAAAACTCATTATACACACATACATTCTCTCTCTCTCTCTCTCTCAACTGATTAATTTCCAGGGCTTTCTGTTGGTTTGTAATAAGTCTACATCTACATATGTTCCCTTGGGATTACGCCATCTGGGAATCTCACATATGTTCTTGGGGTACTGTATCTCGGCTATAAAGTAGTTCTGTTTCTCTATAACCTACATTTTAAAGTTATAATTGCTAAACTATTCATCATATTGCCTAATGGTTTTGAAAATACACGTGGCAAGGCAACCAGGTGGCTGGGTGAGGCTGGGAACAATAACGCTGCCTAATTAACTCCATTTAAACCTTAGAAAAGAAAAACAAAAGACAGTAAAATTTCAGTGTTTAGTATTAGAAGTTTTCTTTGAATTCTTTTGGTTTAGTCCAATAGAATCAGATGAACTGCTGAAGCCTCTGGAGGTGAGGTCTGGGTTTTGATGTTTGTAAGGAGCTGCCTACATGACCCTAAAGTACAGTGGAGAATACTTTAGAGTGTTCAAGATGGAGAATAACTGATCTAGCTCAGTCTTCTTCTCTGTGCTTGAAATCCTCCTCTAACATCCCTGATAAATGATCTTCCATTCTTTTGTTGTTGATGTTGTATTGGGGTTTTTTAGTTACTTTATTGATGAATAATCTATATATAATAAAAGTTACTAATTTTAAGTATACTATTTGATGATTTGACAAACAAATGTAGTCATATACCCACCACCAAAATCTTGATAGAGGATATTTTTATAAGCCCCCCAAATTCCCTTATGCTACTTTGCAGCTAGCCCCCTACAGGCTCCCCTGGCTCCTTGCAACCACTGATCTACTTTCCAGAGAATGCGCCTGCGAAGCCATCTAAGCCAGAAGTTTTTTTTGTAGGAAAGTGTTAAGTTTGGCCTAAAGGTTTCTCCATAAGTAGTGAACTGTAACCTAACTTGACGTGTACGAAGACTGCAACCTACTCCTGTAACAAGTAATTGAGTCTCAGCCAATCACAGGCAGCCAAGTTTTCAAAGCAGGTTCAAATAAGCCAAACGCAGAGCAGTAACCAAGCCAGCCGTTTCTGTACTTCACTTCTGTTTTCTATACATCACTTTTCTTTTTCAGTCCGTAAATGTTACCCAACCGAGTGGCAGCCCCAGAGTCGCTCGGAACCTATTCTGGTTCTGGGGGCTGCTGGACTCGTTCTGTGTTCAGTTAAACTCTGTGAAATTTAATTTGTTCCAAGTTTTTCTTTTAACAAAAGTTTTTAACTATGAATTCAGTTATTTAATAAATATCAAGCTATTTAAGTTATCTATTTCCTCTTAAATGAGCTTTGGTAGTTTGTGTGTGGCAAAGAATTTGTTCTTTTCATGTAAGATTTTGCATGTATGGGTATAATATTGTTCATAACATTTCCTTATTATTCTTTTCATGTCTATATAATCTTTAGTGATAAGTCCCTCTTTTATTCCTGTCATTAGTAATTCATGTCTTGTTTTGTCTTTTTTTTTTTTTTTTTGGTGTGTTAATAATTCTGATTAGAAGGTTAGCAATTTCTCTGATTTTTTTTTAAAGACCCATCTTTTGGTTTCACTGATTTTCTTTTTCTTTTTTTTTTTTTTTATTTCAGCTTATTATGGGGGGTACAAAAGTTCAGGTTACATACGTTGCCCATGTACCGCCTATCCCCCCAAGTCAAAGCTCATCATGTAGGTATACACTCATCCCCTCCTCGCACCCCCCCCCACCCCGAGTCAGCACCTTCAAGCGTGGTTTCACTGCTTTTTGGTTTTCTATTTCACTGATATTTTTTCTCTTATTTTTATTATTTCTTTCTGTTTATGCTGGGTTTAATTTTCTCTTCTTATTCTAGCTTAGGTAAATGTTTATAGTATTCAGTTTGGTGTTTCTTCTTTTCTAATATAAGTAACCATTTAAGGCCAAAATTTTTTTCTAAGCACTGATTTAGCTACATCCCACACATTTTTATTTGTTGTGTTTTTATTTTCATTCAGTTAAAAAGCATTTCTTAATTTTCCTTGGGATTTCTTCTTTGTCCTAAGGGTTATTTAGAATTGTGTTGTTCAATTTCCAAATGCTTGTAGTGTTTTCAAGACATTTTCTGTTATTGATTTCTAGGTTAATTCTTTTATGACTATAAAACATGCCCACTAATCTACTATGATTTCAATACTTTTAAATTTATTCAGACTTGTCTTATTCCCCAGAACATGTTCTATCTTGGTGAATGTTCCATATACCCTTGAAAAGAATGTGTAATTCTGTTGTCAGGTAAAGCAGAAATTCTTAAGAAGATATTGGCAAATCAAATCTAGCAATATATAAATAGGATTCTACTTCATGAGAAAGTGTTTATTTTAGTAATGTAAGATTCGTTTAATATTCAAAAAGCAATCACTAGGTCAGGGTGGTTGCTAGTTTTGTTAATTTTTTATATTTTTAATAATTCTCTATCTGCCTGTTTTATCAATTACTAAGAGAAGAGTATTAAAATGTCCAAGTTTATTTGTAGATTTTTCTCTTTCTTTTTTGTTCTATAAGTTTATAGTTCATGTACTTTGAAACCCTGTTATTAGGTGCATACATAGTTAGGATTGCTATGTTCTCTTGATGAATTGACACCTTTTTCATTATGAAATGCCTCTTATCTCTGTTATATTTTTTTTTGAAATCTAATTTGTATATCATTATAGCCACTCCTACTTTTCATTGATTAATGTTTTCATGGTATGTCTTTTTCTATACTCTTACATTAATTCTATCTATATGTTTGTAAGTTAAGTTGATTTCATATAGACAGCTTATAGTTGGGTCTTAATTTTTTCATCTGGTGGTACAATCTCTGCTTTTTAATCAGACTATTTAGACCATTTGCATTTAATGTAGTTATTTTATGGTTGGGTTTTAATCTATCATCTCATTACTTATTTTTTACTTGCCTCACAAATTTTTTAATTTCTTGTCTTTTCTTGGATTAAATGAATTTTTAATGATTTTATTTTATTTCTTTTAGTGCCTATTATCATACTTCTTTGTTTTGTTTAATTTTTTTAGTTGTCATGTTAGGATTTACAATATACATATTTAACTTATTATAATCTATGTTCAAATAATATTATATCACTTAGCATATAGGGTAAGAACCTTACAACAATATACTTTCACTTCCCTTCCCATCCTTTCTGCTTTTCTTGTCATATGTTTTACTACTATATACGTTATAAATTCTATAATACACCGTTATTCTTTTTACTTTAATCAAGAGTTGTATACATGAAAAAAAGCTCTCCTATTTACCCACTTATTTACCATTCCTCTGTGTAGATACAAATTTCTACCTGGTATCATTTTTTTTCTACCTGAAGAACTTCCTTTATCATTTTTTTTGTAATGTATGTTTAGTTCCAATAAATTCTCTCTGAAAAAGTCATAATTTTGTTTTTGTTTTTTTTTTTTTTTTTTGAGATAGAGTCTCTCTCTGTTGCCTGGGCTAGAATGAGTGCCGTGGCATCAGCCTACCTCACAGCAACCTCAAACTCCTGGGCTCAAGCGATCCTCCTGCCTCGGCCTCCTGAGTAGTTGGTACTACAGGCATGCGCCACCATGGCTGGCTATTTTTTTTCTATTTTTAGTTATTTGGATAATTTCTTTCTATTTTTGGTAGAGATGGGTATCTCACTCTTGCTCAGGATGATCTCGAACTCCTGAGCTCAAGCAATCCTCCCGCCTCGGCCTCCCAGAGTGCTAGGATTACAGGTGTGAGCCATCGTGCCCAGTGTGCTTTTGTTTTTGAAAGACATTTTCAGCAGATATAAAATTCTCAGTCTTTTTCCAATACTTTAAAGATATTGCTCCATTATCTTTTAGTCTAAGTAACTCCTGACAAGACATCTGTCATCTTTCTTAAGTTTGTCCCTCTGTGCACAGTGTATCTTTTTTCTAGAACTAAGTTTAAATCTTTCTCTTTAGCACTAATTTTTAGCAATTTGATTACGATGTGACTTAGTGCAATTTTCTTTATGTGTCTTCTGTTTGAGATTTATTGGCGTTCTATATTTGGGTTTACGGTTTTCAAGACATTTGAAAAATTTTCAGCCATTATTGCTTCAGACATTTTTTTTTCTACCCCCACGCTCTCATCTTGGCCTTTTATGCAACTCCAACTGCATATGTATTTGCTTGATTTTGCCTTACAGGTCATTGATACACTGTTCATTTTTTATAAATTTATTTTTTATCTGTGTGCTTTAGTTTGGATAGTTTCTATTGTAATGTCTTCAGATTCACTGATCTAGTCTTCGGCAGTGTCTAATCTGCAGTGTTTATCTTATCAAGTGTATTTTCTTTATATTTCAGTTACTATATTTTTCATCTCTGCAATTTCCATTTGGGTTTTTTTTTTATCTTCCATTTCTCCCTTTATCAAATTTATTTTTTGTTTAAAAACCTATAAAGCACCTAAATCATGAGACTTGAAAACCTATGGAATCTCTAAATAAATAAATACATTTATTTATCAATTAACTCTAAATATTAGAGAGTTCTTCCTATTATGAAATGAAACCCTTTTAAAGGTTTGAAGACAATTATCAAGGCCTAGCAACATCTTTCTTGCCCCCAGGCTATAAGATTACCCTCTCCTTATGTGTTCCTATTCCTAAACTCTTCATCATCTTTTTTCTAGATACTCCTATGGGAATCCCTTTGGGTTATTGGTGGTGAACATAAAGTGAGCCCTTGACGTTGAACACAATGCTACAGGTCTGTTCTGGTCATCCATGCAGAGTAGGATGGTCTTCTTCCATGTTCCAGACTCCAGTTACATAAAATGTAATTTAGGATTTTATTACTCTTTTTTTTGCTATCTTATCATATCATGAATCATACTACACTTGAAATAAGCTAAAACCCTTTACCTTTTTTCACATATGTAATTATTTAACAACTTTCTTATATCCTGTACTTGTGTCTCTGATGTTTACTTATTCCTACTAAATTTTATCTTCTTCAATGGTCCCTATAATTTCTGTTTTTGTTGAGATCAACTTGATTGCCAAGCACTCCAGCTAAGGTTGGTTCCTATTATTTGTGAGCCCTCAGACATTGAATACACTGACAGCTCAGCAAATTGGCATTTTCTCTCAATATCTATGAACCTTAAAAATCTCAGAGGTCAGGGAAGCTCTCTCTTTTTTTAATAAATCTCCAATGTCTATGAATGTGCTATACATATATTATGTGCTCAGTAAATTGGGTTTGTATACAAACCCTGAAAGTTGAGGCATTCAAGACGGGAAAATATCATTTAGAGCAGTTAAATTCTTCCTTTCTTTGTGTCTATTTGCTTATCTTGGGCTGTAATTCTCTCATATCAATGCTAATTTTGCCCTTTCCCATCTGATTGGCATTTCTTCTTTACAGAGAAGATGGAAGCAAAAATAGGAGTTAAGATATTTTTTCTTTCTGTCTTTCATGCTATTTCATACCATTAATTCAAATCAATGAAGCAATGTCTTACTTTTTCTTCTTTCTCTAAGTACAACTTTAAAAAATCTTTTTGGTTGTCCTGAACAATGTCTACAAGACTCAATTCATTCCTGTATTTAGCCTTCTTTACATTTGTGGTAAATCAAACATGGCTATCAATTCTTTACCAATCTACCCACCAAGAGATGGGATCTCTTTCTCAAACCCCTTGAAACTGGGCTAGACTTGTAACTGCTTGGCCCATGGGGACAGGATCTCCATGGAGATAATAGACTACAACACTGGAGACAGACTGGGTCTCTGAAAATCTTATGGAGCAGATTCGTAAGCCCTCAAACCTTTGGACTTTTGGGTTAGGGTGAAACAAACTTCAATTTTGTTAAGAACACTGTTATTTTGAGTCTCTGTTACATGGAACTAAACCTAATCCTAATGGATAACCTCTTTGTTAATCAACAGTAGATCCACAGTGGCAATGTCTAAGTGAATGTCTTATTTTTAACATTATTATTATTCTTTTATGTTTGTCATTCAAATATTAAAGAAGAGGTGGAGCTGGGATGCACAGTTGACTTGACAATGACCCAGCAGGTGTGTCTCTGAAACACAAGATCTGAGGTATACTGCAAGAGTTTCTAGGGTTTGCTAATTTTCTTATGAAACAATTATTATTTTTATCTCTTACTTTCTTTTAACCTTTCTTTGGAAACCATTAAATTTTATGTGAATCATTAGACCTAATAGCATAAAAATACAATGTTTCATTTTCCTTTAATTATTTCTTATGTATTAGCCTTGTTTGTCTAATAATCTAGTAAGTACTATGAGGAAAGAGAACATATCTTATATTTTCTGTAGTATTCATGGTATTGGAAGCCATGCAAGGCACACAATAAATCTGAATTATGTTCATCTGTTTGATACAAAGTCGTTGAAAATCCTGTCATTAATTTGACTTAAGTATTTTCCTTTAAATATCTTTTTATAGTGCTCAATGATTTTTGTTTATGACCTAGCTGTCATTTTTTAGGAATCTTTTCAAAGTGTATCATACATTCTTTATCCATTTGAATATTTATCTATAATACTTATTTTTCCCTCTAGCATTGTGAATAATAAATGGCTATAAGTAAGGAAGTCATCATAATAGGTTGATTAAAAATCATTGCTTTGAGAGAGGAATTACATATATCTAAAATTTTTTTCTAAATCTCATGTAAAGTCATATATTTTTAAAGCTCTAAGCAACATTAGTAATCATCTAATATAACCTCTCTGTAATACAGACAAGGAAATGGAAACTCAGTATATTTTCCTCCAGCAAATCAAAAATATATGGTTAAGAATATGTGGAAATCATATCCCAACCAAAATTATGCATCATTTTAAAAAATAGTTATGTATGTAATTCTGAATTCTTTAAAATCTCAATAGAATTTAAAGAAGAGAGATTTGAAAAATACGATCATAAATGCTTTGGGTTGCTTCTGGCAAATACTAAATAATCAGATCCTGCCATGTGATTAATATGTTAAAATGTACTGCAGTAATGTTCATGTTATGGGAAAAACAAGCTTAACTCATTTTTGTTATTATTCATTATTTTTTTAAATGAGCCCTTCATCAATAATTAGTGTGCTTGAAGGTATTACAGAAGGATAGTCAGTATGTCTAAGGTCAGGTAAAGTGACAAATTTAAGCCTAGTAGGTATAAATGATAGCAGCCAAGTTAATAGACATGTAAAAGGTAAAAAAAATTAAGCTCCTGACCCTTTCCCTTTTACATAAAATATTTTCCTTTATGGGGGAATATTGGATTTATTGGATTGTAGTTTGGAAACTCATTCAAGCAAAGATTGCAGTTGGGGGCTGGAAGGTTGAAAAATTAGGTTACTCTCTTCCCTCCTCTTTCTTTGAGGCCACAAGGAATTTTGACTCAATTTCTCTTTCTGCCTCTTCCTCATTTCTACTATACTGCTCCCCCTGGCCCATCTCCTGGAGCTTCCTCTGCTCTCATCCCATAAGCCCTGTCCTAGCTGCTCCGAAACGCTGTTATCCTGACCCTTGTGTTTTTATGATCTTCCAGAAACAGTGTTTATAGCTGACTAAGAATCTACATCATGACTTCAGGCACAGTTCAGTTCACTAAATATTATAAATAAAAGTTTAACATCCAGTTCCTGCCACTTTTATTCCCTTTTCTCCCTAACCATATTGACTCTTCTGTAGGACTTCAGTGTCTTCCAACTTTATAGACCCTCTTTCCATTCACGGGGGGACAGATAGCAAGTTACTTAACACCTTGACATCTGCTTCGCACCATGGTCACACAGTGCTGCATAGTAAAGCCTTTATCTGTGGAATAAAACTTTTTGGCCTTGGTTAAAGAAATTCTGACTCCTGAAAAGTGGTCTTTTTGAGCTGACCAGTTTTACAACTGGCTTAGCAGGTTGAAGCATTTTAGAGGGACTGAGGAAGCCAAGTAAAAAGGACCAACTGACTCCCAGTCTCTTTCTTTCCTTGATTTGTTCTTATTGCTTTTACCCCTTGTTCTGTTGTGTCTTTCGAATACCCAAAGCCCCAAGCTCAGTCTCACGGACCCTCCTGGCTTTCCTTGTGCCACTTCTGGTCAGCTTCTCACCACCATATTCCCATCCTCCGTTTGAGATCACCTTTCGTCTATTAGGCAAACAATCCACCAAACTTTCCAGCCAGGAATGCCTAGCTTCATGTTATCTAGCCCACAAGTCTCTCTGTAGGACTTAAGCAGAGAGGGCTAAAGAATCTGTCAGGTTGAGAATGAGGAACAGTCCTAGAGAAAGGGAAGCACAGGACCCTCTCTCTGACCATGTGCCAAAGTGGTGACAGTGGTGGGATTGATAAAGATGATTGTCATCATCTTGATATTGGAAAATCCATATATGGAAACTCTGGGAACCTCGTAATAATATGGCAGCATAAGTGACAACATGAGACTAGAAAAAGAAAACTAAAACACCACTATGATGGCGTACAAATATAACAGAAACTCAACTATCTGGAGCCTTAAGGATTAATAATAATAGCAACTACTTAGTGAACAATTGCCAACGTGACAGGCATTTGCTACCTTCAGGTTAAGGTTAACTATGTTTGCCTATATTGCTTCTCTCTCTTTCTGCTAATGTGCTCGTAATGTTGATAGCAATAATAATAATTGATATTTGCTAAACTTTTATTATGGCATTGAGATAAGCACTATGTATTATCTTATTTAATTATGACACCTCCCCCCAGAAAGGTAAGTACTATTATTACCCCCACTTTGCAAAGGAGACAACTGAAGCTCAGAGATGTTTAATAACTTATCTAACATCACACAGCTAATAAAAAATAGGGTCAGAAGTTGAACCCAAGGTCTGTTTGATTGCAAAGCCCATACTATGCTGCTTCCAACTACCACAGAGAAACATATAAAACAGCAGACTCCAAGTGAGTTATATCAGGGTTAAAGAACAGGAGTCAAGTGATGAAAACAGTGAGAGTGGGAATGGGATGTATGATTAGAAACCTTGGTCTAAGACTAGGTACTACAATTAAAACAAACCTTAATTCTAAACTTCCTAGAAATGAAATAAAAAAGGAATCATGATATTTTTAAAGGAGTAGCTTTCTTCATTTAATTGAAAAAAAGCACAATAAAAATTTCATTCATTCAAACACTTGTGAGCCTGTACCATGCCTATTATTTTGTGGGGCAGTGGGAATATAAAGGTTATTAAGTATGGTATGTCTGATACCCTTAAGTACTAAGTTTGACAGTTGATATCTCTGACATTTCACTTTGACACTTCTTGAGGTTTTGTTTTTTTTAATTATTATTGTGAAGGTACATCCTCATTCTTTCAAATGCACATTTGGCTTATAATTACCTTTCAAAAAATTTTAGAGCAATTTTTGTGAAACTGTGGATAAGTAAAAAATTTGTGTTATTTCTGAATATGAGTTCCATCGTGGAGCTAATGCAGCGCAGACATCTCAAAATATCAATGAAGTGTTTGGGAAGGATGTGGCTAATGAATGCACAGTACATCAGTGGTTTGAGAAGTTCCATTCTGGTGATTTTAATCTGGAAAATGAGCCATGTTGGTGACCTAAGACCAAGGTGGATAATGATGAGCCTAAAGCTGTAGTGGAAACGAATCCATCACAAACTACACGTGAATTAGCAGCAAGGTTTGAAGTTATTATTCAAAAAATATTGGACCATTTGAAACAAATCAGCAAGGTAAAGAAACTGGATAGATGGGTTCCTCATGAATTAAATGAGCATCAGAAGAGAAATCATCTGAAAGCTTGCCTTTCTTTGCTGTCACGAAATAAAGGCAAACTATTTCTACACCATATTGTTATGTATGATGAAAAATGGATGCTTTTTGACAATCACAAGCATTCGGCACAGTGGTTGGATAAAGATGAAGAAACACAGTCCAAAACCAAATATTCATCAAAAAAAACTAATGCTGCCTATATGGTGGTCCAGCACTGGTATTATCCACTACAGCTTCATGAAACCTGGTCAATCGATTACAGCCAATTGTCTACTGCAACCAATTGGATGAAATGATGAAGGTGCTTATGGTTAAGTAGCTGAGATTGGTCAACAGAGACGGACCAACCATCTTGCAAAACAACACTCAACCACATGTCACACAAACGATACTGCTCAAACTATAGAAGCTGGACCTGGAAACTCTCTGTCATCCACTATATTTCACCAGTCCTTGCACGAACTGACTACCACTTCTTCCAGGCTTCAGACCACTTTTTGCAGGAAAAAATATTCAATTCTCACACACAAGCTGTGGAAAATACCTTTCATGATTTCACCACCACTGGCTTTCCAGGAATCTTTGCTGCCGGCATAAACAAGCTACCATTAAGATGGCAAAACTGAGTAGATAGTTTGGGCACATACGTTGATTAATTGTACTGCTTCTTGTTTGAGATATAATAAACTGAACTTTTGATTTGAAATCAGACGTTCCATATTTAATGACCTAATAATAAGGCCAAGTTCCCTGCTTTGAAAGAATTTATAGATTAAGGAAAAGGTAAAGAAACAGACAACATGGATACAAGTGTGATAAGGCAAGCACTGGTGTTTGGGAACATGGAAGAGGAGGCCTTAGGCCATCCTAGCAGCGACAGAGAAGGCTTCAGGAAGAGGTGATTCCTGAGTTGAATTATGAATGACAAACTGAATTTCCCAGGCAAAGAATGGAGGGAAGAACATTCCAAGCAGAAAAACCTAGGTGAGAGGCTTGGATTTGAGATTGTGACTTATTCTAGAACACGGCAAAAGCAAGCTGTGAGGAGTTAGGAGTTAGGCAGGAAGCAAATTATAAAGAGCTTTTTATGTAATCCAAAAAGCTTAAATCTTACCACAAAGACTTTGGAGGAGCCATTGAGAGGTCATAAAAGAATGACATCATCAGGTTTTTGCTTTAGAAAGCTGATTTTGGAAATAGTGGGAAATGGATTGAAAGAATGGAACTATAAAAATTAAGTAAGAAAGAAGTCTTGCAGGAATCCAGGTTAGAAATGATGAGTCTGCACTCAAGAGATAGAAGAGAGTAGAGAAAGGGATGGATGTGAGAGACATCAGAGGGGTAGAACTTAGATGCCAGATTGGTTGTGGTGGTGAGAGCATGGAAAGTGTTGACAATTCCCGGGTTCTGTCTTGGGTAACCGGAGACGCCATTCACCAAACGTATCAAAGGTGCATCAGATCCTGATGGAAGTGGAATTTTTAACAATGATTAACAGAGATCTTAATTTGCACACATCAGGCTTGTGCAGCCTGTGGTAAAAACAAGTAGAGTTGTGCCGTAGGCTCAGGAGAGGGGCCTGGGCCAAGATAGCCAATTATTATTACTATTATTATTTTAGAGATGAGATTTCACTCTTGCTCAGGCTCATCTCAAACTCCTAACCTCAAGTGACCCTCCCACCTCAGCCTCCCAGAGTGCTAGGATTATAGACATGAGTCACCAGCCTGGCCCCAAGATAGGCATTTGAGAGTCATCAATGTATAGGAGGTGATTGAAGCCATTTAAGGGACTCCTGGTGAATGAAAACTGTCTTTTGTGTAAGGAAGACTGAACCACATGATGGACAACATTGCCAAAATGGTTTTACAGATGGTATAAACTGTTGGTCAAATCCGTATTCTTACACTCACTTTCGATAAAAGATGGCAGTAGAACATAAAATCATACTTGTGTAAAGATATATCTCACAAGAACAAAACTAATATAATTTAGATATTCAGTTTCCTAATTATCTAAAAGTTATTTTAAAATACCTGGCTGCCTGTTAGAATCACTGCAAGTGCTTCTGAAAAGTTCCAAGATGTTCTAATTCAATTAGATTGAGGGGGGTCCCAGGTGTGTGTGTGTGTGTGTGTGTGTGTATGCATGTACTCTCAAAGTAATTCCATCATGTAACTAGAAATAGACGATTGGCATGTCCCTGGACAATTCCTCCTGAATATCAGTTTTTTCAGCTGGGTTTTAAACAAGAGCTCTAAAGCAAACAATTCATGACTAGGTAAGTCATACACTTTAGATTCCAAGCATCTTGTTAGCAAAGACGATATTTTTGTATAAAAACTAAATAGCCTACCATGAGTTCTTGCTTAGCCAGATGGAAAGTGTCCCTCTTCTACATAAAAGTTCTGGAGTGCAGAGAGGAGGACCAAGACATCTCTTAAGAAACAGCTTTAGACATGCTCATATGGCAGAATTGATTCTTCAGGATTGTGGCAAATGAGAGAAGACCTTGACAGGAATATTTTCAAGGCAAATTCTCATATACACTATTCGTAGATTGCCTATGAAATGAACTAAAACTCATTAAATTCATTAAACACTAAAATTATTCTTATTTTAATTTAATCTTTGATGATTCATAAGACGCATTAGGATCAGAATATTGCCAGTTTGATATTAGGAACATCAGCTATTTTATTGAAAATGCATGGCAGTGCTGGTTAAAAATATCTGTTAACGAAGTTTGCTATGTAAAATACCACTAAGACTTGCTTCTGGCCATGAGGAACTAGCTTGCAGCAGATGAATACTTCCACCAAGAACAAGTAGAAAACTTAGATAAAATACAAAAAAAAAAAAAAAAAAAAAAAGGCTCAAAAAACTGTCTGAAGGTCACCAGAAAGTTACTAAGGTGGCCAGGACTTAGGGTTAAAGACTGTGGAGAAAAGGGAAGCTCGAGATAAATTCGATGTTCTACATTTTGTTCCCCTTGAGGAATTTACTGATTCATAAGTGCCATTGGTGGAGAGAATGAAAAGACAAGTAGAAAGTAGCTGCTAAGAAACAAAATTTGAGTAGAGCTTTCAGCGGTTTCATAGGACTAGGAAGATAAAAATTGGAGTTGAAGGCTAGCCAGGGTGGAGGAGCGCTGGAAAAGCCCCAGACTTTCATCGACCTGAAGGAGTAGGACCCATGAGTATGGGCAAATTGGAAACAGACCAGGCCTTATGAAGGGTAAAACCCAGCCTCAATTAGCTCAGACCCTGATTGGATTAATGGGATTATCTCCTCACTAATTGCCTACCCGAAGCTATCCTTACCAGCTATAGATCTCATTAAGATTTGCAGCATCAATACAAAGTAAACACAAAGAAAACTACAGTTAGGCATATCATAGTAAGATTTCTGAAAACCAAGGATAGAGAAAATTTTAAAAACAGCTGCAATAACAAAAAGACATATTACCTTGAACGGTGCAACTATAAAACTTACCACTCACTTTCCAACAGGAAAGATAAAATCCAGAAGACAGTGGAAACATATTATTAATGTACTGAAAGAAAATAACTGCCAACCAAAATTCCTTAAACTACAGGTGAGTGCAGTGAAGGAAAGAATGATCTTCTTATAAATGGTTCTGCGCCAAATGGATGCCTATATTGAAAAGAGTAAATTTTGACACCTCCTGTATGCATATATAAAAACAGTTCCAGGTGAATTACAAATCTAAATGTCAAAGGGAAATATTTTCATGACCTTTGAGCAGGCAAATATTTCTTAAACAGAATACAAAATGCACAAACCATAAAGGAAACTATTGATTACTTGTGCAAATTAAAATTAAGAACTTCTGTTCATCAAAGACACCATTAAGAGAGTAAAAGGATAAGCCCTAAAGTAGGTGAAGATATTTGAATTAATATGGCTGAAAAGGATGGACTCATATCCAGAAATATAAAGTCTTCCAAATCAACAACCAAAAAGAAAAATGAGTAAATGATTTAATTGTCACTTCACAATAGTGGATATCCAATGACCAACCCTCATACGAGTAGATTCTCTACCTCATTAATCATCATTAGGAAAATACAAAATAAAGCTCAATAATATATTAACAAGCACTCACCAGAATATCTTAAGTTTTTGAAAAAGGGGAAATACAAATTGTTGACAAAAATACGAAGCTGGTGGGAATGTAAACTATAATATTTGGTCATGTAGAAGACATTGTTGGTGCCCTGCCTGTATCTTCTCAGCACTCACCATTGCCATGCACTCTAGCCTGGCAGTTTCCAACAGAAATCATCCATTACTCTTTGTCCAAAGACTTCCTTTAGGAGGTAGAACTTGCTTGTTCTGTACATGGGGCAGAAGAAAAGAGCTGGGGAGTTAATATCCCCTAGGAGGTGGCCTTAATGACTGATGGGAGTTAATAGGTAAATATCCCAGCCCCTCCCTACCTCCACCCCCGACTAGGATAATTCTGAGGTGGGTCCTACACTACCTCCCAGAGTTTCCTGGTGGGGCTGAGTCTCAATTGCCTGGAGCAGTCATCTGCCTGATAATGACAGAGTGATTTCAGGCTCACTTTTTCCAGGGGCCCAGGGAGCTTCACCAGTGTCTGATGTTAAGTTTTTGGCTTAATACTCTTGTGCCATAGAGATAGTATTAGTCCAGGCCTCACATCCACATGCAGCCCAGGCCTGGGAGTTTTAATTTCTCGTAGACAACTTTCCCTCCTCCTCAGCTAAAGCCCTGGACAAACAGCAAGCTTCTTTTTGTTTCTGGCGGGCAAAGTTTTTAGATCCCATTTTATGAGCAAGGTAGCAAGGTAGTTCTTCAGGCTCAAGGTTGTACACAAGGAATTCATTTCCATCCGCACACAGGCTCAAGCTCATGTCTTTTGCTCCAAGGCCCTAGCATGAGAGCCCATATCTGCTCTGAAACTCACGTGGGCAGTGCTTACTGCTTTGACTTGGTTTATCTCTTCATTTTTGCCACATAGGGATTTTCCTTTCTTTTTTTTCAGCTCAGCTACTACTGTAGGTGCCACTGGCCTCCATCTTCTCAGCACCAGCTCTACATGCTGTTACCCTCACTCCTGGCCCTCTACCTGAGAACTTTGTATTGGCTACAGAGCACACAGCTCACCCACAAGCCAGCAATGCTGAAGAATTAATGCCTTCCCACCCCTAACACATCTCCCAACCAATGACAGATGGGGATTTGGTAGGGAAATATCTTAGTTTCTTCACCCCTCGATTGGAATATCTCAAACATGTTCTATTAAGCTCCAGTTGCTCACGTGGTAACTTGTTTGATAATACATTAAGGACTTTCTTTCATTTCCCTTGTCTCCATTTCCAGTGCCAGTGCGTCCTGGGGTCACTGCCTAAACAAAGGCACTCAGATCTTGGTCTCGGGACTGCTTTCAGGGCATAGGTAGCATCAACTAAAGCAAATCATATGTATAACCTGTCACCTAGAAATTCCCTTTCTGAGTATATATATTTAATATTAGCACAATGGAAATGCATACAAATGTATGCTAAGTAACATGTATGAAAATATCTATAGGGGCATATTCATAATGCTCCAACTGAAATATCCATCAACCATAAAATGATATAGAGATGGTAGTATATTCATAAAATGGAATACTACCCATAAAAATGAATGAATAAACTATCACTAAACATACCACATGGGTGAATCTTGCAAACGTCATGCTGAGTGAAAGAAGTCAGACTCAAAGGTATATATCCTAGATTCACTGGATTCCTGTACTATAGTGTTGGTGCTGTACTATTATTGAGGGCAAGAAAATGAACCCAGAGTATAAACTACATAATGATAAGTGGATAATGAAATATCTTGTACTGTAATCTAAAAAAATAAGGAACAGCTACTTGGGTTTTCTTCCCCTTAAACATGATCTCAATTATTAGATAATAATGTTTGTGAATATATTTATTATTTTACAACATGAGCCTTAAAAGTCCACAATATTTTCTTATTTATTGATGTGTTTTATAATGTTAATCTCTTAGTGGCCCTTTTTTCTCAGTGTCTGATTAATTACAAGCATACAATGACATCCATGCTATCTATGTGACTCTCATTTTAATTGACGCAATTAAAAATAATATGGCACAGATTTTTCAAATCTAACAAGCAGAAATTAATAAATGGATGGTTCACATTTTAAGTCATCAACATATCAAAAAGCAAGCAGGTAACTTTTGGTTGAGATAATTGGTTTGCTGCTCCAAATTGAACCCTTTGGGGTCAACAATTTCTTCAGTAACCATATTAGCATATTTTAATACCTGTTGAATCTAGAGACTCACTAATACGCTCAGTAAATGGAATTGCTATTTACGGTTATTAGCATATTCAATCTTCATCCTAGCTACAAAACTCTGAAAGCATTATTAAAATCCCTTTGCAGTAACAGAATCTCTGTGAGTGTCTAAGATCATTTTGCTATACAGCAAGCAGGAAAATATACTCCCTCCTTCTGAATAGAACCTTTTCCCTTTAGGCATGGGTTTCTAGGTGGGCTCCCTGAGAGGTAGTTCAGTGTGGGCTCTGGAAAAACACTGCACAGGTTTGAATTCTGGGTCTATTACTTAGTAGCAGGGGACTCTTGGGCTTGTTAAGTTACCATCTCTGTGCCTTAGATTCCTCATTTGTAAAACCAGAATAATAACAGTACAGGGTATTGTGAGGTTTAAATAACTGCAAAGCTCTTTGAACTGTGCCTACCACAAAGTTAGGTACTTTTACTTATTCAACTAATATTTATTGAGCACCTACTATGTGCCATAGGCACTTGGATATATCAGTAAATAAAACAAAAAATTCTTGCCCTAATGAAGTTTACTTATATTCTAGCTAGGGAGACAAATAATAAACATAATAAATAAGTAGTGTACATGCACATTATATCATGATGGGGACTATGGGAAAAGGCGCATGCAGAGTAGGGTAAGCGGATCAAGAGTGCTGGTAGAGACCAGGCAGGTGACAGCAAATAAAGTGGTCAGGGTGGGTCTGAGGTGGTGAAATATGAGCACAGACTTGAAAGAGGTAACAGAGTTTAGCTAGTCGATATCTAGGGGAAGAGAGCTACAGGAAGAGGAAATGGCTGGATCAAATGTGCTTGATGTGTTTAAAGTACAGCAAGGAGGCTGGCGTGGCTGGGGCCTATTGTGTGAGGGGTGATCATAGCATGGGCAATGGGGCCAGCTCTTGGAGGGCTCTGTAGGCCATTCAGGAATTTGGCTATTACTCCGAGTGAAATCTTTGTTGTTATTAATTATTATTATTCTTCCCAAGACAGGACATCTCTGCTGAAGATGTTGAGGTATTTCTGTCCCAGGTCCTTGGTACCCAAATGGCAGTCAGTGAAAGATGTTATACAATTTGCTGTGGCTCCTTTCAAGGTGCCAGGCCTTGCCAAGCTTACCAGGGATAAAAGTCACAAGCTGTGTCCCTGACTAGGCGTTCAGCCCCCTATCAAGGCAGTATTAGATCCAGCCTGTGGGAATGTGTGTCAGGATCAGCACTGTGGCTTAGGGATGGGGACAGTGGTGGCTGATGTCGATTGAATTTCTCTCTTTAGAAGCACTTCCATATTAGTGTGAGTAGGACAGTCACCAGGACCAGGCACCAGCCCTGTGCCTAGCAGTAATTCAAGGAGGATCCTCTAGACACCTCCGTGTCTCACCAAGCTGCATGGATAGGGGTAGGAAGTCCACTTAAACGAGGAAGAAGGGATATGGTGTAAGACAAAGGAAGAAAGTTCCTTGTTTATTCTCCTCTGTGTGTTCCAAATCCCTTCCCTAGCCTTCCAAAGCATATTTCTAGTGTACCTAGGGCATGCATGGGTTGCATGTGTGTACGCGACCTGGTGTGTATCTGCGTGTCTGTGCATTGGTGTGAGTTTTCAGCAACGTCCACTGCTGGAGCTATGATATATCTGGTCAGTTACAAATGAAATATATTAGCAGTGGTTTCAGCAAATTACGGGAATAAGTTAGCCAAAGAGTTCGAAGCAGTCTCCAGAGCACATAGAAAAATTTAATTGCCTCTCCTTGCTTATGCCTGGCTTTTGGAGAATAACATCATCTGCTTTTTGAATAAGAAGCATTCCTCACTTCATTATTCTCTAGGTAACTGACCAGTTTCCACTGCAGAATTGATTTTGTTCCAAGTTTTCTGTGCATATTAAATAGGATGTGGTGACTCATTGTCTCCCAAGGCCTTTAAGGTCCCCAACCAAGATAGATTCTTCAGTTCAAGTCAAAGTGATTCCATTGCTGTCTTGCCCTGCTCTTGGCTACATTGTCTTTCTGTACCTTGGGGCCACACATCTGGAAATCATACTCTTCCTCGTTAGCCCGCCTCCCTGCATCTATCCTCCTTCAGGAGGTTGTGAAGAGATTGCCAAATGCACATGAATGTAGCACCAAAACATTTTTGTTGTCTCAGCCATTCACAAATAATTTAGCAATCTACAAATTATTTAAAAGCAATCTGGCCAGAATTCTCAGAAACTCCAATCATATTTTAGTACTTGCTGCTATGACAATCTTTATTTTTCCACTCCTCTGGGCACTTCAGTGATGTTTTTCTATTATCATCTACATCAAATTCATGTTTGCCCAGCCCTAAATTGTGTGGATAACATGATCTCTCTTTCTTTCCTCTGGCTTTCCTGTTCCAACCAGCAGAATTTCACTGAAGACATTGTTCCCTCATTGCAGTGCCTTCAGCTTTCACTTGGCCATTCCCTCCCCTCCATAATCATTGCTGAGCACCTACCACGTGCCAGGTGTTCTTCCTTCCAATCTTCAGGGTAGGCACCGCTAACCTTTTGTTATCAGTGAGGAAACCAAAGCATGAAGGAAGCAAGTTATTGGCTCAAGGCAAGACAAACACCAAGTTGAAGGCCCAGGATGTGATTCTGGATCTTCTGCCCCAAACCCCCGTTCCATTGTTTGTCTTGCCTTCTCCACCAGATGTGTCCTTATTCTTAGAATATCCTCTGTCATATATCCATAGGCTGTCTCCATTCGCTTTTTCTAGATTTCTAGACTTCATTCTTCCAAAGCATCTACTCTGGCCTAATTCAGCCCGATCTGTGAGTGTATTAAAGGGGGAAAGTGCTTATACGGTGCTACAGTTGCAATACCAATAATCCCCCCTCTCGTGAAAATTCCAGTTCATCTTGATGTGGCTACACAAACAGTGTTTACTAGAGAGGGCACCCAGCTCAGTGAGATCTCAAGGACTGGACCCTGTCGTTCACATCAGGATAGGACTAGCTTTGCACTGCCTGGGGTACAGGAGAAAGAAAAGTCTTCCTCTCTTTCCTAAGCCAGTGTCTTGGGACTTCAGCAGCGCTGAAGCTCAGTGTGAGGGAGGGGGGTATTTAGAATAGTAAGAAATTGACAGCAATGTCTTTAAGTGAAGGAAACCCAGAGAGCCAGAAATCTAATTTCTCCTCTTTTACCACAAGCTGTCAAAGTACTTCCTCTTTTAAAATTATTTACTTAGGTTTCAGTGGGAGCCGGTCTCTGTGTGGGGTATATATGTATATGTATGTGCGTGAGTGTGTGTGTGTGTGTGAGAGAGAGAGAGAGAGTGAGAGAGAGAGGCTGTGTCATGTGTGTCTGTAGTGGAAGCTCTCTATCCCAGAGAGTGGAATTTGTACAAGTCTGGTAAAAATTGGGCAAACTCAGACCATGTCTGCAGCTCCTATCTGTCTTAGTCTTCTTAGCTGCTACAACAAAAATACCAACAGATGGATGGCTTAAACAACAGAAATTTATTTCTCACAGTTCTAGAGGCTTGGAAGTCTAAGAGCAGAGTGCCCGCATAGTTGGGTTCTGGTGAAGGTCCTCTTCCCGGTTTATATAATAGATGGTCATCTTCTCATTGTGTCCTCACATGATGGAAGGAGAGAGAAAACAAGCGAGTCTTCTAGCATCTCTTATTGTAACAGCACTAATCCAATCATGAGGGCTCCACCTCCATGACCTAATTAACTCCCAAAGCCTCCGTCTCCAAATACCCTCACACTGGGGAGTCGGGTTCAACATATGAATTTGGAGGGAGCACATTCCATCCATGACACTATCTCTCGACCCGTGTGCTCTTTTCATTTTCTGTTGACTCAGAGGATTGAGACCCTCATTTTCAAAGCACCTTTTCTTCCTCCACGTTCTGGCTGACCTTGCTTCCTACTTGAGAGACCTTGTCTCCCTAGCACCATATTCCCCCTCTTCCTGGTACGTGTCCTCCCTGTCTTGAAGATACCTTTATTTGTAACCCCACCACCATCTCTTACTACCACACTTTCTCGTTATATTTACAGCAAAACTTAAAAAGAAAGTTGTATACAACTCACCACAGCCCTCTTCTCCCTCCCCACAAATCAACTGAAATTATTCTCTGAAAGATTATCATAACCTCCTAGTCATCCTACCTAGTGGTTTCTCCTCATTCTTCCTAGACTTTCTGCGGCTTTCAGTACCCTTGACGATGCTCTTGCCCTTGTTTTGAGAGTCTCTTCCTCCTCACCTTCTAACACTCTCCTGCCCACCTCAGATCCATCTTCCTTTTCCATTCTCCAAGACTCTGCTACCATGTAAGTCTCCCTCCAAAAGACTCATTCCTTCTCAAGAACTCAAATAAGACTACCATACAGATGGCTTTGAAATTTATGTCTAGCTCTGTCCTTCCTCTTGTCTCCAACCCTACACATGTAACTGTTAAATATTTCTGCCTAGATGTCCTAGGATCACACTAAAGTCAAATGTCAGAACAAAGACACCTTCTTTTTCTCCAGCTCTCTTCCTCATGTTCTCATATTTGGCAATACTCCCCAAATCCTATTCAGTTACTAAAACTTAAAACCCAGTGCTCTTTAGTATTTTTCCTTATTCTTCAGATGATGCAGATTTTTCCTCTGTGACATCTTTTCTATGCCTATTTTTCTTTCTATTCTCACTCATGTCCCCTAGTTCTTTCTTGATTTATCTCTAACCTATTTTCCTTTGAATGCTAAATTCTCTGTACTCTAGGTACAGTTTCTGCACACTCTTGCCAGACTAATCTTTTGCTGAAAGACTGCCACTCACCTCCTCAAAAACCTTTTCTGGCCCTTCATTCCCAATTTGACAGAGACCACACTCTTTAGCCTCGAGTCCAGAGTGTCCCCACCACCATGAGACTGCCTCCCTCCCCTCCCCAGTCTTGTCTTCTGCTCCTTTCTCCCCCATAAACCCTAACACCTGAAGTTTCTCTACTCTTTGCTTTCTATTTTTTTTTTTTTTTGAGACACAGTCTCACTCTGTTGCCCGGGCTAGAGTGCTGTGGCGTCAGCCTAGCTCACAGCAACCTCAAACTCCTGGGCTTAAGCAATCCTATTGCCTCAGCCCCCCGAGTAGCTGGGACTATAGGCATGTGCCACCATGCCTGGCTAATTTTTTTCTATATATTTTTAGTTGTCCAGCTAATTTCTTTCTATTTTTAGTAGAGACAGGGTCTCGCTCTTGCTCAGGCTGGTCTCGAACTCCTGAACTCAAATGATCCTCCTGCCTCAGTCCCCCAGAGTGCTGGGATTACAGGCATGAGCCACCGTGCCCGGCCTCTCTTTGCTTTCTAAAACTACCTTTCATCTTCCTCACCTGTTTCCTTCTTGAAGCACCTACACTTCATCCTTATTCTCTCCTTTTGAAATGCTACTGCCCCCTTTTCTTCTACTTCTACCAGGAAACCTTCCATAATTCTCTCAGCTGGAGTGACCTCAACTCCCACGGATATCCTAGGGTACTTGGTCTTTGTTTTTTAAGTGTTGTTATACACAGGCCTCAGTTCCTCCCTATGTGGTCCCATACATTGGTTATTTGTAAAAGTGTTTTTTCTTCCCAATGACACTGTAAGATCATTTGTACATTCTCTATAACACTTAAGATACAACCTTTCACTTATATATTTAATAAAACTGTCTCGTGTGTGTTTGTATGTGTGTGTGTATAAGGGTAGAGGGAGAAGCTGTTGCAAAGACAATTCATTGAGATGTGTGAAGAACATATTAGAACTTCAATTTATAGTTACTTTTTCCACATTTATTTTAAATATATATTTTGGAATGTTTTATAATGAAATAATATTTGAATATGGTATTCGTTATAAGACTATACAGAGGGATCGTCTTTGATTGGATTCCCTCAGAAGCAAACTCTGAGGTGAAGAGTTGCATTCAGAAGGTTGAGTGCTCTTGAGAGATGCACCTGCAAGGAAGGGAGAAGGCAGGATTCAGCAGAGGGAGAAGGGAACAAGGCCTCAGCCTACTGGGAGCTCCGAGTTGGAATGGCCCTTCAGAGTGTTCCTGAATTAAGGGAAGGGGTCTAGACCATTGTATCTCCATATTGGCCAGTCGTCAGCCATGAACTCCCTGCTGGGAACCTTGAGTGAGGCAGTTGCTTTTAGCTAAGGGCAGTGCCCAGTGAGAGAAGCAGCTATGAGAATCAGCGACCCATTTTCCCAGCAGCTGGGCTCGTGTGCCTCTAAGTGGAAGACCACAGTGCCCACTGCCATGGTGCATTCTTATATTTTTCTTTATTCTTTTCTTTCTGTCTTGGTGGTGCCATCAAAAAGTCTTCAGAGACCACTGGGTCAGAGGAATGACTGAGGAAAAGCGGAGTAGGAAGACTAACATTGCTTAAGGGCCTGTCTCTTTAGGCACTTTGCCAACCACTTACCGTACTCTTCTGCTCCATTTCAAAGCATATAGGGCAAAGAATAAAAAATTATTAACATCCTTCATGCATGTTTCATGCTGCCAGGAAAGTGGACGACGCACTGAATTTGGTTTCTAAAGATGGAGCTATGTGATTCACACGAAGACTCGAGAATGAATAGTATTTAAAGGAGAGACCACACCCATTTCCGTCAATGGCCACCTCCCGAGATGTAAGGAGACAATTCCACCCAATTACATTCCCCTTAGCGCTCAGTAAAGGTCCAATTCAATAAAGCTGGTTATTTCCACTATGTGGGGGAGAGACATTGAGCAGGAAAATGTTTGCCCTGAGAGTTAATTTGAAAAATTTTGCAGCCCTTTCTTACTAATGGGTAACATTTTACTCTAACTCATCTCTTAAAATTCTCAGAGCCTGAGAACATTCAACTCCTGATCCTTTTGCTCTTTTACTTTTAGCTTATGCAACTCTTCCCTTTCTTTTCCAATCCATATTTGGAGGGGACAGGACAGCCTTGCAGTGGGAGGGAAGACCCCACAGTGAGACAGATTTAGGGCTTTTTCTCCAACTGTACATCCTGGGGTGAGTGACTGTCTTTAGCACCAGTTTCTTAATCCGTGAGAAGGAGAGAGGAGAGCAGTGCCTACCTCGTGGACACTTTATTACTGGAGATCCACTCTCATGGGGTTGTGGTAAGAATTAAAGAATAAAAATCATGTATAGCTCAGTACTTGTCTTATAGAAAGTGCAAATTAAGTATTAACTATTTTTAAATCTCCGATTTTTCTTATATTCTTTGCCTTTCTCATACTCTTGTATATTTTTCTTCCTATTCCTCAGAAAATTGTGGAATTATGAAACCTGAGCGTAGAAGGGACCTTGAGAGTCACCACCCGTATGGCCCATCTCCATCTCTAGTTGCCTGTGTCACACCCTTTAGACTTTCTTATCCGATTTCTCCCTCCAACTTCATTTTGAATAGCCTCCCCCTTGCCATTTTCAGTTTGAGCATTAGGTTGCAGCACGGACACATTTGTGTTTCTTGTTTTCACTGTTTCTCAGTACTCAGAGGACATCCCAAGGCCAGCCCATGATGAGGCGCAGAGCCCTGGGGAATGGCCTCCTGCTCTGAGTAAAAGCCCCATGTGCTGACTGCTGTGCTCAGAGTCCTGTCAGTGTTGATCCAAAATAAAACCATCCTTGATCACTGCAACCACGCTTCCTGAGGCAAAAGCAGCATGGACTCCGGCCAGCCGAGAGGGAGCCGTTTTACCCCAGTGCAAAGGGAAAGGGTAAGGGTGGCAACCATATGAATCAACAATTTCATGTTGCCTTGCAACCCCGCAGCTATTGGTACAAAATTGTATGGCCTTTTAAAAGTCCTGATTATTGATTCCATATCTTGACTTCTGACAAGTGCTGAATCCTTTGCTCTACAAATGCCCTGAGTTTATTTCCCGTTTACATTCAATTTTATGCTTTCATTTATTTGTTTCCTTTCTTTTTTCATGAAACCAGTAGGCCCGATCTCCTCTCAGGTTATCGTTAGGCGTATTTTCCAAAGAAGGGAAGTTTCTGCCCAAACCCTGCAGTTCCCACTACACACACTCTCTCACACATACACAGAACGAGAGCGAGAGAGAGAGAGAGAGAGAGAGGAAGGCAGAGAATACACAATTCCAAAATTATACCTTTCTTCAAAGACAAAATTGCCTTTGTGTCCCCTTGCTCCTGGAGCCCCTCACGTCTGCCTGCATCTGTTTTCTGCACGCCACTCATCCTGGTCTTCTTGCTGCTTTATTATTGGAGATCCACTCTTAGAGCCCTTCCAGGGGGACTCCAGATTCTTTCTAGGATCTTTCAAAGATGAGATTCAAGAAATTGATAGGAGTTTCCCTTTCCAGCCTCTCCATGTGATCAGAAGCCCAGCAATACTAACCAGATTTCCCGTCCTCCTGGTGCATTTATCAGAATCCCTGTCGGTTCCATTCAGGTGCTGGGCAGGAGGTAGAAAAGTTTCAGTGTAAACCACAGCTGTCAACCAGTTCTCTCTGACCCCTATTGGCCCTAACCAACCCCAGCACGGCCCTTAGAGATGCATTGTGCAGAACTAGCATATACATTTGTCACTCTCCCAGCAGAGATTTTCAGATCCTTTGAACCAAGGAACAATCATTTCCATCAACTTTTTAGATGCAGATGGCGGCTTGCTCATACATGCATTCTTGTGTAGCATATATATCTTTTTCATCTGTGGTCATTTTACCCACAATGAGAATGATAACATATATTTTATGGTACCTTTCATCCAGGAATCTCACTGTACTTTATCAACAGTAACTAATTGAGAGAAACTGCTGTGTATTTATTTAATAACACAGTTGTATCTTCTGTTTTAACAAAATGTTCAGTTCTTAACTGTTTATTGTCAATGTAATTTCCTTCACATAATACAAATTAATGAGGAGAGAAAAAAGCAAATTTGTTTTTCATTAGTTACTAATTTAAGAATTTCCAAGCTAATTAATCAGAGTTCTTCCAGCCCACCCCAACCCCCTCAGCTCCCATGTACTCAACTGATCAAACATTTTTCTTCCTAAGAATATCATTTGCAGTTAAATATTTGCTTCTTTAACCTATACTAATTTGTCCATTGGCTTATACAGCTGCATTTTTTTTCCAGTTCTCTTTTTTCTTCTTGCCTCTTCCACGTAACCCACAGGCACATAATACCAACAAATTGTCAATGGAAAAGAGCCCAAACCTAAAAATCTAAAATAATTTAAAGAGATTTGTTCAGAGCCAAATATGTGTTACCATGGCCTGGAGAGCCATGCCCAGAAGCCTTGAGCAAGTGGTCTCCTCATGGTTGGGTTGCAGTTTGGTTTTATACATTTTAGGGAGACAGGAATTACATGTAAAGTCATAAATCAATACATGGAGGACATACATTGGTCTAGCCTGAAAAGGTAGGACATCTCCAAGCTGGGGCTTATAGGTTATAGGTGGGTTTAAAAGAGTGTTTGATTTGTAATTGGTTAAAGAAATGAAGCCTTATCTAAAGACTTGGGACATTTTAAGTTAAGACAGGGTAGTCTGTTAATCACAGCCAAGCTACTGGACATACATGGGATGTATATACTGAGACTCAAGTGATCTGTTAAGTAAATTGATGACCTGCGTGTGTGGTTTAACCTTTGTCTTAGATGGTCTTAGCCCTGTTAATGATTTTCTATTTTATTGTTACAAAGAATAACTCCAAAAGGGATGGGAGAATGATAAGGCAGACTTTCCTTCTCATGGCCAGCAATTCAGCTTTATGGCTTTTCTGAGGTGCCCTTGGCCAAGAGGAGCCCATTCAGTCAGCTTGGGGGCTTAAAACTTTATTTTAGTTCACAAAATACCAAAATATACACCCTTTCTTGCCCATTTTTCTAGCAATTCCTTCTTTTTCATCTAATCTCTCAAGAAATATGCTTGTCTTTTTTTTTCTTTCTTTCAACCTTTGAATTTAACTTAGTGGCCTCAAGGGAGATACCTTTCAGTTTGAAGTTATCTCCAAATAAACACACAGAGATGATAACTTTCTACTACTAGGGAGATTATTAACTGCTCATACAACTTTATCACAAAAGTTTTTGTGTTCTGACAGTTGCTTGTAAAATTTGTATTTTTCCTCAAGTTTTCCAACAGAGTTTCCGTCGTCATCACATGTCTTCTCCTTTATTGGGCCCACAGGCAAAACCCATTTATTAATTGTGAAATACGTGGCTTTTTAGCAGAGAGAGAGAGATCCCTGTCCTTTCATAGGAACGTCCCACCAGGGTTGTCTTCATGGGCGTACAACCCGTGCAGTCTCGTGGGGCCTTTGCTTAGAAGGGCCGCACGCTGGATATAATCCTCTGTTGTCATGGTCTTGAAAGTCTTCATAATCTTTTTTAATAAGGGGCCCAATGTTTTCATTTTGCAGCAGGCCCCACAAGTTATGTAGTCAGTCCTGCCTCCCTGGTGGTATTCGCTTCCTCCTTCCAAATCAAACACAGCACTGATGGTTACAGGTCCTGGACCCCCATGGAAAGTCAAAGGGGTCAGACTGGCCCCTCAGTGTGTGCTGTCAAGGTGGAAGATGCAGTGGGTTTCTCACATCAAGGAGGAACTCCCTACCATCCTGTTCACCTCCACTGAGAGAACCTCCTCTGAGTCTCCTAGGCCATTTGGTGACTTTCAGTCCAGCACATTCTTATTCCCAATCTTAGACCTCAGTTATTCTTCTCCGAGGAATCCCCATCTGAATTTTGTCTAGCCGTCTCCTACCTTCAGGTGATTTATCCTGATCAGGTGATTGGGAGTGACACAACCCAATAATTCAAGGGCACAGACACTGAACCTAATATCCAAGAACCTCTGGCCCTGAAGTCTGAGCTCTAATATTCAACCTAGCCTGAAAAGAGATCTTCTGATAGTGACTAAAGTGGTGTCTAGAAGCAATCACCACCAAGAGGTGAGCTGAGGGGAAAAGAAGGAAAGGGTACTTTAAAAGAAAGAGATTAAAGGATGATAAGAGAATCAACAGAGATAAAAAAAAATAACTGCGTCTAAGGAAGAGGCACATATTCATTACTTATGAAGATATATGCACAGTATGCAAAAATAAGTGAAAAGAAACAAGGAAGGTCTCCCAATGAGTATAAAACTGATTGAGATGTCAGCTGTCATCTCTGTTACTTCAGGGCCCATTTTGAAGGAGAGCTGAGACTCTATAAGAAAACAATTATGTTACAAACTGGACTTGTCTTTCTCTTTTAAACACACACAACCAAACAACAACAACAGCAATGACAACATTATTCTACCTGGCTCATTCTGTTAGATAAAGGTCTTTATCTTTTTTTTCCTAGGCACAGTGTCTAGTACTTGGTGTGTGCTTTCAAAATACTAGATCCATTCATGATCCTTCTTTTTGTCTTCTGCATTGACGATGACATTCAATGCAGATGCAATAAGATTTGAAGAGTAATGAGCTTGCAGGAGGCTTCTTGGATTCAAATGCCCATTTTGCTGTTACTCTATGCCTCAGTTGCTCTATGCCACAGTTGCTCCATCTATAGAAACGTTGTTGTGAGGATTAGAATGCCTGGCACAGCCTAAGCACTCAATAAATGTCAGCTGTTATTGTTGTTGCTGACTTCCCTCTCTGCCTTGTGAGAAAGCAGAGCTGGCTTATGCAGTGTGCACCGAGGCACCTCTTTCTGGGGCTCCAGAGCCCCATTTCCTACTCGAGGCAGGGGCTATCCCCCGGGTTTTGTAGCAACCTCACCTCCCATGGCAGGAGCAAAGTTTGACTAGAATGTATAGCTCAGGGACCTCTTCCCAATCTCTTTCACCTTCCAGGCAAAAGTGATACATTCCATGCTTATTTTCTGAGGAGACTTGTCAGGAAGAATGTTGCTGACCATTTCACATCCAGAGCAGACTACAGAAATATGACTACACTGTGTGGGTAATGTTATTTCCAGGTATTGACAAAGCTGGTGCAGTGGTGAGTGAGACAGCTAGATGAGGGTGATACATCCAATGCATAAGTAAAAACAATACATATTATACTTGGGGAAAACCTCTCTGGGAAGCCAGGGGATCAAATGGTGGTGATCCTCACATGACTGATAGGACTACAGCACCCAGAAAAAGGCACCAGTCACCTTCCTCTCCACATTTCTGCAGCCCCTACAAAGTAATAAAATCAAACCAATCATAAAATAAAATATTTAGAACATATATTTTAGTTTTACCTGCTCACATAATGATAGACCTTGGCATTTTCCATTGCTTATACTTTCTTTGTGGGAAGAATCCACCCCATTAGGTGACAGCTGTCCTTGACGCTAAAATAACATTCAATCTCCCTTCTTTTTTTCAAATGCAAACCAGGGACATTTGTGACTTGCTTTCATAGTGTCTAAAGCACTTGGGTTTTTAATTCGTTATTTTTTAGAACAGCCAAGCTTGCCATTGGAGAATTCTTTGAATTTTCAAACAAAGCCCAATGCCACAGAAACCCTGCAGAGTACCAGAATAAAGCAATATTATATCCCAAAGAAGGCATTTGATTTCAGGAGCAGCCAAGCTAACATCCATCAACAACATCCTTCACTGCCCCCATAGACGCACATAAGTGGACTCCTGCTGGAGGAGATTGTCATGGTCTGTGACCTTCCTGGTTTCTCCCAACACGAGTCTCAGATGCTCAGACTGCACTTACTGACCAGAATCGGAGAGTCCCCGAAGAAGAAGCCAAATTCTCAAAAGGCAATAGCAATGGATACAAGACAAAGGAGAAGAAAAACAACCTTCACGTCCCAAGCTGCTTTCCTTAATAGTCTCCGTCTAAAGGGGCTATGTGAGAACATAAGGGAGATTATGATAACACGGCAGAATCTTCTAACTCATCTTTGCTTCCGGAACACTGCGTTGTCAACAACTGAATTGCCCATTGCTTAATCTAAGCTTTTTGAGTACTTTTCAGTGGTTAAAAAAATAATAGTTTAAAAGAATACATTGTGATCCTTATATTTCCTCAGATCACAGCTGGGTGACCCTTTCATTCTTTTTGGTCAATGGCCCATGAGGATGAAGGGCCCATAGAGACATAACATCCTGGTAGAGTGCATTTAACCCAACGCTCTGTGACACTAATGGAATACATCGCAGACATGGTAATATTAAACTATTTGCATTAAACTCTCCCTGGTCGCTGGCAATCATGCTGCGACAAGTGTCATCGTCAATGAGAAGATAACCTTAAACATCCCATTTTGACACAAACATGTTTTACTACTAATAAGGCATCCCAGCAAAACAAGTGCTTTCTAAATGGATTGCCCTTGCATACACTGACCTAAGGTAAGGAGATGACAAAGGCTGACTAATTAGCAAGATGTTTTGAAGCTAATACTCAGCAGTGTCTATGGTTCTGATTTCCATTTGCAAATAGTTTTACTTTT
This sequence comes from Eulemur rufifrons, assembly GCF_041146395.1. Classification (NCBI taxonomy): domain Eukaryota; kingdom Metazoa; phylum Chordata; class Mammalia; order Primates; family Lemuridae; genus Eulemur; species Eulemur rufifrons. The sequence continues at coordinate 45,400,600 of NC_090997.1, forward strand.
CTCTGATTGTAATGAAATCTGAAGCTAGTAAGAGTTTTGATTGGCTTTAGGAGGTTTTTTTATTTGTTTTGCAGGGGTTGGGGGGAGGGTGGGGAGCAGAATTTCCCTCTATTTAGCGTGAAGATAAAATGTTTGGTATAGAAGTTATGTATACCTTTGCAATATTTATCCTACCAGTATTTCATTGGTTCAAAGATTAGAAGGATTTGATCTCCCTTCATATAAGGAAGACTGGGGATGGGGCCTTTAGGGTCTAGCTGACAGAGTGTTTCTTATTCTCACTTGAGGGCTTCAAGGTGATGAAGTTTCCAGAACTTGTATGCAAAGGGATTGTAGTCAGAACAAAGGAAAACAGCTGGAGGCAACTCATTAACTCCACAAAAGACTAAATTAAAAAAAAAAAAAAAAGGCAAGATGCAAAGCCAAATGTTTCAAGAACCAAAGAGATTCAATGAAACAAGAGTTGAAGTAGAGGAAAGGTGAGCCAAGTGAATTCTCTGATTTGGGATTCTGATCCTCACTTTTGCTGTTTTAGGGTCCCCACAGTCACTGGACTTGGAGAGTTGGGAAGGGCCAATTCCAAGTGGCCAACATGACTCCCTTCCATGTGGGCTTTGTTAATTTTACATGCCACTAAGACAAGTCCAAGCATGCTGCATTTGGACAGACTTTCACCCACGGGAAACCTAGAGTATGAAAATATGGGTTAACAAAGAAAAGAGGCAAAATTTCTATGATGGGGATGTAATTCTTTAGTAGATCCACAGGTCTTTTCATCATTCTCTTGCACTTTAAATTTAACCTATTGCTATGGTCTGAATGTGTCCCCCAAATTCATGTGTTGGCAACTTGATCCCCAGTTCAGCAGTGTTGGGATGTGGGGCATCTGGGGAGTGTTTAGGTCACAAGGGAGTGGCTTTGCTCTCTTCCACTCTTCTGCCATGTGAGGACACAGAGTTCCTCTCTCTGCTGCCCTTCCACCTTCTGCCAGGTGAGGATGCAGTAAGAAGGTATTCACTAGATGCTGGAGCCTTGTTCTTGGACTTCCCAGTTTCCAGAACTGTGAGAGAATAAATAAATTTCTGTTCTTTATAAACTACCCAGTCTGTGGTAATCTGTTATAGTAGCACAAAATGGGCTGAGACACCTATCTTCTTGATATGCTCCAGTCACTGGGTGGGGGATGGGAATGCTGAGTGCATCCAAAAGCATGGCGTTGGAGCAGAGCAATGGAGGGTGGAGGTGAACATCTTCACTGTGGTTAGGCAAGATAGAGTGATTCTTATGGACAAAAAAAGGCTTGGAGTAAATTCATGGTGTTTGAGACACAGCTTAGAAGATAGCTAGGTAGAAAAGATAGCTTTAGTGTACATGAGAATGGTAGATATTAATCCAAAATACTCAGGAGAAAGGATGGAGACGAGTGGAGCAAGGTTACGTCCAAGAGAATACACCTAGGTTTAGAGCCCTCCAAAGAGCAAGTTGGTGGTCTCATTTTTAGGACTGACTGCCAAAGGGCCACATTTGCCTTGACTAGATGTTCATTGAACCCATGGGCCTCAGTTTAAACAGTGTTAGGCTAAAACTAGAAGACTTGAATTTTTTTAAACTGGACAGGCAACTTACTACCAATGAGCTGTAGGTAACTCACTTCAACTATTTGAACCTACAGAGTTACCTAGAATAAAAGGGCCTACTACCTGGCTAATCTTTCATGTGAGTTATTAAGTGGATGATGTAAGAAAGCATATGAAAGTATTCTAAAAACACTTAAGTGGACTTCCAACAACACAGCAGACTGAGAAGACAAGAATGGACTCTTACATCATTACAAATACAGGTGCTGGAAAAATATTTCTTCACCAATTATTTAGTATATAGCTTAGTCCAAAAAAATGAAAATGAAATCCTAAGTGGCAGAAATTAAGACAAAATCCAAAACCAGAACAGTAAGTAGGAGCTGACATCACTTGCCAGCTTTTCACCTTAGCTATATACTGAAGGTTTAGATGTTGGGGACTGAGACACAGCCTTGGACCTGTGTGAAGTCGGGAGTCTGAAAAATAAATCTGTGCATAAAGCTTGGAACTATAAAAAACTGCCCTATTTGTGAAACTTTGCCAATCAGCTCTGAAAAACAGAAATAAAGCTTACTATTTGTCTAAGGCCTTTGGAGAAGTGCAAGGAGTTGCTTATGAGAAATTTAAAGCCACATGTAGGTTTTGGCAAATTTAAGTGTAGAGTCTGAATTCATTCTACTCGGATGGTACAGAAGATTTAGGCCATGAAATTAGCGTTAGAAGCTGGTTTTGCACTCTCGAATGACTTGACATCCTTAGTGGAAACACATCTGAAAGGACTCAAAAGTGTTTTTCCCCCTTCCAGATCCAGAGCAATCAGCATCTCCAGGGGAAAATAGGCCTTGCAGAAGATGAGTTCACAAATTAAAAAATTACAAACCACACAAGGAAATGAATCACCATGAAGGAGAATCAAGACATAAAATCAAATGAAAATTAGCTACCCAAATCTTGAACATAATAAATTTGAGACTGTGTAGATTTTGCAAGAACTAAATAGAACTTTTGGAAATGAAAATAGAGATTAAAATAAAAAATGCTAAAGAGGATAAGGTTTAATGAGATAAGAGGTTATATTAATATATCAGAAAGAAGCATGTTTTTATTTTATATGATAATTAATATCATAATAATGGAATTTTATATATTTATGAATGCCCACTATGAAGATCTATATTAAGTTGTGAAGATGACAAACTCAGTTAAGACCTACCCAGTCCCTCACCTTGTGGAGCACTTATTTTAGAGCAGACCAACAATGGTGGGGAAAAAAAAAAAACCAATGAAATGTTATAGATGAATAGGGTACAATGAAGCTGTAAATGAGGAAGTGATCGAGCCTGTCTTCTGGGATTGCAGTCAGAAAAAGCTTTGTAGAGTTGGAGATGCTTGAGTTGAGTCTTGAAAGAGGAAAAGAAATTTCCTAGACCCATAAAGAGGAAAAAGACATTAAAAGGAAAAGGCGTGTGGTAAAACAGTACGGTGTGGCTGGCCTCTGGGTGTGAGGGGAAGGGAAAGAGAGAAGTAGGCAGGGGCAGACTATGAGTAATGTACGGTAATTTTTACTAGGACATGTGAGGGAAGCAATAGTTCAGTACTTACTGTTGTGAAAACTGGCTCAAGTTATTTAATCTCCCTGTATCTCAGTACTACAAAATCTTCAGAATATTGTGATATTAAATGAGATTATGCCTATCAACGCGTGTCACAGTTTGTAATATGTTTTAAGCCCTTAATGATCACTAGCCCTTATTATAACTGCTATTCTTATTAAGATAAAAAAAGGTTTTGAAAGAGATAGAAGCAGACAGGAAAGTAATAAATATCACAGCATTTATTTATGCAACAAATATTTTGGGACGGTATGAGGAACTGGGGGTATTGTAATGAACAAGATGGACTCAGATCCTGCCCTCAAGAAACTTAGATTCTCAAGGAGAAGATAAATATGAAATGACTAATCATTACCTTAACTTAATTACAATTGTGATGGATGTCACCGCAAAAGACAGAGAAAATGCATTGTCTTGATCAGCTGCACCTGGGGACTGGTCAGTAATGCCAGTTCTCAATTTCTACCCCAGACCTACTAAATTGAAAACTCTGGGTCTCAGGCCCAGCAATCTGTCTTTTAACAAATACTCCAGATGATTCTAATGCAAGCAAACATTGGAGAATCACTGCACTAGGCTTTTATTTGTCAAGTTTAATGGAGGGAGCTCTTCATTGTAGTTGAAAACACCCTAACAGTACCTGGAATGGAGCCATTGAGAATTACTGGGCCCCAGGTACTCTCATTGTGCCTTCAGCTTTTCATGGGTGTTTCTGAGAACTAATTTAGGTTTATGAGGACCTTGTTTCTTAAATTGAATCTTGGTAAAATCTTAAGAAATAAATCAATAGCTAATTATACTCTGATTTCCCCTCTTTACTACCCTTCTGGGAAATAGGATATGAGCCTGTTGTCTCCAGCAGGGGGCTCCACAGTCTTCCAAAGGGCAAGGAGAGCGTCCCCAACCAGGATCAGAAGGGGCAGCCACACACACAGGCCGACCCTGCCGAGAATACGTCCCACAGCTTGCACCCAGTGCCCAGCCACTTTTGTGCTACTTAAAGTACCTAAGTGGTAAATCATAGAGTACCTTCTAATAAAATGTCAATCCAGTTAATTGCAAGGCTTTTATTTTGTCATTGGGCATACAAATTGGGACAATACTACTTGTGGCCTTCCTTTTTGAGTCTGTTCTAGAGTAATACTCAACATTTATCTTAAATACATAGTTATGAAGAAATAGTTAATGAAAGAAGAAAATAGTTAATGAAAATTCATTTCAAAGGATGGCAAATGATCAGCCTGCCCAGGGCTACTGCAGGTCCAGGCCAGCCCACAGCAAAGGGGCAGTTCTACGTCACAGTTTGTGGAAAGACAGCCTGATGGCGTGTCCTTGGTTCACTCACTCTCTGGAACTGCCCACCTCAAAGGAGAGGCAAGCTGCTGACCTCACCGAAGTTCCACAGCTGTTCCAGGTAAAGGCAGCATCTTTGAGGCTGAAGCTAGTCTAGAGGTCATTTTCATTCCCAGAGTTTGTTTGAAAGGTGGTTTTGGAGGAAGTTTTCCTATAGATATTTTGTTATCCATGGTCGTTAGGTAACCAGGTCAACCCACACTGTGCCTGAAGAATAGTGACTAATAGTGCTGCTTTTAACTACACATAATCACCATCTATAAAGGACAAGGAGGAATGCATTTGGGTGCCAAGAATACATCCCTCTCCCTTAATGGTAGGGTCACTGGAAGCAGCTTTTGGTGACTTGGCATTGGGCTGGGGGAAGAGTAGAGAAGGAAAAAGGAAGATAAAATCCTTCAATAAGGGGAGAGTGCTCTTTTACACTTCTATATCTGTAGAGTGGAAGAAAACACTTGCTTGACAACAAACATAAGAAGCGTCCTCTTAATGTTCTGCAGGCTTTTTGATTTTGGGATAGAGGTGGAGGGGTGAGTTGGATTCCAGGTCATTTTAAAGCCCAGGTGTGGGCTGCCTGTTTGGCAGCCTTTGAATGTGGTCCTAAAGTAGATTCCCAACTGGAGGCATTGGCCTTCCCTTCAGATGAAGAATAAAAAGTGATTGACATATGGAAAACATTTTGTGCATGTGGCCAGAATATTGGAACTTAAATGAAATGCCTAGTATTCTAATGTAAATGCAGAAGCATGTCTGGAGTTCTTTTTTTTTGGAGACAGAGTCTCTGTTGCCCAGGCTAGAGTGAGTGCCGTGGAGTCAGCCTAGCTCACAGCAACCTCAAACTCCTGGGCTTAAGCGATCCTACTGCCTCAGCCTCCCAAGTAGCTGGGACTATAGGCATGCGCCACCATGCACGGCTAATTTTTTCTATATATATTTTTAGTTGGCCAGACAATTTCTTTCTTTTTTTTTTTAGTAAAGACGGGGTCTCGCTCTTGCTCAGGCTGGTCTCGAACTCCTGAGCTCCAGCGATCCGACCGCCTCGGCCTCCCAGAGTGCTAGGATTACAGGCGTGAGCCACCTCGCCCAGCCTGGAGTTCCTTTTAGAACAAAACCACAATGAAAGTGCTCCTGATGAAACTTTGTCATGAGGGGTAGAGAATTCCATAGGTCCAGCCCCTCCTCCCTTGGTATTTTCCCAAGGTCATACCATGTGTGGGCGCAACAGGGTAGGGATTGGTCTCCATGGACCAAGAAATACCCCATGACACAGGTGGAAGTTATCAAGGTGGAAGGTACCTACCTCAACAGATTTTTTTACTGTAAGAAACTGGTTATTTGGGGAACAGATGTTCATAATGATAAGGAAGGATGAGAATAATTAGTTTTTAAGCTTCAAATGGTTGATTCACATTGCTCTTTATGTGTAATTTCTTATGACTTCTCAAAACTACACCATAAGGCAGATACAAATAGGGAAAACTGGAGGTGGAAAGAAGTCAAGATCACAAAGTGGCGGGACTGGGTTTGGGGCCCAGGCACTCAGACTCCAAAGCTTATTCTTTTAATCAGCTAACCCCCATACATTTAACTGCCTCTGAATCTCTTTGGGTTTATGGAAAAAAGGATGCAGTAGATTTTTACAGTCTAACCTGCCACAGGTGGAGGAGCCTCTATATTCCAAACTTTGCACTTCGGTTATTCTGCAAATTTACATATCATGTAGTGAGACTAAGGGAATTTTCAATGCATTGATTTAATTTGGAAGAATTCCATTGGAATATTTGTCTCCCCCTTAGTCACCACTCATTTCCAAACCCATCACCAATGCATTGTTTAAGGAGGATATTACAGTAGCTAGAATGTTTTAATTCCCAAATCTACTATATATTTGTACATGACCTTAAAGCTAAGAAATTCTCAGGTGATTCTAGTATCTACATTTATAAATGGCAGTATCTAGGCTGTAAATGGCAGGTAATGACTATTGCCTGATGAGTTTTTAAAAAGCAATTTGTTTGTAAATGACTTTTGACTCCTTGGGTCAAAGAATTGTATCAATTAAAACAGAAATGAAAGGTTCTGACATGACACCAGTTATTACTGGGAAATAGAAGAACGTGCCTACAATAAGAACCATGGAGATCAAAGGGCAAATGCACTCAATTGAGTGAAACTAATAAATTATCGGAAAACAATTTTCAAGTAGGAAAAAAAGCCATATATGTGAACAACAACATTATTACTAATTTTTAAAGAATGTAGAATTTCTCACATTTCAGCCCATCAAAATTATTTTTAACCACTTTTATTTGGAAAAATGACTTACTATAATATTTTATTTAGAAACTGAAATTCCAAATGCAGAAAAAGCACTTATTTCATTGATGGAACTGGAAACTTAAAAGGCATTAGATTAAGGTGGTGAAAGCAGCCTACAGACCTTATAAATGAGATCAAGACCTGCACAGGAGAATTACCAGAAGAGCCTGCATCTAATCTGAAGTGGAGGTTGACAATAGATCAGGATCCACATAGTAGAAATACGTTATTTAAACAAAGAAAATGTATATAGTAGCATAGATTAAAGGATCTCCTCCCTAAATGCCAGAATCATATTGCTTTTAAATCTACCTAATGACACCCTAACAATTGATGAAGAAAAATCCTTGCTTCATGTCCAGAGAGATTAAAAGAATTTACGTACTTCTTGCAACACTCTCATTGTTCAAAGCCTTCCGACTCCCCCCAAAATATGCTTTATCCTCCAAAATTTTATATCCTATATAATTACCAAATTAAATCTCAGTTTCTTAAGTCAGACATTCTCAACCAATGTGCCAAAAATAGACTTTGGCAGTGTGGGATTATTTCTCTCAGTCCCTAGAGTGGCTAGGTAGGCCTTGAAGCCAGTGAGTTTCTGCCATGAGCAGCTTCAGCAGTTTATTCTGGTGTATTATAGAAATAACATTTTCTATGCATGTTGTGACATTTTTTTAAAGTCTAGGAAGAACTATCCTGAGTATAGCAGGTGAACACTCTGATCAATATTATGAAATCAGCTAATACTGAATTAGAAAGCATTTGGAACAGGCACAGCCCATAGTAAATGAGGTAAAAGTGCTTGTTAAAAAAATACATATAGTTGAAGCTATAATTAAAAAGAATTTACACTAAGGTATAAATGACTGATATTTTCAGTGTGCCATGAGGGTGTTTGCATTCTAATAAAGGATCTTGTTAATCTGAATTAATTTCTAACTGGATAAATCACAGCTTCTCTTCTCCTAGCAACCACCCTTTCCTCTCATTGTGCAGTTAACCCTTGCCTGCCTTGCAAACAAGTCCTATAAGGCATAAAATACACAGATAAATACTGTTTTATAGTAGAAGACTCCTATCACCTATACTTCTCTATCTTAACATCCTTATGAGTGATTTCATATCTCACAGGATTTGGTAAAAATAGTCATTCCTGGAGCAAGAAGTGATACTTGGCAAGAACCATAATGGATATTCAAAATCAGGGAATTACACATATAAATCAACAAACAAATTCTGGTTGATTCATGCCAACTATCACCAAGGGATAGAGTAAGACAGTCTTGTCTTTGCACTGTGCTTTAGCATGGTTAAAAAGTCAAGGACAATGTAACAATGAGCACTTATACCAAAATTTCATAACATGGTATATGAGAGTTGGGAATCATTGTATAATCCTGTTCTATTTGAAAAGATGTTGATGTACAACCTAAATTTTTCAACCTATATTGCACTGATTCTCAAAATTAGATCTCAAATTTAGACAAACTTAGAGGTTTCAGTTACATGGAGAAGTTTCAAGGATACCTCTAAATCCACTGGGAATCAACTTTTTTTTTTTTTTTTTAATTTTCAGTGCCTTCAATTCTTTGCATATATGTGATCTTTGGAAAAAATAATATATATTGCAAAGAGTTTGACATTATGTATGAATTCTTTGCAGATAGATTGACTGCTACTGAGTCACCAGGAGGCTCTGGGGAGAGTTAGGTGGCACTGAATTTGATCACAGAAGACAGAATCATATTTTTAAAAGAATTCTCCAAGCAATTCAGCTATATAGCAAGGTTTGCCACTTTCCCTTTCAAATCCTTGAGGCTGTCAGTGCACTTGGAGGTGGGTAGGGAGGATTCAAGCAAACTCCTGGGGTGGACTCAAATAAAAGGATTGGGCCCTATTGGAGGATCGTGGGAGGACATAGTCCATCCAGCATTACTTGCACTGCTATCTCATTTTCCAAGCCCTCCCGAATAAAACCTTCTGTCAATACTGTAGTTTATAGGCTTAAGGGGTGGGCAAAGAAGTGATCTAATTTAATCAAAATGCTAACCTGTAGGCCCTATAAAGCATCCCAGAGAAGAATTACTGGGGCCTCATGTATGGGGTAGGGTGGAAGTACAGCCAACATCAAACACAGCTACCAAGTCGGGCCTGGCATCCTTTCTGCCAAGTCTCTGCAGCATTACGGAGCCACTGCCTGACGAAGTAGCTAGTGATGATGCCCTTTCTGAAGAGACTTGGGAGAGGATGCAAGGTACTGTGATAGGCTGAGGTGCTTAGTCTCCTTGTCATGCAACAGACATGGACAAAATCACTGCTGAATAGAAGTAAAATCCACCCTGGCTTGCTTTGCCTTGTTTATCGTGCTCTCCTTGTTATTTAGGAGCTAATTATGCAGTCTGCAGAGTGTCTCTGCTCCCAGGCCTGGTGCCGCCTGCTCTCTGACCATTTGCCTGCCTGTTATTTCCGTCCGCAGACAGAGGTCAGCGAGAAAAGGCATCAGACATTAATCAGCCTTCTCTCCCACTTGTTAGCATCAGTGGCAAAATCTCTGATGAGGACAGAATGTTTCGTATTTGGCTATCAAGGATTTGAGGATCTGGGGATTATTTATGGATTTCATTACTCAGTCTATTTCCATCCTCTATTATTGTGAATAGCTGAGGTTTGCCTATATCCCTAACACAGTTTCAAATTTGTAGAGGGGTCCTTCGACCTGAAGAGCTGAGCACATCCGGGTCATCTTATCTCTCTGTGGCAAAGAATTATGGGTTACAGAATACAAAAATATGCAAGAAACGCTTATGTAGGGTTAGAAGGTAGGATGGGTAAAAAAATTTTAAAGTGTAAAAACATCTCACTTTGAACAATAGAGTTGTTTCCGAAAAGTTTTTGTAAATTGGATTTAAAAACATTTAGTTACATTTTAAATCTACCAGCAGGGCTGACAACTCAGGGCTCACAGTACTACGAGCTCGTTTGCAGGTGCAAAGTATTTACGTGAGGAAATAATTCTCTCCTCATTTTTCTTTTTTATGATCTGGAATTTCAATATATCAAGTTGTCTTAAAACACCTGTATAGCTAACTCTGCCAAGATGCTTTTCATTGAATATCTGGCAGATGAAGGGACTCATTCTCCCAGGGAAACATAAACTGCCTGGCTGTTTCCACTTACAATGCTGAGAAGTGCTCATTGTAAATTGAACATAAAGTTTTCAATAGGCCACACCTGATTAGGTCTCTGCACGTCTTGAAAACTCGCTCTCCACATGTAGGAGAAAAGCGAGTAGACTAGTTCATGAAGTCTTATTTAGAAGCTTCTGCTTTGCTTAATGTTAAATCTATTTGCTGTTGTATTTATGTATATTTGGGTGAGAAAGAACTACATATTTGTTTTTAAGTTTCTAAATCTGGTATCTTTGCAAATACTTTAATCACTTGCTACAGAATTTACATTTAGACGCAGAGTCAGAATAAGCTCATTTTGACGTATCAATTTCATACTCTTTTCTGCTGCGTATACCCCATCTTTGCTCACCTATTCCTAGACAAACGCTAGTGGTTTTGACTCCCATTTTCCAGATGATCGCTCTGTCTTTGCTGTCATTTGTGCAGACAGCTTCAGAGTTCCAGCACAAACATATAGTGCCATAAAAAATAAGCCAGATTTTGGCAAAAAATATTTAAAGCATAGTAAATCTGCTTTTGCTTGCTGTTTGAGTTTCTCTTGGCTCACTGCCTGACATCCATTAGGTACACTCTGAATAGTCTAGCCATGGACATAAAGGAGAGAACTTGCTTTTTGGAAGTACTATTTACCATCAGAGATGATAGAAATGAGAGCAAAGGCATTTGAGGCTTGTTGCCAAGTCTTTTGGTCCACAACTGTCCCTTGGCTTTGGTGTTCATTCTCCTTGTTGCACCTAAGATGAGAAGTCATATTTTGGTTGCCTTAGCATCCTTAGACACAGGCCTGGAAGCTCTTTTGGTTGTCCTTCAACCTTAAAAAGGCTAGGCATGTGCTCATTTATAAATAAAAAATGAGCTTATTCTGACTCTGAGTCTAAATAAAAATTCTATAGGCAGTGATCAGTTAGTAACCCATTCGACAGGACAGGGCGGAACAATTAGAAACAGAGAGCCCTGGAAGCCGATTCCAAGGGTAGACACCACATTTGAACCATACATAGTATTGTTTGTTTCTAGCTCCCAAGCACCAAGGATAGTCCGTTACTATGCACACAAAGCCTCAAGAAGCTTCCTGTTTTACTTCAGACATCTCCTGAGGCCACCTTGTTAAAGAATTTACTTTCATAATCAGTTTCCAGGAATCAATATTTCTTTTCCTATTTCCCTCTGCTTGGACATAATGTGATTAGAACAAAGAGTTCTCATGCTTTGGGATTGATCAGAATTGTGGCTGAAGAAAACACTGTCCAATAGTACTCCCTTCATGTATGAACTCTGCTTTTTCCCCTCCACTTGGACATTGTAATGGCTCTAAGAACTGGGACTCTGGGGGAAATAAGTTCACATGGGTCCCGTCTCCTCCTCTCTGGGAGGAGCACCTTGTGCCAAGATCTTTGTTGACCATATTTACGGCAACAGCCAGGTGTCCCATCGTTCTCATCCCTCTCAAGAGGCCGTCCCTGGGGAACAGTGGCATTTTGCAGTGAGTGTGACCTATTCCAATTTATTCCAAGGGATACTCATATCTATCTAATTTAGGTGAATAAAGATGAAATACATAGGAGTTTTCCCTCTGTTAAGTAATGGAGGATGTTTTCAAAGGCTTTCCCCTGTCAGTGGGAAGGGATTAACACTTGAAAATATTCACATTGGATGACTGGGTAAGATAAATTGCCCGTAGCCACCCAGGTTAGAAAGACTGGGATTTAACAAGACAAGCAATCAGAGGCTGAATTGAACAGTTTAAAGGGTTTGTGTCCCTTTCTAGAATAATCAGAGATTTTGAATGAAGCACTTACTTAGGTTTGTAAGTACAAGTAATAAAATCTGTCAAAAAATACATGGCAAAGCTCTCTCTCTCTTAAAAAGCCACAGAATTTACACAAAGAAATTTTGTGAATATATGTATTGTGAAATCTTCATAAAAATGATAAAATATGCAATTAATTTGGAAAAAGGTTAATGCCGGAATATTTTAAAGCTTCATTCTCCTCCTTGTAGTGTAAGCCAAAGATGTGTTCAGTTTTCTTCCTTCCTCACACTCCTAATTGAAAAGCAGTCTGCGTTATTCGATATGAGTGAAATAATTACACTTGGGTCAGGTGTAGGGTTGGGTTGCTTTGGACAGGTTCAAAAGATTCTTCCCCCAACCCCCACTTTAGTCCTTGTCTATTTGTTCCCTGAAGGATTTCTGTGTCCCTTCAGGCAAACGAGGCAGTAGCAGCAGCAATAATCTTATTTACAAAGAGGGCAGGAGGGCAGAGGGTTGGAGCCCCCAAGGGCTGGCGTTCAATACGGTCCCTGTCATCTTGAGATCAGAGGGTTTGCCCCAGCCCAGGTGAATAATGACCAAGAACACTTTGTGACTGATGACTGCTCTGTTTGGGGAGCTAATTGATGTCCCTCTGTTCCAAGTGAATAATGCCCTTTCTAGCAGTGACAGTAATGTCATCAAGAGGGAAAATATGTGGCCAGCTAATGAGGAAACAGGATATGAAGTCCCCATCCCCACGTCTGGGTGCCCTACTGGGCCAAGCAGGAACTGATGATTTTACATATGCATATAATGCTTTGTAAAAATCTCTTTGAACTAGCAATACTAGGGAAAAGGCTACCTACATTTTGACCTTTTTGACTAATATTATGAATTTGCTCAGGAATCTGTAAATCATAGTGCAAGTGCACCAAGAACAATGAATCTCCTTAGCAGCTATGACACTTGGTTATCTATCTGGCCCCAGGTCCCCATCCTCATCACTCTCCTTCAGGTGCCACAGCCCAGCCACATGAGACTATGTGTCATTCACTGGACATATACTCTCTTATGTCTCTTCCCTGTCACCCCCATCACATCACAACTTCTCCCCTTATAATGTTATCAACAGGGGAGTTGAGAAGATTAAGTGAGATGATGCATCTCACAATAAATGAGATAAATACTAACCATTGTTATCAATACCAAGTACAAGGTAGGTTCTCAGTAAATACTCAATAAATTGTATTTTATAATTTTAACAAGTTCCATTTCATTGACTAGTAAAGTATTATGTCCTGGATCCCTTATTCTATGTACAAGCTAAAAACAAAAGGCAAGTTGTTGTTTTTTTTTAAATTAAATCAATTAAAATAAAAACTTTCCTGTAGGAAGTGGTCAAAGGGCTGGAAAAACAGCTACTATAGGTAGGAACAAGAATTATTTGTAGTGCCCAGGTCTGGGGATAAAATAAATCTAACTTTCCCTCAGCCACTCTTTCAACTTCATACTAGGCAAGTAATAAAGAACACAAAGCTAGTTTATTTTGACATCCAAAATGGGCTTGCTGAAGTTTTTGAATTGCTGCTATTTGGAAAATGAAGAAAGAAAATGCAAGACCCTGGTTAGAAACATGCACCTCATTATACCCTATGCTTCCTTGCAATGTGGTGTGGTGAGTGTTTAGAGCCAAAAGATCTGGGTTTGAGCTCAAGAAATGCAACTTACTACAATATGAACTTGGGCAAGACACTTGACCTCTTTGATCCTACATATGTAGAAATGTACTATAAAATACTAGAACTTTGAGTATTATTTTTACTAGACATTCTGTTAGGTAGAGGTGGTGTTTTTCATCTTGAAATTTGCTAGCACATAGGAAGGTTTCAATAAACACTTGTGAAGTGTATGGCTTTAACACATTCGCTGCCATGTGAGTTGTATTTAACTCTCACTAGTTTTGAGCCTGGGGCCTCATGGAAAAACACGTGGGCAAAACCCTGAAGTTAGTTCGTGAAAATTTTACTTGTTGATGTTTTTTTGTTTGTTTGTTTTGTTTTTGTTTTTATTTCAGCTCATTGTGGGGGTACAAAAGTTCAGGCTATATATATTGCCCATGCCCCCCCATCCCCCCCGAGTCTGAGCTTCAAGCGTGTCCATTCCCTAGACAGTGCTCATCGCACTCATCATGTAGGTATACACCCATCCCCTCCCCCCACTCCCCACCTCTGTCCGATACCCAATTGGTGTTATTCCCAAATGTGCACTTAAGTGATGATCAAGGAAACCAATTTGCTGGTGAGTACATGTGGTGCTTATTTTTCCATTCTTGGGATACTTCACTTAATAGAATGGGTTCCAACTCTCTCCAGGAGAACAAAAGAGATGCCATATCACCGTTATTTCTTATAGCTGAGTAATACTCCATGGTATATATAGACCACATTTTACTAATCCATTCATGAATTGGTGGGCATTTGGGTTGTTTCCACATCTTTGCAATTGTGAATTGTGCTGCTATAAACATTCGGGTGCTTGTTGATGTTTTTATTGTCACAATTAATATTGACAATTTAATTCTAAAAACATGGATTACATGAATAGAAGTCAACAAATTTCATTTTTCATTAAATAAGGATCATTTTGTTTTTGAAGTTTTCATTGTATTTTTGTAATAAAACACTGTGCCCCATGAAAAAAATTTTTTCTAATGTGGTAGTCAATGTGTCAAATGAATAATGAATGAATGAAAAGAGGCACTGTTGTTTAATAAAAGTAATATGGGCTTTGTAATCAGAAAGGCCTGTTTTAACCTTAGCTATCTGGTCTCTACCTCAATGAGCTTTCTTCTCACCTATGACATGAAGTTAACACATCATAGGGTGGTTATGAGAATTAAAGAATGTATTTAATGCCTGCCACTCAATAGACATAGCAAAACATAGCTTCCTTATGTCTGGTCATTATCTAAAACACTGGTGGCCGGGCGAGATGGCTCACGCCTGTAATCCTAGCACTCTGGGAGGCTGAGGTGGGAGGATCGCTCAAGGTCAGGAGCTCGAGACCAGCCTGAGCAAGAGCGAGACCCCTGTCTCTACTAAAAATAGAAAGAAATTATATGGACAGCTAAAAATATATATAGAAAAAATTAGCCGGGCATGGTGGTGCATGCCTGTAGTCCCAGCTACTCAGGAGGTTGAGGCAGAAGGATCACTTGAGCCCAGGAGTTAGAGGTTGCTGTGAGGTAGACTGACACCATGGCACTCTAGCCAGGGCAACAGAGTGAGACTCTGTCTCAAAAAAAAAAAAAAAAAAAAAAAAACTGGTGAAGACATTAACTGAATAACTAAGGTGAAATGAATTATTTCAACATAAATTAATTCTAATACATTATATTGGTATAGGACTTTACAGTTGTCAAAGCTCTTCACAACATTTTATATCATTTGATGCTACTGCTATTTTCAGAACTGGCACTTTAAAGATGAGAAACCCAAATCAGAGGTTGTGGCTTGTCCAAGTCCATACAGCTAGAAAGTGAGTGATCCAGAACCCATCCCAGGTCCACTAATTCCTCCTCTAGGGTTCTTTCCAGCACAATAGCCGCCTCTGTCAGTCAAAGTTGGCCATCTTTGACATTTGTCATGACTCTGATGTTAGCCACAAAGACTGTGTACTCAGTAAGGAACACATGAACACTTTTCAAATGGATCAAGCTTACCCAAAGATGTAAAGAATTCTATTATTATTAGTAAAATAAACACCCGAAGTTCTGCATTAGTCATCGATTTCTTAGTGTTAAGAGAAAAATCATTTGTTTGCTCCACAAATATTTGAGCACGTGCAACGGGAGTGAGGTGCTGCGGTTAATACTTGAGAGTTGCAGTGTCTCATTCTCCTCCCAAAGACTGCAACTGTAGTATTTCAATCACTCTTCCCATTGGCCAGTTTCTTCTCATCATTCTCTTTTCCTTTGGATATGTCACAGGAAACTATGCATCTTACAACCCTACATATTCATTACTTAATCTTACCCAGAAACTTTTGAAGTGGTTAAGACAGCAGCCCAATGACCTGCACTTCTGAAATGTTAGGAGGCCCACCCGCTCCATGTGTTCATCACCTCCTCAGCTAACCAGACAGAGACACTCCAAATATCCCTTATTAGCATTCCAGGGACAGGGAATTGAGGAACAATAGTGATGTGGATTGTTCACTTTCTATAATCTGATATGGAGCAAAGAACTTCACATGTATCACCTTCAATCCAAGAAAAACTTTTACCATAGAATATTCTAGAAGTGAGAATGGAAATTTTCCAGTTGGAGCTATCTATGGGGAAAACTGGAGTTTCTGTATATCTTAATTGGTTTTGTTTCTATATCATTCACAATGTACATTTCAATATAGATGGCAATGCCAATCATTGATTTGGGATCAGTTTTTGAGTTTTAAAATGCTATATGAAGATACTGAGCTGGGCATGGTGGCTCACGTCTGTAATCCTAGCACTCTGGGAGGCCAAGGCAGGAGGATTGCTTGAGGTCAAGGGTTCGAGACCAGCCTGAGCAAGAGCAAGACACCCCCCCCACCAATCTCTACTAAAAATAGAAAAAATTAGCCAGGTGTGTTGGTGCCTGCCTGTAGTCCCATCTACTTGGGAGGCTGAGGCAGGAGGATTGCTTGAGCCCAGGAGTTTGAGGTTGCCTGGGCCACAGAGTGAGACTCTGTCTCAGAAAAAGAAAAAAAAAAAAAAAAAAGACACTGAAATAAACATCTTTCTCCCATCATGTCCTAGTATAAAATTTAAGAGCTAGGAATACATATCTTTTGCTTTTTGTTAGGAACACTCAGCTTATACAGCTAGCCACAGTGTTTACTAAAAGAGGCAGAATGATCAATTTTGATTATAGTTATTAAAAAACAAAGATAATCTATTGTCAATATTTGAATATAATCTATTTTCAAATATTGGCCAATTCATTATTTAAAAATTTTAAAACCTTCTTTCAAAATTGACTGCAAATGTACTTTATTTCAGACAGGAATTATATTTAAATTTCATTGTAATGGTTTTTTTTTACTTCATTATAAAATTTTAAAGGTATTTTCTCTTATTGCTCAAATAGAAATTATGTAAGTTTTTACAAACTATGTTGAAAAGCATTTATCTCTTTTATGTGGTTCAGAATAGATGATGTTTATAAACTCTTCAGATTTATGTTTTACTATGTCCCAATTTAATTTATACATGTGAATAGTGCATTTGTTTTAATTTACTGCAAAATCATTAAAATCTTTAATGAAATAAGGCCTTCAAAAGGTGTGGTAGCCTGTTCGACTTCATTGTATAAATGATGGTTTTTTGTGTGTTTTTTCTATGTTAAAAATGAGTGTAGTAATCATTCTGTCCCCAATATTCAAATAAAGTCATAAGTGCTTTTTGAGGAACAAATCAGTTGTTCATCAATCCTTTAGAAATTAAATCCCTAGTTTTTACCATCAGAATGTGAAATAAGGCAGAATTCACAGGCGTTTCATGTTCTTCATGATAATCTAGAATTTTTATTTATTCCAGGTAACTTTGGACAATAGACATGATGAGATGTTTTCTCTTTGAATAAATAACAGTTTAATTACATCATTGAAATAAAATATACTATGGGCTTAATACATTGTAAATATTACAGAAGTACTACTTCGCTATAGTAATTTAATGACTGAAGCTACATTTAATAACAATCTTACCAGTACTTGTATACAAAGTATTATACATATCACTAACGAAGATATTGCAGTGGCTGCAACGATGTTACCAGCTCAACAAACATCTAACAATACAATATGCTTCTAAGAGGAAAAGTAATAAGGTTAGATTTACAGACAATAAAGAGTTGTTTTCCACGTTAGATTTACAGACAATAAAGAGTTGTTTTCCACTTGAAACACTAGAAATAAGAATCCAGATAATCTGGTATCTTGATTCATATTATTACAAGAAAAGGTTTCCTTTCTTGGGGAATCTGATCCCCAGTAGGCCTAGTATAGTAAGTTTACATGAAGATAGCTTTTAGAATGCCACAGCAATGTAAAGAAACTCTCCTATCTGAAAACTACTGATTAATAGGCCACTGCTTAAACATCTGACTTTTTGAAAACCTATTTACATACATTCAGCCCAAATCAGTAGATAGAATGTGTTGTCTATATTACAGTAGGCATTGTTAACATTTCATCAGAAGGCCAGTGCAAGACAATTGTTAATAGCCACTGTCCAGCATTTAGGAGATTGTAAAATATCATACAAATGTACAGCTAGAGTATGAGAAATCCAATTTTGTGCATGATATTGGTGGTCTCTTTTATGGACATGGAATGGCAGAAATTAATCAACAGGACAGTAACTAGAGTGCTACTCATCCAGGGCCTAATTCTTATCTGGTGGTTGGGTATATTTCCTGCCGAGTGGGTTTAGGCCGCAAAAATTCCTTAACATTTAATACCAGATAGTCCTTACTCAAGGGCAGACTTGGGAATCATCTCAAGTGTAGGCAGATGTCTGCAGCATCTCCCAGATCCATATTTCTTTTACATATATTTCATATGTAATAAAAAATTAGAGGTTCTTGGAGAAACAGCCCTCCTTGTCTGAATGAAACTGTTAGTCTAGGACTGATTTATCATTACTCTGAAGAAACTGAGCAGGTTGGGAATTTGGCCCTTTACAAAGACATGTGTGATGGCAAAATGCATGGTCAGGACAAACATGTTATCCTCAGAGGAAAGTAGATGCCTCAGATGTCAGACCTTATAAAACTTATTTAAATTTAAATCATATTTAAATTAATGGAGCTAATTATGGGGCTAACTAATGAATACTAACGAATGTTCATCCGGATGAGTACATTAATTGAAGAGAAGATTTTAGTCACTTCGGTTAGGAAATGATATGAAAAATGTCAAAGGGAATCCAACTAATTTGAAACATTTTTAAATGAAGGTAATACGACACATACACGATGATATTTCACAGGTATTTCTTGGAATATCAATAAGCACCAAGTTTAGTGCTGTCAGCCCCATTGTCCCTTAATTGATTATATATGATTTAGATCTTGAAAGCACAACACACTACAAAATCTACATTGCATATGCACAAATACAGTTTCAAAAATGAATCCTGAAATTTTTCTACCTACAACAAGAATTTCATCTCCACTAGTTCTTCATAGCTGTGAGAAGAGAGTTGGTACTGCCTGGTGAGATCTGAGATGGGCGGATTAATATTCAGGTGATGCAGGACAAAGACTGGCAATTCTTAAATGGAAACTAGACCCTGGTGAGTTTTTTCATAAATAATAATCTTTCCTTCTAAAGAGATCTTATTAATCTCTAGCACCCTGAGCCCTCATCTGCATATCCCAGCGAGGTAAAATGGGGGAACCAGCGGGCAGATTCAGGCTGTACGGATGGACGGCCGATTGACAGCACCTCCACTTGGTCCACAGGCCTCACTCTGCCTTAGACCATAAACTGCAAAAGGGGCACTGCCCCATCAGGCTCCTTGGGTATTTTGAGAGCTAGAAATCACCAGACAGATGCTAGCTCTCCACTTCACTTCATGCTATGTAGCCTCGGGGCCTTGTTGGAGTCATGATTTATCTGTATGAGGAGAAGAGATTGTAGGTAAAATTTGTCAGGGTCAAGTGGCTTCTTCAGCAATATCATTCCTTACTGGAAAAGGGCCCAACTCTGAGCACCCATGGCATCAGTAAGGGGTACTGAGACGGGGTCATAACAAGAAAGAGAGCACGTCATCTTCATGCTTTAGCGTATCTTGCTGGCCACGAGCAGAGAAGTCTATTCCTTAGCCCAAACCCACCCAGACAAAGCCGAGCACCAGGCTGCCACCAAGGGCATCTGGGTGAAGCACAGCAGCAGCATGTTTTTGAGGCCCCAATCCCAAGTGTGTCAGCTCTTTGCTGCCCTTTTCTGTCTCATCCACTGTCTGATTTGGCCTTTTTAGCCACATGGTCCAGGTGTGGCAGTCCCACTTTATCATGATGTGCACAGTACTGCTTAAACTGGGATGGCATTACCTACACGTACAACTGAAAAATGTTACCATTTGTTTTCTTGTTTTGTTTTGTTTTGTTTTGTAGAACTATCTTCCCTTTACCGACTTATATCTCCATGGATTTGATCAATATTGGGTGCTCAGAAACCAAAACACTCTCATTTCCCAATCACATTATAAATACAAGCCTTTTTTTTTTTTTTGGAATGTCTGTCACTGATTATTCCTTGCTAAACATCGGTCTTATGTAATACCTAAAGATCGATTTAGTAATACTTGACCCAATCTCTTAAGGAGGGTTGGGGGTGGGAATTTTCTGAATGGTTATAGTCACTATTCCTATCAACAAGATTTCTGGGAGAACTCAATTTTAGAAACTGAATTCATGTGCAAGAGTGCAGCAAGTGAAACAGTTTACACTTGGTCACAGTTTTCTCACTGTATGACATTGCTGTAACGGTTACAGGATAGAAATACACACATACACACATTTATATTCACATTCACACACAGTATAATTTTACTGATCCAGACAATACTTTTCAATAAAAAAAAACAAAAAAAAAAAAAAACAAAAAACACAGAAGACTGTTGTTTGGCCACCCAGGCATGAAATCTACTTAAACCTGGAATATAAGAATACAATATTCTTCAAGTAAACAGCAACTGCACAGTGGTAACAATATACATTAAGATTGACACATGCTGTCTTAAGAGATCCAGTAATAGCTAAAGACTAAAGAAAGTCAGAGATGTCACCCAAAAAAAGTCAATATGCTCTCTCTCTTCCATTCTGATTGTAATCCATTACTCAACAGAACAGCTATAGTCCAGAAGATAATAAATGTCCTCCTATGAAAATGCAGGACTAATAAATTTGTAAATGGCAATGAATTCTGCTCAATGCTTTGAAGTCTTCAAATTCTTCTTGTCGTATTAACAGAAAAATAAATCTTTATGGTTATTTCAGTGTCAAATAGAGATATCTGAAGAAATAGTAAAGTTTCTAAAGTTATATCATGGGCAATAATATAAAAAAAAGGAGTCTCACTGGCATATATCCACTGCTTGTGTGTTCCATTGTTCTCATAAAAGTCTACCTTTCAGTTTTACTGAATTAGACAAATATAAATAACATAATATAAACACTGATACACATCTCACAGGACACAACACATTTTACAAAATATCTCTACTTAGTACTATCACTGTTGTAAAAATGGACATCTCTGATACTATGGACAAATACATTTCACATTATAATGAAAGCTGTGGTTACAAAGGCATTACTCATTTGATGATATTTTTCGATGGGTACTTACACTTCAAATTGTGTAGCCAAAGGTTTCCCTCCTATTTCACTGAGACTTTGAAGGACCGTTCAGTCACTTAAGCAACAGGCTTTCTTCACGGTAAACCCCTGGAGAATGGAGTTTGAGTACCTAAACTATTAAAACGTTAGCGAACTGATAAATGATCATGGTGACAATCACCTTTTCACTGAGCATGGTAAACTTAAAAAAATATAACCGATGAGACAACAGACTCTTCTAGATCTTGAGCGTTAAGGAAAAAAAAAAAAAAAAAGGATTTCTTTTCCTGTGCTGCCAGGGAGGCGTCAGGCTCACAGAGCCTCAGCAGACGTGTCTGTGGACACAGACATGGTTACCTTGGCGATCTTGACCGTGCTCTTGATGCAGCTCTCCGCAGCCCTGTGAACGCTGGCTGCGTTGTTTGCATGTTTGTGCAGGCAGTCCGAGTCCCCCATGCTGTTATCCAGAGGCTGTGCGGTGCCTTCACATGAGGGGAACATGCTCCGGAAAGCATGTCTCAGGTCCTTGCTCCTCAGAGCATAGATGATGGGGTTCACGGTGGAGTTCAGCAGGCAGAGCATACAGCAGAATGCAAACACCGTCTTAATGAGCTTGTTCATCTTCCCAAAGACGTCGTACACCATGATGGCAAGCAGAGGGCCCCAGCAGATGATCAACACCACCAGGATCAGGACCAGGGTCTTGGCCAACCTAATGTCCATGCGGGCTTGGTCCGGCCGGGTCACCTGTACCTTGCCATCCTCGGACGTGTGGATGATGATGCTCTTCTGTGTGCCACGCTGAATCATGCGGACGGCATGGCTGTGGGCCTTCCAAAGAATGTACATGTACGCATACACGATGAACAGCAGCAGCACGCTGGTGACCCCGATCCAGAACATCAGGTAGGTTTCATCAATGAGTGGGAAAATGTCTGAGCAAACGGATTTCAGTTTCTTGCAGTTCCAGCCCAGGAGAGGCAGCACAGCGATCACGATGGCTATGGTCCACATCAGGCAAAATGCCACCACGGCTTTGGGCCTGGTGACGATCCTCTTATAGGCCAGGGGCCTGTGAATAGATATGTACCTGTCGATGGCCGTGAGAAACAGGCTGCCCACGGAGGCAGTGAAGGAGGCTGTGACCCCGCCCAGTTTGAACAGAAACACGTTGTGGCTGTCTTTGCGGTGGAACACATGGAAGTCAACGAAGCTATAGACAAAGATGACGCTCCCCAGGAGGTCTGCCACTGCCAGGCTGCCGATGAAGTGGTAGGAAGGCCTGCAGCGGAGGCTGCGGGAGTGGAGGATGACGCAGAGCACCAGCAAGTTCTCCAGAACCGTGAAGGTGCCCAGCGTGAGGGACAGTACGGCGATGGCCAGCTGCTGGCTGGGGTTCAGGATCATGAAGCACTCCATGTCCATGAAGTTCTCCCCGCACTGGATGTTCTCCTCATTCTCCTTGTAGGATGAGAGAGACTTGTTGTAAAATTCTGTAATGTTCACCTGGTCTGCTGGGACCAACTGGGGGTTGTCTCCGGCAGTCATCTTTTCTTGGAAGGGACTTCCCCTAAAGGAAGTTAAAGGAAATTTCTGTGGGAAGTAGCCTAATTTGGATGCCATGTCACCTTTGATGTCTTCGTACTGAATGTCATTCGAGCCCACGTAGAGGAGGTCTGTGGTGATGGTGCGGAAGGTAGTATCTGCAAGGCCGTCTAGGATCGACTTCATAACCTCAGTCTTCAATTAGGCCAAACTCAAAATGACTGAGAAAGAGACCCGCAGGAGGAAATCCTAATAGAAGGGAAAACAAATAAGCTGAATGGTAAGAAAACCAGGAGAATGATAACAACAAAGAAACACACTGTAAACACTGCAAACATGTACCATCACGGTAATTCATTCCTGGACAAAGGTCAAGTCCTTGTCAGATTCAGTCAACAAAATGAGTCAGTCACTCAGAGAAAAGCACCCCAGAGTTGGGGGATGGAGTGGCACATACCAGAAACATACAATTCTTTCATTATTCACACTCTCTGGATTGAAGTCACTGCATGAGTCCTGTATGGACCTCCAGGGGGGACTTGGGGGCGATGTATATATCACAGCTGTGTCAGGAAGTGTTTACCAACCGCCTTGGCTTCTATTGTCACATATACACAGCATGTTAATGCCAGGGGGTGCTGGGAGAGCTGATGTATTGCGTGGCCCCTGCTCTTGAAGGCTTTACCTTGTCAGGCAGACAAGACCAAATGTAAAAGACAACTGAAGAACGAGACCATGCAGAATCAGGTGCTGCATCGTGTGGTCTGCGTCTGCAAAGGAGGAAGAGGCTGGTGGGAACAAGAGGCAGCTCCAGACCAGGGACGGAAGGTCTGCTCCACCAGGCAAGTTTCTCCACCCAGAAAAGGGGAGGTGTGGCCTGAGCTGTAGCTGAGACGAACTTCTAAAATGTCCACACCAACCAAAACAAATGGTCACAAAGGCCACACTTGCACTGAGGCTTAGGGGAAGACTAAGATCTTCACTACTGGGAAGGAGTGAAGATGGAGGCTGCTTCCTGATAGCATTGGCCACAACGACCAGGGTGGGGACACAGCCTGCCAGGTGAAAGGAGACAGGCCCAATGGCATCCCAAATTTCCATGCAAACAACCAAGCCCAAATTTGAAGGGTCAGAGAACTGATCTTACTGTTTATAAATGTCTGTTTAAAATAGAGCTATTCATCTCTTTAGTTTATTAACAAAAATTAGAAGTACAGAGTGATACCTATAACAAAATAATCATAAAAACCATTATTGATTGTTGTTTGTTATTCCTAACATAGCACACTGTATGGGGGAGGTGGAAGATAGTCATTACCTTGGGACAAATTAAAAAGTGTTGGGTCCTTCCACTAGAATACAGAGATCCTACCTATCTGAATTAATAATTTGCTTATCAATGTATTAGTCATGTAACAAATTATGGAGCACCCACTATGTGCCAGGCACTGTACTAGACACTAGTGTCTCGACAGCATCAAGAGAGTCCCTGCCCGCATGAAGTATCTGGTCTAGCAGGGAAGACAGGCAGCTGACCCGTAATTAGGAGAAAGCATGGGGGCAGCTAAGACTGGAGACACAGGAGGCTGTGGGAGCATCCAGGCTAGGAGGAGGGAGGCTTCCCCAAGGAAAGGATGTTTATGCCAAGAATAGGTAGCATTAGCGTGGGTGGGACAGAACACAAAGAAAAGATTGTAAAATTAGTATCTTAAGTGTCATGATTTTTTAAAAGAGTAATTTGGAACAGGCATAAAGCACTGAGTGCGGCCACCTTCCCATCCCCTGCCACCTCCAGGTCCAGGCTCCCACCACTGCTCATCAGAATTAGGGCACCTGCCTCCTCACCAGTATTCTTGTCTTTCTCCGGTCCTATTCCCTTTTGGTCACTTGCCACCAGCTGCTGGAGCGATCTTCACAAACGTATGGTTGAGTAAGTGACTCCCCTATGTCCCCCTCTTTGCTCTCAAGGACAAACACAAACTTTCAGGCAGTTTCCCATTCAGGCCCATGCTCTCCAGACACACATGCAGCTCTTGTCTTCGCCTCCATGTTCCCGCCCGGCCGAGTGCCTTTCCAATTCTGACCCTCGCTGTCCTCCCCAACCCTCTCCACATTCTGCTCTGCCCAAGCAGGAAAGCTTTCCACCTCCCACCAACACACCTACAGGATGAAGTCCCATAAAAAGCCTTCTGTGATCCAGCCCCTACGTATGTCTTCAACCCGCCTCTCGCCATCCCAGCCTTACCACCTGGGCTGTACGAGACGGATCCCAGTTCCATAAACACACCAAACATTGCTTTCACCTTGATGCCTTTGCTCCCACTGCCCTTTATACTCCTCTGCTCAAACACTCTTTCTCTCCCTCTGCCTGGGCAACTTCTCCCCATCAGTTCGATGTCATGACTTACGGTATCTTCCTGCTTCTCATGGGGATGAAGTACCCTCTCTGGGGCTCCCAGAATGCCCAAAAAGAGTACTTAATGACACTTACTCAATTTTGTAATATTTCTCTGTGTTTGCATCTGTTCTTCAATAAATATTGTTATCATTACTTAGTACTATGGCTCTTTATTATATACTATATACTAATTATATTTCAAGAATATATCATATATACTAATTGTTATACTACTTATATCTCAAGAGTAGCCATTGCCTTAATCAGATCATAGCCTGCTTATTCAATTTCATTTTTTGTCTCAGCACTGTAAGCATGAATCAAACAGAAGATACATACATGGGTGAGGCAGTGGGAACCTTTATTGAATGTCTATTGTACTCATGAATTTGAGAAACTTCACATATATTCTATCACTAAATTGTCATGGCAATCTTATCAGGTGCTTATTTATAATTCCCGTTTCACAGATGAGAGAATGGAGGCCATTAAATGTTAAATCCATGTTTCTCAGACTCCAGAGTGTTTTTAGATGTTGTGTACTGTGTTAAGGATTAACAGTAATTATATTAAAGCCATTTTGCATCTTATATTATATTCGAGTCTTCTAGCCTCTTAAAAACATAAATTAAGGCATTTTGCCAATAGTAATTAAGACTACCTCCTACTAAATCACTATTTCCTATCCCAGCCCATCTAACTAAATCTGCCTACATGCATGGCCCCAAGGATTAAAATTTTAGTCAGCATTTGGAAGAGCTATAAAGCTTCTTCAGTAAAGACAAAGGATCACAGACCTTATTTCAGTAATGCAAAAACATGTGTTCCTGTGATTTACTTTATATTAAGATCATCACATACGTGATCAGAATTTCCCATTTTAATGCAACCAAGCACTTTCATTAAAACAAACTAGCTTGTTAAAATCTAAGCCAGGGCATGGTGTGGTTATAAGATAATAGAGCAATTTCTGCCCGATATAAGCCGAATTAATTAAATAATGCAGTTTTAAAAATCCATGGATTTTGTGTAGTTCAAAGATCTTAGTAATGTCAAAATACCACTGTGCACAGGCTATTTTAACAGTTAATAGGACCATGGCAAGAAAACTGTTCTCTGCATTTTGATAATTCTTTTCTTTATTTCCACATTTGGATCATTACAGTAATTTTCATATTATTTTTTGCATGGACAATTTTCTTTGAGAGTTTATTAATAATATAGCTTAGGTTTTGGGGATGTGGCTGCCATTAATTTTGTTTTTGTTTGCCACTGGGAAAATCATAATTGGAAATTTCTAGCAAGATGTGTAGATGCACCTATTGAAGAAGCAGTTGGTTTTTATTATCGTCAAAGAATGACTGAATGACATTTAAGGGAATTTTCCTAGAAGTTTGCTTTTAAAAAGATAGCCAACATATTCTAACAATTTAAGCTATATAAATCATTCCTTCATAGTATCAACAATAAAAATATTTTAACGTGTGTAATCTATTATTTTTTAAAATTGCTTCAATTTTTAGAGTCACATCAACTACTTCTTTTGTCCATCTCTCTACATGCAAACCTGTCTCTCTATCAAAAAACCCCCCATATATTTCAAATACCAGGTTATGGTATCATCAAAGTAATTTTATGGATATGGCAGCTGCATAGTTTTTCTTAAAAAATGTTTATCCAGAGTCCATATCTTTATTTCTATTATGTAACCATTAAGGGTATAAAACATCCATGTTTCTGATTAGGCTGAGCATGGAGTACGTCCTCAAAACAAAACTTCAAATAGAATTAGAGCCATTTCTACGTAAGTATAATTTAATAGCAGTTATTTTAGTCTTAGCCCCACTGAAGACCTTTGTTTTAGAGAGACATTTCACTAACTGAAGTATGTATCACTTGCATCTGGAGTCAAAATCTTTGTGGTTCTGGCCTGCGTAGCATGTCTGGTGAAATAGACAGTAGGCTGGTATTTGCTCCTTGCAGGATGTCATGTCCAGGAAAGCAGCAAACCCTCTAGAAACATCAGAAAGACTGGGACTCCCTAATACAGTTATAGACTATATTGGCCCACCACTCTCCTTCTCTAATATTCTAAGTTTATTAATGCTTTGAAGAGAAAATGCCAAGGTCATAGTGTTTAAATTGATAAGAGTCTACAAATGTCAAATGCAGGAGTTCCAGGCCCTTGCTTAACTTTGTTGTTTTCCTTACATTGTTGGTTGTGTGTTGTTCTGCTTTGCTGGACTCATAAAAGAGCCTTATGAAAAGGTTCAAGAGAATGAAAGTCCCAGTGGTATGTGTTTGTTATTTTCCATTCATTTCTTGGAACAAGTCTGGTTTCTACTAATTTGATCAAGAAAAATACCTTGCTAATGCATTTCTCTAAAGTTAGTAGGGAAAATTTTAGTTGACTCTTATAACTACATTATGTCTAAGTCATGTCCTCAATACACATGGCAGATCTCACG
This sequence comes from Eulemur rufifrons, assembly GCF_041146395.1. Lineage (NCBI taxonomy): Eukaryota > Metazoa > Chordata > Mammalia > Primates > Lemuridae > Eulemur > Eulemur rufifrons. Next base: position 45,428,209 of record NC_090997.1, read on the forward strand.
GGCCAATATTATAACTGGATGAAAAATGTTTCTACCCCAGTTGAAGGGGCAATGAGTCTTTTCTAACTCTCACCTAATCATTACAGTTTTGGAATTATTACCATAGTTTGGTCACTTTTTGCATCATCTTCTATAGCAAAGTGAAATGAAGAATTGACTTAATTATCCTGAGAATTCAGACAAAAATATGGGATCTTTCTTCCTTGTATTAACATCAGTTTCTTTTCCTACATATAAAAGAAAATTCCATTAAGCTGGTAATGCTCGGTTGGCTTTCAAACTTTCATTCTTCATACATTTTATAATGTAAAATAGAAGTTACTTAATACATCATTTCTCTGGTCTATTCTTTACTAACAATGTGAGTGTTAGATTTTTCATAAAAATATATCAATTAATATGAATTAAAGAAATTAAGACACTTAGGAGGCTATATTTCTGTTCAAATTTAATGTGAAATACGCTATTTAACATTTAAAGGCTTGTTAAAACTTAATTTCAGGGCTCAAGAAAATGATGCCTTGAAATTACACCAGCTTAGGCTTTATATGGGGATGCTGCTATTAAAAAAAAAGCCTGTTGCAAAGATGAATTAATGATACAAATAAAATCATTTGTTGACTTGTGTAACAAATTCCATTTACTATTTAATTTTGATGTTCTGATTAGATATTCAATGTTTCCTCCTACTAAGTGCCTTGGCCTTTTTCTTGAGAGAGAGACGTTTTCTACATAGTCTGCAAAGAAGGCAATTATTAAAGTGGCCTTCCCCTAACAGAAAACATGCAAAGTTTTCAATTAAGTAAAAGCCATGGTCCATATACAAAATACTCTACGAGATTGTCTTTATCTTGCATGTAAGATTTGGCAATTAAAAGTAGAAAGCGATATATTATCCTGGTCCACAAAATATGTAGAACCCATAAACAGGTGCTTATCTTTCCAGTTCATGACAGAGGATTCCATAGCAATAATTAAAAGTATGCTCCATGATACCCAACTGCGCAGCATGGCTTTCACAACTTTTTCTTCATTCCTCTATCAGTGAAGGGGGATTTTCTCTTTCAATCCATGATGTGCAAATTAAGCCCAACTAAAAGCCAACTCTCATTTCTCCAGGTTCAAATCTGAGAGAATCCAGGTGAGTAAATGTGCAACAGAGAAAATCCTAATTCCCAAATATTTCCATCTAAGAAATATTTGAATGTTTATTATGTGCCAGCCATCATGCTAAGTATATATATTTTTCCTTAATATTTACATAAATAGGCCGGGCGCGGTGGCTCACGCCTGTAATCCTAGCACTCTGGGAGGCCGAGTCGGGTGGATCGCTGGAGGTCAGGAGTTCGAGACCAGCCTGAGCAATGAGCGAGACCTCGTCTCTACTAAAAATAGAAAGAAATTATCTGGCCAACTAAAATATATATAGAAAAAAAAAAATTAGCCGGGCATGGTGGCGCATGTCTGTAGTCCCAGCTACTCGGGAGGCTGAGGCAGTAGGATTGCTTAAGCCCAGGCGTTTGAGGTTGCTGTGTGCTAGGCTGACGCCACGGCACTCACTCTAGCCTGGGCAACAAAGCGACACTCTGTCTCAAAAAAAAAAAAAAATATTTACATAAATATTATGGTGCTATTACAATCCCCATTCTACACATAAGAAAACTGACACTTAGAGAGGTAAAAGGTGCTTTTCTGGGGGGTCTCCAACCAGAGGGGGAGGGTAGGAACTTCCATCTAGGTCTGCATTACCCAAAGTCCCTGCTCTTAACACGGAGGTCTAAGAACCATTTAATAAGATGCCCTTTCTTTCATTTCCAGGGAGGGAGAAGAGTTGGTTTCAGGGAAAGAGGTCATAAACAGTACGTGATAATTATACACACTGAACAGCTAAAATCTGAATGAATGATCTGTTGACAGCAAAGCGCTGTTTATAGCACTTGCAAATCATCCTTGCCCCATGATCTTCAAGAACAGAGAACAAGGATTAGCCATAAGCTGTAAGTCCTAACCTTGCATTAGCACCTTGTTTGCAGTAACTATTGGCAAATAATAAATAAAGTCTAAGTCATCTTTGCCACTGTTTTTTTTAAATAAGGCTTTTTTTTTTTTTTTGCTTTACTAGTCAAGCGTCAGGATTGTAGATGGTAATGACACTTTCTGCAACACCAGTGAGACACGAAGAGGTCACCTTCTTTAGTTATGAATGAGACATGATGGTTGGTTGTAAACAAAAGCATGAAACATCCATTCTTTACATGGAGAAATTCAAGCTCCCTCAAAATCACTCAGCTTCCCACCATGAGCATTGTGATTTTCTTAGATCCAGAGGGAAGAAGACTCTCTGCGGCCAGTTCCTAAGTTCCTGGCTGGAATCAAGGTAGACAAATCATATAAACCTTAGCAAGGCTCCAACCAATGAGTGATTGTTATAGACACCCAGTGCCCAAAGGGCATAAAGCTGTGTTACTACAGCAATGTGGCTGATGGATATGAAGTTACAGGCCTTCATATGCTTCATGTAATACATTTTTGGGGGCATGTATTCTGTGCCTAGCACTGTAGACATTATGGTCCAAGCCATGAACATTTTCTGTAATATATGACCTCTGAAGTATATCCATGTTTCTTTCACACCTGTGTAATAGAGGTGGGTCAGGTCAAGGAAACAAGGGACATGATTCTCTATTCCACCCCACCCTATCAAATAAAGCCCATCCATCTGTCCTTCCCCTCCCACAGATGAAAGAATAGATAGGATATGAAGACATATAATAGGAATACATTTAATATTGGGCTGTGTAAATCCTCTTCTATATATGCTTTGAAGTTTTCTCCCAGGAGAGATGATGGGCAATGCTGAGCCATCCTGCAGCATGAACCCCGTCATGCCATGAACCCTTCAGACCATTAACACCTTGAGAGCTGGGATCCATCTTATATGGCTTTGTAGGTCCTCTGTTTGGCACAGTGGCTGGCACAGAGTAGGTATTAAATATCTGTTTATTAAATAAACATTGGCATGCGTTGGCAACATCACAGATCCAATTTAATGGAATGGCTTTTAACTATGGACAGTTTTCCGTAGCATAAAGCCAGGTGATCATTAGAGCATTAACCCTGAGTCTTGGTCTCATACAAACAACAACCTGAAAAAGTGCCCAAGTGTAAAAATTACATAAAATGCATCAACAATTACTTATCCCAGGATCTTTTATCTCAGTATCAAATAGAAGTTATACTGATGGCAAGTGCAAGATATGGAAAAAGATTAGGTATTTGCTTTTTATTCTGAACCTTGTTCAGCCTGAGTATGTGTTATGAACCACAATGTTTAGCCACATAACAATGATATATAAAGAGACTTTTTGTGATTTTTGTGACACGCACAACCTTGAATAAATCCTAATTATATGCTGTTGACAGACCTTTAAAGATAACATATGAAATTTTTATTATAATGGACTTTTTTCTTCCCTCAAATGCACATTAATATGCATTGATCTTTCCCATACAGATTTCTCTATTTGCAAGTGTGTTTTCAAAACAACTTATCAAGAGAAGTTACATGAAAATTCAGCCACTAGATGGAGTGGCTTTTATAAGCCCTTAGGAATCAATCTGTTATTCCATTCAGTGGACATAGTTCTTGCTTTGGTGGAGCAACTTCTCCTCCTGCTACAACATTTTATGCATTTTACAACTGAATTAATTAAAATATAAATACGAAGTATGTTATGGAGGGTTAAAATGGGTTATTACTACTGCCTACAAAAACCAAATTTCTAATTACTTTTCTGAGGCAAAAGGGCATTAAGCAAATTTAATATATTGATAAAAATTAATTGTGAATATTGGGAATTCCGCCTTAAGAAAGTAATTAAGAATGAGCAAAGGAAAGTAGTTCTACTGGAAATAAGTATGTTTATACTGAGAGATTTTAAAAGTAAAAAGGGAGATCTCAGGAGCCCAAAATCAATTCTAATAACAAACTCAACTAATTTCTATTTTATGAAATATTTGGCTTTCCAATTTCCAAATATAGAATCACTAACACAGGTCATAACTCTGTGATGAAAAAGAATGAAAGATTATTCTCTATCATTACAGGGACTAAAATGGATATTTCACAAGAGAAGTGAATATAGGTTCAAATACTCCCACAAATTAAGGACACAGTGGCTTTCTAAATAGTTCAATTTCCTTCCTATCATTCTCTCACTAAAATAAAGATGTTTTATTATTGTGTAAACCCATGGTTTACTTCAAACGTGATTTTAAAAACTAGGTACTTATGTATCACCTACTTTAGTTGAAATGTTTAGAAAATCTTCAGTGTGTGCTAACAATGCAAGACATAAACAGAAAAATGTTCTTTCAAGATGCAAATAATTATATACAGACCAAACTGGAAGAATGAGGTTTCAGTAGCAATGCAAAATACGCTTTGGAAATGTAGTTGTGATTAAGAAGCAAGCCTGCAAATTGGATACAATGGCAGAATTTTTATGTCATTGAAACCATGAGGTAGTTCTACTATATTCATTCAAGGTCAAACCCTTCTTAGGGTTTGTGTGATACAATTATGAGATCCTGAGGAACTGGAATGTTCAGAAAAAGCGATGTGAAGATAAAGAATTAGTAAATAAGGTAGGTGCATATGGGCTGGAAATTCTAGTGTACATCCTCAAGAGCAGTCTGAGAGGTCACATAGGGCATGCAGGGTTACTTTATAGGTGTGTGGCGCTCAAAGCATGGTCTCCCAAGCAGCAGCAGCAGCAGCATTGGAAAACTTATGAGAATGCAAATTTTCAGGCTCCAGATCAGATCTATGGAATCAGAAGCTCTAGGGTTGGGGTGCATCTGTGTTTTGAACAAGGCCTCCAGGAGACTCCAACACACTCGGAAGTTTAAGAACCACTATTAAAGATTAGGGAGATCTATGAAAAAGACTAAATGAGGTGGAGAGGAATAAAGTTAACTTTTAAGAAGAACTGAGGTTAGATAAGAAGAAGGAATATTCTGTGAGTATAGGTTTTAGATCATTGAAACAGATTGCCAAGGGAGCCTGCTCATTTTAAAGTAGCCTTCCATGGAAGTATCTTTAAAACCAAGATATTCCTATTTGGCTGGAAAAGAATAATGTACCCTAGCCAGAAAATAAGCATAAGGAGTGGGGAATCTCTCAAGGTTTTTCAGTCTACAGTTCAGTTTTCAGTTCAGTTCAGGGCATTTCTGGACTTCTTCAGGAAACTTATTTCATATTTCGTCTGGTAGAGGAAAGCGGCTTCAGAATGTAATGTATCCTGACACAGTATGTAGACATAAATTAAGAACACCACACCATTTTCTCCTAATTCTATTACAAAGTTAATGCAAAGCTTCATAGGACTGCTAAGCCACTGCTTTCAAGACCACTATGAAGGAACCCACGATTACTGAGCATAACAGAACAGAAAACAAGTAAAAGTAATTAACATTTCAGCTTATTTCTTTTAAGCTGGAAATATTTGTTTCTGTTCTTCTTTTCCCCAAAACTATAAAACAATATATCACAAGAGATGAACCCAGATAATGACAAACTAAAACGGAAATTTTGCAGTCAGCCCAACTAATACAAATCCACTGCAAATTATCTTACAAAATCACTCTGGTACTTATAAAATTTATACTACTTATAGTTAGCATCTTTCAAAAATACCTAAAAGTTATAAATACATAGAAATGTATCACAAAGCACTTAAATGTATGACTCTGGGCAAACTGTTCCCTCTCTAATTATTTCATCAATAAAAATGGATCACAGATTACTCATAATTAGTTACCTTAGTTGAGGAATAAAAATCACTCAAAGGTTTCCCCTTTTTTATTTATAAGAAGTTCAACGTCATTTCCAAAAGTAGCATATATCTTCCAAAGTCAAACGTTCACGTATGCAGAAATAAAGAATTCTCTGGACAACCCACTGCTTAGCTTTCCTTTTTCTCTATATACATACTGCTTGCTCACCACAGCTTGTACAAAAGCTAGAGAAAAAATATACAAATTCTGGGCCAGGCTCGGTGGCTCACGCCTGTAATCTTAGCACTCTGGGAGGCCGAGGCGGGTGGATCGCTCGATGTCAGGAGTTCGAGACCAGCCTGAGCAAGAGCGAGACCTCGTCTCTACTAAAAATAGAAAGAAATTATCTGGCAAACTAAAATATATATAGAAAAAAAATTAGCCGGGCATGGTGGTGCATGCCTGTAGTCCCAGCTACTTGGGAGGCTGAGGCAGGAGGATTGCTTAAGCCCAGGAGTTTGAGGTCACTGTGAGCTAGGCTAACACCACGGCACTCACTCTAGCCCGGGCAACAGAGCAAGACTCTGTCTCAAAAAAAAAAAAAAAAATACAAATTCTGGTAGCAATATATTTAAATTAGTTGAAAAATCTGATCCATTTAATCAGCCACCATGGAATAAACCCAAATACTCAGATCACAGTGACATTAAATTAAGTCCTTCTTATAAAGAATAAATAAATTTGATTGATTAAATATAGACGAGTTAAAAGCAAACAAAAGTGACAAATGCATACTACCTAAATAATCATTTTTTGGGAGATCAATGATATTGGTTTACTTGCTATATTAAAAACATCAGTTTTAGCCTCTTGACCAACAGAAATCAATGTTATGAAATTACCTAGTACAAATGTCCATCTAAGTAGAAATATATTTAAAACAAACTTTAAATTATTTTTTAAAAAAGCATGTTAGAATTTATCACCAGCTGGAATATAACACTCCTTATAACTTAACTCAATTTGCAGAACTCATATTGATTCCTATTTTCTTTTCTAAAGATAGTAGTCTAAAAGAATGGATGAAGAAATGATGAAGGAAAGAAGGGAACCCTCCCATTTAAACATAAACTTTGAAAAGCATAACTTCCTAATTATATTGTATTTTAATTGTATTTAAATGTACTATAGACATACACAGTTTGTGAAAGCATTTGTCAGTATACTAAACTACCACAACAGATTGCCTGGCACATCTTTGAAAAATGCCTCTGCTTTTCTTTAAAAAGCAATAGCATGGAATTTGCTAGTAGGAAAAAAAATAGGTATTATATTACCAAATTTAGGAAACTATACTGCACTTTATCTCCTGAAGTTAAAAAAAATTAAAAATGCTATTCAGAACCGATAATGGTAGTAAGGAATCAAGCCAAAGATATCAAATCTCTATTCAATGAATCCAAACTCTAAACAATCAAGAATCCAAAAAAGAGTGAAAAAATAAGGCATTAAATAATAAAATGTTGTACTCTTAAGGAAAAATTGTTTTGTCAATTGCGTTAGGAGAAAAGGAACTTAAACCCCTTCTTACATTCAAAGAATGCAAAATCTACTTTAGGAAACTTATTAAGAAATATAGAATATAATGCCATAGCACAATGGGTTCAAAAACAGTTGGCTAAAAAACAATGATTCCCATCTAACCAGTCTCAACTCACATGTTAAAAAACAAAAGAAAACAAAACAAAGAAAGAAAAAACTTTGAAAGCTTTCCTAAAGTGCAGGTGTGAAAATTTCTCCAGCTGGGACTAAAACAGAATTCATAGTATTTCCAGAATAACAATGATGACTCTGCCAGGCCCAGTTGCTCAGGTTTGGGGAATAAACAATTCTTCCCTCAAAAGCCCATACAAACACATCTATGAATCTCAAGAATTCCATGGCCACTATGTTATTAAATTAACCTGTCCAAGTGAAACTTTTAAATTACAGGCTATCCCAACATTATTAATCTATATGGAAAACACTTCAAATATACAGAAAACATCAGTGAAAACTAGATCAAGAATATATTTGTACACGCTATTAACTGTCCTAGCAAAAGTATTATAATGAAATGTACTGTATTTCCCCATGAGGCACCCTATTTAGTGAAGAAACATGACCCAGGAAAGCTTTTAGTAAATATTTTATGTTAAGAACTAGAGGTAATCACACTGATTACTTTATGTAATGGCTTTGACCTATTACTACTGATGTGTCATAAACATATCTGTTGTCCATGTGGGCAAGTTTGAGATAGAAGTTCATCTAACATCAGTTTGAATAGTAGCAAAAACAGTGATAGGGTCTACTTAACACAACCTGTCTTTCCCCACCCCCTGAACAAACTTCCTAAAGTTTTACCTTACTTGTGATAGCATTATAATGTGTTTTACATAACATAAATATCTTGATATGCATTTTGTGATACGGTAATAACCTTCTATATTTTCTTCCAACTTGCATAGCTCTAATTTCCAAAAATAACAAACTAGCAAGACCGGTAACAATTATCTTAAACTCATCAGTGTTTATAATAAAACTATAATCAAATGTACTGATGCTCATCCTGGCATATTTGCAAGATTCTTAGAACACATGGGACTGGAATGGGTTTCCACTTATCCTGGAAAAAAAGAACAGCCTTGTTTTGATTCAAGGTGAATACTTCCTTTGGCCTCGAGTCTTCAGTGTCCACCTGCATAGCTGCTTGGACATTTCCCCAAATTTGTAGTATTTATTTAAAATCAAAATTATATATTTAAATATACAAGGGTGACTATCTAAATTTTTATTTCAGTCATGATCTACATTTGTGGAAAACTTTGTTTATGGATGCATATAAAGGTGCATTTATACATCTAGTTGTTTAAATTTATGCAGCAGATAATGTGATATTATATATATATTCTGGATGACATTTATTGTTTCTTTTAGTCCAGAAAATATTTTGGAGGAATATGAGTTGATCTATGTTATAAAGTTAATCCAATCTAATCTAAGAATATACAGATAAGTGGATTAAATGATTATTAAATGATTATCAAAGCATTAAATAACAATTCAGTGGCAAAGTGTTGAATCCCTCAGGCCCCCAAAACAGCATTCATGAAGTTATAATACAAAGTTACCATTTTTATGAGAAAAGATTAGAAAAGAACTGGAGATTCAGAGGGCAAATTATGAAGTTAAAATTTTGGTAATACAAAGTATAGGAATTGATTTTGATCCCCTCTTATTAAGTTCTCTAACAACCTTAAGTCAATGAGAGAAAAATCAGCAGAGCTGGCTATTTCTCTAAATATACAGATGCAGTAGGTAAGCCTTGTCCTAGCACAGTCTTTCAAACAATGTTGGGTCCAGGTTGCTTCAGAGTCAAAAGCAGAATTATAAATAATTTAAAACCAAAGGCTCGTTTCACTCTAACTATTTGTCAGTTCAATTAGAAAATGATGAATACAAAAATAGAAGAGACAGACTTACACTGGTGGAGATATGGCATCCTTTTTAGCAGGGAATGAAAGCTCTCATCTGTGTTCTTTATGCAACTGAGCTAACATAATTATCCCAAGAATACCAGGCAGCAACCTAAAGGACAGCTCCATTCTTATTAACCAAATTCAAGAAGCTATAACCAAATCTCATTTTGCTAATTATGCCTTGTTAGGTATTTCCAAATTCAATTTGTTACTCTTTTTTGCAGTATTCCTAGATAGGTAGCTATGGGAAATAATCCTATTCCTTATAAGGCCAACTGTTTTCTGGTAAGAAACATTTGGTAAGCGTGGTGAACTATAAACTGCTATTATAAGTTCCATTTCATAATAGTTTATTCTTATACAGCAAAGTATTCCAATTCTAATTCCAAATACTAATATGCAGGACAACCAAAGGAACCTGTCTAAATTTTCTGGTGGTTAATGTTAATTCTGAGTCAAAGCAAAGAAGAATGTCACAGGATTGTTTTGAAAGAGTTTCTCAGGCTTTGCCTTAGTAATTAATAAGCTGACACTGCATACTAAACACTTATCAACACAATCAATGGGGCTGCTTCCTTCTTGGGAAAATAGGTAAACCGATTCAAGGAGTTTTCTTTTGAAATAGACTGTAATATGCCACAAATATAGTGGTTCTTTTGGAGAATTTCATTCCCAGCAGTTTCATCTTGGTAACATTTAACAATTTCACTATTTTAACATTTTGAAATGCCAAAAAGAACACACTGATCCTGCAGCTAGGCTTATTAGAGAAGAGTAATCTCACTGGCAAGACAGAGAGGAACACAGTCCACTGGGAAAAGGGTAACAGAAAAAGACAGAAAACAGTGGATAACAAACAAAGCCAAGCAGTACTCCAATGTGAGATCTGATTTTCACCAGAATTTAAAACTTTTACACACTAAATTAAATAATATCACCTTTGGCTTACTTAAGGTTCTAGTCATAACATTCTTTTTACATACATATATATTAATGCTATTAAAATTCAGGGGGATGAATATCTATCTAATTGGCCTTCCTAATAACGAGTATGCAAGCATAGTAATTTTATTTTTGAAAGGTCAGACCTGAGCATTTCCACCCTATGGTATCATTTTACCCCACAGAGACTTAGGAACACAATGAGACCTCTCCCCACCAGACATTTGATACATACCTCAGCCAAGATTGCTCCTCGCCTGGAGTGGGAGACATCTTTGAAACAAAAAGAGTCCATTTACAGTAAGTTCTCCTGATAGTCTAAAATGGATTAGTTTTTTAAAATCATGTCCAACATCAAGCCTCTTGTTCCACTATGGTAACTGCCATTGTGCCTACCAATAACCACCTGCAGTACGCAATGTTTAAAATTCTAGAGGTGCATGTCTTCTGTTCATGTATAGATACAATCAGAAAATAATTTGTCTCACTTTAGAAACTATATATGACCTTTTATTTTTCTAAAATTGCTCTTAACTGAGTTGGGAGGGGGGGAGAAGGGGGGAAGGAGTACCAAGGGGGAAAAAAGGACAGAGAAAAAATCAATCAGTATATCTTCCCTTGCAAACTGTCAGTAGGGTAGGATTAGAAAAGCAACACTTTAAATCAGACAAAGTCCTATGGGAACGTTAAAGGTTGGTTGCTCTAAGCTTCTCAATATTCTGCAAGATAGATTGATGTCAGTGGTGACCCCACTGATACTCAATGTCCACTGAGTTTCCTCTAAGAAATTGCATTTCCTCCATTGTTCAGAAGATATTAACTTGGTAATAAAAATGAGGAGAAGTTATGGGACCCATAGAGATATCTTTCAACATCTTTAAAACCAGTAAATCTGTTCTAATCTCGTATTGGATTAAATGCCTGAGGAGGATTAATATATCAAGAAATCAACAACAAAGGCAAGAATAGCACTTATTTGGAGAAAAACAAAAAAAAAATGGGAGGCAAAATGATTAATAGGTTATTTATACAATTTTTTTTTGCTTTTTTCATTTGTCCAATTTAAAATCTCAGAGAAATAATCTATTACCATTAGAAACACTCATGTTGCTTTTAAACTTTCAAATGATCAAATGACAGTTTCTCACGTCTATCACAGCAAACACATTTGCATTCAGGAGATGATCCATTTATGATGTGTGCATCTTAGCAAGAAATGTCTTTCAAACATGCAACATCAACTTTAGTCGTCTAATGGCTAGTTCTGAGTTAAATGGTTCCATCAACATTCAAATTTAGGTATTAGTTAAATGCACATTTGTTTTTCCTCAAAGAGAAGTGGTTCCTGCAGTTATCTTTTTCTATATCACAAGTTTATTATCTGATATACGTGTCTTTACATGCCATTTAATATTTTACTTTAGTCAGTCTCTAGGTTTGGTGCAAAGATCGATGTATTTCTCTGGGAAGACTTAGTTGATGATATGGTTTATAGACATTAAGCATTAACTCAAGAGCCTGTTTTTCAAACATGCACAAGTACACATTTTCTACAGACATCAGTGCATACAGAGAGTCAGGTGCACACACATTCAGTATATAGTAAATGGTAGAAACCTCCAGAAGTAGCACAGACCACAGTTAACAGGCTGGGGCTATACGGCTAAGTAAACACCAACACACGATTCGTTCACACGGAATAAGAGCTCCACGAAGGACACTTGGGGACCACACTGGTCAGTACCCGAGGGGGCGGGAGGCGGAAAAAGTATTTCCAAACGCAACTCTGCCACGTCTTACCCTTCGCATCCCCCGGTCCTCGGGGCAGAAGCTCCCTTGGCACCTCTCGCCCAGCTCAGGGGCTGGTTCGCCGCTAGAACGAAATGAAATGTCCCCCCGGACTACGGACAGCTCTGCAGGGAGCCGAGGCGCCCCGCCCGGGCCAGGGGAAGGCACAGGCGCCGCGGGAGCCAAGAAGAGGCGGAGGCGGAAAAGAAGTGGAGAAGGAAGGGGTGGCAGAGGGAGTAGCGGGGGAGAGGCGGCGCCGGCGCCGGGACGCTGGCAAGGCGGGTGGGGTGGAGCGGGGTGTGCCTCTGGCGGTCGGTCAGTAAGTCAGTCGGTCCGCGCGCCGGCGTCCCCTGTCTCCAGCGCCCGCCCGCGACAGCGACCGGGACTGGCGCCCCCTCCGCTCCGGCCGCCAGCGAGTCTCGCCCCTTTCCCGGGCTCTTCACTGGGTCGTCCGGCTAGCCACGCCTGCCCCGGCGTGGGGCCGCCCGTCTCCGCCAGCCCGGGCGCCCGTCGCCTCGCCCCGCTCGCGCGGTCCCTTCTCTCCCTCCGCTCGCGCTCTGTCTCTGGCTCCCTCTCGCTCCAGTCCCATTTATGAAGCGCGGTCCCATCACGTGTTAATGAGCCTTTGTCCTGCCCTGGCAGCGGCGGCGGCGGCACAGACCCCGCCGAGGGAACTGCGCGGGGAGGGACCTGCGCGCGGCGCCCGCGGCTCCAAACTTTGCTTGGCGCAGGGCACCCGCGGCTGCGCCCGCCCTGGGGCCAGAGGGGACAAGCCTCTCTGGCCCGCGTCACCTAGTTCTCCTCTTCCCCCTCCTCCTCCTCCGCTGCCGCGCTCCCGAGGACCCCCGCTGCCATGACCCCGCTCTCTCCCGGATACCCTCACACCCTGGCTAGGCAAAGAGGGGCTCGTGCCTGCACCGCCCCCGACCTCGGGGCCATTAATCACGCGCGCCCCGGCAGCGCGCAGCACCAACACCTTGTGCGGGGGTCACGTCTGGGGCAGCGGGCTGAGCCGGAAGGGGAAGGGGAGCTGGAGGGGAGAGGCCGAGGCGCGCTGGGCCCGGGGGTTGCGGCCTCGCGCCCCATTCCCTCCACCCCACGCCGCCCCCGCTGTGGGCAGCAACGAGCTGGGCCCGGGACCAGGGGAAATCCTGGGACCGCGCCGCGCAGCCCCCGAGCCGTTTGCTACCTGGCTGTGGCCGGGCGGCCACCTGTCCTCCGCCCTCGGGGCGCCGCCCAGCTTGGCGCTGGCGCCTTCTCCAGCCCCCGCCGCCCCTGCCCGGCGCGACCACTCGGGCGCGCCCCACCCGCCAGTCCCCGGCTGCAAACAGTTGGGCTCCGTAGGCGGCTGGCTCCGAGCCTTCCTGGCCTGCGCGCCCCCTCCCCAGCCTCCCCGGGCCCCGCTCCTCGCACCTTCTCGCTGGCGGAGGACGCCCCCCTCCAGGGCTGGGCTGGGGGCTCCTTGGGCTTGGGGACGACCGCCGCGAGCGCCTGGGGATCCGCGGTGCGCTCCGCGGCCGCGGCAAGAATTAGGGGACATGCTCGTTAATTGGTTCCACTATCAGCCGCCGTCTGCCTCCCGTGTGCACGGATCAAACCTTAATTGGTCTTTACATTTATCATGGTGAATTGCGAACCTACAAACAAGTCCCAGCCGCTGCTTCAGCGGAGAAGGCGCTTCCCCTCCCCACGCCCCCGAGGCCAGGGCCGGGTTGTGGCGGCGGCGGCGGTCGTGGTTATTTAGACATCTTTATCTCTTGTGAGTTGGGTCGGGAGAGGACCGCACGGTTTCCACCTGACGGAGCCACGTCACATGCATCGGCCACAAGGGCCCCACCATAGGCATTTGGTTCGGTTCCCGGCCCTCCTCTTCTTGACCGCCTTGGCGTTCATTTTATGACACTTTGCGGCAAGATCTGTCCCAGACATCATCCCGCACTTCCCTCTTTTACAGACCTCCCCCATCCTCCCTTCCCTGACCACAGCCCAACAACAGTCGTAGTATATCTGGGCCCCCATATTTGGACTACGTGGTGAGAACCGGGAAAGCAGGCCTCTCAAGGAAAGAAGGAAAATTGGTGGGCAGAAAGCTGCAGATTGGTGGGTTCAAGGCCCTGGAGGAGAGAAGGCTGTAAATTCGTTTTGGAAATATCAAGCCAAATCGTAAAGACTGCCTGCAGACAGTTCAATCTTTGGAAAGCAAACCGCTTTAAGCTAGAAAAAGTATTTCCCATCAGGCAAATGGCCCTTCGAAATAGAGTCCATAGCTGAAATGATCAAGTGCTACTGGGTAGGTAAATGGAAAAGGTTATCAGCAAAGATCTGATGGACCCATCAATAGATGGAAGAATGATCGAGAGAGAGGTGAATAGATGTGGGATTATTGCTGGACCTTAACCCTGCTGCCTCGGGCAGGCTCTACTCAGCCATCCTTAGCCCACTTCTGCACAGAGACAGTTGTATCTGGAGATTTAAAGGAAGGGGGAGGAGGCTTCCACATCTGTTGCTTTTTTCTTTTAGGTGTCATGGCTGTTAGATTTACCCTCACCTCCCCCCCCCCTTGGCAGGAGGAAATATTTGCAAAATTTTGCCCTCCTTGTGACTTCCTAGACTCTGATTTCCCAAGTGTCCAGAAGACTTGACAAGAAATAACTTCAAAGTGTCTTCACTGCCTGGTAGCATAGATTCAAATGATTGCTCATAATTAAAAGAACGGATCTAGACAGCTTTTTCTTTTTCGGTGATAAGGACATCTTTCAGTCACAAGAAGCCTGGGGGAGCTGGTCTTCTCAAGTGTTTTCAGGCAACAGGCTTTTCACCTGGGTACTGACACCCTCCTCCATAGCTGGGCGGAATGTGCTTAGGAGTGGCAGAGCTGTTCAGCATCACTCAGCTAGACCACACTGACACACCCTAACAGAGCACTCTCCCACAGATTGCTGCATACTCTTGTGGTGGTCAGCCTCAAATCTGAAGGGGGGACCCATTTACAGCCTGTGAAAGGTACCCCGTGGAAATCTCATATCTCAACTCAGCCAACTTTTGCTTTTTCATAAAGAGGCACCATCTAATTATCACACGTATCTCTAAGTCATCCCAAATCTCTTATGATTGATGGTGGATTTATTTCTTCACTGAACTGTAAGAAATTCCAAGCAGAAACCTAGGATTAGAATTGACTTGAAATCTGTGGATTGGTCAAAGTGACCTGTGGACAGAGCCCATCATTCGAAATCTATTCCAGTAGTGACTCCAGCAACTATCAGCCTGTCACCGTGTTGTTGTTCAGGGTGGTGGTGGCGGCGGGAATTGGAGCCTGGCAGCTGGTGAATTATACTGACTTTCCATTTAGAGCTCAAGGATAATGTTCAGTAATGGAGTAAAACTTTGACTTGTGACCTGGCATTTTATCACCGCAAGTGAATGCTTTGTCAAAACCGAGAGAGTTATTATGTTGTTTGACAAATACCATTTTTGTGGGCATGCTTGTACGTCTTTAAAATTTCGTCAGGGTTTTAGACTGGCAATCAAAGAGCTGCAGTGCGCTTCCCTTAGACTGGGGGCGCTGGAAGAGGGGCAAACAGCAGGCAGTGTGAAGGCAAGATGCTCTTCAGTGCCTTGGAATTCACATTTTGCAAGGATCACCTTTACATGGGAGGAGATGATTTAGTTTCCACAGGCGATTGGCCATCCACTGTACTCCTGAGAGAGCAAGAATGACAAATGCAAGCTGTCAGCATCCCTATTAGCAACACATGTTGGGGGGACATATAAATTTAATACAAAATGTTAAATGACCCTTGGTCACCACAAACCTATGTCAAATTTGAATCCGTGACCTTCTAGGGAAAGACCCTGGCAGCCCCTTACCAGGCTTCTCTAGTCCCTTCAGTGTTCGGTTGTCTGGTTTTTTAGATCTTTATCTTTTTAAAATTAGAACAGGGCTATGATGAGCCAATTTGCTGCCGTTCTGTGTAATTTAGGTTATTCACTCAGTGAAATGTAGAGGATGAGAGCACAGTTAAGGCTTCATATTTCAACTTCAAAGAAAGATCTCAATTTATGCCTACCAAAGTGTTAATAGTTATACTGGACATAAAGCATGAGAGAAGCACGTCTGTCTCAGTGAGGTAGCTGTTGATCCTAAAGCTGCACTTCAAGGTTGGCATTTTTGTTGTTCACTTGTCATGGTTGGCGTGCCTCTCTCCCACTCCCCAAATGGGTGGTCTGTTGGGGATGATGAGTAATGATTTCCTGGTTTGGGAACTGGTGAAGCAAAAACATCGCTCTCTGTTAGAGTTTTGGGAGTTCAGTCCAAGTTTGGCCCTCATGTTTTATTTGATATTTTCAGTGCGATGCTCACACCACAGGGCTGGAACGCTCACTGATTAAAGACATTTTCGGAATGATATTATGACTGCACGATTTCATTCTAATTCAGAGCATTGCTTTAGAGTTTCAACAGCTGTTATTGGCTCTCCTTCGAAGCATTAAAGCATTTTGTTTTTCAGTGGCTCTACATCGCTAGATGGGAATTTGCCTTTTCATTCTCAGTCTAGAGGGTAAGTGTCAGCAAGCCTGGAGACTGGTCTGGGGCTCTGTCATCTTGCAGCGTGAGGCCTGAATGAATGCCTGCTTGTGAGGTGATCCACCAGTGAGGCAAGCGACTGAGACAACCTCCCGCGCCACTTCCGCATGCTTCTCAAGAACTACAAGTTGGTGGTGGAAAATGAGATCTTTTCTCACACCACCATCAAAAATTAAATTTCATGAAACCTGCTGTAGGTGAAGCCGGTTGCCAGGGTAGGGAATGGATAGGTGAGGAAGGAAGGGCCATGGGCTTCTTTGACCTTGGGAGATACTGAATTATATTAGGCACAAAGAAAATCACTGTCACTTCTCAGTGATCTTTCCATATAACGAAACATACGCTCATTAGGGCTTTTTTTTGTTGTTCACCTTCTCACCTTCTTTCATTAAACCTCGATCTTTAACATCCCAGCTGAGCAGCGCAGGGGAGGCTGAGAAATGACAGGAGGGCATTTTTCCTTTGTTCATATGTTTTGTTTTGTTTTTCATCACCAAGCAGAGGATCGGTAATGAGGAGATGGATCATCCTTTCATTTCAAACCATATGAGGAGTATGTTCTAACAGATAATAAACAAGCACATAGTGCAAATAGGAGAGTGAGAAAGCAGGTTAATAAAGCTTTTGTTCCCCCTTGATTAAACTCTTACAAACTAGTCATCAGAACTCTATAATTAAAAATGCTACAAACGTCTAAATATTTCATTTTTAAAAAATAGGGCAAGAAGCAGTATTACAATGTCAAAATATGGCAAATAATACAAAAATAGTACTAAAAGATATGTACTTCTTAAATAGTCACTGGCCTTCCTTCTGAGTGAACCCTCTTCCGAGTGTTCATTGTTTATTTCAACTTCAGCTGGAAACTTAAAAAAGAAACAGAAATGACCATCCATCTTTGTCTGTGAGGATTAAATGAAGCAATATACATAAAACCCCCAGCCTGGTTTGGAACTTAGGCTCTCAATAAATGATTGCTGTTTTTATTTCTCCCATGACTTGTGTTACACTATAGCTGCATCTGTGTTAAGTATATGGAGAGGACCACAGCATGGCTGAAGGCTCTTTAATTCTCAAATCAGAGGACAGGCAGCTGATTTGTAAATAAAGCACTCACATTTTGAGGGTTTTTGGGGGCTCAGCTGTGACTTCTATGCCGTCTCTCCCATTCTAAACAGATGCCATAGATTATCTGCTTTGCACAGTGGCCTGGATGTACTGATACCTTGAGAAGCCCCCATTATCTACTCCCTGCAGTTCACTAGCTTTTCCTTGAAATGCAGCTGCCGGTAAAAATGAGAATTGGCAAAAGCCAATGGGGTGTATGATTGGTCTGCGGGTTTCTTGTCTTGTCTGTTGTATCTAAAACATTGTTAAAGAAACAGGTACAGCTCAGGCCTTACTTAAGAATTGAAAGTATTAGATTGTTTTCTATTTATTTGTTTGTTTAAACAACTATCGATTTAGACTGAATGCAGGTGAGACTGGGGAGCATAACATCTGGGAATACAGCTTTTACCCCCCAGCTCCACTGATGGCCCAGGCTGTCACTGACCATTTCTCAACCTCACTTTTCTATTCTGTGAGATGGGAATGACACTAATCTAAGTTCCTTTACATAGTCTTTGAGAATGTCTAATAAGATTGTAAAGGTAGAAATATATTGAAAAAAGCTTCATGAAAAATTCAAATGAAAGATTTTATTATCATTAATAATTTATTTGATTAAATGGTTCACTGATTTTTGTTATACCAAATCACATAGAATATTTCAATTATTCTGTTCATTTCAAAAAAGAACAATAAATAGAATGAATCTTAGAGCTTTGATGGCATTGATTTTGCATAGATAGAAAACCCATAGTAGAGGATATTATGTGCTAATAACGAAGGTGAAGACTCTTAAGCAAGAATACTGGATGTATGTAATGAATGAGTATGTATACTGGAAAGAATTTTGGTCCATGGCACGATGGCATGTCCCCTTAAGCTGATAAGTTGACTGATTGCTGTAATCTGAATGTTGGGGTCCCCACCAAAATTCATATGTGGAAACTTAACCCCCAAGATGATGGTGTTAAGAGGAGGGGATTTGGGGGAAGTGATCAAGTCATGAGGGCTTTGCCCTCGTCAATGGGATTAGTGCCCTCATAAAGAATCTGAAGGGAGTTGCCTTGCCCCTTTTGCCATGTGAGGACTCAGCAGTCACCCTTCTGTCACACCTGGGTCTTGTACTTCCCAGCCTCCAGAACTGTGAGAAGTAAATTTCTATTCTTTATAAATTACCCAGTCTGCAGTATTTTGTCAGAGCGGGCAGAATGGACACAGACACTGATCACCTGTGATTATTGCTACTGCGTGCTGCAGACCGTGGCCCACTCGGGGTTACTTGTCCAACTCAAGGGGACAGAGTTTCCTTACACATAAAAATCTAGAAAACTCATGATTTATTATCCTTTAAAAATATTACTTTCCTCAAAACTTATTACTGAGTGTTAAGGCTACGTAACTCATATACTCCCTATAGTAGGCATTGAGTAAAATAGTGGTAACTTCATGTCTGTGTTGTGTGGGTTCACAGGCATCAGAAGAACAAGTATAAGTGTATAAATCCCATCTGAGAAGTTAATTTAGGAGCCATTAATAATTTCCCAGATATGATTTCATATATCAACTTAGCACAACACTCTAGGAAAAAAATGATTGGATAATTTTGTAGTGTTAAAGTTATTAAAGAACATAAAGGGGGAAATGAACAATTGGTAAATGTCATTTAAAAAATAATCTTTAGTTCTGAGCTTTCGATTATTATCGAAATGAAGAGAATTCTAATGTCAAAGTCATGCCTCCAGTACTCTGGAATCTTCTTCTACTACCTTCTAGACAGAGGAAGGCTTTCTTTCCCCTTTCTCCAGTTCTTTCTTCCTTCAGTACCTGTTTGTGGTCAATAAGGAGACCATGGGGTGGGGTGGGATAGAGATATAGGAAAGAAAAAATAAATGGAATGGGAAAAAAGAAACAGGGGGGAAAAGAGAAAATAAGGAAGATTTTTCAGGAATATTTATATCTCTTAGTGTCCCTTAAATGCTAAAAATGAGAAACTTGAGATGGTATGTGAAATTTGTGACCTGACACTTTGCCTAATGTGAAGCAATAATGGTGCTCAGCTTTCACAGGGCAACCCCAAGAGTCTGATTTCGGAGAATTCCTCACATACTCTGCAAGGGCAAGCCCTTGACTAATTTATTTCTTCTCTAAAAGAGAAGAAATAAAATGGACCAGTCAGAAAAATGGACTGGTCTAGGAATATCCCTGATAGTAAGAGCACATTGAGACAAAGAGTGGATATTTAATTTTATTTGATTAAAAATGATTTAAAGATAATATGATGTCAAGGTGACATCTTTCAGTGACATGGCCATAATATGTTGGGGCCAATGTGCTCAATTGATTGGGTCACTGAATCAAGTTGTGGGTTCAATACTGAAGTTGATCATCTCATTTTCAGGCCTTTATTATTATTTTTGAGTAAAGATTTAAAAACATTTAAAAACTGATGTTTTAATAAGCAGTGAAACATGCTCATTATAAAGAAAACCTATGTGATAGAAAGTTTAAGTCAAAGTCCCTACCCCATACCCCCATCTCTCAACTCTTTATCCAGAGAAATTTGCTGTTAAATGTGATGTGTATCTTTTTTAGACATTGTTTGTATATATAATTGGTTGGGTGACTTAAAGGACAAATTCCTAGAAGTAGAATTTTGGGGTCAAAGTTTTGTGCATTTCACACATTGAAAGAAAATGCCCACTGTGTACCAAACCCTTTAAATGGATTTGATCAACTCATGTAAGCACAGGCTGGATGCAAGTGAAAACCCAACCTGGCCCCATCTCTAGGACTGCACTGGGCTAGCTCAAAGATAGTAGACCAGGGTCAGTATCAATGCCCAAGGCGCTTTGGAAATTTGTAGAAGAGGTGCTCTCTTGTAGCCATGATTGGAGGGTAGAATAAGGGGCTGGGATATTAGATATGATGCAATGCTCAAGACAGTTCCACACAATTAAAAGTTGTCCTGTGTCCTGTACAATTTACAAATGTTTGGTGGAGATTCATATTGGTGAAGAACCTACTTATTATTCTGGGCCCAGGGCCTAACAACATTTACATATAAATCCAAAGGATTTTTGTGGATTCTTTTTTTTTTTTTTTTGTCTTCGCTTTAACATATATTGAACTTACAACCACCATGTAAATTGAGAGCTTAACACTTCGGAAAGTTGCCTCACTGTGGCATTTAGGCCCTAAACCAACATATCTTTATCAGTGTATATGTAGAACTCATGCATTCACAGGGATTCTGTGTATAATTGGATTATCCCACCACTATGCCTAAGCTCATACCTGATATAGGTATTATATAAGTTACTTTCCTTTGGGCTTATTTTATATTTTATTTACAGAATTATACTATTTTTTTTTAAAAGCATGTGTGAAGTAAATTATATTATCTATAAATTTTATTTCACTTTAGTTAGGATTACACTACAAAATATTTGTTATAAAAAGAGTTGTGTCTGGTAGGGTTGAAACCACTGCTCTAGAGGACATTCACATTTCCCCATTCAGATGGCTGTGCTGGCTCACGTGGCTTCTGGTTCTCTGCCTCCCTTGGCTTGCTCCCGAGGCTCTCCCTGCCTCTTCCATGCCCCAGAACCCACAGATAGAGTTACTCCAACCTTACACAGCAGCCTCAGAGAACACAGCCCAGATGGGTCCATTCCACCCAGTACCCTCAGAAGGGACAGGCAGTTTGTTGGTGGAAGAGCTTTTCTCTGTCCCTAGGAGAAAGCAAGTTGGCCAGCCTAGTGACCATGAAGCACACCAAAGAGGAATAAAAACAAGACGACACTCACTTCTTGCCTATGCTTTATAACTGGTGCTTATTGCAGCTTTAGGTATAAAAGGAAAGAGTGCAAGTGCAAATATATATGACTTACTCTACAATGTGCTAACGATAGGCCCAGATTCCTGTAGTTCCAGAACAAACTTAACTATTGTGTTCATTACATACTTAGAATATTATTTGGTTACATTTTAGGATATTTCTCAGTCTCTGCCTTATTCTCCTAAGATGATTTATTACTGTTTTCTGACTTCAGTTTTACCTAATGTGAAAATACTTTCCCCAAAATATTGACTCTGAAATTTAGAAAAGAATTAAGAAACCTAAAACTATCACTAAAATGTCAGCTCCATCTACCAGAATGCAAGTTTCATGAGTTCAGGGCCCTGTATGTTTTATTCATCACTCTAGTCCTAGCAGCTAGAATAGTACCTGATCAGTTCTCAATAATATTGATTGAATTAATGAATTTAGACATGCTGTAATGAATCCTTTCCATTTTTTAGGTTTCAGAGATGTGACAGATGTTCCTGTTGTTTTACCATGTAACTGTGCATACATTTCAAAAGCCAGAAACCTTTTTCTACAGCCTTGTTTAACCCTAATCTGCTAGTTTACTCCAATATCATGAAGAATCAGCCTTGTGATAGATCACTATTACTTAGGAATATTGCACAGGCATATGTATAATGAGTATAATCTAGGAATCATAAAATCCCTCTCATGTAATCTCATTCTTGAAATCTTTGGTTTGGGTTTGTTTTTTTTTTCAGTCTTTCTTTTTCAAATCAAATCCATTATACTTATTTCTCTTTTAAAGCAATGTGAAAAACCAAATGTCCTACATGTTGACATCACCAAGATGGTATTACAGTATGTTCTGGGGGTATAATTCATCCAGTTTTGTCACCTGTGCACAAGGTTATTATGCCCTGGAGTGCATCGGACAATTTTCCTCCAGCCTATGCTATAGCTACTATTTTTTTTTTTTTTTCAGTTTTAGCTATGGAAGGAGAGTGCAAGTATCAGTAGATAGACGACTTGGCATTGTTCCCTCTGTTTTATCAAAGGTACATGTTTGAAAGACTGGTTCTCCATCCATACGGCAGGTGACATACCCCACAAAATATTACTGCCTAATCAACAAGATCTATATAAAAGTACTGATTGATCCTAAAAGAAACAGAAAATAACAGGCACTGTTCCTATGTTTCTTCATTTATTTATCTACTCTTTGGGGACATCTGCTGAAAATTATGTATCCTCCATAAATTTTATTCAGTTACAGTCATGATATAACCATCATATGGGGACCCAAGGTAGATATAAGAATAAATAAAATGAGGTCCTTGGCCTTGAAGATTTTATAATGTGGTGGGAGAATACAGACATAGATACAGAAACTTACATGTGATGAAAGAAGTCCTGGAATTGGGTAGAGTTCTGTGGAAACACAGAAAAAAAGAGTAACTAATTCTTCCTAGAGTGAGTGTTGGGATAATGGTAGAAAATTTAAAAAAGGCTTATAGAATGAGACTTGACCTTAGCTTTGAAGAATAAAAGGTATACTAATCATGGAAAACACCATATGTAAGGCTCAGAAGTATAAATAAGGATGACATATCTAGCCAATGGAAAGTTTGGAGGATCTAAAGAGAAGAGTGTGGAAACAAGGCAGGAGATGAGGCTAAACATGGAAGTTTCAAAACTTTTCTTAAAGGTTATTATATTTTGGGCTAAGAAGTTTAGACTGAAGGACTTATCAGATTCATTTATCCTATGGAGGCTGGAGTGGCGAGAAGACAGGCTGAAGACATAGTATCCATTAGAATGCTTTTAGGAAGGCTTAGGAGGAGAGAGAGAGAGCAAGGGCATTGGCCTTCAGAAGAAATGAAAATCGCAAAAGCCTTTAGGGCTTTGCAGATAGCTTGAATAATTAAGGGGTTGAGTATAAGACAACAGAAAGTCATGGGCACTGCAGTGACAGAAAGACTAGATGCCTAACGGCACTCAAATTCAATTTAAAAATTAACAACAACAACATCTTTCTTGGTCAAATAAAACTCATCTGGGCAGCAGATTTGGTGTGCAGATGTCAGTTTGCCACCTCTTGGTCAATACAGAATGATCTATTTATTCGCTTTTTGATGCCCTCTTGGAAGAGAGAGCGTCCCTGATCTTCCTGGGTGGACCAGGCTAATGTTCAGTCACTTTGAAAATCAAAGACTTTGGTACTTTCTCAACTTCTGTTTCTTTAGTGTAAACTCATTTCCTTCTGTTCTACCTTCAGTGTGGCCAGAGATCATTTGGGGTTTTTTCTCCCATTCTTAGAGTCTTTCATATTCTTTACCTTGTAACTCAAGGAACATTTTGTTTAAAATCAGCACGGTATGTGAGATTATATTAATAACCACAGCTAAGATTTGCATAGCTCTTCATGGTTAATATTTCTTTTCAGGTTGATAAGGCAGATTTTTCAGATAAGAAAACTGAGACTTCATTTAAATGACATATGCAAGTCGTACAGCTAGAATGATGGAAATGGAACTTCAGTTTTCTCTCACTAAATCGGTTTGCTCTTTTCTTGACACCATTGTGCCTCCCCTGGCCTATTTGCAAGTCGGATGACTCATCTGCATATTTGTTCTGTCTAAGTAGAGAGAAAAAGAATATTGATTCAGAACTTAGAAAACAATGGCATTTTAATAAAAATGACACATTGGAACTTAAAAACATTAAATTAATCTTTTCTTTAAACCCACAATTTTGTTGAGTTGACAGTGTGTTAAAATAATGAATATTTAAAAGTTTGATTTTTTTTCTTAATATGGAAAATTTCTTTCAGTGTCTACTTTAAAAACTCTTGAACTTTGAACTCATTCATTTGTTCATCTATCCCAACTTTGTTACCAGATATAGTGGTAGGAATACAAAAAAGAATAAAACATGATTTCTGGCAACAATACAGGGTCCAGGTCATTTCTGACTCTCTCCCTGCTGGATCCAAGAACTGATATCTTCTGAAGCTTTTTTCCTTTTATTTCTTTAATCCTAATGCCCCTCTGAAAAAAGGATTTGTATAGATATGCCAATCTCTGATAGAACCAACTCAAGTTGTACTTAATTATAAGCAAAAACTGGGAAGCATATAGCATCCTTTGAGCAATGGGTACACAGAAAAATCATGTTGCCTACAAATATATTTTTAAGCCAAAAAAATGTGGAGGGTGGAGGTGGTGATCCAAGTCAGAGAACAGCCATTTTCAGTAAACTGTTTTGAAAAGTAACTAATTTGTCTTCTTATTAAGATTCAAGAGAGAATTGCATTTATATAACTTGAATAAACAATTATTAAAATCTGAAGTAATAAAGGATTGTCTGAATTTGAAAAACATGACCGCCAAATTTAAAAGAGATGGAAGCAGCCAATAGGAGGGGAATATTGAAGAAAATCAATTAGTAAAGTACAAAATAATTTGCAAAACTCTCCCAGAACACAGAAGAAATGGATAAAAGACTGAAGTAATGAGGGAGATAATTAAAAATATGGGAAAAAGATCATGGAGATTCAACCAAAGAATATAGAATTCCCCAAAGACAGAACTAAGTAAATAGATGAGCCAGAAACAAAGATCAAAGTGTTAACGTACGAAAACTTGGCTGATCCAAAGAAACTCAGTCTAAACATCGAGACATTAAAAGTATGAATAATATTCCCAGGCAGATGTCATAACAAACCAGTAACAATATTCAACCATTAAAATAATGTAAAAATCCTACACATTTACAGCACCACCCCCTGCCACACACACACACACACACACACACACACACACACACAAAATAAAACCAGCAACAACCATTAAGTTATCTAATGTGTTAATTAGGATCTCTGCAGGAAACAGGAACTATTTTTGATGGTTTCATAAAGAGACTTTAATAAAGGCACTACTTACTGAGAGGGTTAAAAGTGCAAATGAGGAAGGTGAGGCAAAAGAAATTAGCAAAAATGGGAAGCTGTTGATGTCTCTTGGGCTGAAGAAACAAGAGAGGAAAGTAGAGTTAGTAGAGCCCAGTGAGCTAGAACCCTGGAGGAGGGGCCCTTTGTGTTCTAAAATCACAAAGGGACACAGCTACTACTGGAGATTCTGCACTGAGCAAGAGGAAATGGAGAAAAGGTAACTTTGGCCTCTCTCCCCACTCCTGCACTCTGATCTCCTTTTGATACTTCCCCTTGGCTGAACTGAACCAGGAACCAGTCGGCAAAGGTGATTACAGGGGCAGAACACAGCTGTGAGCTGTCTAGTGGTCAGAGCAGGGTAGAGAAACATGGAACAAATTTGGAGGGTGGGACTTATATAAGGAGATTAATCAATATATCCACCAAGGATCAAGTTCAATTGGGGAATATCCAATTAGCTGTTGGGGCAGGTGGGTGGGGGAAGACTCTAGTACATGGATTCCATACAAATTAATTTGTTGTTTATCTGTGGATGAAGTAAAAAAATAGTCAAGGATAAGTATAGATTTAAGGAAGTTTCTGGAGGATTCAGTGAGTACAAGACAGGCTCAGTCTCTGCTCTCTGATCTTACAGTCATGTCAAAATCAATTTGTAATAAACAATATTGTGTGATAGGAGGAAAAACATGTCTTCTACCAACTTAGTTCCTACTGCTCAGGGACCTGTGAACTAACTGACAATAGATTAGTATGAGAAAAATTTATTACCTGCAGGAGTACCTTACAGAAAGAGTAGCTCCCAGAATAGTTAGGGGTAAAGGTTTATGTACCAGCCTAATAAGAGGGGCAGAGGTTTGGGCTTCAAAGGAGAAAAAGTTCTGATGGGGCCTATTTATGCAATTTTTCTGAATTGTCCTGGTGCCCAAGGTCAGTGCCTTTCTGACTGGAGACCTCCTCAAGGGGCTTTTGTGTCAGCTAACTCTCATGAAGCTCTGTTCCAGGGAAGTTCAGAGATTTCTTTCTGCATCTTTGGCAGCTCAAATGCTCAGATACTTTGAAATATCTCTGTAGCAGTTGAGTGGGATGCTGGTCTCTTCACGTGGTTATGAAAGCAGTAGCAAAAGGCGCCATGGGAGTGCCTTAGAGGGGAGCAGCCTAGTCCAGCATGGTCAGGGGGTCTTCAGAAGGAAGTGAGGACTTAGTTGAGACAGAAGGATGAGTAGATGTTAATCAGTCAGAGCACCTCAGGAGAAATCCAGGACAAAGGAGCAACTCTATGTACTATCAAGTTAGCACCCAATAGGTATTGAGTAACCATGACATGAGTTAATTAGAATAACCTAACTAAAAGTCTTAAGAACATTTTCATAGGGAACTGATGTCATATCTACATTTAAGAAGCACCTACTGATCATCCATTATGGAGCTGGCATGGGGGACACAAAACAAATAAAATATATTCGATCCTATGCTTTTGACTGAGAAGTCCCAGAGGGAAGCAGGTAGAGAATTAGAGAAGCCAGAGATGAGAGCTGTGTTCAAAGCACTGCAGGAGAGTGTGATTGCTAGGAGCATCCCAGCTTCTCACTTCCATGCTGGCAAGAGGTTTGACTTGGTGAGCTGCCCTCAGAACGTTACTGTTATATGTTTGGAGGAAATTTAAATAAAGTGTCACTAATAAATTTCATGTTAATACTTGTATCATCCTTTCAATGAGAATTGTAGAGGAGAAGAGGTTCCTTTCTCACCCATCACTAGGTTCATGGCTGAGGCCCCTCTAATAAAAGGCAGATTAACAAGAGAAAAGCATACAAGCTTATTTAATACAAGTGTTACATGATACAGGAAACTTCAGAAATGAGGACCCAAAGAAACAGGGAAACTTGTGCATTTTTATGCCAACTCTGATGAAGAAGTGGATAGCTGCAGAGATATGACTGGACAAAAGAGGTATAATCTAATGGTATATGCCAGGAGAAACTTAGCATAGCCTACTTGTTCAGATTCAACTCTGTGTTTCCGGATCTTTGGAGCTCACATGAAGGTCTTATGACTCATTGAAGGGAAGGTCAGAAACTTCTAGGTTTTATAGCCTATTTTAAGGGAGAAGGGCAGGAGAAGGTCAGAGAGAGACCCTCCTGCTTCTGTGGTTTTCTCAAACGCCAAAGTGCCATATTTTGGGGTGGCATGTCCTGAACACCATCACAATCATATTCTCAAAAATATGTTAGCAAGTTGGCAATACTAACTCTGCTTCCACTTTTTTATCTCTTTTTGCTGCTAAACTTTATCATGGTAAGAGAAATAGTGCAGTTTCCCCCAAATTTGAATAAATTTGCTGTCTTGTCAAAAATCTTTTTTAAATTTTTTATTCAAATAAGGGAAACATAGGGCATTCTTTAAATAGTTTTACATGAAAAGTATATACTGTGTTAACTGGCAAAGATTTTCTCTTTGACCAAACTTTAGTAAGTCTCATCTGAGTTCTTTTCTTTTCTTTTTTTTTTTTTTGATTCCTACTCTCTAAAGACTCTTGATGGTATTTTATTTTATTTCTTAATTGCAGAATATTTTGGGGGTACAAACATTTAGGTTACATATGTTGCCTTTGCACTGCCCAAGTCACAGCTACAAGCGTGGCCATCCCTCAGACACTGCACCCATTAGGTGTGAACATACCCATCCCTTCCACCTCCCTCCCACCGACCTGACACCCGATGAATGATGAATGTTACTTCCATATGTTCACACAAGTGTTGATCAACTAGTACCAATTTGATGGTGAGTATATGTGGTGCCTGTTTTTCCATTCTTGTGATACTTCATTTAGTAGATGGGCTCCAGCTGCATCCAGGATAATACAAGAGGTGTTAGTCCACCATTGTTTTTGTGGCTGAGTAGTACTTCATGGTATACATATACCACCTTATATTAGTCCACTCACGTATTGATGGGCACTTGGGCTGTTTACACGTCTTTGCAATTGTGAATTGTGCTGCTATAAACATTTGAGTGCAGATGTCTTTGAGTCCTCTTATTGACTAGACCCACCTTGGGCTTCTGTCTCCATCCTTGTAGAGTCTAGTTTTAGCAAGAATCCTGTCAACTTAATTGGGCCAGAATCCCCCACCCTCCATATCTCATCAATTACCTGTACTCGTCTCCCACTATCTCCCAGGTGATATCTGGTCACCCTGGCCTGCTTATTAGGTAAGTTTAGTGAAGAATCACCCTACCCTCTTAGTAATTTTCCATCCACTAACCTCCCAAATCTGCTCCTTGTCTATAAATCCCTACTTATTCTTATTGTATTAGGAGTTAAAACCAATCTCTCCTCTGCTGCAACTCCCCATTGAAGTAATCCCTACACCTATCACAATAGTCCTGAATAAGGTCTGCCTTACTGTTTTAACAAGTGTCAGAATGATATTTTTTTAACATGACACACATTTCAGTAGGCATTGTCCTTAACCATTCTTTAAGGTACATACAAAGAAAAAAGAAGCACAAAGAAAGCAAATGATGACACAAATGTACTTGGTAATAAACTACATATCACCTGAAATTCAGATCAGTAATTTATTAGAATTGCTCAAAGTTACTTCACCTTGGGAAAAACAAGATTTTTATTATATTTATAATTAAATTTGTAATCAAGTACTGTATGAATGTTATGTATAAAGGTATGTTTATGCAATGTAATTTTAATCAACTTTCTGTCATTTATCAATAAAAATAAGAAAAATGCAAGTGCACTTTCACATACTGTCACTTTTGTGGGAAAATGTAAACTGGTTGGATAAGAAATATGCTGATATAACTTATTTTCAAGTTATGAAAATAATGTGATTTTTTGGTAGTTCTGAAAATAGAGTAGTCTCCAATGAAATATATGCATGAAGGGAGCCATTAAGCCATACTTTATCTTCTTTATCTGGGCTTGTGATAAAATGTTCCCTACTGTTAAAAATTAAAAAAAAGTGCTATGAATTGAAGAGCTAAGCTCTCTTCATCAAGGGACTAATGATTCTCCTCTTGAAATGTAAATGGAGCAGCCCTGAGTGCTTTAAAACTTGCAAGGAAAGACTGTGGAATTGTCATTATCCTGTCATTACTGAGGCTTCCCACAGGACAGATTGTAAAGGGGGAGGGGATTGAACTGAACCTCTAAGCACCGGGACAGCTCCTGCAGCGTTGAGATGACGAGGAAGGCCTGGTAGGGTCACCACAGATTCCGGAGATGGCAGGTGTGGAAGCAAGAGTGGAAAAGAGTCTTAGAAGGTCAGATTAGAGAGAAAAAGCCAGAGTAGGTGCAGAGGCCAAAGCCACCGTCAGAATGAGTAAGGACATGTCTGCGTGTAAAAATGTGTATGTCTCTCTGTATTTTTCCCTGGAGATCAGATTGTGGGCAGGCATCAGATTCTCAAAGGGGTCAATAACACTTATCCCACCCCCTCCCCCCCACCCACTCAAAAAAAAAAAAAAAACCAACTAACAAAAAGCCACCAAACTGGAAATGAAACTTTACATTTTGGGAGTTCTTATCATCTGAATGTGAACCATCAACAGGGGCCACTTGAAAGAATTTATTGTTTTAGACTTGTGCTAAGAGCATTGATTAACCCAAGATTATATTTGTAATTATTTTCCTCTCAACTGTATGTTGTTTATTCCTAAATTCCGTCATGCTAAAGAAATTTAATTATACATTTGAAGTGAATCTGTGTTAAACTAATGGGTAGGATGGAATGAAGGCATATCCTCTGAGAAGAAATGGGATTTCAAAGACTAGATCCAATCTGTCATTCCTGCGTCCCTCCTCCCCCTCCCACCTTCCGACCCCAGCCCGAGTGTGGCACCAACAAAACCCAGCATTTTCCTATCACACGGTACTACCCACATTCCTTTCATCTTTGCTTGGGAGATTCATTTTCCATTTTTTATCTATTTGGGCCCTTTCTCCCTCTGTCTACATCCTATTTAATGTGGAATGACAAAACCTGGGCACCACACATGGGCAAGGTGTCATTTTCAGTGTGGCATTTGCTGTCCATAGCAGGTTGGGCTTGCTAGGCAGCTCACAGTCCAGGCATCTGGCAACTGCTCTTTGTGTAAGGTTAGATCCATGGCAGTTCTAAGCAGCTTTCTCAGGAGGCAGGTAGCATCAGAGGGCACATAAAAATGGCAATGGTTGGCACTGAACTTGGTGACAGGGCTCCTTTTATTGTCAGTTAAGGACGTATTCATCATCTAGCTGGAGGGGAGGTATGTATGCATTCTCAATAGCTATAAGTTTAATGCCAAAATATAGGCACACTTCGCTGGCAGTCCTTTTAATGATAGGATAAAAAGCTTTCAGAGATGAGAAGGTAATGGTGGGGAGCAAGAGACTGTGACAAAAATAGGGACTTCATAATTTGCCTCTCCTCCACACTCCTGAATTAGAATGTATGGGAAATTGACTCTGGGGTAAAGCTATTTCTGCTCTTCTCCCCTCTCATCCATTTAGAGCAGATGAAAATGCCAAAAAATAACAAACCCAGAAATCTTAATGTATATAATGGGACAGAATATTAAAGAAATGAGCATGAATATCTAAAAATATTTTACTTGATACAAATCTGATATAAACAGGAAATTCGATAAGGTTGGAAATTAATCCACCTCTTATTCTATAAGCAAAACTAGTTAGGCTGAGGATGTGGTATATCACGCAGAAAAGGATTTTTCCCTTTTTGGAAATACTGTTTTCCAAAATAGGTATTCAAATGTTTAAAGATGAAAATTGATACTAGAATTTTATGTACACATTTTCGTGTGTGTGTTAAGACTTCTAAAGCAAAAACCTTAATATACTCCTTGAATTTTATATTTCATACAAAGGATATTGAAGAAAGTATTCAAGAGTGCTTTAAATAGTCTTATTTTCTGTGGCATCATACTTAACCAAAATCATTTGGTGGTATATGCAGTTTCTCTATTTTACTTTTTTTACAAAATACAATTTTATATTTGTTTTTGTCTTAAAGATGATTTTTAAATAATTTGACATTATGGACAGTTCTGCACTTCACAAGTTCATTTATAAAATTTGAATACGGCTTTCAACTGAACAATTTGTTTGAAGGAGGAGATTCATATCAGAAGAACAATTGTTCAAGAGGAACTCTTTTCTCAAATATTATCTCCTACTATTGTAGTTTGAAGTTTGGAAGGCATTGATAATGTCACTTCAATAGTGTATGTGAAAATAGTCTGTTCTACAAATCAAATAACTTGAGTAAAAATAGATGAAGATCATTTACCATCATATTTATTTATAGTTTTAAACCAAATATTTCATATATTTCATATAGTACCTCTATTTATTGAAAAGGTCTAGAAACAGTGACTGACTCAATAGCAATGAAAACCTCCTCCAGCCAGATTGTGGTCTCTGAATAACCATTTCCCACTAAAACAAACCAGGGCTTGTTGGAAAAGTTGTTGATTTCAAGTCAAGGGCAAGATGAGCCTGGCTTGTCATATATGAAAGCTAGGAAGCTATTAAAGTAGATTGGAGTCATGTCAAAAAAAAATCAGGAGCCAATTTGAGAGGTTTTCACCCACTCAAAGATGAAATCATTGGATTATCAAATATATTTGATGCTCGAATTGAAACACATCAAAGATATTTAAATTCTTAAGTTCATAATGACACTGAGGGAAGAAAACACTCATTGGTCAACTTTAGGGGATGTTACGAAATCAATTCATTATTTTGAAAACTGGTAAATAAAGGGAAAGAATCAAACATTTATTCTGGTTTTCTAATATGAACTGTACCACAGGATAACCAAATATTTGAAGAGGGAAGTTTCATTTACAGAATTCCAACCAATATTTATTGAAGGAACAATAGAATTAGAATATCACCATTTTTCAGTCTTGAATGAAATAATGGATTGATTACCCATTATTCAGCAGCAGTGATTATCATGAGCTGCTAACATCACAAAAAGGGAGACCACCGAACATTGTGTGTCTCCTGATGGAAGTACAAGCCACTAACCATGAACTAGTCATGGCAAAAATTGAGCCTGGTCCAGTCAGCCCCTATAGCCAGCTACCAAATTATAGGAAATACAGATGACAAAGGAACATGTTAAACTACTCCAGGGGGATGCAATCTGCAAAATCCAGAAACTCCATAGGACAAACAACGAACCAGTTATTTTCAACAAGTAAATTACAAGGGAAACAGAAAAGGGGAGAAGCGTCTACAAAATAAATGAGATTTGAGATATATCAACCACTTTCAGTGCATGAATCTTATTTAAGACTGATTCAAATAATTAAACCATTTTGAAAATGATGGGTAAAAGGAGAAATTTGAATACTAATAGGATATTTGATGACAGTAAGCAATTTTTGTTAATTTGGTCAGATGCAATAATAGTGCTGTGGCTACATTTTTAAAATAATTCTTTTAGAGCTATATGCAGAAATATTTACAGATAAAGTTTGCTTCAAAATAATACAGGTGGTTAGCAGAGAGAGGAGATGTGTTTAGGGTTATACATGAAATAAATTTGGCCATGAGTTGATGATCATTGAAGATGGGGGCTTGTCCATGAAGATTCACTATTTACTTTCTCAACTCTCATAAATGTTTAACATTTTCCATAATTGAATGTTTAACAAATACTTTGAAGGTTTTTTCCTTAAAAATTATTCTAATACCTTTTCTTATCTATCGATAGTAAAGTAAAAGAAAACAATTATGACCAATTAAGATCTCAAACAGAAATGACTCTGAAATCTTTGTTCTTTTGGTTGGTAAATAGTCAAAACAAAACTCTGTTGCTGAAGATGTATTTCCTCTTCCAAGACATCTGGCAGTCACTGGAAACTAGCACTTAGAGGAAGTATGTGCTTTCCCACTGTTGCAAAGGGAGACAAGCTTGGTTGCAATAGCAAGTTCTGCTATGTGGAACATGCTCTTTTACTCTTGGGTTGTGACTCAGAAGCTACTGGGTAGTGAGGATAATAATTTAGTAATGCAAGTATGCTTTAATAAATGCACATTTATTTAAAAATCTTCAGAAAAAAATTTCAGAGGGAAATGTAAATATGCAAACTGAATCCAAAATTTCAAAATGTATAAAGGAAAACTTTTTGGTATTTATTTATTCATATATCTAACCACAAGCTTTGTTTGAGTGCCTATTCTATAGATAAACAAGACAAAATCTCTATCCTCAAAGAATTCAAAATCTTAAAATAAAAAAATCAATGTTTGTAATTTTTATGAATATTATGATAGAGTCTGTCTTTTTGCTATTTTGCCTTAGCACCTAGCAATATCTGGCACATAAAAAAATCTAAATAAATATTTCATAGATGGATGGATGGACAAATGGTGTTATGAAGGGATGTGGTGGGAGATAAAATATGAGAGAGAGATGGAGGTCAGATCAAAAAGGGCCAGGCATACCATGCTAGGAAAATAATCTTTATCTGGAAGACTAGGAGTGCTTTTTGTTTTGTTTTGATTTGGTTTTTTAAATAGACTTTATTTTTTAGAGCAGTTGTTAGTTCAGAGCAAAATTATGCAAAAGGCACAGAGATTTCCCATCTCCCCCTACCACCATAAATGCACAGTCTCCCCGACTATCAACATCCTGCACCAGAGTGGTACATTTGCTACAATCAATGAACCCACATTGGCACATTGTAATCACCCAAACTCTACAGTTTACATTAGGGTTCACTCTTGGTGCTGTACATTCTATGGGTTTTGATAAATCTGTAATGATATGGATCCACTACATACAGAATAGTTTCAAATAACGAAATAGGATTTTTGTTATTTAATAAAAAATTTTCTGTGCTGTGCCTATTCATCCTTCTCTCCCCACTAACCTCTGGCAACCACTGATTCTTTTACTGTCTCCACAGTCTCTTCCTTTTCCAGAATGTTGGAATGCATGATTCCAGTATGTAGCCTTTTTACATTGGCTTCTTTTACTTAGCGACATGCATTTAAGCTTCCTCCATGTCTTTTTATGCCTTGATAGCCCATTTCATTTTAGTGCTGAATAGTACTCCATTGTCTGGATGTACCACAATTTATTTATCTATTCACCTACTGAAAGGCAGCTTCATAATTTTGGCAATTATGAAGAAAATTGCTATAAAAATGTACGTGCAGATTTTTGTGTGGATATAAGTTTTCCATTCATTTGAGTAAATAACAAGGAGTGCAATTGTTGGATCACATGATAAGACTACATTTACTTTTGTAAGAAATTGCCAAACTGTCTTTCAAAAAGACTATGATTTTGCATTCCCACCAGCAATGAATGAGAGTTCTTGTTCCTCCACACCCTTGCCAGCAATTGGTGTTGTCAGTTTTAGGTTTTGGCCATTCTAATAGGTATGTAGTGGTATTTCATTGTTGTTTTAGTTAGCAATTCACTAAAGCCATATATTGAGTATCTTTTCATATGATTATTTTCCATCTGTATATCTTCTTTGGTGAGGTGTCTGTTCAGTCTTTTACCCATTTTTTAATCTGATTGTTTGTTTTCTTATTGTTTAGAGTTCTTTGTATATCTTGGATAACTGTCTTTTATCAGATATGTTTTTTGCATATATTTTCTTCCAGTCTCTAGCTTGTCTTCTCATTGTCTTGACAGTGCTTTTCACAGAACAGAAGTTTTTAATTTTAATGAAGTCCAGCTTACCAATTATTGCTTTCATGCATCATCTTTTGGTGTTGTATCTAAAAAGTCCTTTCCATACCCAAGATTATCTAGGTTTTTTTCCTATGTTATCTTCTAGGGATATTGTAGTTTTACATTTTACATTTAAATCTATATCCATTTTGGGTTAATTTTTGTGAAGGGTATAAGGACTGTGTCTAGATTTACTTATTTATTTGCATGTGGATGTCCAGTTGTTCTGGCATCATTTGTTGAAAAGATAAGAGGATTTTTAAAAATGTTTAGGAATAAAATGATATTTCTTAAGAAACCAAAGGAGAAACTTCATTTACTCTCCCAGAGTAAAAATGTACTCTCCTATAATCAAATTAGAGACTAATTTACCAATATTAGGCATAAAGCAATTAATGGCCTCTATCTCAGGCCTTCCAAAATACTTATTTATATACTCCACTGTTCTCAAAACAGAGATGAACCTGTTTTCAATTGTTATACTGAGATGAAGCATATTATTATGAATTTAAAATATGTAATTGAATTAATGACGAGACAGTCACATGATTTCTAAATACACAAAACAAAAATATTTTATAAAGTAAAATGAAATAAAACTGTCAATTCATAGTTGATTTTTTGTTTATAATAACCATTTAAAATAACAAATAGGATTTTTCTTGCTTAATAAAAATGCAAGCTGTAAAAGATAATTCTATCAAATAATAGCATGAAATTGTTGATGCCACTCAAAAACTACAAAAGAAGGAATAACTCTGTTATACTAAAAGGAGAAAAAGACAGACATTACCACTAAAGACAATTCATATGGTATCTTGTACCCAGAAAACAAAATCAGAAGTTCACATATACTCTAGATGAAATATGGATAAAGCTAGTTCATAAACATGACCAATTCTTTTTAGTAAGATTTGGGAGCAAAAAGAAAAAGTAATATTCATTCATCTTTTCAATATTTATTAAGTCCCTACCACAGCCAAATAAATGAGGAGAGTATTATAGTAGATACAAAGATGTATCAGACAGAGATCCACCCTCAAGGAGCAAACATTCTGCTGGGATAGATAAGAACCTACCAAAATGACTTACAGGTAAGAAAGAAAAAGATCTAGAGGCAAAAGAGGCACAAATTAGTTACTAGAGATTTCAGGGAAGAAAAAAATTATTTCCAGCTGGGAAAATCAAGAAATATTTTATGGAGGAGAAAACATTCGAGCTAATCTTAGGGAAATAAGGAACCCTACCATCGTCCACAGCAGTCTGCAAAGCCTGTTTATTTCACCAATCCCAAATACCTGACTTGATGTCCTCTTGTGGCACCCAATTCTTGCTTCTCCTCCATCTTGTAAAAGCTCTGTTCCCCTTAGGTTCATGCCATCGGACTTTCTTCCCTCTTTCCTTCCTTGTTGCTGTCAACCAACAGCCTCTGATCATTCCCCTTCAATCTCTGCTGACCTGGGTGCCTGGAACATTTTTCTCTTTACACTGACTTCCTGTCTTTCTTGCTGGATTCAACACATATAGACAGGGCTGCTACTAACAGCTGTGCGAGTCCAGGGGCCATTGCATCAAGGATGCCACTCTCCCCTATTTCTCCAGAGATAGACCTTCCCAGTGATATCATAAAAATAATTTGCAATAATTTTCTCAGTTTGTAACTATACATTTATTTTCTTGTTTATGCCTTGCACTTTCATTGTTTCTCTCCTCTTACTAGACTTAAATTCTGCTGGAGTTATATGTCCATTTCACATATCACTGTGTCTTCAAGGCCTAGCAACATCGATAGCCTATACCAAACATCAGTTAACCCTTGTTAAATAAACAGATAACATTGAATTCCAGGATGAAGTAGGCAGAGTAGGGCATTCCAGGAAGAACTAGGCATGAACAAAGGCCCAGCAGGAGAATTGGGAACACACTCCTATCATGGCCTCCTGTGGCTGTGACATGGTAGGCCTCCCGCCTGCTATGTTTGCATTGGTGAGATCAACATGGCTAAAGAATTGACAAAGACCACATAAAACTAAAAAGTGGATGGCATTCTATCTACCAGGGCTGAGGGGCAGCTGTGAGGTCACTGTCATTGCTCACTCCACCCTGAGATGTGGGCTCAAGTGACGATGGAGTGCTGCTCTCCTTCCACCCCCACGTGGGTTCCTGGTGAGGTTCAAGGGCACTTCCCAAATAAGTAAGTATCGTGCTATCAGGGTACAGATTGCCACAGTGGCAACTTCTGGAGAGTAGGACAGGGAATTTGAGATGGATAAGAGAGGTAAGACAAGTAAGCTGCAGCAGAGTCGAATTTTATTACATTCGACCAAAAATCATTGTAAGACACTTAACACAGCTAACGGCAGGTACACGCAATCTTTAAAATAACTTACAAAGATCAAAATGGAATAAAGCTAAAGGGAAATTCTGAGTGTGCAGAAAGGTAACATTGCAGCATTTATTTTATGAGGGGACTTTTCGGGCAATAATATATCACTGGGTCATTTTAACTACAGTGTCCAACGCAGCTTTAACTTTAAATTTTATAGTAGTAAGTGCAAGGGAGTCTCTAACAGTTATATACTTATTTATGTGCCATTGTAAGTCACTTATCTTTTCTGATGTTGTTTAAAAGTTATTACAGTTTTACAATATCCCTGAGAAACCTGCAGCTTGGTCCCATATACATGGGGCAGAATAACAGGTGTTAAGATGTGGGCTTAATGGGACAAGGAAATGTATATTTGAACTGGGATTGTAGCAAAAATTAAAGCAGGAAAGTATTTGTGTTTAAGCCACAGTTCTCAGATTTCCACTCACAGTCTGTGCTGAGCAGCAACTGCCACCATGAAATCCAGAGCTTGTCTTGGCTCCTGAGAATGTCTTCCGTGAAAAAGAGGCCCATGGAATTCTAAATTGCCTGAGTTTTCAGGAGGGATTTATGAAGAGGAACAAGAAGATCCAGAGTTGGGGAAACTCCGCACAGGTCTCCCCTGACCTGCCTGCTCACCCACGGCTAACCACCAAGGACATGGGAAGGTAGACAGCTGCTCCTGCGTGGTGCCTCTGGGCTGCTGTGTGTCTGGAGTCCACATCTGGAGTGTAGAAGACCCCACTGGTGTCCGACCACAGTTCCATGGAGTCTTCTTCCTGCAAATACCAAGACTCTCTGCTACTTGAGTACCTTGGCCCCTGCAAGGCAAGCTGGAGGTGGGGGACTAAACGCCCATGGGAACATCTCTCAAACAATAACAGCTGGGAACTGGTGGATAAATGCACCTCTCTGGGCCGTTGCTGAGGTGTGTTCTGCCCCTGCAGGATTGAGCCCCACACTGCCACACAGTCCACTCTCGCTCCCCTGTGATGGCTGCCTTCCCTTCCCTTCTCACCTGTCCACCACCTTATCCACACTCCCTGAGATCACCTCCCAACGAACAATGAGCACCTGAATCCTTGCCTTAGGCTCCACTTCTTTGGGAATCCACTTGTTGTGGACTGAATGTTTATGTCCCCTGAAAGTTCATATGTTGACATCCTACCTCTAATGTGATGGTATTAAGAGGTGGGGCCTTTGGGAGGTGATTAGGTCATAAGGGTGGAGCCCTCATAAATGGGATTAGTGCCCTTGTAAAAGAGGCCCCAGAGAGCTCTCTCACCCTCTCTCCACTATGTGGGGATACAGCAAGAAGGTAGCCATCTGGGAACCAGGAAATAGCCCATTGACAGACACCAAATCTGCTGGCACCTTGATCTTGGACTTTCCAGATTCTAGAACTGTGAGAAATAAATGTTTGTTGTCTAAGCCCCCCAGTCTATGGTATTCTGTTATAGCAGTTTGAACTAAGACACCAATCTAGTACAAGAAACAAACACATACAAACTGGAAGGAAAGAAATACCAAAATGGTAGACAAATTTATCTTTGCACTGTTGCAAATGATGATATGGTTCGTTCGTTCCTTCCTTCCTCCTTTCCTTCCCTTCCTCCCTCCTTCCTTCCCTCCTTCTTTTTCTTTTCTTTTCTTTTCTTTTTTTTTCTTTTTTTATTTTAGAGAAAGGGTTTCTCCCTGTCACCCAGGCTGGAGTACAATGTCATGATCATAGCTCACTGCAACCTTGAACCCCTGAACTCAAGCAATCCTCTTGCCTCAGCCTCCTGAGTATCTGAAACTACAAGCACATGCCACTACACCCAGCTATTTTTGTTTGGTTTTTGTAGTGATAGGGTCTCACTACATTGCCCAGGCTGGTCTTGAACTCCTGGCTTTAGGTGATCCTCCCACCTCAGCCTCCCAAAGTGCTGGGATTATAGGCATGAGCCACCATACCCAGCCCCTCTTTCCTTCCTTCCTTCCTTCCTTCCTTCCTTTCTTTCTTTCTTTGTTTCTTTCCTTCCTTCTTTCCTTCTTTCTTTCCTTCGTTCGTTCCTTTCTTCTTTCTTTCTCCTTCCTTCTTTCTTTCTTTCTTTCTTTCCCTGTAGGTTCTACTTCAGTAGACTGGTAGTAATCTGTCAGCACTGAGCAAGGTCAGTGTATTATCTGTTTTGATATTTCAAAGTCAAGGTGATTTCCAGGGGTTCTTAAATAAAAGTTACAACAGTTGAGAAATGTCTAGAGTGATTAAGGTGAACTAAACAGAAATTTATGAACATTATATTTAATTTTCTCCTCTCTGGTATTGTTATTCAATTTTGCAAATATGGAAATGAAGGTACAAAAAGGTAAAGTAACTTACTTCATTTTTAAAATAACCTTTAGTAAGATATAATTCACATACCACAAAATTCACCCATTTAAAGGGTACAACTCAATGGTTTTCAGTATATTCACAGAGTTGTACATCCATTATCACAACCTAATTTTAGACAATTTTCATTATCCCAAATGGACTTTGCTTTTGCAGTAATAAGAAACAAACACTTACCCTATGTGCTAGAAGCTGTGCCAGGGTCGGAGCGAGGTGCTGGACCAGAGGGGTGAACAGGAAAGACAAGCCCCGACTCTCGTGCAGCTCACATCCCAGTGGGACAATCGGACACATTTTGGTGAGAACGACACAGGAGAGAGTGCAAGAGTGTATAGATGCCCAGAAAAAGTGGGGTGATAGAGTGGGAGCTATTCCAGAAGAGCAGTAACAGGATAATCATAGTACCATGAAGGGAATAAACAGGGCAAATGAGACAAATAAAATGGGGACAAGGGGACATTTATGCCAAAGGTCACAGACAGCCTCTCTTAAGACATGACATTTACATGAGAACAAAAAATACGGAGGAGGCCTCAGGTAGGCGAAGACAGGGCAAGAGCATTCTGATTCAGGGAGCAGCAAGAGCAGAGGCCCCGAAGGGTGGGTGCAGAGTAGCCTAAATTGGAGTTGGAGAAATAGGACGAAGGCAGGTCCTGCAGGGCTTTATACACCACGGGAAGGAGTTTAGACTTTATTCTAAATGCATTGAGATGTCTCTGAAATATTTTAATCATCAGGTGTTAAGACCTAATTTATGCTTGTAAATATTTGTCTAGCTGCTCTGTGAAAAATATGTATTAGGCAAGAAAAGGGGACAGGAAGACTAGATAAGAGGCCACTGCAGTCATCTGGCAAGAGATGACGTTCACTTAGACCCCAGTGGTGGCAGTACAAAGAGAAGGGAGTAGACAGAGTCCAATATATTTGAGAAACAACAGGAGTGAGAAAATCAATGCAGTATGTAGAGTTTTCTGGGAAGGGAAGTAGAGAAGTGAGGTGGTAAGTCTGTTAGAGAACAAGAGGTGCCGGAGCACGTCTGTGATTTTGGTGAGAGTGATGCAGAAGAGAGTGCAAGAGCGTGCACACACCCAGAAAAAAGTGGGGCGATGGAGTGGGAGGTGCTCCAGCTAATGCCTCCGGTGACTGCAGAGCTGGGACGGGATCCAATGACACCTAGGCCAGCAGTGCTCTCCGAGGACTCCTTATGGCTCCTGGGACCCGTTCAGAGGGAGGCTGAGCACGTGGGGCTCTGGGACCCTACTCCCACTTTAACCAGAGAAGTTCCCTCTTTCTTTATTTTGTATTTTGGATTTATTCTTAAACTTTCATTTGAAGAAAGTGATGGGGCTCGGTGAACTTTGAGAACTATGGCATGACACTATGCTGCTTGCCAAGAAGTCTTTTGTTTGGCAAATATATCTCTAACTAATTGCTTTGAAAGCATTCACAGTCAAACCAAGAGAAAGCATTTCTTCCAACTCTGTTTCCTGAGAGTTACAGATAGCCAGGAGTGCGGAAAACTCAAGTGTGGCAAAAGACCCTTAAAAGTCCATGAGATCAGACTCCAGTCAGTGGCTATGTTGGGTGGCCTCAGGTCACAAGGCTGCTGGTGGCTGTGGCCAGGGACGTGGGCTGGACAGGGCCAGACAGGGTAGCATACCACACGCAGGCCATCAAATCTTTGGAGATTCATAGTCCCCTCCAGGAAATTTCTGACTCCTTGACAAATCTTGCAGCAGGGGACAGCTTTTGCCAGGGGCATTGATTTCAGAGATGACTGGACTGGCTACTGCTCAAATTCCCTCTGAATAGGCAAGTTAAACCTGTGCAGGTCACTGGGAACAGGGCTGTCACTAGAACAACCTGTCTTCACATTGATTTGGGGGAGGCCCTGGGGAGGGACTCTGGTCTGCTCTAGCCCTGATGCTCTTCTCACTCTTACTCTGGCTCTGCAGGCATCATCCGCGCCCTGGTTCTTTTATTCGATGCCATGAGCAGTGGGGCAACTTACACAAATCATCTGCACACATTCCAGCATGGTATAAATCAACAAAAAAGAAATCTTGCAGCAGTTTATAGACAAGATTTTTATTAACTCTTGTAGATTATATTATTTAGCAATGAAATGTTAAATAATTTATTCAGTGAATATTTAAGGAGCGTACCATTTGCCAAACACTGCAAGGAGCTGGCATAATAAAAAAGAATACGATTCCCACAGTCTTCCGGACGATAAAAATAGTTACGGTAGTATGTAATGCATGCTATAATGGAATTAATTATAAACGTCCATGGGTGCAGAAAAGCAAGTAAATAAGTGTGTCACAGAAACTCAGTGGTGGATTCATGGAAGAGGGTCAGCATAGCAGGGCTATGAAGGATGCACAGGAGTTTGCTAAGTAAAGAAGTGGCAGGAAGGTTTTCTGGATTTTTGAAAAAGTGTACAAAGCCGTGGACACCGCAAAGAAGTTGATGTGTCTGAGGCACAAATGCTTCAGTATGTCCTGGATGTGAGGCGGCCCAGAGACAGGCGAGTGTGAGGCTGGGAAGGGAGTTTGGGTCTAGATGGTTGTTTGTCATGGTAGGGCTGCCACTGGAGAGTTCTAAGCAGAGAGAGAAGCACGATCGGTCTACGTCGTTGGAATATCCCTGTAGCAGAAGAGGCAGAGGTGAAGCTAGGAGATCTTAAGGCAAGCAGTCACGGTGGCCTGAGAGAGACATGAAGGTGCTAGGTAAAGCAGCGGCAGGGCAACGGGAGAAGGGAAGACAGAGTTTGAGACCTGTAGGAACACGAATTACAAGATTTGAGGATGATTGGACATGGAGGGTGGAAGAAGTATTCAGGGTAACTTTAGTTTTCTGATTAGGTGACTTACGGTAGATCAAGATGCCGCTAACCAAGAGAGATGATAGCGAAGCAGGGCTGGTCTAGAGGCAGAGAGAAAGAAGCTTATGAATTATAATACATGTGCAAACGGGAGAGCACACATTCCTTATTTAATAACCTGAAAGGTGTTATCAAGACATTTCTATCTACCTCGATAGTCCTTTTGGCCACCATTGATTTTGAGTTCTTCTACTAGTAATGAAGATGGATTTTCATTGACTCTTCTACACTCATTTGTTCTTCCCCCTTTGTAATCATATCTGTGCAAAATCTGGGACCAAGGCAAAGATCATAATCCGTAGAGGAAATAACTACCCACATGGGATGGAACCCCAGTCTTTGGAGTCCAACAGTACTCTCTCACCAGGAGTTAATTGACTATGGATAATATCACAAACAATGTGTTCCTATTGCCACTGGAGTTTTTTTTTCTTTATATACCCACTCCGCTATTTCCACATCAAAGCTTATAAGAAATAAGCTGTAAGTGAGTTTCACACCATTTAAGAAAGCTCCTGACATTTTCAAAGTTCCCCTGGGGTTTAGAATGAGAGTCTTTCTAGGAATACTGATCTCTAGGAAATGAGAGGAAAATTCCTTGCAAAATTTTGTCTAAATAAGATAACAAAAGGAGCACTTTCTATTCAAACTCTTCAAAGGAATTACATTTTTAAAAAGGAATAATAGTGGCTGCAGGTTGCAACTTGCTTTTGATTTTGTGGCAATGTGCATGCTGGGTGGGGAAGCTGATGAAGACGGTTTGTGCATAATGAGTAGAAAATTGCAAGTGATCGATCTGTTATATACATTATCTCTGTGCCTAAGTGAACAAGAGGGTAGTGAAATTATCCTTTGAATTCCAAATCATGCTAATCATCAACTTAGATAATTTTTCCAGGGGCATGTTTTGTTTGTTTAATTATCCAAACTGGCCAGCCAGTGACTTCAAATCTGTTATTATCTGCACAGTGCCCTGCCTTATTCTTGTTTGGTAGACAAGTATTTAATCTCTCTTTTAAACAATGGTGTGTCTTTGATATGCTAGCATAATACTTACCTGTCAGTGTGTGAGTGAGTAGGCAGAGAGTTCACAATGTTTTATCAAGTTCTTGAACTAGAAAAAATGTTGAGAGATCATACAATTCATCTCTAGTTTTATCTGAGAAATAAATTTTAGTTTGCTAATCTTTTCTTAGGGAAATATCCACAAGTGTGTCTGTGCTGCTCATCATCATATATTCAAAGCTTAGCACAGTGCCTGGCACATAGTAGAGCCTCAGTCAACCTTTGTTGAATGAATGAATGCATGAATGCATGAATGAATGGTGACTTGCTACTCCTGTTCTCTATGACCCCAAGTGCTCCAAATATTACCACCAACAAGAGATGTTCGTTCATTGATTTTCTTCACATAGTCTTAATAGGGTGATCATATACGTCACTTTTGAGAGTGAAAGAGATGCTGTTAATACGTATACCAGGACAAATAGGCATAAGCAGAACTGTCTCAGGCAAATTGGGACACATGGTCACCTTACACATAGAGGATCATGAAGATGCTAGAGGACCAGAGAACATGTTTCTTGCCTGTATCTCAAGTCTTGTCTATTTTCTTGACACCTCACTTCACTTGATATAATTGATCTGACCTTTTGAGCTGATTACTGAGTGTTCCCTTAACTCAATGTGTTTCTTTTTTTTGCCTGCCAGTCTGAATTTTGCATTAAAGAGGCATGAAAAAAGCTCTATGAAGAGAAGTAAAGGGCCTTTTGGGGCATGATTCTAATCCCCATGCCTACCTGTGTCTGACAGTGTTGACTCGATAAATGTTTGCTTTAAAAAAATTAAGTTCTGGTTTCAAAATGGTAGAATGTAGAATTAGTAAATACTGCTCCCAGGCAACATCGATATGAATGATGAAAAATTCATATTTTTAAAATATATCTGCAT
This sequence comes from Eulemur rufifrons, assembly GCF_041146395.1. Classification (NCBI taxonomy): domain Eukaryota; kingdom Metazoa; phylum Chordata; class Mammalia; order Primates; family Lemuridae; genus Eulemur; species Eulemur rufifrons. The sequence continues at coordinate 45,472,991 of NC_090997.1, forward strand.
AATAAAATTTAAGGGGAACTTTCATTTGATGAGAAATTGATAAATGCCTGAAAACTGGAAAGCACATGGTTTAAGACTTAATTGGAAAATCATTTCTCAGAACATGCACAGGAGTAGCACCAAAATCACTCCACTGACAGTGGCAGTTAGAGGTAGGGACCGAGAAGAGACCAGAGGTGATGGCGAGGGCACCACAGTGGGAGCATCCAGATTGACTCCAGCACACGCACACACAGCCGACACATCCATCCCATCTGGGAGTGGGAGTGTAGCAGCTTGGATGGAGTGACAAGGCAGTTGCCCCAGGTGTCTGCAATGCCCCAGAGGAATCAGGAACATCTCTCCCTCGCGGAGTGCCCTGGCTCACTCCTCACCTTCCCTGGGAACAAGGCGCTTGCCTCTCCCCACAGACAAGATCAGCTACCAAAACAAATTCATAAAAAAGACGAAAATATTCTCAAAGGTTGAGGAATATCAACACGATGAAAAAATGACTTTTCTCAGAAAGCAAGAAACTGGACAAATGGAAGAATTTACACTGGTGGAGTTCCAGGCTATAACACAAGCTAATTTTATATCATCAGGGAGACAAGCTGAAATATCACATTCAATACACTAGGATGAATGATTATGAAAAAAAAAAAACAGTTAGGTATTATGGAAATAAGATAAATACAACTTTTAAGGTAAAAAACTGAAAAATCAGTGAATAGAAGAATAAACACAACTGAAAAGCAAATTAGTGATCTGAAAGACTGTACCAAGAAATTATCCCAGAATGTAGCACAAAGGGAAAAAGAAAAAGAACACCATACAAGAAAAGTTTAAGCAAAATGGAACATGAAAAGCAGGGCTTGAGAGTCAACATCACTCCATCAGGGGTTCCCAACTGAGAGAATTTGGAGAATGCAGAGGACACAGTACGTGATGACATAAAAGCCAGAAAAATTCTAGACCTTAAGAGAGACTGAAGTCCTAAAATTCAGTCTACCAAGGAATAAACAACAAAAACAGCAACAGTGGTGACAACCCAATTCTAGATATTGCATAGTTATGTCAAGCATAGATGGAAAATCCTAAAATCTAGAATACAGAAAAAAATCAGACTGCCTATAAAGGAACTAGAATCATATTGACACCATGCTCAGCAGTGATATCATTGGACACAGTGGAGTATTGGAGCATCGCCTTCAAAGAGTTGAGGGGAAATAGCTCTAAGTCTCTAATGTTATGTGCACCTAAATTCACACTCAAATGTGAGGGCAGAGTAAAACCTCCTCAAACATTCGATTCCTCAGAAAGCTTATCATCCATAGATCCCTTTGCAATAATTGCTAGAGAATATATGGCAGGGAGAAGAAAATGAATTCCAGGAGGAAGCAATTAGATGTACTAGTTGTGTAAATGAAAATTGATAATAAAAATGAAATGTATTTCTGAAAAAGTCACATTTGATTTTTTATTGTAAAAATGAAATTGGATACAACTGGAATCCTATAATTATTTGCTTCAGTTACAGTGATATGCCACTTAACTACAGAGATACATTCTGCAAAAGGCATTGTTAGGCAATTTCGTCATTGTGTGAACATCATAGAGTGTATTTACAAAAACCTAAATGGTACAGCCTACTACACACCAAGGCTATGTGGTATAGCCTATTGCTCCTAGGCTACAAACCCATATAGCATGTTACCCTACATGCTGTAGGCAACTGTAACACAACAGGAAATATTTGTATATCTAAACCTATCTTAAGATAGAAAAGGTACAGTAAAACTATGGTATAAATTATTAAAATAATGGTACACCTGTATAGGACATTTACCATCAATAGAGCTTAAAGGACTGGAAGTTGCTCTAGGTGAGTCAGTGAGTAAGTGGTGAGTGAAGGTGAAGGCCTAGCACATTACTTATTGTACACTACTGCAGACTTTGTAAACCACTACACACCTAAGTTTATAAAAAAAAGTATTTTTCAATAATAAATTAATCTTAGTTTACTGTAACTTTTTTACTTCATAAACTTTTAAAATATTTTAACTTCCTGACTCTTGTAATAACACTTAGCTTAAAACACACATTGTATAACTGTAGAAAAATATTTTCTTTCTTTATATCTGTAGTCTATAAGTTTTTTAAATTTTTTTTTAACTTTTTAAGATTTTTTTGTTAAAAACAAAGACACAAACGCACACACATTAACCTAGGTCTACACAGGGTCAGGATCATCAATATCACTGTCTTCCATCTCCAAATCCGTCCCCCTGGAAGGCCTTCAGTGGCAATAACACACATGGAGCTGTCATCTCCTGTGATAACAACGCCTCCTTCCGGAACACCTCCTGAAGGATCTGCCTGAGGCCATTTTATTGTTAAATCTTTTTTTTAATAGGTAAAAGAGTGTACTCTAAAACAACAATAAAAAGTATAGTATAACAAATGCATGAACCAGTAATGTGGTCATTTATTGCCATTATCAAGTATTGTGTACTATGCTTAATTGCATGTGCTATACTTTTATACAGCTGGCAGTGTAGTTGGTTTGTTTACACCAACATCACTACAAACACGTGAGTGATGCATTGAGCTATGACATTAAGATGGCTGCGAGGTCACGAGGTGATAGGGATTTTTCAGCTCCATTATAATCTCATAGGACCATTGTCATATACACAGTCTTTTGTTGAACGAAACATCAGTCGTTTTGTGGCACATGAATGCATGTGTCACAAGCCTGTAAAGGTGTGGACTGAGGAATAAGTGGAGGCCTGGAATCCTCTGAGTAGTCAGGCTCAGGCCCTTAGGGAAGGCCCCTGTCCTGATGCCAGAGGAGGGGAAGGTCAGAAGCCAAGACCAAAGCAAGATCTAAACTCTCCCCAAAGGGACAGAGAGCAAATGCATCACAGAATCCCTGACACAGGGCCACCTCTAACCTAATATACCTTCCTGAAGATCTGTATTTCCAATTTCTGTCAACAACTAGTTCTTTCTCTATGCTGTTTTCAAGGACTCTTCAAAGGTTAGCAAGATTTCTATAGGGAAAAAATTTGATAAATCAAATGAAATTGAGTATTAACAGAATATTGAGATCCCAGAAATGCTCTGACTCGCACTCTATGCTTTTCCTAACTCCTACTCATGTCAAGACATAAGATTCTCTGAATGGCATAAGAGTTTTTCCCTTGGGCATGGCCCCCTACAATCCAGGTGGCCAATAGCCTCAAGGGGAGTTCTTTCTCTTGGCAGCTCAGTGTAAAAGCAGAAGTTTGTTAAAGAGCGTTGCCTGTAATGACTCCCTGTGTCAGGAGAATTTTAGGCTTCCCTCCCATTAATGTCATGGTTGGCATTGGGCCTTTGGTGGACATCTGTTGTTTGGACTGTCCAGAAAGCCTTCCCCTTCCTGAAAGTACCACACTCCCTTCCCACAATAGAAGCTGATGTGATCCTTCTTCCCTTGCCTCTATGATTGGCCCAGGATAAAGCTCATACCCTGTGGGCCAAAATCATTCTCCAGAATATTCTGGTTACCACTAGAATTGAGAGAGATAGGGGCTCTTTCTTTCAGAAATCTGTGCAGACGTGATCTTGGTCATGACCATATACCCAGTACATGGAAGAAAAAGAATTGTATGTGGAGGGAATAAAGCCAGAGAGACAGCCTCCAGGGGTTGTGGGATGGAGTCCTAGTAAAGTGGGTCGCTGGCTCCTATGGCATTAGTTACACCCCTTCCATCCTGGATGCTGAGCCAGTACATTTGCCCCTTTTGCCCAGCTAGTTCAAATTGTCTTTCTATCATTTGCAACCAGAAAGTACTGTCCACTTTGCTGCCTTTCCCAGAACAGGTGCACAATTAAGGTCACTGGATTCAGGGGAGGAGGCCAAGAACTAATTCAGCATAGTAGAGCAGGCTCCGGAAGAAGGAGGTGAGTGGGCCAGACCATAGCATCCTCATGCGGGGAGAGTGTGTGTGTGTTGGGGCAAAGTAGGCCAGGTGGGAGCAATTTTGCCAACAGGAGGCAAATAACCAACCACATGGCAGCAGCTCATGCCAGCAGAACACAGCAGAGGTGACAGTAAGTCCCAGGAGAAAAAGGTCCTTTCTCCAGAAATTGAAAATGACATTTGGGGAATCCTGTTATGAGCACTGTAGGATTTGGGACTGCTGTGATCTTTCTGTGGTCTAATCCCTGACAAGCATTGGTTTCCCTCTCTCTTACTAACACTATCTTTTGTTACTCTGTGCCAACATACTTATATGTGAATCTATGTGTGTAATTCTAAAGAGGAAAGAGAAAATTCATGTGTCAGCCTGTTGGACTTCCTAATGGAGAGATACTCTCAGGGTTCTGGATGAGGAATCAAGCCAAGAAGAGTATAATTACCCAAAAGGCAATCTTAGCCCTTCAGGGCACAGGAACCTCTGATCAAGGGTCACCTCTAACCTTTAGTGTTGCTCTCTGTGGAATTGCAGTTTTCATTTGTGACCACAACTATTAATTCCTCTATGCCAAATTCAAAAATTTTCAAAGGTTAGAAAAATTTTTATAGGAGGCAAGTTATGAATCAAATAAAATAGACTCATAGAGGACTATTTAGATTCTAGATGTGTCTTGGCTTGTATGTGTATTTCTTATGCACTTTTTGTCTCAGTTTCTTTAGCTTTGATCTCTACCAGGAGCATAGTATAGAAATTATATAATAGGCTGTTAGAGTGAGACTCTTCCAGTCTCAGTTTTGACATAAGTGCCAATAGAATAGATAGCCAGAGTGAGTATGAAAACAAAAACCCATCTGTAGAAGTTATAGAGGAAATGATGGAAAACTACTTCTAGGACTCGTGGACCCAGGCCCAATCAGATCAGAGACAGCAATAGAGAAAGTGCATGAAAAAGGGAGAAAACTTGGCGTATGACACTTTTGGGGAGAGCTGTTACCACTCTGTGAATTCCCTAAGGGAGAGGGTGGGTTCTAGCTCCACTGTCTCAAGCTCCATGAGGGAGGTTTGCATGGGATGACTTAGAAAACTTTGAAATGTGTTGAGAGTTGAGAGACACAAAGACTCTTTCCCAAGAAAGTTCAAGTATACCTGTGTCAATAGGGCTAGAAATAGCTGTATGAGCAGCCCGAACTTCCAGAATTTGCTAGACCAACAAATACATGAGTATTTCCTGTGGACCAAATATGAGTCACTTCTGCTCTCATCTGCTGAGTTTTTGTTGTTGCCGCCATTGACCAATAGTTGTGTTTATTTCCCAAATTTATTTATGCCAGTCATATTTATTATTATATTATAATAAAATAATTAAAACAAATATAACATAATGAAAAATGAATATGAAAATAAATACAAGTTTTGAAAATTAAATTAAATGCTTTGGAAAAATACAATAAAGACAAGTCATTAAAAATCACTATTTAAGAATGCAGATTCTTGGATAGTTCATATAAGTTTACAACTCAGCTGCAGATTGTGCCTTCCATTATTTCACCTTTTTTACCCAAAATGCTATGTGAATGAACCAGTTTTGTAGCCCTGTTTAATTCCAAATGAGAACAAATGTTGGCAGAGAGCACACTGTCATTTTCTCACAGAGAGGAGCACTGTCAATTTCAAAGCCATTGTCTTGGCCACCAGCTAGGAAAAGTAATAACCTCCAGAAATTCTATTATTTGTGTGCCAGTAGGGCCATATGACCATTGCAGGGCAAGTCTCTTAGTATCACCTACCACATACTTCATGTCAGTTCATTCATTCATTCAATTAATATTGATTGAGCTCTCACAGGGAGACTGGCAGAGAGACAATGCCTCCTACTGAACGAGCAAGAGAGAAAATCTGTGACTCACCCGACTCCATCAGTATGCTTCCGTGGAGGAATCTTGAAAAAGGATTGTGGTGGCCTCTTTCTTCTGATGAAGCTCATTGTGCTGGCAGGGTTACTAACCCAAGACTGGCTTCCTGGGTTTGGCATTCAATTATAGTCATGTGCGGCATAAGAACTTTTCTGTCAACAACAGACCATGTATACAACGGTGATCCCATAAAATTAAATTACCCTACTTTTACTGAACCTTTCTACGTTTAGATACACAAATACTTACCATTGTGTTTCAATTGCCTGCAGTATTCAGTACAGTGCATGCTGTATAGGTTCGTAGCTTAGGACAATAGGCTACACCATATAGCCTAGGTGTGCAGTAGACTATAGCATCTAGGTTTGTGTAAGTACACTCTATGATGTTTGCACAACAATGAAATTGCCTAACAATGCATTTCTCAGAAAGTATCCTCATTGTCAAGTGCACCCACAGTCTGGCCTGCTCCTGATGGCAGGATAGGCTCCACCACAACACAATGCAGTGCTGATTACATATGGGTTTACAGACCCCGGGGAGTGGCCCTGGGCCTGGCTGGTCATGTAGTGCCAGGAAGCCCAGCCCAGGTAATGGAGAGGTGCCTTGGTGCCTTTGAGTGTGCAGGGAGACAAGATGGTTCTCATGCATAAAGCAAACTTTATCATCAATTTCTCTAGTACTGAACAATTTCTAATTGACTATTGAATATGTGCTACTTTTCCATGACACTCAATGTTTATGAAGTATTGAAAAAAGCTAATAAATATTTATGATACAAACTGTAAGATTACTGACTTTTAAATAACCCTGTTTCTATTTCTAAGGTGACTGAGACACCATGTAAAATTATAGATCAAATCCCTTCCTATCTTAGAGGGGTATTTTAAAAACTGAGACTTTATTCACTTAGTACTTATAACTTCTTTCAGAAAGGAATTAAGTAAATAAAAGGTATAATTGATATAAAGATTTATAAATATTCTTGACGAATTTGGATATTTGGAAATAATGCCCCCTCTATGTGCCCTAAGTTTCTAACGATATGAAATGCAATGGCGTAAGTAGGCATTGAGGATGCATCCTATTTATCTCGTATCATGTGGCTACGAGCTTTTATTTTGAGCAATCATGGTTAGGATAGAGGAAATTAGAATAGATGTCCCACCAACTCTATGTGCTGTCTCAAGTTAGCCATTAGAGAAAATAAAATTGAATTGTTCTAATGTTTTCTTACTATTAATATTAATTTAAAATTCTCTTAGAGTTCCTTCTCTGTCTGGTGAATGCCAATCTATATATTAATAGAAATGAACTTTACTTGTAAGTGCACTGAATTCTAAGCAAACATATATTTGGGGATAGGAGGAAAAAGAGTGGGGATGTCCAGACAGTAATTACTCCTGGTGATTGGCACTGGCCCACACTGGCCCTCTCATCTGCTTATTAACTGGCTCATTCTATGCAAGTTTTTGCTTAAAGTAGAGAAATAGAGGAGTTGACAAATTACTGTGCCATATTCCTGAGCCAGTACCTCCCAAAGAGAGATCAACATGAAGAGTATGTGAGCCTGGGCATGGAAAATTAGGCTGCTCTTTGTTCTGACAGTGTCTTACACACCTCTACCAGCCCTTGCCCTATGTCTCTCCAGGGTAGCCTCATGGTTACCATGGAAATGCAAGAGTTCCTACCATTTCTCTCTAGCCCTTATTCTAGGTTCTGCCTTCCTCTAGGGTGAACTCAAAGGCACTTGTCATGGTGTGGGGGCTGTGAAGGGGCCCAGTGAGGGCATGTTTACGGATTGCCTGTCCTCAAACAGAGGGGACCATTCCCACAGAAGCAACTGCTCTTGCAGTACACACACAAGATCAGGAAAACCCCAGGCAGAATTTAGTTAGTGAGCAGGCAATTTTTAACACAGCTACAGCAGTCCACAGTATTTGCAAGTGAGAAGAAATAATGCATAAAACTGCCATTTGGGGGCATTTGATAAATGCCAGAGACTGTGCTATGTGTCCACAATCTCATTCTGTTCACATAACATCCTCATGAGGTTGGCGTTATTTTTATGCACACACGGAAACTGAAAGCCATAGAGTCCACATAAGGCAACACAACTAAGGAAAGGAGAACCTTGCGGAAAGCACAGGACTATCTGAATTCACAATCCACACCACTGACCCCTATTAGGGATAATAACTAAATGAGAGGGACTCGAAAAGCAATATTCAGCCTTGAAAAGACTTTTTAAAATCTAAAGCCATGGAGGTATTTAGTAGATTGAAACATGTGAAAGTGACAATATTCAACTGTTTGATCTGCAAAAATGGCAATTTCATATGATTTGATTGTATCTCCTTCTGTAGAAGACATTCACAGATGGGGGGACACATTGCAGAGCACATTCATAGTGGGGACCCCCTGCGTTTCCCATGACTCACATATTTTTTTTGTGTATAACAGAAAGGAAAATAATCAGAGCAATATAAATTCACGTAAAGTCTATGTAATTAAGGCAGAAAGTTTCTATGCGTTGAAAATTAAAGTTTTACCATTTGGAGGTAAAAACTGGGAACTCTTTGTAAGTAATACATCAGCTCTGATTAAAGCTGACAGTTTGACATGGAGTAACCCAGAATACTAAAGCAGGCAGTATAGGACAGAACAACAAAATAAGATCATCTAAACAGGCTTAGGAGAAAGATGCTTTTCTGGCCACTTTTGGTTGGAGTTATTTATAATTTGCTATGCATTTGTTTATATCTGCCTTAACTATTTAGTAACATGAATATAGTTCTTTCATTATATACATCTAGTTAATTTTAGCTAATGCTTGTCCTTATAAAATTCCAAAGTAAAAGAATACCTTGAGTACTGTGCTTATCATTCATGCTGTTGGCCAAATATCCCCAGTTTTTCTCTGTTTCAGACACAAGAAAATGGGAATGGCATTGCTGAGGCCCCTGTGGCTGGGTAAGCTCTGTGACTAGTTTCAGATAATGAGTTATGAGCACAACTAACACATGTCATTTTGGGGCTAAGCATTAAGTTGCTGATGTGAGATCTTCCAGAGCTCTCTTTTTCCTCTGGCATGGCACTGACAACATTTGATACGATGGCTGCTTTCTCAGCCTAGATCATTGGCAGAGGAGATTTGGATCAGAGCTCCTACCCCATCGTGATGGATATATAGCACAAGAGAGAAATAAATTTTATTGTAAGTCACTAAGAATTTGGGGTCGCTTCTTGCAGAAGCATTTTCTATCCTATCTTGAGTGATACAGCTGTTTTGAATGACTCAATTACATTTTAAATTCCTATTCTGAAAAGAAAGGTTGGGTCTATCTGGTTCAGATATTTCTACTGGTTCTGATGGACAGACCAGGCACCTGCCTTACAAAATGGTGCTGAAAAGGGCATATTCCATTTTGGGTGCAGCTACTCTTTCAACCCACAAGTAGGATCCTTCTTGTCCTCCCTGATTGAAGCAAAGCCTTCACAAAGCTGGAAAGAGCAGACAGCTTCATGGCGAGTATGACTTCAGAGGAAACAAAGGCTCCATCTGGGAGGGAATATCACACGCGCACACACATCTATAATAAAGATGATGCCTAGAAAGTTTAACAGTCCATTATAGCTTATTAATATATTAGCAAGAGTTGTTTATTAACTAGAAATCCACAAACCATAGGGGCAGGAGGATACCTTACAGTCAAATCTTAAGAAAGAGACAACAAAGATCCAGGCAGACACTAGGAGACTGCCCAACAGACTGACTCCATGCAGCGAACAATAACACAGGAGACGTGGGAGAAGATGAAAAACTGATTTTGCCAACTTCATGATTTCATCTTGGAGAAGAGCCAGTTTTAACACTGACTCCAAATGAGGTTTTTCTTGAGAAAAATCTCCATAATTAGAGATGTATATCAGTAATATGATATAAGGGGGAAGCAACTTTCTATTAAGATCCCTGGTCTCTGTAAATAAATGTATACCTCTTTCAGTCTACTAGGTAAGATTTGCCTATTTATCAACTGCTGCCAAATATGTAGCAGTTGTTCCAATTCATAGAAAATTTTCATTGAAACATGTAGCTTTCAGCTAACCTATGAAGCTCCTCACATTTCAGCAAAATAGTGATTCTTGTCATAATACACTGATATCTGCGTGATTCAAAGTACTATTACAGGTCAGGGGATGCCTAGCAATCATGTAATGAATTGGAGCATATCACACAAAACAAAATATGTATGAAAACAATATTCATTTTTAAGAAAAAAATATGGGATAAAACATGACAACATATTTTGTTGACAAGAAAAATAGAGAGGGAGCCTCCCTCTGTCTGTCCCACACTCACCATATCTGCCAGCAGGGATCTTTGAAAGAGCTGGCTATTGCTTAGGTAATTTATGCGGCTCTTGTAACACCCAGACACTAATGCAAATTTCCTACTTAAGAATGCTGACCTTCACTGCACCAATCCAGGGCCCAGCAACCAGAAATTTCCCTTCAATCTTGCATGGAGGAGTCACATTTTAGAGCCTGTCATCCTGCATAGGGAACTACCATTTAACTGTCATTAATATGGCTTTTAGAATTTAAATAGAATAGCATATAAAATACTTCTTAGCAGCAGGAAATTGTAGTTTATAATCTGTTTCTTTCTTTGTATAGTCTACTATAAGATTCTGAGCCTTATACATTGCTTTTGATTGTGAATTCTCAGTTTTGGGGGGCAAGAAATAAGGTTTTATAAATAAATAAAGATTAAAACTTTAAGTCCATAAACTTTTAACTTAAATCACATTGAACTAAAAAAATGTATTGCACTCAGTTAGGCACACTTATAATTTTGACTCAGACTACAAAAAAGCAAATTATGTAACCAAAACGTGTGTACCCCTGTAAAACTGAAATGAAAAAATAAAAAATAAAAATAAAAATTAGCATGCCCCTCAAAAAATGTGTTACACTTGTTTTAACCGTCTTCATGTAATAGTTTGCTATGGCTGCCATAATGAAATACTACAGACTGGGCAGTTTAAACAATAGAAATTTATTTCCTCTCAGTTTTGGAGGCTAGATATCTGAGATGAGGTTTGGCTTCTTCTGAGTCTTCTCTCCTTGGCTTGCAGATGGCCACTTTCTTGCCGTGCCCTCGTATGGTCTTTCCTCTGTGTATGTGCATCTTTAGTATCTATTTGAGTGGCCAAATTTCCTCTTCTTATAAGGGCATCAGCGGATTAGATCAGACCCCACCTTAATGGCCTCATTTTAACTTAACTCACCTCTTTAGAGGCCTGATCTCTACATGTAGACCCATTCTGAGGTACTGGGGGTTGGGGCTTCAAGAAAGGAATTTTGAGAGGCTATAATTTAGCCCATAATGTTTAATAAAAAATACAAAGTTGCTTTTTCTCAAACACTCAGAATCTGAGTTTTAGACATCATATATTTTTCTGTGTGGTCAGCAGATAAGAGTGAGGCAATTATGGAATATACTTTGTTACAGAAGTCCCTAGAATCATCTTGACACCTGAAAGCTGTAGACTTTTGCTGTCCAATACAGTTGTCACTGGCCACATGTGGCCATTTACAGTTAAATTAATTAAACTTAAAAAATTAAAAATCTAATCATTGATTTGCACTAGTCACATTTTAAGTGTTCAGTGGCCACACGTAGCTACTGACCACCATACTGGGCAGTGCCAACATTTCCATTCTCACAAAATACTATTGGACTGTGCTGTTGGACTGTTGCTGTTGACATGAATGTGCCTCTTTTTGTCCTGTGATAGCCTCAAGAGAGCTTGACACACACAGAGTCTTCAAGAACTATGTTATTTTTGTCATGGTTTCTCTCCCTTTCTCTTTGTCATGCTCATCTCATTTCCTCACTGTCACTGTTTTTGATCACTGCCTTTACTCTTCATCATATTTTCTACTAACTCCACTCTCTTGCCTTTTAATTTCTTGCTTTTTTTCTTCCTCGCTTACTTTTTTAAAAGTTTTTTGGCTTTATCTTCTCCTATCCTTTTCTTTGTTGGAATGGTGTAATTTTGCTCTGAAAGATTTTGCCAAACAGTGAAAAATTCCTTTTCTTCTAATCAGTAAACACCATTAATCTTTATGTCGTTGGCTACTCTTAAAATTTTTATTTTTATTCAGATATGCATCTTAGTTTAACAGTGTCTCATGGCTGAATAGTGGGTAAGATGGCCACACAGTTTATCTAGAAAGCACAGCAATTGCAGGAAGTTTGTTTCCTGTTATTTCTCTTTTTGACTCTAATATCAGCTCCTGAGAGGCAGGTTAGCCTAATAGTGAAGGGCTCTGGAGTCAGCCTGCCTGAGTTCAAATTGTGGTATCATCACTTATTAGCTATTAGGACTTAGCAAAATTTAACTTCAGTTTCTTCATTTGTAAAACGGAGTTAAGAACAGTACTCACCTTATAAAGTTGTTAGGATTAAATAAGTTGACCTAAGGAAATGATGTCTGGAATAAAACTCAATAGGTGGAAGCAGTTATTATTTCTCAGGAAAAGCTTAGCTCTTTATAAAACTACTATTGACCTTGTCTGATAGTGATTCCAGGCAGAGGAACAGTTTTTTTCCATGTAGCCTCTTCATGGTGCACTGATTTTATACTCAAGTTCTACTAGACACTTCCTCCACTTGATTAGTTTACCATTTAGCTATGAAGATAAGACTTACGCAGATATTTGTATAAGACTGGGCATAATCAGATGCTAAATCTTATTGAATAAGCAATGTATTCTATAAGTTTTGGTAAAGGTAGTGCTTAGTGTGACCTGGACTCATCAGGAAAGTCTTCAGAGGCCCCAATGAAGACAGAGTTTCCTCCCATGGAAGAAAAGAAGAGAAACTGGGGCCATGTGAGGGATGTGTTGAACCAAGGCAGAGAGAAAAAGTAAACGTGGAGAGGGAGCTCTGGGTGGGGGAAACAGCATAGATGAATCGGGGTCAGAGTGGGCAGATTGGTGGGTACAGTATTAAAAAAGTCTGTGTGAGAATCAGAGGGGACATTTTAGTTTCCTTGATGTGTTTCTAAGTAATTTTCTATAGAATTTATTTTTTACAATATATACTATAATGTACAGTTTGATTGCTTGATTTACTAAGTTCACTTTTGATGACTTTACTTTCAAATAGAAGCATTTTAAGTTATCTCCCCTCAGATTACTAGGAATTGTTCCATCTTAGTCTCATCCACATACCTCATGAAAATTCACTATATCAAACATATCATTAACAAAATATTAAATTGCAATGAACCTCCCACTGACCCAGAAGAACATGAAATAACCCATGTGTGGAGCAAGATTTAATTGTTCATAGTTCTTCAAGGTGAGTACATGTGAAGTGTATGTGAACAGGAATTCAAGCAATCAATTAATTTCAAGTCTACATTTATTTTGTACCATCTATGCACAAAAGAAATGTACTGGTATTTTGAAGCACATAGTAGAAATATAAGAAATCACCTTCAAATAGTGATAAATCACTTTTGAAAAGGAAAACAGCTAAATAATATTGAGTGATTTATGCTTAAATGACAAAATGACTAGTATAGTATTAAATGATATGATAGCTTATTAGTAGAATAGATTAATGGAGTAAGGAATAGTGTGAAGTGTCATCATGACCGTTGCTGATATTTGAATGTACTTTTAAAATATGTAGAGTTTTATTAGAGGAAAAGAAGGAGACCACTCTTCTTGATGGGGAAAAACATTATGAATAGGGGACTGGAGCAAGAATGAGCCAGGGCTATCCCTGACAGTGTGAAAAATAGAGGCCAGAATCACCCTAAGAAATCCCAAAAGGTAAGGTTTTTGGATAGGAAGTTAAAGGAGGGAGTTCAATTGCTAGGTTAATATTTCTTTCTCTGAAACATAAGCCTGAAGAAGTATTACCCCAGGTGCCAAAGTATGGCTTTCTGACAAAATCATGGAAACATTCTAAATGATTCAAAGTACCTGTTGTAATGCAGAGTATAGTGTTAGGTACTGAAGTTTTTTAAAAACAACTGCACCATCCCAAAATTAGTTGTCTGGGATGGAGACTTGTGTTCCCTGAAATATATTCCCCCAAGTGGCTACTCAGATACCGGTTTATTTTATCAAATTTGCCTTATCCATCATAACATTTCTCTTAATTCTCATTTTCTTCTTTCATATTTTATTTTTCTACTTTTACTTATCTAACTGGCTTTTCCCATATGTGTCTCCTAGCAGCTAGTGATATCCAATGACATTTTTAGTTCCAAGCTAATGAAATTTCTTCTTTCTGATTTATTTATTTGGTAACTATCTATTGAACACCTATTGTGTCCTGAGAAACTAGTTTAAGCAATTAGATAGATCAGTGAGCAAAATAGACAAAAATCCCTGTCCTCAGAGAGCTTTCATTTAGGTAAGTAGAGAGAGACAATGAAAGTAAGCCATGGGAGATACTCAATATTGTCTCCCTTTACAAGTGAAGGAACTCACATTCAGAGAGATAAGCGAATTTCCTAAGGTCATACAGTTATTGAGTGGAAAAATAAAAATTAAACTCTTATGTTTTCAATCATAACTACTCACAGTGAAATAATTTACTACTAAAATGTATAAATAAAACTCTTCAGTTGGCTTTTGGCATCTGAGGTACGCATCTTTTGCCTCCACCAGTTGTACACATTCTCTCCATCTTGATTTTGAAAGACTTGAACCAATGTTTGTTAAAGGTTCAATAGGAAACAGCATGAGTATCTCTAGGGTTAGAGTTTATTACTAATCTTTGTCCCTCTGAAAAACACACAAATTGAGAATAGGTGCTAATTTGATCATGAATTTATTGCACTTGGCTCCACACTTGACAGGTCCTGTGTATCAGCACCCTGGACAGCTGCTTTTTAGCCAAACCCTTTTAAAATGATTCTACAGTAAAATATTGCACACTATTTTCTGTTCGTCTGCAAAATATGGCCATTATGACAATTTTACATATATTCTTATAATTCATTGTCCAGAACATTTCTCACTTCTATATGCTAAATTAGTAAAAAGTACATAACAATGATATTTAAATTCAACATCCCAAACAGAACATTTTCTGTTTTTTTAAAGGGAGTCAAATAATAAAAATTTGCACAGTCTATAGGACATTATGCTATTTTTCATTCATAAGTTATTTCTATTTATTGACTGTGAGTACCTCAAATGAATTATTAAAATTTTACATTTTCACAAATATTTGGATGTATAGAAATTAGATGCCAAGGAAATTTCCTGATTTAAATATCCTTCACTAATATGAAGGTTCACTGGCTGATAGGACTGTAACTTAGGTAACTTCACTACAGTGAGACAAAGAAAACTACTTCAAAAAGGGAGTCCAGCCTCCCAAAATAGAGGGGCTGTTTGCAAAGAAACAAAAGAAATGCACCCAAGATAATTGGTTTTCTTATTTGGAATTGTGAGGGGCAAATCCTTTATTATTTATAAGTGGAGCAGTAGACTTTTATGCTGACATTTTGATAAATGATAAGAATTAGTGGAGAGAAAGCTTGTGAATGCCAAGCAGGAACTTCTGTCATTTATTGCATGGTCATTCCTTTCTGGAAAGAATACTTTTCTGAACATCTCACGCTATGGTCTGACCTTTGTAATTGGGTATGGTGTGGTTTACACATGCAAGAATTCAATCACTTGGGTGAAGGTAAACATACATATAAATCTTTGCTAAAAGATAATATAAATAAGCTAGCCAATGCAAAAGAAAGAAGGATGGAGAGGAAGGAAGGAAGGGAGGGAGGAAGGAAGGAAGGAAAGATGGAGGAGGGAAGGAAGTGAATTAACAGAAAAAAGAAAAAAAATCTTTCCTTCCACTGTGCAGAAATCTTGGGAGCACAATGAATGAAATCAATTTTCGGCCGGGCGCGGTGGCTCACGCCTGTAATCCTAGCACTCTGGGAGGCCGAGGTGGGCGGATCGTTTGAGCTCAGGAGTTCGAGACCAGCCTGAGCAAGAGCGAGACCCCACCTCTACTAAAAATAGAAAGAAATTATATGGACAGCTAAAAATATATATAAAAAAAATTAGCCGGGCATGGTGGTGCATGCCTGTAGTCCCAGCTACTCGGGAGGCTGAGACAGGAGGATCGCTTGAGCTCAGGAGTTTGAGGTTGCTGTGAGCTAGGCTGACGCCACGGCACTCACTCTAGCCTGGGCAACAGAGTGAGACTCTGTCTCAAAAAAAAAAAAAAAAAAAAAAAAAAAAAAAAAAAAAAAAAAAAAAAAGAAATCAATTTTCTAATTTATTCAGTGTCACCTAATTTCAAACACATAATATATATATACACACATAAAACAAACGATTTTAAGTGCCAATATGTGTTATGCACTGTGCAGGGCAATGTAAATGTTGTATATGACCTGAAAGTTTTCTCTCAGCCCTGAAATATCCATTGCTCCAATGTATTGGTTGCTTTGAAGGAGAGACAGCTGACCATTTCCAAGGATGGTGCAGTCCCTACATATGAGCAGCTTCTCAGAGAGGATCTCTAACCATCCTATAACCTAGAGCAATCTATCCACAAATAGGCTATGGAATTGGGCACTCCAGGTGTCATGACTGTGATTGTGCACCTTAGTCTTACTACAATTATTGTCAGTCAGGTCTTGTGGCAATAGCTAGAATTGAAATTAAAGAGGATGCAGCGTTTGAACAGTTCAAAGTACAGGAATGTGTTGTTGTTTTTTTTTAATGGAAATACATCACAACCAAGTGAGGTTCATTCCCGAAATGCAGGGCTGTTTCAATATTAAAAAAAACAGTCAATATAACCCACCATATTCATAGTCTTAGGAAAACCACATGATCACACCAATCACTGCAGAAAAACATTCAACAAAATTCAATATCCAGTAATGGTAAAAATTTTCAGCAAACTGGCAAAGTATAGAAGTGTTATACAGTCATCCACAGAACAGCTCTGAAGGGCAGATATGAACAGGAAAAGTCTTGTAGAAAGAGCAGATGTCTTTGGCTTGGTTCGGAATTGTAGCACTGTTTCTTCCTAGCCATGGCCCTTTGACAAGAAACTTAAACTTGCAAAGCCTTGGATTTTTTTACCTGCAAGATGGGGTAATTATATCTACCTCAGTACCTCACTGTGAGGATTATATAATACTGTATATATGAAGGCACTGTGCAAATTCTAATCATTCTAGATAGTATATGCCTACCAGATGAGCAGAATGGCTAAGATAATGATAGAACAATATTTCTTTACATTTTTTTGTTGCATAATAAAATGTACTGCAAATCTAAGAACTCACTTTTTACCATGGCTTATGCATATAGAGGGAGAGTTTGGAAATATCAGGACCAAATTTCTTTCACAAATTTTTGTTAATGAAGGTAGTGGAGAAAAAGTAATGGAATAAAAGAATATTCTTTAGCCTTTCCATGTATTTATCTTAGGCTGCCAAATGAATGTATACAGAAGTGTGTGTGTGTGTATGTGTGTGGTTTGTGTGTGTATCTGGTGTGTGTGTGAATGTGTGGTGTGTATACATGTGGTTTTATGTGCATAAGTGAGTGGTATGTGTATATATATGTGGCTTGTTGTGTGTGTGATATGTGTTTGTATGATTGTGATGTGTATATGGTGTGTGTCTGGTACATGTGACAGGTGAATATGTGACTTTGTGTGCATGTATATATGACAAGAGGCTTTGAAACTGACATTTTTATTGAACTCAAATGTTCTCTAGAAAGAGGATTTGTGTGAGACCATTTATTTATAATTTTAATTTATTTTTCTTTTACTGCAGCCCATGAATAAAGGAGTATATATTTTTTATTTTTTTATTCTGGTGTCACAACTTGAATTCATTTAATTCTTATGTATGTTTTTGGGCCTAAAGTTGCCTTGGCCCAACAATAGTATATAGGCAATCCCCAAATCAAACATTAAGGTCTGACTTTTCTTCTTCCATCCAGTAAAGAACATAGAAAGGCTAACTACTAAAGATTGTGGGACTAAAAGCTTTTAAGTGAAGCAGTGATGATTTTCTTCACACTTACATATTTTTCTAAATGTTCCTGTAAAACATCCTAAACTTTTATCATCCTCAAACTATAGGGCTTTAAAATATTTAATGAATTCACATAGGGTTAAAGACAGTTAAGAAAACTTATCAGACAATTGTTAAAAATATATATATTTCAAATGTCTACCAAATAAACATTAAAGTGGCATATAGATTTAACTCTTCTAGGGAATCAAATCTTGTTAAATTCTTATTCTCTGATTTATTTCCTACAGTAAATCACTATTCATTGATAACCTTATAGCATAAAGTAGTAAAATGAGGTACTTAATACTTCTAGCATCTAAAGAAAGACATTAAAGTTGTTCTTTGATAGTAATACTTGCACCTTTTACCTTAAAAATTGTGATTCTGAAAATTATGTCATTCTGATCTCAAGTGGCATCCTATTCAACTTTCATGCAACAGTGAGCATCAAATTGAGGTAGAAAGTACATGCACACAACTTAGCTTTTATTAGAAATTTTAAAGGACATTATAGAAAGTGTTCAATAGAGAATATTATTTAGACTGTCCATTTATCTGAAACATTAGGCAAACTAAATGGAGCTGCTTTTACCCTTACTAATTTTCAGTGTCTAGGATCAGGTACTCTTTGGAGACATTTTACCAGTGGCTTATCTAATATTTCCAAAATCCCTGAAGGCTCAAGCAAAGTCAGAAAATGTCTTCAAAATAAGCCAGCAAAAATATTCCTGGTTTATGATTTCCTTTTGATGGTCATAATGTGTGTGTATATGTATATATGCACACATTAATTAAGAAATCAGAAATTTTCTATGTGGAGTTTTTAAGAGGAAAGGCCAAAACAAAGATCTTATTTCTTCATCTTTTTTTTTCCACACAAGCAGCTTTTTATTATAAAACAAAACATGTCTGTCTCCACAAGTGGAGAGGGACAGACTGACTGACTGACTTGTATAGTCAAGGAAAACCTCACTGATAAGGAACCATTTGAGCCAAGGCCTGAAGAGACCCATGTGAACTAGCAAGCAAAGAACGAAACAGTAGTCATCGCAGAAGATGCTGTGCTGTTGGTTGTCCATCCAACATCCAGTTATTCCTTCCTTCTCTCCAGTAGAACACTTCTTTCCTTGCCATAATGCAGCCATGTGATCAGGAGAAAGCTGGAACCCATCTCTAACCATAGGGGTGGATCCCAATTAGTCTAAGCCAATAGTGGCCACCCAACAACACTTACCAGTGACCAGTTCAGGAAGCCAGGTTTAAGCTAATCAACATTGGGAATTGCCCCGGTCACTGTTATTGGTCCAGGAGTAGGCACATAAGCTAAGCTGGCCTAAGAAGATTTGTATTTCTGTTTGGGGGAGGAGGTTTTTTCCTCTGTCCATGATGTATGTGAACAAGGAAGAATGTTGTCACAATTGCACAGGGCTGAGTGACACAGCCATCTCTGGACAATGAGGGAAGCCTGGAGACAGAGTCAATACAAAGAAGAGGGCAGAGCTGGGAGCACTGCAGAGAGAAGGAGTCAGAGACCTGGTTATTCCATGCCTGGAGCCAGCTGCACTTCAAGACTCCCCAGTATGTGCAATGAAGAGTCTGCTTACTGTTTATGCCAGCTCGAGTTTGGTTTTTTATTCCTTAGTGTTTAAAGGTTCTTGATTATGACAATAAAAATAATAGCAGCCAACATTTCTTGAGAATTACCTTGTGGCAGTCACATTCTTTTTATTTGTAATTTTGTTTAATGTTCTTAACAATCTTATAAGGCAAATACACTATTGTCCTTATTTGTAAAATGTAAGTGATTTTGCTCAAGGTCATGTGTGCAGTAAGTGGCAGAACCAAATCCTTTTTTGTTTGTTTGTTTGAGACAAAGTCTTGCTCTCTTGCCCAGGCTAGAATGCAGTGACATCATCACAGCTTATTGCACCCTCCAACTCCCGGGCTTGAGTGATTCTTCTGCCTCAGGTTCCCGAGCAGCTGGGACTACAGGTGTGCACCATTATGCCTGGCTAAATTTTCTATTTTTGTAGAGATGGGGTCTCACCATGTTGCTCAGGCTGGTCTTAAACTCCTGGGCTCAGTGATCCTCCCGCCTTAGCCTCCCGAGTCACTGGGGTTATAGGCATGAGGCACCCTGTCTGGCAGAACCAAAATCTTTCAGAACTCAGAGCCTGTGCTCTTAGCCACTAGGATGGTTCCACTGATAGAGGCAGAGGAAAAGAAAGAGGAAGGAGCTAGTGAAGAGGCCACAGGAAGAAGAGGAGATAGTGATATTATTATTAAATTTATAATTATTAATATGTAATCTTGTTCTCTCCACCTGGAATACCTCATCCCTGGAATACCTTATCCCCATGCTCACTTCTATGCTTAGGAACTTCTATTTGTTCTTTAAGAACTTGACTCAGATGTCACCTCTTCTGAGGAGCCTTCCCACATCCCATCTCCCCAAACCTCCAACCCTCTAGAATCCCACAAAAATTTGCTGAGATTTCTATTATAGCCCAAGTTATATTATAAAGTGCTCGTTTGCATTTGCATACCTCCTCCTTATACTAAATTTAGAACTCCTCGAGGGCAAGGATTATGTCTAAGTATTCCTTGTGGTTCCAGTGCTTAGCTTAGCTCATTGTAGGTGCTCAGGGAAAGTGGGAGATTGAATGAGTAAGTCACCACACCTCAAGGACCCTCTGTCTTACAGGTACCATGCTAAGAGATGTAAAGTTAAAAAGATCAGGCCTTTGGCCCCTTACAGTTCATAAACAAATTGAGGATGTGTTCCTATCTTTCTAGTCTACATTATAGAAACCCAACACAAACTAGCTTAAAAGGAAAAAAGGAATGTGGCCA
This sequence comes from Eulemur rufifrons, assembly GCF_041146395.1. Taxonomy (NCBI): domain Eukaryota; kingdom Metazoa; phylum Chordata; class Mammalia; order Primates; family Lemuridae; genus Eulemur; species Eulemur rufifrons. Next base: position 45,493,796 of record NC_090997.1, read on the forward strand.
GGGGACAGAATTTATTTGTCCTAGGCAGGTTACTTCTATTAATAGTTTTAGGAATAGTTGAATCTAAGATCCAAGGGTTTCCAACAGCGTTATCCTCCAGATTAGGTCTCTTTCTATAACCTGCTCTTGGGTGGCTTCATTCCCAGGAATTTTTTTTCCATGTGAAATCCCCACACAGCTCCATCCATGTTCACATCCAATTATAGCAAATTTAGAGGTTTTTATGCCAATGATCCTAGCAAAAGTCCTAGGAGTAATTCTCCATGCTTTTAATTGAGTCACCTGCCCTTCACTGATTTTACAGTAACTCTGAATAGGCCTACGTCACATGCCTACCTCTGGATTTAGAAGTGGGGTTGACTGCATTTCTTAGCCTCTCTTACAGTAACATAAGGTTATATGACTAAGTTCTAGCCAATGGAAGGTGAGGGAAAGTGATGGAAGGCATGACCCATAAGTACCTTTGGCGTGATCCTCTTATTTTCTCTCTTTCCTCAGCTGCTAGTTGGATTTTGATACCAGGACCATCTAGGAATTCATGCATTAAAAAGGGCAGAGCATCCCTCAGCCTGGGTCCCTGAATAACTGTGTGGAGCACAAACCTTCTACCATGGATCAGACTTCATGTAAGAAACAAATAATTGTCTATCATGTTAAGCTATTGAGATTTCAGAGTTTACTCTTCTAGCAGCTAGCATTACCTTAACCAATACAATAGATCACATTCAAATGAAACTACTATATGGTTCATCTAGTGCCTGTCATATAGAAGATGCTTAATAAAACATAGCTATTATCATTAATAAAAACATTATTTTACCTATCTTGCTTGTGCAAGCCTCTATAAGATAATGTCATATTGTAGTAATAGGAGACAGAGACATGCAGTTACATGGGGTTCTGCTTTGCTGTCATCCACAGGGGTTTCAGAATCCACTATTTCTGCTGGATAATAAGCACAAACAGGCGCAGTCAGGGGTAAGATCAAGCCCCTGTATAGTGCCCTTCACATAGCACGATCTTAATCAATGCTTTCTCATCACATTGATTAAAATAATGAGTGTGTTTATTGTGCCCCCCCCAACACACACTTAGGTTGTGATCTGGTAATTTTTGTAGCAGATCATAGAGAATACAGAACTGCTATGCTACCCTGGTGAGACTAGAAGCTTAACTGAAAACAAAGGTTCCAAGTACATAAAATATTTTTATGTTGATATCAGAAGAGAGTTGTTTCAGTTGACATTTAAATTAAATATAAGGCTCCAACATATGAAATAGCACATAAAGTAATAATTCAGAAAATGTCAAAATTCATAATGATTTATTCTCATTTGGGTATAACATTTTTGTCAAAAAACTGAAATACTTCTTTGTAATTTGATTGTTAGATCTCTAACCTAAATTCATACAAAGTGAACATTCAATGTTAAAATTTTCCATTCTTTTCAGTGTATTACACTGAAAACATAATGTGAAGCACAACATCAAAAAGTAAATATTCAAGTCATAGGCATTTAAGGAGAAGAGAAAGATAAAGAGGTAGAAAACTTATTTAAAGAAATAATAGCAAAAAACTTTCCAAACCTGGAGAAATATGTAAATATGCAGGCATAGGAAGGTCAAAGTCCCCAATCAGATTAAATCCAAACAAGACTTATCCGAGATCTATTATAATCAAACTGTCAAAAAGCAAAGACAAAGAGAGGATCCTAAAAGCAGCAAGAGAAAAGAAGCAAACAGCATACAAGGGAGTTCCAATATTAAGCTAGCAGCAGATTTCTCAGTAGAAACCCTATAGGCCAGGAGATTGTGGGGTTATATATTCAAAGTGCTGGAGAAGAAAACTCACAACTAAGTGTACTGTATCCAGAGAAGCCATTTTTTTAGAAATGAAGGAATAATAAAGACTTTTCCAGATAAACAAAAGCTGGAGGAGTTCATTACCACCAGACTTGTCTTACAAGAAATGCTAACAGGAGTTCTTCAAGCTAAAAAAGAAGAACACTAATGAGTAATATGAAAACATCTGAAAGTATGATACTCACTGGTAAAAGTAAGTACACAGTCAAATTCAGAATACTGTAATACTCTCATGGTGGTATGTAAATTATATCTTTAGCATGAAGGTTAAAAGGCAAAATTATTAAAAATAATAAGAGCTATAATAATTTAAGTGATATGCAATATAAAAAGATGTAAATTGTGACATCAAAAATTCCAAATGTTGAAGGGGAGAGTAAAGTGTAGTGTTTTTTGCAACAGAATTAAGTTACTATCAGCTTAAAATACCTTGTTAGAACTGTAATATGTTTTTTATAAGCCTCATAGTAACTGTAAAGCAAAATCCTGTGGTAGGTACTAAAAAAAATAAAAATCAAGAAATCAAAACATACCACTAGAAGCCAGGCCTGGTGGTGCATGCCTGTAGTCCCAACTACTTGAGAGGCTGAGGTGGGAGGATTGCTTGAACCCAGAAGTTCAAGGCTGTAGCACTGCAATCAAGCCTAGGCAACATAGTGATACCATAGCTCTTAAAAAAAAAAACAACAACAACAACAACAATAACAAGAATAACAACAGCATATCACTAGAGAAAATCACAATCACTTAACCAGAAAAAAATACAACAACAGACAAGAGCATACGAAAGGAACAAAGTATCTACAAAATAACTAGAAAACAAAATGACAGTGGTAAGTACTTACCTATCAATAATTATCTTGAATGTAAATAGATTAAATTCTTTAATCAAAAAGCATAGAGTGATAGTATGGATAAGAAAGCAAGAGCTAACTATATTCAGCCTACAAGAAACTCACTTCACCTTTAAGAATACAGGTAGATGGAAAGTTAAGGGATGGAAGAAGATATTCCAAGAAAATGGAAACCAAAAGAGCAGAAATAGCTATACTTAAATAAAATAGACTTTAAGTCAAAAGCTGTAAAAAGAGACAATAAGGTCATTATATAATGATAAAGGATTGTATTTAGCAAGAGGATATAATAATTGTAAATATATATGCACCTAACATCAAAGCATCTAAATATATAAAGCAAATATTAATAGATCTGAAGGGAGAGATAGACTGCAATACAATAATTTTAGGGAACTTAAAACCTCCACTTCCAGCGATATGAACAGATCAGCCAGATAGTAAAACAATAAGGAAACATCAGACTTAAACTACACCCTAGATAAAATGGACCTAACAGACATATACAGAATATTCCACCCAATAGCAGCAGAATACATATTCTTCTCAACTGCACAAGGAACACTTTCCAGAATAGATCATATGTTACACCTAAAACAGGTCTTAACAAACTTAAGAAGACTGAAATCATGTCAAGTATCTTTTCTGACCACAATGATATAAAACTAAAAATCAATACCAGGAAGAACTTCAGAAAATTTACAAACACAGGTAAATTAAACAACATACTCCTGAACAACCAATGGGTGATGGAAGACATTAAAAAAGAAATTTAAAAATTTCTTGAGACAAGCAAAAATGGAAACACAATGTACCAACACTTATGGAATACACAAAAGCAGTTCTAAGACGGAAATTTATAGCAAAAACCACCTATATCAAAAGAGAAGGAAGATCTCAAATAAACAGCCTAATGCTGCACCTCAAAGAACTAGAAAAACAAGAATAAACTAAGTCCAAAGTTAGTAGAGGGAAGAAAATAATAAAGATCAGAGAATAAATAAATAAAATAATAATTAGAAAAAATAGAAAAGATCAACAAAACTAAGAGTTAGTTTTACAAAAAAATAAACAAAATTTACAAACCTTTAGCTAGACTAAGAAAAAAGAGAGAAGACTCAAAGAAATAAAATCAAATGAAAAAGAAGACATTGCAACTAACAACATAAACACAAAAGATTATCAGAGACTATTAGGAACTACTATATGTCAACAAATTTGATAACCTTGAAGAAATGGATAAATTCCTGGATACCTACAATCTACCAAGATTTAATTATGAAGAAATAAAAAATCCTAACATACTAATCATGAATAAGAAGATTGAATCAGTAATAAAAAGTCTCCCATCAAAGAAAAGCCCAGGACCTGAGAGCTTCACTACTGAATTCTACCAGACATTTAAAGAACTGATACCAGTTCTTCTCAAACACTTCCAAAAACTTGGAGGGAATATTTTCAAACTCATTTTACAAGGTTAGCATTGCCCTAATACCAGAGTCAGACAAGAACAGTAAAAAAAAAAAACAAAAAACAAAAAACAAAAAAAAAAAAAAAAAAAACTACAGACCAACATTCCTGATGAAAACAGATGCAAAAATAATCCATAAAATACTAGCAAACTGAATTCAACAACACATTAAAAAGGTTATTTATCATGATCAAGTAGGATTTATCCCAGGATGCAAGGATGGTTCATCACACACAAATCAATAAATGTAATCATCACATTAACAGAATAAAAGACAAAAATTAAATGATAACTTCAGTAGATGCAGAAAAGGCATGTGACAAAATTTAACATCCTTTTATAATAAAAATTCTCAACAAATTATGTATAGAAGAAATGTACCTCAACATAATAAAGGCCAGGTATGACAAATTCACAACTAACATACTCAACAGGTAAAAGTTGAAAGCTTTTCCTCCAAGATCTGAAACAAGACATGGATGCCTCCTTTTGCCACCTGTATTCAACAATGTACTGAAAGTCCTAGCCAGAGCAAGTAGATAAGAAAAAAAACCCAAGAGTCATCCAAATTGGAAAAGAAGAGTTAAATTATCTCTACAGATGACATGATATTATATATAGAAAACCCTAAAGATGCCATCAAAAACTGTCAGAACTAGTAGATGAATTCAGTAAAGTTGCAGGATACAAAAATCAACATACAAAAATGAGTAGTATTTCTAAACATGAACAGTAACTATTTGAAAAAATAATAAAAAATCTCATTTACAGCAGCAACAAAAAAGATCTTAGGAATAAATTTAACCAAGAAGATGAAAATTCTCTAAACTTAAAACTACAGTAACATTGATGAAAGAAATTGAAGAAGACACAAATAAATGGAAAGATATCCCATGTTAATCAATTGGAAAAATTAATATTGTTAAGACGTCCATGCTACTCAAAGCAATCTACAAATTAAGTTCAATCCCTATCAAAGTACCAATGACATTCTTCACAGAAATTAAAAAATCCTAAAATTTGTATGGAACCACAAAAGACCCTGAATAGCCAAAGCAGTCTTGAGCAAGAAGAACGAAGCTGGAGATAACACATTACCTGACTTAAAATATACCATAAATCTAGAGTAATTAAAACAGCATTGTACTAGCACAAAAACAAATACATAGACCAATGCAACAGAATAGAGAGCCCAGAAATAAATCCATACATTTATAGTTAATTGATTTTTAACAAACCTGCCAAGAACACACAGTGGGAAAAGGACAATCTTTTCAATGAATAGTGTTGAAAAAAGCTGAATATCTACATGCAGGAGAATGAAATTGGAGCCTTATCTCACACCATATACAAAAATCAATTTAAGACTTAAATGTAAGACCCAAAACTATAAAATTAGAAGAAAACATAGGAGGAAACTTTCATGACATTGGTCTGGGCAATGATTTTTTGGACACGACCCCAAAAACACAGGTGACAAAAACAAAAAGAGACAAATAGAATCACATTGAACTAAAAAGCTTCTGTATTTGTATTCTGTAAAAGAAAACATCAACAGAATGAAGAAACAGTCTACAGAATGGGAGAAAATATTTGTGAACTATATATCTGATAAAAGGTTACTATCCAAAATATATAAGGAATTCAAACAACTCAACAGCAAGAAAACAAATAACCTGATTAAAAATTGGCAAAAGATATGAATAGATATTTTCCTAAAGAAGAAATACAAATGGCCAACAGTTATAGATAAAATGTTCAACATCACCAATGATCAGAAAAATGCAAATTAAAATCACAATCAGATATCACTTCACACCTGTTGAATGGCTGCTATCACAAAGATGAAAAAGAAGTGTTGGTGAGGAGGTGGAGAAAAGAGAACTCTTGCACATTGCTCTGGGAATGTAAATTAGTACAGTCATTATGGAAAACAGTATGGAGCCTCTTCAAAAAGTTACAAATAGAACTACCATATAATCCAGCAATCCCACTACTGGGTATATATCCAAAGGAAATGAAATCAGTACTTCAAAGAGATATCAGCACTTCTATGTTTATTGCAGCATTATTCACAATAGTTAAGATATGGAATCAACCTAACTGTCCATTATTGAATAAATGGATAAGGAAAATATGGTATATATGCACAATGGAATGCTATTCAGCAATGAAAAGCAAGGAAATCCTGTCATTTGCAGGAATGTGGATGAACCTGGAGGACATTATGTTAACTGAAATACAAATACCACATGATCTCAATCTAAAAAAGTTAATCTCACAGAAGTAGAGAGTAGAATGGTGGTTACAGGGGCACTGGGGGCAGTTGGGGCTGGGAGCTTGGGGAGATATTGGTCAAAGAATACAAAATTGCAGTTAGATAGGAGAAATAAGTCCAGGAGATCTATTTACAACGTGGCAATTATAATTGACCACAATATATTGCATTCTTAAACAATGTTAGTGGTCTCACAACAAAAATGATAACTATGTGAGTTAATGTATAATGTTAATTAGCTAGTTTTAGTCATTCCACAATGTACATATACTTCAAAACATAATTTTATCTGTCAATTTTAAAGTAAAATAATAAAACAAAAATAAAGTAAATTACAAATGTCAAGACATTTCAATCTAAACATTCTAGTATACATTTTTTTTAATTAAGGCTATTTTTCTATAGAACCTTAATACTATTTTGACATCTAACAATATTTACAATAATTCCCTTTTAACATCTAATACCTAATCTATACACAAATTTCCTCTATTTATCAAAAAATATCTTTTTATAACTGGCTTATCTAAACCAAGATTTGCTCATGGACCATACATTCCATTTCATTCCATTTGATTGTATGTTTCTGAAGTCCCTTAATCTAAGAATTCATGCTTCCTTCCTCCCCCCACCTATACTTTTTAAAATAATTTAATCTGGAGGATGACTTCAACTACTTTTATATTAACAAAAACAAATTATTTTTAAAGAATATTAAGATATAAGGTGTGCCCTAGCAAAATTGTCATGGAAGGTTTCTCCATAGCATATACTTCCCCTAGATATTTTCCTAAGGAAGGGTCAATTTCTTTGACCCTTCCTTTTCTTTATTCCCAACATATCCCATGCCCTTTACTTACCCCCTAGGTATACAGTGGTGCTAGACAGAAGGTGAGAACTAGGTAGAAAAGGTATAATAGAAGAATTCTGGCTCCAAACTCCTGTGTACAGCTTCCATAGACTGGAGAAAGGATCCTTTTGCATTATTGCCTGTGTGGTAGTCTTCATTTTTAAGGTGTTTTATAAAGATTGGCCATTGGGTCAACCACTTTCTCTACCTGTGACAATGTCTTCTTAAGGATAATTTATTTCACAAATGTGGAATAGCTGTTAACTACTAAAAATAGTTATCATTATCAGTCCCACAAGAATATCATCTTATGAGACCAATAATGATACATGCATAAAGAGGGGCTTTCATCTTTTGGTAGTGCTTTGATAGTTTGGAAGAAGCCATAGCAAGGAGGCATGATTCCCACTCTGCCAGTACACATGAGCTGCACAATTACTCAGTGAACATTTGTCTCTTCAATGTGCTGTGTCAATTCCTGATGTTGTTTTATTGTCCCATGAGGCATATTACTGGGTCTCAAGGGTGGAAAGATGCTAGGAGAATATTAAGCCCAGAATATGAAGGATGGACATTCACCATGTGCTCAGCAGCCTGGAAATTATTGTTTAATATTAAGTTATTAGATGATTGCTGAGCCAAAAGGACATAATATCCATTATGTAAATATTCAGTCACGGACATTGTGCCCCAACACTTATTAACTCCAAGCTGAATATTGAATGGCATGCATCCAAAACGAAACATGTTGAAAGAGACAAGTACTTTGTCATGAAAAAGCAGGACCATTCAGTACGTAGTACATTATGTCCTGCAAATGAAAGAGCACTTTTTCTTGAACAATATTAAGGCTCCAGCGAGTAAAAGTGGGAGCTGGGGGATGAAGCAAATAGCGTGGTAGGAAAGAAAGAGCATTTCATTGCTACCTGTGAAGTTCATATTTCGTCCTGCCTCTAGTTGAACAAATGTCCTCAAGGTGTGGTACAATTCCATATGCAGAGGGCTGTGGTTATACTTTGCAAGTCTTTCAACAGTTTAGAAAAGAAATTCTCCTCTTTACAATGTTATGCATGATAATACGTGACTTTTGTATAATTCATTGGTTTATCTGCTCACTTTAGCATTTTCAAAAATGAATTTGTGATCTGTAATGCAGTTTTTATGGAGCTTTGGGTTTTATAAAGTTGACCCGAAAACCTTTTATGTATAGTAGTCTGCAGAGAATGAGATTTTTTTTTTTATATTTTATGATTCTTCCTGTGGCTCTGAGGAAATCCCTGTCATCTAAAAATTGCCTTCATTGCTTCAAAACCCTGTACACTCTCTAAATAACCAATGTGGGGAAGATTTTTGCCCCCATTTCCCATACCCGAGGCTTATCTTTCTTTTCAGATCCTAGTACAGTGTTTAGCATGGGGCATATGTCCATTAAATGATTGCTGAATGAATACATGAGCAAATGAATGGTTGTATGATATCAATAAGGGTATTTGTTCCAAGCAAACCTTGAAGCTTAGTAAGACTATAAACAATTTGGTTAGTTTAATAATTTCCTGAGCAATTGAAACTATTTAATCCTTCTGATTATGGCTTTCTGTGGGAGTGGGGACAGAACGTATGAGTGGAATACCCTAAGGGAGCTGTTTTTACATTAATAATTATGTTCTTTTATGAGGAAACCATTTTATATACTTGAATCTCATATGGGCAACATATGCTTTTTAGAAAATAGAAAGCAACACGTGATCTAGCAGGAAAAGAGCAGCCATGAGAATTTTTGTTCCTCATGCAAGAAGTTGATCAGCAGGCATAGTTAGCTGTCGGACTTTGCTTTGCTTCTCACATGTTTTCTAGGGAAGAGACTCCTGCCTCTGAAATACAGTCCCAGCCTGCTGCTTGCTGCCTTGTCCCTTGAACACAACTCACTTCTTATAGTCTATGGTCAAACTCCTATGACATTACATTCTGCCTTCTGAAGATCCACCTGTGGCTTCCAGCTGGATCTCCTTAGGCCTGGCTGCCTCCTACTGGTCTTGCTGAGAACCATTCTAACATCTGCCACAGCCCAGAAGATCAGGTCTTTAGGTCCTGGACAGCTCTGATCTGCCAGATGGTGAATTGGCCAGGATAGGAGATACTGACCATTTCTGGAAGAAGCTACATTGTCACTATCTACCTAGGGGTGGGGAACCTGCAGCCTTGAGACCACATGTGGCCCTCCAGATCCCTAAGTGCAGCCTCTCTATCAAATCCAAATTTCACAAAACAAATATCTTTATTAAAAGGATTTGTTCTGTAAAATTTGGATTCAGTCAAAAGGCTGCATTCAAAGATCCAAAAGGCCATGTGTGCCCCCAAATAGATTCTCTGTCCTATTTAGGATGTAAACCCTACCTGCCATGAGCAAACCTCAGCATCCATCCACTGTACTGTACTACCTAGACCCTGGCATCTACTACTGGCTCTGCTGTGCCTTGGTCAGTGACACTTTAGGAGCTCACAGTGCAAACAATGCTCCCCCTTCAGGCCCATTAGAAGTTATTGATTTTAAGAGTGTTGTGTAATAGACAACAAACCTCACGAATAATCATGAAAACACAAATAATAAACCACAATAAAATCCCATTTATCAGCCACCAGATTGGTAAAAAATATTAGAATGTTTAGTCGTCACAGCGCTGGCATAAATGTCCACTAAGAGTTACTCTCTTTGATGCTGATGGAAATGTAAATAGGCACAATCACATTGGAAAAGAATTTGGCATTACCTGGAACATTTGAGCATGCACACACCCTGCAACCTAGAATTTCTACTGCTAGGTATAAACTGTGGAAAAATTCTTGCCCGTGTGTATGAGGTTACATGTACAAAATTGTCCTTTACAGCAGAGGTCCCCAACCATTTTGGCACCAGGGACTGGTTTCATGGAAGACAATTTTTCCATGGACCAGGGGGTGGGGAGGATGGTTTGGGGATGATTCAAGTACATTACATTTATTGTGCATTTTATTTCTATTATTATTACATTGTAATATATAATGAAATAATTATACAACTCACCATAATGCAGAATCAGTGGGAGCCCTGAGCTTGTTTTCCTGCAACTAGACGGTCCCATCTGGGGGGGATGGGAGATAGTGACACCTCAAAGTGTGTTGCTTATGTCCTGTAATCTCTGTAATCTCATTTTGGTTGCTGTCACTGCAGAACACCCTGCCTCACAAAGATAGGATGTTGGAAATGGAAGCAGGCTTTTCAGTCCTTTTGTCACAATCTCAGGATATTCCACCTTGACTTTAATCCAGAATGTATGGAGATTTGAAGTTGTCTCAGATATACTTTTAAGGCCACTATCATTTGCGATCTCAAGCAGTTGATCCTCTTCTAGCATGTATAGCATTGGGAAGTAATGCTCAAACTCTTTTGAAAGCTGAGATAGGTGATCGTGCACCAGCTGGGAGAAGGAAGGCCCTGGCTCAGTCTCTTCCAAATCTCTGCTAATGTTTGAAACATGTCAAAATCCCAATGTCCACTTGTCCCCATAATTCCAGTGTGGCTTTGAATGCAGCCACTTTATCTGCCGACTTGAACACAGTTGTTCTTCTTCCCTAAAGTGACAGATTGCGTTTGTCGAGCAGGTTGAATATGTCACACAATTAAGCACGTTTTGTGACCCATTCTGTGTCACTGAAACGTGCTGCCAGTAGTGACTGTTTTTCTAAAAGAAATCTCTGGAGTGGCTCTCATAAGTCAAAAACTCTGGCTAGTGATCTCCCTTTAGAAAGCCATTTCATTTCTGTGTATAAGAGAAGATGTATATACTATGAGTCCGTCTCCTCACAGAGCTGTGCAAACAGATATGAGTTAAGGGTATGTACTTAATTTGGTTGATAATTTTAATCACATCCTGCAAAATATTGTTTAGTTCAGGTGACATTTTTTGCTAGCCAACATTTCTCTATGGATGACACAGTGCATAGACTCCCATTCAGAAGCGACCTCCTTGATCCAAGCAGTGAAACCAGAAAGCCGTCCAGTCATGGCAGCTGCTCTGTCCGTGCACGTACTGACATAAAATGACCAATTGAGTTTTCGTGATATGTAATCATTTAAACACTTGAATAGTTCTTCAGCTCTGGCGTTAGTTGGCAATCAAACTGCACATAACATATCCTCTTCACATCCCCCTGAAAAATATTAACATATTGCACAAAAACAAGCATTGTTGCCTTGTTGTCAACATCGGTAGACTCGTCAACCTGGATTGCATACTACGGTGACTCATTAATCCTCTCTAACAATTGTGCCTCAGTATCCTCTGCTATTTCATCAATCCATCTAGTTACAGTGCTACCTGAAAGAGGAACACATGCCACCTGTTGAACTGCAGCCTCTCCTAAAAGTTCACAGCAAATGTCCTTAGCAGCCGGCAAAATCAACTCTTCACCAATAGTAACGTGCTTCTTAGCTTTAGCAATGTGTTTAACCACTGAGAATGATGCTCTCAGTGCAGACACATTTAATGAAGTGGTGGCTTTCAATAATTGCTTCTGTTCTTCATGTTCACATTTTTTTCTTTTGAAAAAACTCCAAAGGCTTGTCTTTTAATGCAGGGTGTTTGGTCTCCATGTGGTGAAGCAGTTTTTAAGATTTCATGGCTTCATTGGATAGCAGGTCACCACATATTATACAAAGTGGGCTTGGAGAATGTGAATCACCTGTTACAATAACTTGTAATTTAAGTAGGACTCTTGGTATTTTCTTTTAAACACAGCTTTCATTTTGTTGGCAGTCTTAGAGTCTTCTGCTGTCTCATCATTGGGTCCTTCCTCCTTTTTCAAAGAAGTTCTCCAGAGGTATCTGGTTTTCACTTGTTTCTGCTAGGGTTAGCTTGTTAGACAAGTGCACAGTGTGGGAAAGAGGTGTGATGGAAGTGGTAAATAAAATAATGGATGGGCCACTCACGGACTGAAATAAGTGTCGGATTCTGACTAAAAGCCCTCCACCAGATGCAGCTGTACAATTGAAGTACATCAACTCACTTGCCACTATAAAGCCTGCCACCAGATGTAGCTTAATTGTCACTTGTCACTCACTGATAGGGTTTTGATATGAGCCCACAAGCGATTGATTTATTATGATCTCTGTGAAATCAAACTGCTCTGCTAATGATAATCTGTATTTGCAGCCACTCCCCAGCTATAGCATCGCTGCCTCAGCTCCACCTCAGATCATCAGGCATTAAATTCTCATAAGGAGCATGATGCCTAGATCCCTCACATGCACAGCTAACAGCGAGGTTCATGCTCCTATGAGAATCTAATGCCCCTGCTGATCTGACAGGAGGCAGAGCTCAGGTGGTGATGCGAGTGATGCGGAGCGGCTGCAAATGCAGATGAAGCTTCCCTTGCTCACCTGCCACTCACCTCCTGCTGTGTGGTCCAGTTCCTAACAGGCCACCAACTGGTACTAGTCCACAGCCCAGGGGTTGGAGACTGCAGCTTTACAACATTGATTGTAATAGAAAATAAAAACAATTCAAATGCCCACTGATGTTAAAATGGATAAATAAATTATGGTACATATATTTTCACAGTGGAAACTCTACATACAACAGTGAAAATGAATGAACCCTTGCTACATGAATGATTCTCCACAACATATCATGGAATGGAAAAGCAAATAATGGAAGAATATATACAAATTCATTCCATGTATACAAAGTCAAAAGCAGGTAATGACATGTAATTGTTTAGGATCAGGAGGAAAAGTTGGGAGAGGTAGGGAATAGTTCTAGAATAGTTATACAGGAAATCAACTAATTTAAAAATGTAATTTATGTTTTATCATCTCCTACTTAGAAAGAAATTGCATATTGAATTTAAGAATTTTGTTCCTTTTACAAATATTCCTTTAATTCAAACAAGTAAGCATAAAATGCCATTTTTAAAAATCTAATTTGCATTAGTTAAAATATCTCCTTTATCTATAGTTCGCCTTGCAGCTAATCTTTTTCTTTATAATTTTATTTTTAATTTGAGACTTAACTTTTATGAATTTAGTTAAAATTTTTCTTCCCATATTTTGAATAAGAAAAATTGTTTTTAGTCTTGTGCATTGAGTGATTTTAGTATTTAATGCATACAATTATAGAACTATTTTTTAAAGCCTAGAATTTCTCAGTTTAAAATTAATATAATTATATGTAAAAGCTTAAGATATTTGTTTGCAACTAATTATTTTAAATTTAATTTAATTTTAATTTCTAGTCTTGAATATTTTATTGCTTTCATGAGATACTTTAAAGGTTGGATTATTTTCAAATTAATTGGGTAAATCTAGTAAAAATTTGTAATTAGTTTTAATATTTAGTTAAGCTTATTTTCCAACAGATGATATTTTAAATCTTTCTGTATTCAAACATGGAATAAATAAGCATGATATAAAATGCTCGAATTGATTTATTAAGTATGAAATTAACATTTAGTACACATCTTTTAAAATAAGTTTTAAAGCTTGCAAGGCAATGATTTTTGAATTATAAATCAAATAAAAATATATAGACCCATGCTTAGAAACATATCCTTGTAATTATTTTTTCCCTACTTCATGAAAAATAGGTGAAGAAAAATAAGGTTGCTTGTGTTGCTTTAATAAAGTAATATGTTTTAATTTCACTTTTGATCTAGGATGGGGAGAATTAAAATATTAGTTTAATGCTTTGTAACTGATTATAATTTTCAAAATGCCCAAAGCATAATGTCATGAAATATTCCCATTTTAGTTTAGATATGATTTTCTTTTTATATTTATGAGACATAGAGCATTTGCAGTCGTGTCATTGTTGTATTTCTTTTTTTTATGTTTTTATGATGAAAAAGCAATGATCATTGTGTGCTCAATTTTCCATTACCAGACAGATAATTTTATTCCAGTGTTAAAGCATTATGTCTCTTCCAGAAGTGTTGAAAAACTGTCATGTTGTACATGCATTTCATACTTACTAAGTCTGGCATTTGGAAACTCCAGAGTATATTGTAAGTGAGGCTATTATCAAATGCAGAATCAATTCTCTATAGAAACAGATTGAGATCTGGGACAAGTGAAAGAAAGGACACCTACTATATGGAAATTAAAATAGCCTCTGAAAAACTCAACAATGAAACAGCTCAAATTACACTCCCAAGCAGAAATACCACAAATGGCTCCTGACTCACAAAGGAAATCAATCCAAGATGTGCTGATTTACATAGCTGATATGGCTGAAAAATGGGCATAGGGAGAATATAGCTTTCAGCACATTGAAAGGCAGGTGAAGAATTAGATTTGTACCAGGAGATGCCTAATGGAGAAGGAGCTCTTCAGAGTGGGCGCCATACAAAAGGGCCGTGGGTCTGGAGCGAGGACAGGGGCCAGCTCTCTGCCTGTGTTGCAGCCTGTGAGCTGCTCCAAGAAACCTCTGGTGAAAATGATGCTTTAAGAGGGATTCATTAAGGTCCGTAATGGGCACCCAGAGGTGAACATAAACTTGCAAAGAAAAGTCTGTCACTTAGTGCTGTCTTATTACAGTCTCTATGCTAGGTGTTATGCAATTTCCCATTCCTCTAACAGTTTGAAAAAGCACACTTTGATGTACGTTTTATTAATTTCACTGGCTTTTAAATTGTCTGAACTGTGGAGACCTGCTGTAATGCATCAGCCTGTTCATTACAGCTCTTGTCTACTCTCAGTTTCTAGAGAATGAATGAAATAGCCTATAAATTGAAATATGTACTGTTGTTAACTCCACAAGGGTATGGTTTGTATGCATCAGTAAATGTACAAGGACACAAATGCAGTGAGTTTGTGATTCCAGGGAAGGGTGAAGTTGGGTAAGTCCCCTACATTTTTTGAAGGCAATCCTAAACAGCCTGTAATGGCATTTATATCACTCTTTATGTCACTCTGTTTTAGTTCCTTTTTTTTTCTTCTCTCTTTGATAAAGGCAAAAGGGTGAGAGGTGATGGCGATCAGAGTTAGTGAATATTATCAATGTTTTCAACACAGCCTCTCTCTCCCTCTGTCACCCATACAAATTACAAACACACACATACTGTCATCAGTAGACCAAAAGCCTCAAGCCCTAATCTCATCTTAAAATGTAGGGACAAGGTTAAGACGTGCTCTCCCTTTAGAAAGTGAAGCTAAGTCCTATATCCATAGACCATGTCTTCATAGCATGATAAAGACAAATCTGCATTTTCCAACTTGGATTCAAGTCCCGTCCCACCAGCTGTGTGGCCTTAGATAAATTGTTCAATCTCTCTAAGCGTTACTTCCTTTATGTTCAAATGGCCAAATAGCCAATATCCACTGCAAGGCATCTCAACCACAATACTATTGACATTAGGGCCAAATAATTCTTTGTTGTGGGGGCTGTCCTGTGCGTTGTTGGATATTTAGCAGCATCCCTAGCCTCTACCCACTAGATGCCAGTAGTATCCCCTCCCCTCCCCATTGTGACATTGAAAAAATGTCTTTGGACATTGCCAAATGTCCCCTGGTGGGGGGACAATATCACCCCTAGTTGAGCACCACTATTCTATTATTTTGATGACTGCCAAGCACTTTTAAAAATCTGAGCATTAATTTTGTCTATTCTTCTCAACGTAGACATGGATCAAGTACCTTCTTGGAGGTGACCCACTTTAGGAGGCTGAGCTTGGACAGCAAACCACACATCAGGCTTCAAGTGTGTGCTTTTTACCTCCACTCTACAGCCTGGAGGTGATCCTAGCACCAGCCACATAGAGCTGATGCAACTTTCACTGCCTCAGTGACTGGACTGTAGAGGCTATCACTACCATTGCTGTTGTCACTATCAAGAGCACAGCTTAGCCCTTCTGCAAGGCAAGGTTTTATCCTACGGATTTCAGAGCCAGCTGCTGTCCCACCACAACCCCAGTCTGTGCCTCAGGATCCCTGTTGGAATTCCCTCTCCATCTGCTAATTCCCACTTCAGGTCAGTCCTCTATTTCCATCATTGTTTGATTCAAAGGTTCAGGGAAATCAAAAGTAACTTCATATTCAGAAAGAGGGGGAGAGTCTATATAGAACCAGTGGTTCCCAAAATTGGCTGCACATGGTCATTATTCGGGGAGCTTAATAATACCGACTGATGCCCCAGAACCCTGACCCAGAGATTCTGGTTTAATTGGACTAGGGTGAGGCCCAGGTTTTAGGATTTTTAAAGGCCTCCCAGGTAGTTCTAACACGCAGCCAAAGTTTTAAACAACTGACCTAATATATCTTTTCTGTATTAATCCATTATTCCATGTGATTTTAATACAGTTTACTGATTAATTAAGATGCTATTTTTTTTATGTCACTGGTAGGTAACGAACCTAAAATTTACTTCACTAAAATAAACAATAATCACTTAATAATTGAAAGTGTGCATAAAGAAATGAATGTGGGGGAGAAAAATTTAATCTAGATTTATTTTCATGAATGCTTCCCAGAGAGTGGTCTGATTCCAGATGAATAACCCTTGCTCTCTGGACAGAAACTAAGCAAGAGTGGACGACAGGAGTTTACCAGGCTATAAAAAATTAAAACATAGTCTTTAATGTCTAAAAATAAGGGCTTGGCTAAATAAAGTAAGGATCAGTTATGGATTATTGTGCTTCCTTCTGTAAAGGTGATTGTTCTGAAGTATATATACTAATAGAAAAATGATCACAATATGTTATTTAATAAAAAATGGGTTATTAAAGAGTATATACATAATCACCCTTTTCCTTTGTAAAATAAAACTAAATATTCATAGAAAAATATTTAGAAGGATGTTCCTCAAAATGTTAAGAGTGGTTATTGCTGGGTAGTGGGGTTGAAAGTCATTATTTCTTCTTTCTGTCTTTTGATATCTTATGACTTTTCTACAGTACTTATGTATGATTTGTGTAACAAAAAAGTATATAATTAGAAATAGTCTTTGAGAAATCCAACTCTCTTAACCAAGCATGGTGGTGTGCTTCTATAATCCCTGCTATTCAGGAGGCTGAGGCAGGGGGATCTCTTCAGCCCAGGATTTCCAGGCTATAGTACACTGTGATCATACCTGTGAAGAGCCACGACACTCCAGCCTGGGCAACACAGTGAGACCCATCTGTAAAAATAAAAAAAAATTAAAAAAGAAAGAAATCCAATGCTTTTGTTCTAATTTCATACTCATGGAAGCATTAGTGCAGGAAAGATATGTTAGGTCAGTTGTTTAAAACTTTGGCTGCATGTTAGAACCACTCTTGTCTATAATCTGGCAGATTTAATGGATCTACCCCAAAATAAAAGGCCATCATAGATGGCTTTAGGCATCCAGATTCAGGTCAATTAATATGACCAGTATAGTAAGTGAGTTTCTGTTACAGCCAAGATCAGGCCTGCAAAAGTCAATGAACCAGGGTTTAATTTCCCATCCTCCATGGTTGGACGTCCCTGGGAAACTACCCTAAAACAGCCAGATGGCCTTAGCCTGTCTGCTCACACGCAAGACCATATGTATGTGACTTTGTGTGTACGCTCTCATTTGGAGACCTCACCTCAGCAACTGTTCTCCTGGTTGGGCCATTTAAAAATTCAAACTATTTCATCATGAGGTCAATTCTGAGCTAGACTTAGGTTTTGTGTTCCTGTTAGAGAAAACAGTAGAAGCAGCTGAAAACATGTTGCTGGAAGCATACAGAGACAATCAAAATCTAGAAATCGAGCTCTTGCATTAATAGTCTTTTATTTCGAAAGCAAGTGCCTAATAAAATCATATCACCAACACAGAGCTTTGCACATGATAAATATTTGATGAATGAGTAAATGAATGAACCAACAAACAAACATAATCAAAAGCCATCCCTGTAAAAGGAAAATGAAGTTTACCCAGTGTGGGGCAGGCCCCTCAGTGAGCCAAGCTTATCTTTTTTGCACTTCTAGATTAGATTCAGACTTTCACAGATGAGTGACACATGGCTCCTGTGGTTAGAAGCAATTCGCAGACTTCTTGTGCCAGGGTTCACATGATAAGCCATGTGAAAATATCTTCTGAATGAAAAGAAAATGAAGAAAAATCCATTCTCTACAATGTGTACTTTTATTATATCGTTTCCAGAAGTCATTTTTGTAGTCTGATACATATAGCATGCCTAATTCTACAATAATGGCTTAGTCATCACATTCAGGAGTTAGAAATATCTTCAGGAAATCATTTAGCTCACCCCCCCCAGCCCTGCTGCCCCTATCTCTATGAAGAAAAACATCTAGCCTCTTAAACACACAGGATTCTGATCGATTCTTAAAAGACCTCCAAGGAAAGAGATCCTATCATTTATTCTTAGTAACATTTTCTGAGGTTTTATTTATCACAGTGAAATTAAGGGATTATTAATTAGATCCCAGGTATCAGGGTTTATAATCATCATAATATATTATCATCTTATTGAAAAACTAAAAATAATTTTCTTAATATATTCTTTCTAATCTGAGTCAAATCTAAAATTAATCATCTATAATTATCAAACCTAATTTAATTAAAACTAGCTGTTCACCATCTGGTCTTATTTGTATAAATTTAAGAATCTACCATTTCATAAGAAATTCCTCTATTTAACCAATTATGTTAAGCATAATTATTATGTAATTAATCTCAGTTCAAATTACATTTGTTGTCACTTGACAGAAAAGTAATTTATGTGATAGAAAAGCAGTTGACCAACTAATTACTCTGCCAATTGGGGTCTTTTATCTCAATGTTTCACCATTTTTTTAAAAAAGGTATTTTATAGAAAAATATTCCTTTTGAAATATGAGATTAGCCATTGTCAGTGCAAAGAAAACATAAGAAATAATATTTGGAATAAATCATCATTATATTTTCCAGTTTCAAGACCTTTATCTGGATAAATTAGTAAGCAAGGGAATAAATTAATGGTGGAAACACACAACAAATTTTAACACTAAAGGCACGAAGTGAAGAAAATTTGTAAAGAAACAAGAATTAGGTAAGAATGTATGGACTCCCCAAAGCAAGTTTTCTGCAGTATTCTTGATCGTGAGCTACTTTCAGATGCCAGTTTTCCTCTTTGTGATTGATAAATCTGCTAATAGAAGAGATGAATACTGATTATGAAAAAAATACCTTTACAAATAATGCTTATTTCTATGCATTTCCTTTTGAAAACTTTTGGAAAATCAATGATGCTATTTTAAAGAGTAGATGTTGTTCACCTAAAATCTGATCACGTGGGACTTTGATCATTGAAAGAATGGGTGAATTTCTGAATAAGAAAAAATAATTTTGAAGATAAATCTTCCTTGCATGAGTAGGAACTGGAAAGAAAAACCAGAGAATAAGGCAGAAAAAAAATAAAAATAAAAACATTTAGGACAATCTCTAACTGTATAAGTGAGGCCAAAAAGAGGAGAAGAGTAAGAAATGGACATGTGTTCAAATCTAAGAAACATTTTGTAGGACAAAGAAAGAACTTCTTTCTACAAACGGGGCTCAGTAAAGAGTCAAGTATACAGTGTTTTTCTATTTGCTATGTAATTATTCTATGCTATAAGTGAAATAGGCATTCAAAAGTTGGTAAGTTTCCACAGAAGAAGCCGTATAATAAGAGAAGCTATACAATTTTTTTTTAACAGCTTGATTAAGAGTAAAAGCATGGTGGTAAATTTTTGTAATTTTACTGATTTTAAGTCTTAAAATTACGGACTATATGTTAGATAATGGTGTTATATTAATGTTAAATCTCCTGAACTTGATCATTGCATTGTGGTTACGTAAAAGAATGTCTTGCTTTTAGGAAATGTACACTGAAGTATTTAAGAATAAATGGTGGATAATTTTTAAAATTTAACTCCCAAATGGTTCAATAAATATATATAAAGCAAATGTGCCAAAATGTTAGCCATTAATGAAACTGGGTGCAGGATATAATGGAGTTCTTTGTAGAGTTCTTATAATTCCTCTGTCATTTGAAATTATTTCTGAATAAAACTTTAACAACTAAAGAGGATAACCTTGAAGAGTTTTCTGCATCTAAAAGATTAACAATTCGTGATCAGTGGATTGGGCTAAATCACGTCAGGTCTTTCGGTTCTGTGGTTGGAACAGTTGTTCTCAGCTCTCTTTCTCCTAGCCAGCCTCCACTTCATGGAATAGAGAGGACTTCTTAACATGCCTGACAAAACAGAATAGCCACAAAGGTATAAGCTATGAGAAAATTTGATGTAAACAACACAACAGCTGATGCTCTGTCCCTAATGGGAGCAGAAAATGTTCAATTTTTTTCTCTGAACATGCATCTCTGCGGTAAAACATAGACCCCCACTTTTCCACCAGCTTCCGTGAAAACCAGATGGCATCTCTCAGATAGAATACTCATGACTACAAAGGTGGCACGTGGGTCAGCGCCAAGATGATCACTTACACGGCAGCTGCAGATGGTGGTCCACCACATCCTGAGGCAGAAATAATGAGAACAACATCCACTTCATCATCATCTGAATATCCAAACAAACACCAGGGGAAAGTTAATGAACACGGCGCCGGGGCATGTCCCAGGAGGGGAGAGAGGGTCGGCTGGCTTACCTGAGATGAAATGAGAGCTGCAGCAAAACATATGCAAAATATTGAGTTTGGCTTTTAATTGAGAAGCAAGGATGATGGATCTATAAAGAGAGTATTGTAAACTGTAAAGCACTATACAAAAGGAGAAAATTATTTCTGTTCACGAAGCTGAATAATGAAAATAAATGTGCTTCTCAAATGTTACAGCAGTGTTTAGAACTTCTTTAAAATTAACAAGTAATAAATTAATAATAATTTCATCAGGACAGATAAGATATATTTAATGTACTTTCAGAAACTGAAATGGCAGTGTCTATAATGTATACAAGTAATGCAATGGGCAGGCAGAAAATATTAAATTAAGCTTCGAAATTATAGCTGATTATCTTTAGTTCTGAACTGCAATATAATGAACTAACTAGATGGCTATCAGAACCATAATAAATGGTGTAATCATATATTCTCCAACTTGCCTGAAATCACACATTTAAATGCATGCTTGATTTCCAGTGCTATTTAGTCATACCTTCGGCTTATCAACAAGCAATTAACTTTGGCTGGGGAGAAAGAACAAAGGGATTATTGGGGGGGGGGTGAAAGGAAGAACAGCAAAGAGAATGAATGGCTAGATGATAGGATGGACAGCAACGGTGAATTGCAGGGTGGGTGGGTGATAACATGAATGAATGGAAGGATGCGTGGGTTGGTGGGTGAATGGAAGGATACAAGGGTGGATAGATGAACGGATGGAAAGATTTATGGATGGAAGAGTAGATGGAAAGAAGCTGGGTCTGACTAACATCAGCACAATGAAAAGCCTTTGGATTTGAATAAGCACAGTTCTTTGATAGAATATAGCTCTCAAATAGCCCATTGTTTCGATAATAATAAAATTGGATTGGCAGTCAGCTCATTGGCTCATCCTAGAAGAATGATCATTGGTTTGTCAGAGGTTCTGCTTTTATTTCAATAATGTTTCAATTTCCATTTTCCTTCATTTTCTTTCAGTGATCCAAATAATGTGACTAATACAACATTGATATATCACCTTCGTGAAAGTTCTACACCTGTGTTTTAATTTATTTGGTTAAAATTATCCATCTGCTTCTTTATTTGCTGTTTTTATTCAGTAAGCATTGAGAACCTACTCTGTGCTAGGTACTGTGTCCGGCATGGAGAGACGACAGTGAGCACGCAGATTCCTTGCTTGCCCTCACAGAGCTTAGTTCTGGTGGGAGGAACAGTTGCTAATCAAGTAATCATATAAATACATGCTTAGTGACAAAATGTGATAAATGTTATGACGAAAGGGCATGTTGAAATTGAATAAGGTAACAGGTTTCTCAGAAATCCAGTTGAAACATTCAACTCGCAATTAATCAAATGTCATGTTTTTAACTAAGCCTGTCTTTGGTGAGCCAAAGTTACACACCAGTTGAAATGCTAAATTGCTTCTATTTTCCAAGGTGTTACACATTACTGTGGTCTCTTCCATAATTTCATGATGGTCTAGGCATATATTTTTTGTTGTTGAAATAAATTAATTTATTGTGCAACAATGTATTCAAATCTTACTTGCTCAATGGATTTTACTTTAGTGAAATTCTTCAAGTAACAATACATAATGTTCCAAAGATGGAAATTATACATTAAGTGAAATGACTGAATATGTTGTGTTTCAACTTATAGAAAGTTTCAATTGAATAGTTAAGCTTTTAAATCATCAAAATTTGCATAAATTAATATATTTTCTGTAAATAACAGTATTATATTATTAAGTATTGTCCTTTTATTTTCTGTTCTTAAACACAAAACTACAATTAAAGTAAAAATAAGCTAAAGCTAAGTTAAATACTACAATTTTACCTACACTTATTTACTAAGCTTTAAATTATGCTTTTAAAATGTATTTTACATTAAGACTTTTTTTTCTATTTTTGTTTAACTTTCAGAATATTATGGGAGTGCAAATATTTTGGTTACATGGATTGATTTTGGTTACATGAATTGCTTGAGTCAAAGTTGTAAGTGTGCTCATCACCCAAATAGTGTACATTGTACCCATTAGGTATGATTTCACCCATCTCCTCCTCCCCCTCCCACCCATTGAGTTTTATTTCCATCTGTGCACATGAGTGCTGATCGGTTAGTTCCAGTTTAATAGTGAGTACATGTGGTGGTGGTTTTTCCATTCTTGTCATACTTCACTTAGGATAGGTATATATTTTATTCAAAATCATGAAGCTATCTTAAGGTTTTTTTTTTTTTTTTCATCTTATTGTTATGGGGGATACAGAATTGCAGGTTACATACGTTGCCCATGTACCGCCTTTCCCCCCAAGTCAGAGCTCCAGGCGTGTCCGTTCCCCAGGTAGTGCGCTTTGCACCCATCATGTAGGTATATGTCCCTCCCCCCCAATCCCCCTTTCCCAAGTCAGCACCTTCAAGTGTTACCATTTTGGTCTATAAAAACAAGTACACTACAATCAGCTAGGTCAAGTCGATATTACAATGTTCTGGAAAGATAATCCAAATTGTTTAATGCACATATTCTTTTTAATGTCTGACCCTCCTTATCCCCTTGAGACTAAATCTGGGTCTATCTTTTTATGGCTTTTCCTACCTTGCCTTACCTCCTTTTTAAGGTACTTGCTACACAAAATGTTCTGAGAGAACTCTATTCTTTCCCTAGGCTTTAAAAACATTTCCAACGGTTTTCTTCTTTTACTTGTATGGTTTTCAGCTCCAAGCTGTAGTTCACATTTGTTTCTGTTAACTTAAAAAAAAAAGTTTTTTCAAAGATTAATGTATTTCCAATCATAGCCTCTTTCCCACCAACCCCAAACACCACACATTACTTCCCACTCCAGAACTCAGCCTATAGGTTTTAATTTACTGAAATGTGCCTTTTAATGGCATGATGGAAAGAACATAGGATCATGGGTCTGGAGTTAAATCTATTAGTATATCTATTAGTTAAATCTGTTAGTAAATGTTTATTAGTCACTTACCTCTCTATAACTCACGTGTAAGATATAGTCTCAGTCCTTTTGCAGAGCCATTGTGATAAATAAGATAAAATCTAAAGCTGTGAAAGTAATATGCTAATTTAAGGTAGTTAGAATGTAATTATTAACTGCTTGTATTCCTTTCCACTGCCTTTGCTCATTTTGAATAAAGCAATTCAGCAGCCTTCAACAGAGTAGCACAGTGCCTGGCACATCATAGACACTTGACAAGTATTAACTCCCCTCCTCCTTCCTTAATAAAAATTTAAAGTGTCAACTTTAATGTAGAATAAACAGAGATTAATGGCTCTACTAATTCCCTTAGGACATCCCCTGGCTGCAATTTTTTCCTCCTGGCAGGAAGGTAGATAAATTTGGCATTTCGCAATAATTAAACAGGACAGTAGTAGCTAGTATATATAGCACCTTAGAGCAAATATCAAGAAGATGTCTCTTCCTACCAGCTCAGCCCTGCACTACAATGCTTGACAGGATTTCAGTGTCACTAACAGCGAGGTAAATTCCCTTTGTTCAGTGCACAAACTGGACAGCCACAGATGGCAGCCCTTTGACCACTCCAGAACTGTGAGATTGGAAGCTTCTACCATTTAGCTATCACTAGAATATCATTCAAACTGAAAATACCGACCCAGTTATTTCTAATCATTCAGGTTTTTCACAGGCTCTTCTCTTTTACATATGTTGTCTTGAAACCATGAGACCCATATACATTAGTCTTCTAAAACAAGCTCATTTGTCCCATTGTGGGACCGTCTCTTTTAAGATATTTTTCTCTTCATTTTATACTATTATAGCCATCAAAATGGTGCCTTATAATTGAGCCAGAATTAGCTGAGTAACAAGTGGGACTTTCATTTGATCTTCCAAAAAGTGAAAGTATTCCTTCTTTTAAAATAATGCAAGAATTTTCAGTAAAGGAAGATGACATGGGAACATCTAACTTACAAAATTCCAACTGAAAATACTAACTCGTGTCTGTTTGGTAGGCACTAGGGGAAGGAGTTTCTGAACGGCAGGAGACATCTGTCCTAAGACCTTTAATTATTTTCTTTTGTCCCTTCCCCACATGACCTAGAGTTTCTTGGAACCATGACAGAGAGACATTTCTTAAAATGGACATATCTCCTTATGGAAAAAGAGAGTCACTGTAGAAGCAGCAGGGGTGGATGAGTTCCACCACAAGGTTTACCCTTTTTAAGAATTTATTTTCAAGAATTCACTACAACGCAAGCTGGAAATAAAGGTTGACTCAAGAGGAGATGTGGACTCTCAGTGCTGATGCAGACTGGGTAAAGGCCCGGCAGGCGTACAGATATTCGCAAGCAGTGATAGTTCCTTCTCACCATGCACTGAGGCCTTGCGGAGAACACAGGCACTGCCTGAGCTTCCACGATTTTTTCTCCCCATGTTCCAAAGAACAGCAGAAGCCCAACAATGCCCGAGCCTCTGCATAGAGACACTGTATAGAGTAGTTAGAGTCCCAGACCAACCTGCAAAAGCCTAACATTTTGGTTACTTTGGAGTAAAGTAGACTTTACCCAGTGTGCTGGGGACGTAGCCACCATTTATAACATTGTTTCTATGGGGAAACACGCTGTGCACTTCAAAAACTAATTTACAAGTGGATTTCAGAGCACAGCACAGGTGTAAATTGGAATTCACTTTAAAAAATAATTGCCATTGAGAGTGGAATTAAATAAACACTTATATATGATTATGAACTTTCTTGCTATTCCTTACACATTATGTCTGTCAAAATTGTTTTTAGACATATGTTTAACTAAAAACGCTAATTTTTGGTTCTCAGCACCTTCATTCTAATTAATATGAGTTAATACTTGCATAGATAATTTTGGGTATTTTAGTTCATGGCGCCCTTTTATGTATCTGAAGTTTTCACGATAACCGTGAGAACTGGGTGGCTGTTGTTATCCCATTCTGTAAGTGAGGAAACTGAGGCTCAGTGAGTGCGGCTCACCCGGGATGACACAGGCACTAAGTGACTAGGACTGGAAGTCGTCGCAGGCCTGAAGGCAGATCCTGTGCAGGCCCCACAACATCCCAGCGTATCGCACAGACCTTCTGATGGTGACAGAGCGGGCAGAATCAAACGGCACCGTTTGACTAAAGGAAAGTCCTTGATGTCTTTTTCCAACCAGAAAAGTGTTAGCAGGTTGCTTCATTAACTAGCTGGAAGCCTTCCCCTTTCCTTGTAATCAACACTTGGCTCTCTCGTGTACCACATCCTTCCCGTGGCAATCAGCAGCTTGCCTTTGAGGCAAAGCCTGGGCATTTTCTGAAAGCTGAAGTATATTTTCGATAATGAACTATTCAAAAGAGCATTTAAACCAAGAACTTAGGATTTTTTAAACAGAGTCTTGAAGCCGTTTACTTCCCTTTGAACAATATCTACATCCTTCTCTGGTTACCAAAAGAGCAAGAAAATAGAAACATTTGCCTCCAGCAAATGTACCCAGAGGTCACCCACAGACACAGATCCCAGTGTGAAAACCAGTTGAAACAGAACAGACGAGAGTAAGCGGATCAGTAGGGACACTGGGTCTTATTAGCATAACCTAGTGTTTATTTCATGAATAATCAATTGTATTTTTAAAAATCTTCAAGAAAGGAGAATCTATACGCAATTATAATATCCTATTCCATTATTTAACAGATATTACCATCAACAAGCTCTCCTTCATTACATATATTTTTCTACAAATAAAACCACATTTCTTAGTCTTTTTATCTATGAGGTTAGCTGCAGATTAGAAATCCAGAATTATTCTTTAAATAAATATTGGATAATCTTTTTTTAAAAAATGTAAGAATCTTTTATTATTCTCTCTTTATCTTCATTGATTGTTGTCTACCATATAGCAGACACTTGGTAAATAATTTGTTGATTGAATGGATGTTGATGTTATTTTTTAATTCAGTATTTATTCATATCATACTATCAGTTCTTACTATGGGAGATATTGAAGTCAGAGAGAACAACGAGAATTTTATTGTTATAGAAGCCTTGACAAAGTGGTGACAATGATCACCAATGAGTGAAAGAGAGATTGCCAAGGCAGAGTGGACTTGACAGTTGAATTGAGAGAGTGAAGAAGGGGGAGATAGCCAAGATCACCAATCTTTTGAGCCCGGGTGACTGTGATAGGGAAGACGGTGTGATACTAACATCAGAGTTAGGGAACATAAGATGAGAAGCAGGTTTTGTGATGGGAAGATAAGTATTTTTCAAACTCCTGAAACTTGAGGTAGCAGTGGGACGTCCAGGTGAAGAATCTAGCAGGCCAGTGTGAGAGGGGAGCTTGGGGAAGATGTCGGAGTGACACGAGGCTGTGGGCCTGTCTTCACCGAGGGGGCTGAAACCCTGGGATTGTGTGGATGGCCATGGGAAAGAGCCCAGGGAGAACAGAGGTGGACACTGATGCTGGAGGGGGAGGGCCGGAGAGGGAGCGACCTGAGCGGCAGGAGGAGAAGCAGCAGAGCCGAGGGGCATGGAAACCAGAGGAGACAGCCATGCCCAGGAGCTGCCAGTCAGCAGTGGTCCACAGGGAAGTCGGTGAGAAAACACCACTGGGAAAGAGGCCCTGGTGGCCTTCTGCAGAGCAATCTCAGGTGACAATGGAAGCCAAAGCAGAAACAAGGAAATCGCAGGTGAGGAGGCGGGAGGAGAATGCAGATGCCACTCTCCAATCATTCAGAGCTTCCAGCTACAGGCTGTCTCAAAGGTACCGTCCCAGAATCCTCAGTCCCTCTGTCATTCTGAAGGTCTGCTCCCTCCTCTTTTTTAATCTCTGTTTAAAGTCCCCTCCTTTAAACCCTTTAAATTTCTCCCTTTTCCATTCTATTTCCAGGCAATGGCCACATTTGCCACTCTTTTCCTGTAGTATTTCCAAAGTTCCTTTCTTCCTCCTCCAGACATTCTTCTGCCATTATTATTTCCTCCCTTGAATGTTGCACCTTTGATCTATGATTTTCTCCTGCCCTAGACTACTTCCTATGACAATCTGCTCACCTCTTTCAGGACGGATTCCACTTAGGACTATACCCCCATTTAAGTCTGGGCTTGGTTTGTATATTAATCTTATTCTTAATCTTTCACAGTTTAGCTTAAAAGCTCTAGAAAGTAGTAAAATTGATTATTGACCTTCCTGGTCATTGTGTTTGCTTTCTAGACTTTGCAGAACTATCCTAATAAATATTTACTAGGAATAAAGTTTAGGCAAATACAACCTCAGACATGCATCAGTAGTAAGCTTTGTAGCATTGCACATTTTCTAAATCATCTAATTTTATCTCATTAAGAATTATTCATAGACAAAAATGGCACATAGTAATATCACCTAGTTTTTAGTTCAATTTTTATCCATTCTTTAGTAAAAGAATAGACTAACAAACATGCCATTTGGGAAAATAGAAACTGAGCAATCTATCAGTATTGAACTTTGTAGCGTATAGTTTTTCTTCTTTAAAAACATAGGCATTGCATCCTTCTTTGCCTCCTTTCACATCTTTTCACCCTTTGCACCTGTGTCCATGTCACTGATCTTTCTGGCAAGGACACCATCTGCATGTGACTGGCAGGACAAAGGTGAAGGCTGACTGTGATGAATCCTTGCCATCCACTGCCGTGTCCACTGCCCAGGATGTGGCCCAGAGGTGCAAGGAGCTGGGCCTCACTGCCCTCCACATCAACCTCTGGGCACAGGAAGAAACAGGACCAGGACTCCTGGACCTAGGGCCCAATCAGCCTTCAGAACTCAGGTATGAAGATCAGTGAATTGAGGATGTCACCCCCATCCTATAGCATTTGCAGGAAGAGGGGTTGCTGTGGTCACAACCTGTGAACAGAACTCTTCAAATTATTGTTTTCTGTTGATAAATCGCCTTTATGTAAACAAAAACAAACAAAAAAAAAAGATGCATTGTGTATTGTAGAACCAGGAAGACTGAGGTCAAATTTCTACTATTTAAGTAGTAAGCACTTTAGATTTTTTCTTCCTTAAAAATAATCTTTGAATTTTGTTTTTATGTAGTAACTTGGTTTACTATTTTGCCTTTTGTAAACACTCATGACCTTTCTTTAGTTTTTGGTAGATTTGGCCAAAACACAGACAATCATGATTAAACATAGGCAACCTCAAAATGTTAACAGTATGATATGGACAGTGAATATAGTATGTTAAGTACAAAGAATAGCTGGATTATGCCCATATTATGTGTAATAAATTCAGGAGTCTTTTGTAAATTTTGCCTCTGGGAAAAATTTCACAAAAGCATTCTCTTCCTACTTTGGATTAACATTTAATTGTAAATGTGGATTTTTCACTGATAAAGAGTAAAAAATCTTCCTTACTTTTGCATCCCTGGAAAAAGAAAAATGTTTTAAAAAGCTTAGCTGCAGAATTTATTTCAGGCTAATAATGGCTGCAAGATTTTCTGAAGAGTAACTTGCAGCCAGGGTTATAAGTGGTTCTTAGTTTACTCTTAGCATAAGCTAATAGATTTGAAATAAACCTGGCCCAAACATGTTAGGAGACAAAGCTCTATTATTACCCAGCTCTAAGCTATCATTTATTCACTAGGAAAAAAAAAATCTCAGGAAGAAGCTTGCCAACGAACCAGATGTCACCATCAGTAGACAATTATGTTCCACAGCTTGGCACCTGGGGCCCACAGTCACCATCCAAGGAGGAGGAGAAATATAAAGTAGAACATTCTGGCGGACTACAAACTAAAAGATTCCAAATGGCTCTTGGAGAAAATGGAGGCCAAAGAGCTGCTTCTTCAATCCTCAGGACCAAAACCTGATCATGCTTTGCCTGTTGAGGATGACCCTAACAGATACACTGGAGTCTACAAGGGCCTCCCAGGGGCTGGTGTTGGGAGCTGGCATGGCAGCGTTTGTACACTGCAAGATTTACTGCCTCCCGTAGAGACCTCTTCTTTTGGGATAGGTTACCAATGGAAGCTAAAACATTTCCTTCTTTGGCAGATTTTAAGGACTGAAAAGGAAACAGTTAGGATTCAGAGCTAGTTTCAGTGAAGTCCTGCCCAGAATGTATCGGACTGCACTCCATAAAATACCTTTTCAAAGCCCATTTCTTTCTATAATTAATCTCTGAATAAGAAATTGGAGATTTACACAGAGAATCTCATCAAGGCCTCTTTTTTCTCAGCTGAGAAAAGGAAAATGAACTTCGTCTTTTGAAATGTATTTCAATCTAGAATAGACACTTTACAATCCTGTGTTGTTCCAAAATGAATAACCTAATATATCTTTTCTACTTTTATGTAATTTAAGAATTAAAGAAATATTCTGAAATGAAATAAAAGAATTAAAGAAATAAATGAAACTTGAAAAAACTAATCTTTCTTAAATTTTCACTGAACATTTCTTCATATATATATACACACATATATATCAAGATGTATATATGTGTATGAATATATATATATCAGTTTGTTCTTGTATGAAAACTGTCCATGTTCAGATCAGAATGAAGGGTCAACATTAGATTTGGTGCAGTCTGAAACTAAACAGAACAAATAGAATCCTGTTTAAATGGAAACTACTTTTTCCTTCTTTCTTGCCTTTTATAAGTCACCAAATCTTGGATAATACAAAAGAAATTGTAATTTAATTTAAAGATTATGTTCATTGTGCTTATTAGATGGTTATTATATATTTCCATGATCAGAACAGATTTTTATAAAATTGAGAAAGTATTTTTGTTAGTTTTGAATAGTTCTTAATGTTTTGTTTGGATGGAGCTAACTAGCCCACTTGAATTAGTCTATGAATCCACAAATAGTTCTGTTCTACAAATGAACTTTACCACATTTCTTAAACTATACTACATTTTAGGCAAGATTTTTCTTTATGTATAATGCCTATAGTGCCAACCCTCTAGTTAATTAATGTTATTAATATAAATATTAAATAAAATATATAATATAACATATTATACAATTACATTAAATAATGTTTAATTATATATTAATATCTTTCTAAAGGTTGTGGTTTCCGAGTATATCCTTCAGCCTTTCAGGAATTATGTTTGTTCTTTCATGATGAGGTAGCACATTAATTTGTTCCTGGAAATTCCATGCTTTTAATGCAGTGCCCTTCAATGTTTTGCTTTGTCAATCATTTTATCAAGGGTTAAAAACAAAACAATGGGCCACATGTCCCACTCTTACCACCTCCTACTTTCTATACCTCTGGCCCTTCTCACCCAAACTCCTCATGACCATCACTAGAAAGAACTTTACTATGTATTTCAAATGATACACATAACTGATAACATAAATATTTTTTCTAGTTTGTCTCTGATGTGAAAAAACACTACTATTGCCTGACAGTTATAAACATTAATGCTACCAGCCTGCGTGTCACTCTTGATTAATGGGAAATCGTTTTCCTAGTGACAGGAAATAACAAGCTGAGAATCAGAAGTCAGTCGTCTATGGCCATACCACCCTGAACGCACCAAGTCCTGTCTGAGCATCAGACGTCCCCAGATCTATTGCAGGATTTGCACAATCAGGTATAAAGCTTCTCTGTGTCTGCGTTTCCTCAATTTACATGGGTAATTTTTATTCCTGCCCCTAAGTCACATCACAGAAATAATGATGTGAATAATGAATGGTCCTTGGAGCTGTGGAGAGCCGTGGCCTTCTGCAGACCTGTGTAAATTGAGAAGGCTTTAGCAATGAGCTACAAAGCAGTCCCTTGGTCTTGCTGCTGAAGCTTCCCACATTCCCACAGTCCTTCTGACACCTGTCTATCCTATTTCTAAAGTGGCAGGGAAAGTGCTGGCCACGCTCATTGCCAGCTCTAGCTGAACGACTCTTGGAAAGGATGGAAAAATAAAGAAGGAATGATTTCTCTCCTCCTCAGCTTTAGCAGTAACTCTGTGGTACTCTCTCAAGGTCAAGGAGAGAACTGAAGTGGGTAGAAAATGTCTGTAAAACACTTCAAGGCCCACTGAAAATTGTAAAGGACATGCTTTTATAATAGTGCATTCAGTATTGTAAACCCCTCTGCAAAGTTTCTTGACAGAAATGATGACTGCGACTGCTATATCTCTGATAAATAATCAAGAAACAGTAGGAAAAGGGATAAAATAAAAGACAAAAATACTTAGTCATTAATGTCAGTTTTTAAAAAATTGCTTATATAATCTTTGATGAAGGAATATCTACTCTTGGTTTGAGGATCCAAAGTAAATTTCTTCATATAATTTATAATCCACAGTGCTGTTAGAAGTTCTGTAGCCCAGCGTGTCTCACTAGGGAAGGGGGAAGGGGAAATCCAAAGGGAAGTTTCAAATACCTGCAGAGCACTGCATGGCACAATGTTTCCTGGCATTAGGAAAAATACTTGCTCAATTTCTCAGTTTCTTGCCCTGAGAATAGAAGTCATTAGTTAGTATAAATGCAGGGAATTCTTCCAGTATTCCCTGCTATGTAGAAAGAAGTAGAAATCAAGAGACCTGGGTTTTGCTTCCAGCCTGTCACTGACTATCTGTGTGACGTTGGGAAAGGCATACCTCCCCAGACCCTAACTTTTTACTCCATAGAATAAGTGGCTCATTCATTTATTCACTTGAAAACGTTTGTTAGGCACAGTAGACTGAGGCACTATGCTAGACTCTGGAAATAAAGCCAAATAAGATGCTTTCCTTGCCTTCGCAGAGCATGCAGCGAAGCAGGAGTTGACAGATGCATGAGCAAGTACAGGAAAGGGTGGATGCTGTCATGAGAAAGTTGACAGGATCTAGGACAGCCAAAGGAGGCACACGGGTTGGAGTAGGCATGAAGTAATTTCTAGGGTTGATGAATCTAAAGTCAAAGCTTTAAAAAAATAGGATTGTCAGGAAGACTGAAGTAGAACAGTGAGTTGGGGGATGCCAAAGGACTTTCCAAGCACAAGAAGCAGCGAGAGGTAAAGCAGAGAGGTATAAAATAGGCTAGACTGATAAGAAAACCACAGCGGTTCAGTGTGGCCAGAGAAGTTAGGAGCCAGAAAGTGCAGCATAGGAAGGGGTTTGGCATGGGCATGACCTTCAGTCTATGGGCCTGACCTTTAGTCCATGAGCATAACCTTTAGTCTATGATTATAACATTTCAATGTGGTCAAGCAGAGCAGATTTACATTTAGAATGATCACTCCAGCAACAAAATAGAGGAGACAGAGGGACAATTAAAAGGGGCGTGGTCTTGCCTTATCCACAAACCCTCCTAGGAGAAGCTGCCCCACCCACTGCCCCTGCTGAAAGCAAATGAACAATATTATCTACCATGTGACACCACCCTTTACACACGTTTAGACCAGGTACATGTACCTAATCCAAGAGTAGCCAGTCTTGGATCTGGGTGAACTGACTTAAAAAAGATGAGCTACACTGAGAATCTACTTTGGCAAAATCAGAAAGCAGTATCATGAGTACTAATAAGGATCTAGAGAAATGGGAACCATCAGACACTGCAGGTAGAACATAAATTGGTAAACCATTTTGGTGAGTAAGTTGACAATATTTAGTAAAATTAATTATGCATATATCCATTCCTGTATATGTAAAGCAGAAGATGAATGTCACCAATCCATAAATGGATACTAACAAGGTTGTGTATTTCGTACTGTTTTAGAAACAGGGAGTTGGAGGCAACTCCCAGATGTCAATCGCTATGAGAATGGATATGTGAACATGATGGCAACATACACTGAAAGAGCCTGCAGAAAGCAGAACAAGATGTATATACAGGAACATTAAGTTGAAAAGCTGTGTTGAGTGAAAAAATAAATGGAAAGAAAGTCATAATATAGCATCATTTATACAGATTTTAAAAGGAGACCTACACTTTCTTCCCAGTGTGGTGGATGCACCCACAGGGTGGGTGCAGCAGCTCCTGAGAGCCCCGGCTCAATCTTCTCTCTGAGCAGCTGCGGGCAGGGGAGGGGAAGGGGAGGAAAAGAGTGGATGGAGGAAAGTTAGCACTCTGGTTGTCTCTGTCCCTCTCTCCAGAAGGCAGCCCATCCAGAATGTCACACAGATCCCCCAAGACCCACCACCCCCACGTGGCTCCTACAGTCTGGGCCAGAGTTGGGAAATGTTTGTGTGGGAAGGAGCAAGATGAAAACTGAGGGGCTGAAGCACCCTGAGGAGGACAAAGTGCATGGTGGGTGGAGAAGCAATGTGGTGCCTGCCACCTTGGCTCAGGTCTGTTGTGACAGGAAGCACCCAAGAGGGCTGGCAGCCTGGTGCTTTGTCTTCAAGAAGCTTCCAGTTCACTGGAGGCAGCAGCTTTTGGGCTCACGATGGTAGAAAGGCCCTCTAGCAACTCAGGAGCCTGCTGCCTGCCAGAGGTGTGAGGGAGGGAGAAACAAACCGCTCCACTTACCCTTTTTGCTGGGCTCCAAGCCTCTTGGGGTTCATCCTCTGCCAATATCTTTCTCCCTCTTGTTCTGCTCCGACTTCTTCCTGTGGAATCTCTTGTGGGTTCTGGCACTTTTCCCCTGGAATTACACACAATCTACGTTTGTTTGTTTGTTTGTTTGTTTTCTTTTTCATCCAAAACTTTTCCTTCTTTCTGAGAAGATCTGGAAGCTGGTGTCTCTGGTCAGCTGTCTTGTCTCGGTGGGCAGGAGACCTATACTTTCAAAAACACATACTGTCCCAAGATATATATTACACATATTAAAGTCAATGCTTTTGGTGGAAGAGGGGGCAATAAGAGAGAAAAAATATTAAAACAATTAATTTGGCCCTGCATAAACAAATTGCAGTATGTGTGATTATAATGAACTCAATTCTATATAGTGAGGTCAGGAAAGAAAAGTAAAATATGTGTTTAAAAAGTCATATTCTCTCTTAAGAAACTAAGAACATTTGCATTTTTAATGAGTGGCTAAGTCACATTGATGATGGGCTGTAGGATGAAGACCTGCAAATTTGCAAACTCATGCTTCTAGTCTGCAGAACCTTTTTAAATACAGAATCACACTTCAGCTCCTGTCTCCTTGAGGTCCAACCCCCTTGTAGCTTTTGTTTCCTGAACTATTTTGAGTAGTTCTCTGTTCTTGCTCTCAAAAGAGCCAAAAAAAAAAATAAAAATAAAAATGTGCAAGAACGTGGCCATGGTCAGGGGTACCAGGCAGGACATTGATGCCACTCTTCAAAGGAGAAATGATAAATAACCAAGAGCAGGGGCAGATTTAGGGCTCAGCAAATTGGAGATTATCGAAGTCTCATATGAATGAGTAAGATCATGGTTATGTATGTGGTGTTAAATCATCAGTAAACTTACCTGTTAAATCATCAGGTAAGTTGAGCAACAAAAAGGTTGCATTGAACTTCCAATTGCAAGGTCATGGTGACCTTTTTCAAGAGCAGTTTTTGTGCTGTGGTAATGAGAAGAGTCAGTCCAGGAGGTTAAGAGTGAATAGCTGAAGTTGGCTCTCCCCACCCCTAAGTGCAAACTCCAGCCCTCTGGCTTTCCTATGATAACCCAAGGGAGAAAAATAACTGAAAGTAAATAAAATTTAATGAGATTAAATTAAATAAAGATACTTTCAGCAAAACAGTGAAGTCAGAATTATTTTAAGTGTGATCAGGAGATGAAGCATTGGAGACAGTAAATGTAGACTGTCCTTTGTGGGATTTAGCTAGGAAAGCTGCACTTGAGCTCTCTTTCAATTCTAATACTCAATGCCTATAGGTCATAAACTATAGCTCATAAACATGAAAATGACTTTAAATATGTAAAAGAACTAAAACGATAAATTACTTCTTTATTTCAGGATGCTTATAGTAAAAGGAATACAGGCTTACTGTGAATTTAAGCAACACAGAAATACATAAGATCAACATCAAGTCCTCACTTTGTTACCTCTACCTCCCTAATCTCACTCCCCAGAGAAACCACATTTTCTAGGCATAGGCAAACATATACATATGTACATAATTTTTTGTGAAATGGAATCACTCCATTTTCTAACATAATATGTATAAGCATAAGTAGTATTAAAAATATTAAGCAATCATTATGATAGGGCACCACCTAATTGGAGTAGATGCTGGTGGTAAGCAGCTAGGCTGAGTGGTGCCGTATTTTCTGTGACCAGTCCCAGCAGAGGTGCCTGGATGGT
Source organism: Eulemur rufifrons (assembly GCF_041146395.1). NCBI lineage: Eukaryota > Metazoa > Chordata > Mammalia > Primates > Lemuridae > Eulemur > Eulemur rufifrons. The sequence continues at coordinate 45,529,911 of NC_090997.1, forward strand.
GGTGAGAGGTGCACCTCAGTTGTCTGGCCATGGTGATATCTCCACTGGCACTATCCTGTTTTGTGGTTTGGACGTATTCCTGGCTGCCTGGCCTCCAAGCTTCACTCTCTGGCCCTCCAAGATTTTTCTATAAAGTACATGATATGCTTTAACAAATTCCCTTTCCACGTAAACTAGCCAGAGCAGTTGGGGTTTTTGCAAACAAAAACGGAGGTATATTAAAAGAATTAAAAGTCAGGTTCTCATCTCATTTAAAACAAGAATTTTTGAACACCAGCAAACCTTGTGATCTGTGACCATCTGCAAGGAAGTAACCAAATCCCTGAGATTGGTACCTCTCTTTCCTCTCTTTTCCATAGAAAGAGTTGGCATGTGGCAGCTGTTGATTGCCAGCCCCTGGGTGGAGACTGATCTATGACCAGGACAGCTATTTGGAATAAGATAATTTCCTTCCTCTAGCTTTATGTTTTTCTTTAAATACATATTACCTTATTTTAGATTTTTCTTTTGCAGTTTACAAAGAAAAAGCAATCAAGAGAAAAATAAAGTAAAATCTTCATTTGCATATGTCTGCTCTGGAGGAAAAATATACCCTTTTTTCTTTTTTTCTTGATTACATCAGCAAAAGGCATTCAGAACACAGTGTTTTCAAATTAGTGCTTCAGGTCCTGATTATTTCTGAAGTCTCCATGAAATATTTAAAGAAGGAAAATTTCCAAATTCTCTCAAATATACCAATTGTGCATAAATTAATGCTAATAAAATAAACTTTTTAATTTTTGAGATAATATAACACACTAAGAATTGTTCTACATATGAAGAAAGGGGGAAGGGAACATTCCAAGTGTGGAAATATATTTCATATGTTCGTTGTCTTTGGTTTGATATATGCTTAACTTTATTGTATTCTAGGAGCAGCTAATTTCCATATAAAGTGTAGCTACTTTCAATTTTACTATGTCTTGTCTACAGTGGAAGCTTTGATTTGTGTGCCCTAGGCTAGATTAGAGCAATGCATAATTTTCTTTAAGTTCCTTTCTGTCATGCACAATTGGTGAGTTCCAGCACCGATTATAACATGGATGTTTAGAAAGACATTACCCAAAGGGGAAAAACATAAGATAAATTGAACCAAAAAAGGTTAGCAAATCAAAGAAAAATGATCAGAGAGAACCTGATGGCAATCCTCCTGAATTGTGCCCTTTTGAGCATTAAGGCACAATGAACCTCGATCTGTTCTGGTGATTAGAACAGCTATTTCAAGCCTAATAGCAGAAATGAAATTTTGCAGTCATGTCAGAGTATCTGCCATCATTGTCCCTTGTGTGACGGCTAGTGTACATTGGTAACCACTGTCTTTGTAGAACTGAAGGCAGTAGGTTCACAGACCAGCCAGGTTCATCTGAGGTGTGACTTGTACAGTAGTGGAAGACCTCACCTCCAAATATTTCCTCACTGACATTCTTTCATGAGACTTGCTCCTTCAATACATTTGAAGATGTGTGCTTTTGGAGTAAATTAAGGAATTCTATTACCTGGAGGGATAAAGTCAATATCAGCCTGTGCTATAACCTAATTACCTGATTACCATTTAATGGAATGAGAGGCAAACTAAGAATCAGGAGGCTTGAGTTCTAGTCTCTGCTCTCCAGCTGTGCACCTCTGAGCAAATCACTTCTCTCCTCTGGTCTCTGTCTTCACCTTTAAAATGATGAGATGATAGTAAAGATCTCTCACAGGATGGAAATGCTGACTTTGTGACTAGATTAAAACCCTTTTAAGTTAGCACCCTGAGGAATGGGAAAAAGAAGAGCTAAATTTTGATGGATTGAGGGATGAAAGAGTACAAATAGGAGGTAAGTCATTTCCAGACCAAAAGTGAGTAGGAATTTGTTAGGGAAGAGACACAAGCATTGAAAAAATTACAACTGGGGAAGAAAACAAACTTCTGCTACTATACTTTGAGTCACTACATAGTTTTTGAAATATTTTTGATAACATTAAACACATTGGAATCTGACTGATTTTCTTTACTAAAAATTTTTATTGGGTTGGATTTATTAGTATTATTATGAAAATAAATAAAGAACTGCATGCCCCCAACCTGATTATTGTACCTCCTACAAGATAACCATTGTCAACAGTTTGAAATTCCTTCTTGCAGACTTTTTTCATGGCTATTACCGTATATAAGGAGATTTTGCTCTTTTTCATTTAATACAAAAGTAATATGATCCTCTCTGCCTACTACAAGGAATGCTGGAGGTGAACATCCCTGTACACATATCTCTGACACACTTTAGCAAGCTTATCTGCAGGATCGATTTCAGAAAGTGAGATGGCCAGGCGTGCACTTTGAAGCCCGTTAGCTATTACCTGCCTTAGTTACCTGTCTTAGCCCTGTTCCCACAGAGCTTCCCACGAGGGCTTATTTATTAATGCTTTCTGAGGACTATTATCACAGGGAGCAGGAATGAGAGAAGGGAGTGAAGTGGGGAAGGAGAGGGAGCTAATACTGAGATATCTCACCGAGTTGACTGTTGCTTTTGGGTGGCTGGTGGCTTAATCCCTAAAGAATTTCTGAGAAGCCAAAGAAATTATGTATCAAGACTATCTGAGAAGTCATATGAAATGTATTTACTATTTCAGGACCATCCATTGTGGTGAGGAGGGGAGAGTGGGAAAGGAGAAGCATTTATCCTTCAGTGCCGTCCCCCACTCATCGAAGATTTGCCCCGTGTGGTGTTCATGCCCCAGCACTCTGATCTGCACACATGTCAGCCCTTGAGCACGTTCCTGTGTGGTCTTGTGTTGTGGGTCATCCAACAAGCCCCAGAATGGGGTAGCAGATAAGTCAACTACACTGTGAAGCCCACCTGAGCCCATACTGAATCGCCACAATCGTAACTGGAATAAAACACAGGTGTGGTCAAAGAGATCTCAAGTGGCAAATCAAACCTTTCAGATACATTAACAACCTGTCACACAAAGCTGTACCAATTAACACTTTCACCAATCATGCAAAACTGTCTGCTTCCTTCCGTTTAACAACAGCGGATCTTGCCAATAATTTTTGCCAACAGTGTAGGTGAACACTGGTAGTATTTTCTTTTATTTTGCATTTCTGGATTACTGAGGCTGTGTTTCTTTGCAAATGTTTATTAGCCTTTGTATTTTGTCTCCTGTGCATTGTCTACTACATTCTTTGCCTTTTTTCCTACTAGGTTGTTTTTCAAGGCCTTCCTTTTTTAAACGGAGAGGACTACTTTGTTACGTTCATGGAGATTTGCAAGCATTCTCCCTTATAACCTAAAATATAAATATGCTGTTTTCCACTTGCACACTTTCTAGCATTTAGTGTGAACTAATGACAGTAGTTAATCACATACACATTCTCTGTATTAGCAAAGTCACTATTATGTTTTTTCAGCATTAGAGTCAGAACACATCCTATTCCATAGGTAATAGCATATATGATTTTTATTTAAGGATGAATGCATTTACTTACAAATGCTTTCCAGAATAAAGTCACAGTTTTAAGCGCTTCTTTTCATTCTTTGTTCTTGGGGTAATGACTGCATAGACTTTTTTCCCCCTGGCAGGGAGATCTATTATCCTGTCATAGCCCAACTCTACTCTTATTTGCTGCTTGTTAAATGGCTTCTGAAAGAACACAAGGACTTTTCTATAACCTGCTCATGATTTCACTTCAGATCTAATAGTGCGACTGCCACATATAATCTTGTCACTCAGTTATCAACCAACCGAGGTCTTCTTGGTTTTATCCCTTGTTCTATAAACCTAACTTTTTGTTCTCTTCTGCTATTTGCATTGTAAGAGTAAAGAGTTAAGTGCCTGGAGTTTCAAGTGAAATAGACTCATTACAGTAATAATGCAAAAGATAAAAACAGGAGGAGCCACCATACGATTTGATAAATAATCTGTGTGTGTTAATTGCAAAAATATTACAAGATGAGCCTAATTTTCAAACTATGGGTTAGAACAAAACGCTAGAGTGAATAATTGTGTTTAGGTACCATATTTAAAAAGTAAGTACATTTCTAATAGCACATTTCCTAGGTAAAACTTTATTTGATAAATAGCATCTATGAACAAATCCTTTTCCTGGCCTAAAGAGGTTGGTGATACCCAGGGGATGAAGGTCTCACCCCCAACTCCAGATATTACCTTACCTAGTGTAAGGGTAATTCCATCTTCCTGCTATTTGTTCAGGAATGAGTTTGTGTCCTAATTCTGACTAACAAGACAAAAGGGAAGTTATGCTGAGGGACTTCTGGAAAGAATTTCCTTCTTCCTGACAGAGAACCATAGGAAGGAACTTTCTCTCTTCTTCTCTGTGTGCTGTGATTTCTGCATATTATGCCTGACATGGCTGTAGCTGACTTGCTACCAGTTTGAAAGAACCTGGGTCTCTGATGATATCATCGGGTCACGGAACCAATTGGCCCTAAAGCCCGTCCTACCTCTGGATTTCCTGTGAGGCAACACATTTTCTTCTTACTAGAGCCAGTTTGAGTTGAGGTTCCTCTTTCTTGCAACCCAAAGCACCCAACTAAATCAGCTCCTTTCCACACTGGGCCAGGAGGACATGTGCTTAGTCTGGAGAAATATCTAGGTACCCTTTTTCTTTTAAAGTCCAGAGAGACTATGTACTGAAACTGGCACATCACAAGGCTTACAGAGGTTGGATTCTTCACATTTTTCCAAGACCGTGAAACTCGTACTTTGTTACTTATGGGCTGTGTTACTTGGGCAAATCACTTGTAGTCTCTGAGCTTCAATATTTTCAATTGTAACATGGACATAATAATCATGATAAATATCATTAGGATTTATATATTATTATATGTAATATAATCATGTATAATATATTATGTGTTTTATATGTACTATTATTTCTCAGTTGCAATATGGGTATAATAATCATGAAAATATTGTTATTATAACATAAGATAATAAAGTAACAAGTGTCATAAATGTCTTACAGGTTTGCTAGAAGGATCAAATAAGATAATACATGATCGGACAGAGGTGGGGGCTGGGGGGAAGGGATGGGTGTATACCTACTTGATGAGTGCGATGTGCACTGCCTGGGGAATGGACACGCTTGAAGTTCTGACTGGGGGGGATGGGGGTGGGGGAAGGGGATGGGTGCATACCTACATGATGAGTGCGATGTGCACTGTCTAGGGAATGGATACACTTGAAGCTCAGACTCGGGGGGATGGGGGGGCATGGGCAATATATATAACCTGAACTTTTGTACCCCCATAATGAGCTGAAATTAAAAAAAATAATAACAATACATGAAAGAAATATATACACCCAAAACATTTATAACTTTTAATGATTAATATCATTAATACTAATAAAGTGTTTCAAGTCTAAAATTCTGTCAATTGTAAGGCACACTAATAAGAAAGGAAAAAATGCTTCCAATTAAACTATGCCTTTATATTTTGCAATCACTATCTTTTGGTTTTGACTTTTTTCTCCATGTATTCCAAGGGCTTTGGCAACATCTCCTTCAGCTCTATTGGTTGGCATATGATTGGCAATCCTTTTGTATCGGGGAGGAGGGAGGAAGTGAAGCATAACTCAGTTTCATCTGCTTGTGGGGTCTTCCTTTCTTAAGTCCCATAGAGTACTCAGTTGTTGCGTTGCAAATAGATGGAATTGTGGTTATTTCTCCTTTAGGGAATATTGGCTTTATCAATACCAAATTTATGCCCTACTGTTTTGTTTCTCTGTATCCCAAATCTTTTTATTTCAATGTCAAATTTTACTATGATCTTTTAAAATACATTTAAAATGATAAACTCAACATAAGTAGTGCCAACTGCAACCATCAACAGTAAGATGTCAAGTGTGAAAACACGTGTCTTAGAATTTATAAAATAGGATATTCATGCAATGACTGAAATAGAAGTGGAGAAGGCAAATAACAGGGATGTATTGAAAGTTTTTCTATTGTCCACTTCTTGGAGAGGGGAGATTTCAACTAATTGCTAAAGATGTTAAAATAAATACAGATAAATGATAAAATAAAGACAGTTTAAAGAAAGATACATTTGTTCCTGTGCCCTATTAACAAAGACTCAGAAAATTAAAAATATTCAATTTGGTGCAGAAAAAGAGAAAGACATTTCTCTGTTCGGCAAGTATTAATTTTATGGAAGAAAGATCTGAGGCCTGCCTGACTTTCTTTTGTGCTTGGGAACTGACAGAATAATTTCTTTGACCTTAATTTCTTACGCTAATAGAAAATACAGAAAAGTAGAGGTAATGAGGTGGAGAAAATATTAACAACTGGCACCAGGATTCTCAGGGACAGAACAGTCTTTGGAAAGGTGTTCTCAGAAATGTCTGACAGAAGACACTCCCCACCCTCACCCTGGGACTTGGGTATTGGCACGCACCACAGCTTTGAAGGAAGGAAAAGCTACTCTTTGTGAAGCAAGGGGAGGAATGTTCTATTTGCTCCTAAAGGAGGAAAGAAAGTGGCAGACAGGAGCAGAGAGGGAAGGGAGGAGAGGCAAGCTAGCGAGATGGAGAGCTGCTTGGACCTTCACGGTGATGAAGAGAACCCAGCATTTTAAGAATGACTATGACTATTGTTTGCCCTATGTTGTTTTCTTTTCCCTTCCTCCTTCTCCAGGAAGTCTTCACCAAAGTCAGCTAAACCCACAAATGTTTGCTGTTAGTAATTTTTGATCGTAGTTTTTGAGGAAACTGGAAAAGAGCCCTAGGACACGAAAGGATTGCCGTAGTGTGAACCAGACTCGGGGTGATAGCAATCAGGAGCCAAAGCCCAAACCACCCCACTCCCCACCCCTTCCCCAACCCCATCCCTGGCTGAAAATTGGTGAGGAGGGGCTTTGCTCTTCTGCAGGCTGTGCATTAAGCAGGAGGTCAATTTGTTCATTCAATACATATTTACTGATTGCCTACTCCGTGCCAAGCACTGTTCTGAGTACCAGGAAGGAAGGGATGTAAACAAAGGAGCTTACATTCCCATGAGAGAGACAGATAATAAGCCTCTCCCATAAGCAGAGGCAGATAAGAAATGTGATCTAATGTCCTGTTTTCACAACTGCTATGGGGTAAAATAAGACAGGATAAGAGATTAGAGGTTGATGGGAGGAGAGTGAGTGCCTCTCTGGGGAAGTGACTATTTAAAACATGGACGGCAAGTACAAAGGTCCTGCCATGGAAACCACCAGATGTGTGCAGAGAAGGTCTGCGAGAGAGTGTGCCGGGGTGAGGGGATGAGGGAAGAGTGATGGAGGCAAGGCCGGAGAGAGAGTCAGGGGCTGATTAGCTGAAGGCCTCGGAGGCAGAACATGGCCATTGGGTTTTATTCTGAGTAGCTGAGAAGAGCAGACTTTTTGATAAAAGCCATTCTCACTGGAGATACGTGATATCTCATTGTGGTTTTGGCTTGCATTTCCCTGATGATTAGAGATGTTGAGCATTTTTCCATATATTTTTTGGCCATTAGTCTGTCTTCTTTTGAAAAGTTTCTGTTCATATGTATACCATGGAGTTCTACTCAGCCACAAAAAACAATGGTGAACTAGCATCTCTTGTATTACCCTGGATACAGCTGGAGCCCATTCTACTAAGTGAAGTATCCCAAGAATGGAAAAACAAGCACCACATGTACTCACCATCAAATTGGTACTAACGAATCAACAGTTATGTGCACATATAGTAGTAACATTCATCGGGTGTCTGGCAGGTGGAAGGGGGAGGGAGGATGGGTATATTCACACCTCATGGGTGCAGTGCACACTGTCTGGGGGATGGACATGCTTGAAGCTCTGAATCGGGTGGGCAAAGACAATATATGTAACCTAAACATTTGTACCCCTGTAATATACTGAAATAAAAAAATAGTTATTTAATAAAGCCAATCTATTCTTAAAAAAAAAAAAAAAGAAAGAACAGAGGCATTTGAGGAGAGGAGTGACAGGACCTGATTTCCTGTTTTAAAAGACCACTCTGGCATTGTGTGGAGAAGGGATTTAGATAAAATGATGAGGTTGGTATGGGTAAGATGGGTGAGGGTGTAGTCAGAGGAGGTGACAAGAATCAATATGTTTTGAAGGAGAAACTGACAAGACTTGCAGATGGATTAGATATGAGATATGAGAGAATTACAATTTAAAAGCAACACATGTTCACTATAGAAAATGTAAAGAATGCAGAAAAAAACTACTCATAGTCCCAGCACTTGGAGACATTTTTAGTATGCAACATTGTGTGTGTCTGTACATGTGTGTAGGTATATATATGGATACACATATTTATGGATGGATGGATGATCACAATTTTCTAACTATATATAATCTTGAATATATAATGCCTTTCTAACACATTTTATTTTTAACTAATTTTAGATTTATAAAATTTTAAAAAGTTGCAAAAATACTAGAGCTCCCATATTCCTCCCACCCAGCCTTCCTGAACATTAACATCTTACATACTACAATGATCAAAACTAGGAAATTAACAGTGGTATAATGCCACTAACTAGACTACAAATCTTACTCAAATTTCATCAGTTTTTTCCACTAATGCCCTTTTTCTGTTCCAGGATCCCCACATTGATTTCATTGTTATTTTTCCTTAATCTTCTCCAATGTGTGAGACTCTGTCTTTGTCTTTCATGCCTATAAGTGGCATTTGAAGAGTACTAGTCAGTTATTTTGTAGATGGTCCTCAATTTGGAGTTTGATATTTTCTCACAGTTGAAATGAGGTGCATTTCTGGCAAGAATGCACAGAAGTGATGCTATGTCCTTCTCAGCACATGATCAATGTGCCTTATGACATTGATATGCCTTGTAATCTGTGGGGCTGACCTTGAGCACATGGTGAAAGTCATGTTTGCTGGCTTTCTTCACTGTAAAGTTACTATTTTCCCCTTTGTAATTAAAATATATCTTAGGGGTGATACTTTCAAATGATACAAATCCTGTTTTTCCTCAAACTTTCATCCAGTAATTTTAGATTCCATCAGTGGATCATGTCTGCAAAAATTGTTACTATGGTGTGTGCCTAATTTGTGGTGATTTTCTATTTCTACTCTGATTTTCTTTCTTCTTTCCTTCTATATTTACTAACTGAAATTATTCTGTAAGAAAGCACTCTTCCTTCTCACCTATTTATTTACTTATATCAGTACAGATTCATGGGTATTTATTTTATTATAGGGGCTAAACTCCAATACTACCATTATTTTCCACTTTACTGAGATATAATTGACAAACAAAAATAGTGTTTAAGTGTACAACATGATGTTTTGGTATATGTATACATTGTGAAATGATTACCACAATCAAGCTAATTAATGCATATGTCACCTCACATAGTCAAGATTTGTGTGTGTGTGTGTGTGTGTGCTGAATATACCTAAGATCCACTTTCTCAACAAATTTCAAGTATACATTATTATTGACTATAGTCACCATGCTGTACATCAGATCTCCAGGGCTTATGTATCTTATAACAGAAAGTTTGTACCCTTTGACCAAAATCCCTTCACTTCTTCCAACCCCCATCCCCTGGCAATCACCATTCTACTCTGTTTCAATGAGTTTGATTTCTTCAGATTATATGTGTGAGAGCATCAGTAGTTGTCTTTCTGTGTCTGACTGATTTCACTTACCATAATGTCCTCCAGGGTCATCCATGTTGTCACAAATGAAAGGATTTCCTTTTTTTTTTTTTAAAGCCTGAGTAATATTCCATTATATACATAGTCCACATTTTCTTTATTCATCCTTTGACAGATACTTAGTTTGTTTCCATATCTTGATTATTGTGAGTAATACTGCAGTGAACACACAGATGTAGATCTCTCTTTGGGATAGTGATTTTATTCCTTTGGATATATATTCAGAAATGGGATTGCTAGATCACATGGTAGCTCTATTTTTAATTTTTTGAGGAACCTCCATACTGTTTTCCATAGTGGTTGTACTAATTTACATTCCCACCAACAGTGTTTAAAGATCTCCTTTTCTCTACACCTTGGCCAACACATGTTATCTTTTGACTTTTTG